>NC_080575.1:57965492-58636992 GCF_029962835.1 Magnolia sinica | reverse complement strand
TGCGCACTAGCTCTTCGGTGTGAATAAAAAAGTGTCAAGTGATGGAGTCTTTCGGAGGTGTGGCTAGCTCTGGGTCAGCTGTAAACTCTTGTTCAAGGAGTGAGGGAAAAGCAATGTTTGAATTTCACAGGCAAAAGGCCAAGGCAATAAAGAAGAAAGACCAGGCGCAGGGCCAAAGGCAGCATAGTACAGAAAAGAGATTCCTGATTCAAGTCTTGGAGGAAGGGCGGCTACTAGAAGAGAGGGGTTCAACCCCAACAAAGTCCTTTGCAAAGGCCGACGTCCCATCAGGCAACCTCCTCTTGTTTGATTCTGTGCACGAGTAAGTACCCGTAAATTGTAGAGAAGACAACGGAAAAGTTGCCTTATGTAGTTACCTGCTCTTTCATTGAGATTAGCGAATTACAGTATAGGAAGATCTAATAGAATCTGGTTCGAGGAGCCTAGCCTTCTTTGCTATTAGTTTCAATATCTGATGCTTTTGTGCCAACCCTCTAAGGAAGAACTCTGGGGAAGGCAAGAATTTCCAGATTTACTGATTTAGGAGTTTTTCCTGCACCGATCTGACTTATTTAGAAAGCTATCATGGAGAGGGAACACCCAATTCAATATGGTTTGCTGGTACAAAATCCGTTGCTATTGGACTTGGCAAGTAAGCCCAAAAGGAAGAAGTCGTAGCTGCTACCTTCTTCTTCTTCTTAGTCTGCTCGAAAGGAAAGCCAGTAACTCAAAAGTAGAAAGAAATAGAATAGAGTAAGACAGAATCAGTAGCTTTGAGCTTGAACGTGTTTCATCTCTTATTCTTGTTCACAACCCAACTGCTATTGAATTAGGGCAAGGAGATGTCGATGAGGGTACAATAGAGAAAAGAATGAGCTTTGGTTCAGAGCTTGAATCAGAATATCCTTCAGTCACCCCAGGTGAGGAGTTCAGCTAAGCCGGAAAGATAGATCGAGTTTAGCCTCTTGATTTGCACTTTAGAACTGAAAGAAGCCGGTAGCAAAGGAAGTGGTAGTAGTGCTTTATATAACTGCTTTTAGGTCTAGAGATTCATCCCCTAGTCTGTGAGGAAAAGGAGCTCTTTTATTGTGGCATTCTCTCTTGCACTCGATCCTGAATTTCATTATGGGTTGTTTCTTTCAAATCTTTATCTCTATAATTCCGCACTAGCGGAGCATGAGGGGTAGCTGGATCAAAGTGGGAGTTCGCCTAGTTACAGTAAGCAGCAACTGCTTTAGCAGGAGCTGCTACTAATCAAGGAAGAGAAGGGCTTGTTTGCATGACAAATGCCATAGACGGTAGTAAAGTAAGAAAAGTAGGAAGAACTCGTTAGGCAAGAAGGGACTTTTCACTATTTTGAGGCGATGTAATAGAAGATGCAGACTTCGGGCATTAAAATGAGTGAAGTTCCTATTCTGGAATGTCAAGCCATTTCGAGTAGATGTCGGCATTTCCTAAAGAAAGCAATTATAGTAGCAATAGGAGTAGCCCCAAAGCACTAACTCGAAATTGAATAATCGAAGGAGGATGCAATCTCATAAGAGAAGAGAGCTGTTAGCGTAGGGTAGCTGAAAGGTACTTACGGGTTCGAACAGTGCGTCGAGAAGTTTCATACCTTCTTGATAGAGTCAATTGCTTTCCTTCTACTTTCATCGAGATTCCGTTGGTGTTCAGTGTACTGAGGCCCAGGAGCTTTTTGCGTTAACCCTTTGCCCAAGGTCCTTCTCTGACTCTTTGAAGATAGATTTGTGTTTATTGCTGATCATCTTTTTTTGTGTGGGATTTGCTTTGATAAGCCACCGCCAACACCCAATAAGGACCACAAAGTGCATTACTAATGACCACTGGAGAAGATCCCTTGCCTCTGCTCCTTGATAGAGCCGCTTAAGGAGTTGCTTCTTTTTCACTTTTTCTTGTGCTTAACCTCAATTTTGAGGTTGGGAGAAGGCATTAGTCGTCTAAGTCAGGCTCCTCATCAGTGCGTACTGTTCTCCCTCTTTCACTTCCGAGCATCTGGTCATCAGATTCCAAACATCTAGTTAGGCTTAATATTGAAGTCGAGTGCTACCATTGAGCTTTGAATGGGTCTCCCCCTTTCGATGAGCAACAATCTGACATTGAATGCTTGAGCCATTACTCGGACAATGAAAGACCTTGTCTTGTCTCTTTCTTAACCTGCCTACGGGGAGGATCAACGAAGGGCCATATGAAAGTGAACACTTTTCTTTGAAAGAAATGACCCCTCTTTTTAACAGTTATTGAGTCAGAGTAGTTGAAAAGGTAAACCCCTTTCTTGAAAGGTGCATTTTTGAATGTAAACTTCAGTTGTAAATCAGTAGTTTGATAGTGGGCTTCGGCTATTTCTTGATGAGCTTTGATGAATAAAAGAAGAATTGGTAGAAATTCTCATAGGTCAAGCAAATCAAACCTATTTTCAGACAAAGAAGATAAAAAAATAAAACTATAGTGGCTCGGAAAGCCCCAGAGATTCTATGGGAAATTGGAAACATTGAAGTGAGCTATGGCTTATAAATTGGAAGATGAGGAGATAACAGGTGAAGGATATTCATGAGATTAGGTTGAAGAATAGGTTTGCAATTTCCTACTCCGTTTGTGCCAATAGTGATATCCTAATTTGGCTACCTCTCCCACTCATCAAGATAGAACATTAGAAACTATTGTCAAGGGAGACCGGGGTATTGCCCCATCACCTACAAAAGGATCAGTTATTGGAGTGCGGCGCTTCTCAGGGCCCCCTAGTTTAGAGAAAAAACCCAGCGGGGCGATCCAGCCACCCGGAGAGACAAAAAGAAAGAAGAGAAGTTGCACTAGTTGCACTACTAGTCTATAAAGAGACTGATGATGAATCGATAACCTAAAGGACCCATCTTGTAAGTTTCGAGGTCTTTCATGTATCACACAAGAAGCAAAATTGATTCTTGATATACACAATTATCAGTCTAGTTCGCCACAAGGGATGAAAGTAATCGAAAAAGGTAGCAGTCGTTAGGCCGAGAAGTAGGCCAATGCCAATTGAAAGCTAACTAGTTGTCCCTCTTCGATTTCGATGACAGGAAAGATCAGATGCATAGAAGGAGTTGCACATGAAGAATGGCAAGACATAGAAAGAAGGGGTTCTACACGAATGCCCTGTTGAGGAAGATAAGGGGTTTGAGAAGAAGGCCTTCTCGTCTGCTAGAGGAACTGACATGACATCTAATTCAACTATCCCAACTTGCTGCATCGAGGAAAGAGGCTAGGCAATGAATTGGATGGGAGGGAGCTCTACTAATATTCTTCATGTCTAAAATGTGCCCTCTGCCTATTTTGTCTTTCTTCTCTTATGATTTTGATTTTTGCCCTTTCCCTAGCCTGGGAGAACGTTCATCCGACTTTCACTCACTCACTAAACACCTAAAAAATCTGCAAATTTTGAATATAACACTTTTCGTTTCATGGCATCTGACTTAGAAAATTACTTAATCAATAGAGAGAAATCTGTCCTTTTAGCAACCTTTTTTTTTATCTACGATACCAGCATCCACTTCTTCAACTCGAGCAATCACATCGGTTCTTCCTTCAACGGCAGCTAAAATAGCAGGGGATCTTGATAACTGTGCTTATTCTGCTTCCTATAAAAGAGAATCTCTCTGTCAACAAAAGCCATTCTTAGCTTGGTCACATTCATTCAACCATCAACCATTTCACATGAGATGGGCACCTACCTTCTTTCTTTTCGTGTAGTGGAAGTCCTTCTTCGTCAGTCAGAGATAGCAACAGATAAGACAAGAGCGAGAATCGCTAATGGTTCTGTTATACGAAACTTTATTTACCCCGGGGTTCCTTCCCTCACTTAATCGGAATCTCACTCACTCTTTAGTTTCAATGCTAAATGGGAGCCTAGTTCAACGGTAGCTTTCTTCCTAAACAGGAGAGTTCGAAGGCCCTTCTTTGCTGATTCGTCTTAAGATAAGGAAGAGCTTAACCACACCAAAGCAAATTCAACTTCAAGAGAGAAATCACAGTCGAAAGAGGAAATAGATTCAACAAGAGACAAGGCTAGTAATGTCGATCCTCCAACTGCGGTTACGATGACAGTGGCAAGAGCTTCTTCTTTGCTCACATCTTATCTTTCCAGGTACTAGTGACTTCTTGCATCTCAAAAATAAGATTCTAAAAGGCTAGCTCCTTATCTCTTTACCTCTCAACTTCTGAAACAATCTTTGTGAAAAAGAAAAAGATAGTAGCACAGGGCCTTCTCTCCATCTCAGAATGAAAGTCCAAGTGCGGGTAGAACCCTAGGTGGAAAGAAGATATAGATAGAAAGAGGAATAGCCTAGCATCTTGAAAACTCACATTCTTTTCTACAACATTTCAAGATCACCAAAAGCACAAATAAATCAGAGATCCCTCCCATCCCAAAAGTCAGGAACCAAAGACTGAAACTAGCCTAGCCCCGGTTAGGCGGGGATCAAGGGATGCGCGGAGCTCAATCCTTTTTGTTAAGGTTTCGGAATCATACATCCCTTATCTGTGAGTCGACAAAGATTTCTATCATTGGTGAACTTGAAGTAGAAAGGTAAATTCAAAGAGAGGGAAAACCCCTCGATAGAAGGAGTGAGACTATACCCTTATCTATGAAAGACCGGTTTAGAGGGAAGCATCTGCTCCTTTCTTCAACATAGGGGATATTGAACCCTAGATTTCCCTATCTACTTTCCCATTACTTCTTACTAGGAAAAAGCATACCAAAGATTTTGGGAAAGACACATTGAAATGGAAGTTCGAGGAGTAGGCGCCTGATCAAATGCCTTACGTGATAGGGGCTTCGAGGTGCAGAGCTTTAAGAACAATAAGAACCTGTGCTTACCAGAATAGTTTGTTAATCAACCACTTGCACTTTTTGACTTCCTTAACCTACTTCACTTACCGCTACTCACCCAAGTGCCTAGAACAAGACATTCTCGTTGTGTCACACCCTAACTTCCTTCACTTTAACTAGCGCTTCCTGGAAAAGAAGTGGTTTTCTCTTTCTACTCACAAGGCTAGGTCTTACACCCGAAAGAGTCTTTCACTTTATCTATCTTAACTTATCTAAACAGGCTATCACCGCTAATAGAAAAAGTACTTGCTTGACCCGGCTTACCATTCTATTAAATTAAATGGAAGGGCTACGAAATACCTTTTGACAACTTACTAATGAACGAACCTTGGGACTCGCTTATGCCTAATAGGGCTAGTCATCATTAGCTCTTTATCTTCTAGCTGCTTTCCTTGCTTCGCCATACCAGTGAATGGACTTACTGACTAAGTTACTTAAGGTTTGGAACCCAACAAGCAAGGGCCAAGCGCGCTAGCACGAAAGCTGTTGCGCGTTAGTGCTTTAGTTTTCTTACTGCTTTTGTGGAAAGAAAAATCTCCCTTACTTTGTTAACTTACGTAAGGAGAGCACCTTTAGTACGCCTCCTTTTTGTTCATGCAAGCTATCAAAGGTAGTGTATCAAGGGGACCGAGAGACACGTCTTTCTTTATGACATAACCCGAAAAGAGTTGTCTTAGTCTTTCTCCTTCGGTCAATGACTAGTACGTCTTATTTAAACAATTTAGTGGTCGCCTTACTCTAACAAGTAAGAAAGTAAACTACCTTTGACTTATATAAAAATGGCCATAGGTTCCTTAGCACAAGTGCTAAGCGATAATAATTCCTTAAGGTGAGTGCAAGAAAGACCCACCCAAGGGGGCACGAGTGGAATGGTCCTCATAAGCAGCTGTAGGTTATCATTAAGCCTAGCCTAAAGCTGAGACAAAAGTGGCTACCTTAGCACAAGCGCTAAGCGATAATAATACCTTCATTTCCTTTCTAAAGGTGTAGTAAGGAGTGGGTGAGCATAGAGAAGGGCACCTTCGATTAAGGTGCCCAAGCGAAAGGTCATCAAGAGCTACCGAAGGAACAAGTAGAGTAGAACAAAATGGGTGGAACGTATCTCCCTGCCTTCTACTGGACCGAATAACCAATGTTTGTTGATCAAATTCAGACTCTTAGTTTGGGCTTGGGCTTTGAAGCAACGAAGGGGATTCTCCCTTACGGTTGCAGAACTAAGACTTGAAAGAGATTCATTGAAGTTAGTATATCGATGGGGCTTTAGAAGTAATGAAGGGGATTCTCCATTCCGGTTGCAGAACTGACGCCCGCCCCTAAGAAATAGATTGATTTAAGTTAGTATACCGATGATTGGGATAAGAAAGCAGAAACCTTAGCAAGCTTAAGCTTGCATTCATTGACTACATCCATTGACGCCCCTTCTACAGGCATTCATCGACTCCGACTCTTCGATTCATGGGCCGGCGTGTAGTGCGTGTAGTGAAAGGGACTCCCGCTTTATCACCTAGGGCATCCTCCCTCATAACGAGGTGATCTTTGATGGAATGGCCTCGAGTCTGCTCAACCTCTAGGCTCGTTTCATCTAAAGGACTTGACTTTATGAATGAGACTCAACTTTATGGAGAGTCTAACCAACTCGACTCGAGTGGATTGTTGGCTTCGAGTCGAGTGGTGTAGGACTATCGGAGCAGACGAAGCCCTCGTTCGTGCAGAAGGGATCGAGTCGCATAGTTCTGACCGCTATGGTTGTTGGAGTAGAGCGTCCGGTGAGGGCCATCTTTGCAAGTAAAGATAGAGACATGGATAGGAAGAAGGTGCTTTTATGAAACAAATCTCCAAGCCTTTCTTTATTGATGAAGATGAAACAACGAGACGTCGGCTTCGTCAGTTTTGTTCTAGAAGTCACAACCTCAAGGTTGACTTTGGTTAAGGATTTCGCACTTTTAGTGTGGCTTGAATGCGAGATCCACAACTCTTTCTAGAGTCTTTTGATGGAACAAAAGTCTATTCCTCTAGCAATTCAAACGGAAGAGTTTTGGTACAATAAGAGACAATAGCCATAGTTGATAAAGACGTTCTACTATAAAGTAAGAGGAAGTAGACCTCAATAGGATCCCATCTCCCTACGGCCGGAACGAAAAGTCCCCAACAGGACTTGGTTGGAGTGGAGCCATACGATATCAGTCACGGTAGGGTGAAGATCACTCTTGCTCACTCGGTTCCCTGCATGATACGAGTCTCGGTCAGCTGCTCAGCACAGTTACGGTAGGGTGGTATGAATAAAGAACTTGAGCTCAAGAAGTCTCGAGGAGAGAGCTCCCTTCATAGCTCGACCCGAGAGTTCCTTCTATCCTCTAAGTGAAGTCGTGTAGTCTCCCCGAAGAAGTCATCCTCGGGGAGGACTTTGAGTGTAGCACCGACACGTCTCGAGAGCGGAAGAGTCTAGTGTTTTAGATTCTCTCTCTTTGTCTCAAGAACTCAAGAGCAGTCTCACCCTCGGTCTCCCTCGGTGAAAGAAAAGGGTTATTGGGATTGTTAAGGAAAGTACCAGACAAGGTGTGTCAGAAAAGAAGCTATGCGCTCGGCCTCTCTTACTCGGTCTCCTGGAACGACCTCTTAAGAAATAACCTAAAGAGTCACGTACGAAACAGAGGGGCTTTGGGATTCGAACCCAACTGTTCCACGACCCCTGAATGTCATAACACGACGACTAACATATCGACTACGAATGACCACCACTGTGCGTATGGCGTATTGCTTTCGATTCATCTCACTCGATCGATAGAATGAGGGTAGGAGTATGCTATTCAATGAATCGCCACGCTATTCTCTCCTATGTTGTATCGCTCTTCTCTTGCTTCTCACTAGTCTTTTCGTCTCACTACGCTTTTTGCTCTTCTAACAAGCGAACTCAATGCCGGGGCGTGAACACGTCTTGTAGCCTATTGGGCTTCTACGAAGGATCTCTCCCATCAATGATTCTACTAGACTAGGCACTTGCTGCTTCTGTGATGAGTGCCTCGATCTGACTATTTAGTAGTCACAGCTATTTTCCCGCGAGGCCGGGCGGATACACGTTATGAAGGCGGCCCACGCCTTTGTCGGGGTTTTTCTGGGGGAGGTTCTAACTAAAGGCAAGACTCCCTCCCCTGTTGAAACTGTTCCTTGAATAGAGAACGTAGCCCTTAAAACTCGGCTGGGGAGTGAAGGAATGCATATACCGCTCGCTACTCTACTGCTTTCGCTACTCCTTTTTGTCTCCCTCCTTGACTTGTGTCGCGAAGCTCCCCTCGTCTTGCCATCAACAAGTCGCTACAGGGTGAGTTCCGTAGACGGCCCACGCCCTTGCCCTTGTCAGTGAAGGAAGATTCGTTCCGTATATTTCACGAAGATGGAGTCGACGTTCCCGGCCCGCAAAAGCCGGACAGCAGCTCGTGAAGTCGGAGTCTCAACTACCACAACTATGCTACCATACCACACAACTACAGCCCTATTTCTAGCTGTAGATGAATGGACCTGGGAATATCCCTTTTGCTAATTCTAGCAAGTGTAGCTTGGGCAGCTTGGGTGAGCGGCACAAGCGGAACGCCTTCATTGTCTAGCTTTAGTTAATCCCATGTTCGCCAATCATTTAGGAGTACTACAAGCTAGTTCAGGATAAGTATGGAGAACACCCTTCCTTTCAACTTTTAGGGTAGAAAGCTCTTCTTCCTCTATTAATTAGCATATTTCTGAACTGTCTTTTCTTCTCCCTTGGCGTATTAAGGCACCTTTATTAGCTTAGTTGGCTGTTTTAGTAGCTTAGAGTGACACATAGGATAAAGATGACTAAGCTCAATCAAGAATTATGAGAATAGCTAGCTGAGGTAGTCCCTTTATCCATATTGCATGAGTATCCCAATAGAAAGGAAAAGATCTAACTAATGAAAACTCCTACGCCTGAAGGACCTGGATTTCCCTTTGCTGCCCCATCTATGTTAAGTTTAATCCATCCTTGGGGAGGAGCATTCCACATTACCGGCTTAATATGAGGGGCTTTAGGCGGCTGAATTGGTTTTTGGATGGAGAGACTATAGGAGCTGAAGGCAGCAGTTGCAGGCTTTTTAAGAGAGAGCTTTTTGCTTATATCCAAAAGGATAACATGGACTCGAGTAAGGAAACAGGGTTGAGATGACTGAAATTTGGCTCTCTTTCTTGAATTCCAGACTTCCCACACAAGAGAAAAATCTAAATTAGTGTAAGGAGCCTTCTCTGATTTGGATGTATGGAGCAAACGTCACCAACTCTTAAGACCGAAAGAGATTGCAATCAGGTGGTCTAGGTAAACTAAACCATTGAGAATAAACAGCCCATACCTGAGTCGAGAACGAGCAACGATAGAATAAATGAGTTTCAGATTCCTTTCTTCTTGTTGGCATATATAGCATCTGGAGGGGAGACGAATTCCACGAGATTTGGCAAGACAATCCGTAGGGGTTCGACCATTAAGGGCACGCCAAGTAAAGGTACTGATTTGGGGGGGGAAGAGCTGGATCCCAAACCCATTTGTACCAGCTGGTTCTAGGATGCGAGGATCGAATAACTTCCCAGCCATCTTTCACTGTTAGAACTCCAGCAGCATTTTTCATCCAGTGGAAACTATCGGTAGTGGGAGGATTAGGGAGATGGATGTTTCTGGTTTGAGACAACTCTCGCTTAACCTTAACACTATCAAGCAAGAAAATTGTCAGGAATTTTCTTTTATATAGGATGGGCATTTTCTGCTTCAGAAATCAACATTGAAACTTTAGTTGTCTCATCTGAAACGAAGCTTGGAAAAGAGGTACTAAGCGGTTGATCCTTCAACCAGATATCATTCCATAGAGAGATTTTTGTGCCATCTCCAACCTGCCATTTGATGTTGGATCGAAGAATGGAGCCTTCTTTCTGAATTCTTTTCCAAATACACGAACCAGATTTGGCTGTGTTGGAGTGCCAAACCGGATTGGATTTCAGATATCTTTGGTTCATGTAGCTGGCCCATGGAGAGTCCCCCTCTCCTTTTAGGGCATTGCTTTCCATGAGAGTTTGAGGAGGCACGCCATGTGAATATCTTGCAATTGTCGAATGCCTAAGCCTCCTTCGGCTTTTGGTCGACATACCATTTCCCATGCCACAACACCTGAGTGTCTTGTAGAGCTGGAATTCCAGAGGAAAGATCTCATAAGCTGTTCAAGCATTTTGATAGTGCTGGAAGGAAGAGGAAGAGTCATTGCCACATAGGTAGGGATACTACTCAAAACATGTTTGAGTTGGATGACTCTCCCGGCAAATGAGAGCAACTTAGATTTCCAACCCGCTAGTCTTTTGTTGAAGGCTTCAACAAGGTAACTAAAATGATCTTTCTTTGGTTGTCCCTGAAAAAGAGGGACCCCAAGACACTTTTTGGGGAATGAAGCAAGCGGAAAATCAAAGAGATCTTTGATTTGATTCCTTCGATCTATAGGAACATGGCAAAAAAGAAGATTGCATTTCAGATTGTTGAGGGCCCCGTTCCAATAAGGCCTGCGGAATTGGAGTATCTGGAAAGGAGATTTTCTTGAGCGCTCTAGCTCCTTTGAGAGTGGCCTTAGCGAAAATGAGGAGATCGTCCGCAAAGAGAAGATGACACGGGGGAGAAGCTTGTCTGCTGTAATAGTTTGGTGAACATTGCTTATAGGTTAGCAGCTTCTGTATATTCCGATTTAGGACCTCCTCAGCCATAATGAATAAGAAAGGAGAAATGGGCTCTCCTTGTCTTAGTCCACGACTAAGGACTCGTTAGGGCCTTATATACATAAGGGGCTAAAAAATCCTTGCGGCCTGGTAGAGCATTTAGTTTTTTCATTTGATACTTGATACACAGTCCATGATGAGATTGACCCATGCTTCGCAGAAACCAAACTTAAGTAGCACAGCCTTTAAGAAATCCCATCGAATCTTGTCAAATGCCTTTGAAAAATCAGTCTTTAGGCAAACTCAAAAGCGCCTCCTCTTGATTTTCAATTCATTCTAAGAGCGAGCTCATGGGCGAGGGCGACATTGTCATTCATCGATCTTCCTCCCATAAATCCTGTTTGATTTGGAAGAATGAGCTTAGGGATTCAGGGGTGGATCGGACATTCGAAGTGTTTCCAAGAGGAAGAGGTTTGATTTGTATCGAATGTCCCCTATATCTGTTGATAATGAGGTTTGAAGACCTCGCAGGGTGTCTCCTATGCCGCTGCTTCCTTCAAGGTCGAACATGGAAACATCTCTTGAAAGCAGGGGGGCTGCGGTAGGGCGAATCAACGCTTTCGAGGTACGGAGATGGGCATCTGCAAATGTGTGAAGCGGGTCGGTTTGATTCCTATTCATTGGTTTCAAATGTTGAACAACAGATCAGTCTGAGGTACTAATTGGGTAGTCTCCTTCTCTTCTTCTATCTGAATGAGAATTCCTAATTGATTCGTTTGTATTTCATATTCGGGTCAGTTCGCCCGATTAGGTCTCGATCTCCTGGAATTCAATCATGACGAATGAGAAATATCAACGAATAGTAGGAACCTAGCAGCGGAAGGGGGTTACAGGGGAAGGTAGGAGCAGGAGAGCTATTCCCTTCGTTCTCTCATCTGCTCTTCTCCCTCATTTCGTCCTTCCATCCAGATTAGGGAATCGAGCTCAATCAATCGTTCCGGTTATTTACTTCTATCTCCGAACCAACTAGGAGAGGCCGGACATTGACCTCGGGTATTTGGACCTGAAGGCAGTCCTATCAGGGGCTCTCAGGAGGGTCAGATATCGCTTGGCCTGATAACCCGACGCGCCATCCCTCGCGGGTCCTTGTGACCCGACGACTAGGAGAGTTGGGGAGAAATTTGGTGCAAACTGGGTCTATCTCCATGGAGGAAGACTTTTTGAAGATCTTCGGATACCTGGTCCCCTTTAAGGATTTGGAGTGTCTACCGGCGGTTTGACCAAGAATCTTGCTACTATGGATATCATTGTCATAGGGCCTCTACTGAAGTAGATAAAAAGACTACTTTAGTAGGGTTTGACAGACCTGGTTGCGGATCTCCATAACCTCCTTTAGAGGTGAAAATATCGAAGAGGAGGCCTGATAATGGAGTTCATTGGTCGACGGTATACCCCCAAGGGGGGGCTTTATGCCTCCGAGGGACCCTAAGGATCAGGGTTGCCCAAGATTAATGGTGAAGATAGGGACCGTCGAAATTTTCCTCCATAGTGTTCTCTGTTTTCTCTCGCCACCTCTTTGCAGTAGTTTAAGATTTATGATTCCTTCGGGGGGGCTTCCCTCCTCTGGGGGTTGGCTGTCTTATCAATAACAAGGGTGGGCAGTCAATAATCTTTGGTTGAATCATAAATTCTTTAATGAAATGAGCTCGTTGGGCCCCGGTTGGGCTGACAACTCGGTCGCCGTAGCCACCAAACCATGACGTATTTTAGCGCACTTGAACCTGACGCGCCATCCCTTGCCGACTGTATAGTCATGTAACTAGGAGAGTTGGGACTAAATTAGCATTATTTTATAGTGCTACTTTAGTCTCATGGCGGGGGACCTTTTGAAAGTTCCTAGACATTTCGTGGCGGCTTATGTTACCATGGATGTCTTTGGCAGTGACTCCAGTGACCTCACGATTAGTGGATACCTATTTGCCAAAAGGGTTGTGTAAATGGATATCGAGTATTCGTTACCCAATTACACTTACCAGGTCAGGGATACCCTGCTTTGTCTCTTTGCATTATAACAAAGTACAATAGCACAGAGATGAGCAGGGTAGATCAGTTAATGATCAGGTTAGATTTTCTTAGTTTGACCTTGTATTAGCTTGCCACTCTTCCTTGTAAAGGGAGGATTTGGTTACTGATATGAGAATCCTTACTAAGTAGAGTAAGTTTGAGAGGTTTATGCCAATTGGGCTTACCTTCAAGATTGAATATTCATTTTCTTTGGTACTGTTAATTGTTAAAGGGTCCGCATCCCTTTAACATTAAAACAGTACCACCTACACTGAGAATCTGACTCTGTATAGGGTCGGTATGGTAGAAGATGAAGGAGGATAAGGGTGTCTCTTACTATTGGTACTATGTAAACCAATGGTTGCTAAGACCGTACCACGATTGGTGTGTCGGCAGTTGCCGGCTCGCTGGTAGTGGTCATTCAATTAAAAGGGGCCTTAGTCCCAAAATAAATGGTTTTAGTAACCGTCACATAGTTATCACCTATTATAGAGTGCGACATTATGGTGGTAGTAGTAGGGTGGCTGTCGCTGTGAGGCCTATGCTACTGCCGATGACCTTATCGTCACTGGTAGTAGTAGGGTGGCTTCCAGGACCACTTTGAGTTGGTAGACTGGGGAGTGACACATTGTCATGTTCCTTTGTTCCTATCACCTTAGGTGGTCGGGTTTAAAAGGGGTCTTCTGTGTGCGGCTTTGTCCGTATCCGGAGGATAGTCATTATGACTTTAGGACTTAACCTTCTTTTAGTAGGTACCTTGTGACGATTGAAAGGGTACTTACATGAGGGAGATTAATGTCGAACTCTTTAAAACCATCACATTGTTTTGTGTATTGGAGAAACCTAATTGTGGATCTTCACTCCCTTTGGAGTTGAGACCAGGGTTTTCTGTAGTTTCGTTCCCGAGGGTCTGATAGTGAAGTTCCTTAAGTGATGATTATCTT
This sequence comes from Magnolia sinica, assembly GCF_029962835.1. Lineage (NCBI taxonomy): Eukaryota > Viridiplantae > Streptophyta > Magnoliopsida > Magnoliales > Magnoliaceae > Magnolia > Magnolia sinica. The sequence continues at coordinate 58,623,408 of NC_080575.1, read as the reverse complement.
AGGAATAGTTTCTGTTAGAGAGTCTCATCGTCGAGAGGGAATTAAAGATACTTAACGCACTTTGATCCATGTGGTTGAGGTGTGTTTCTTCTATAGTACCACACAATTGCTGTAAAAGCTTGACGTACAGCTCCAAGAACCTTTAGAGGGTCCTATCGCTAATAGATATCCTAATGCGTCGTAACCAAGTTTCGAGCTTTATGGAGTGACTCTGACATGGGACTTATCGGAGGCTGATTCATCGACCAATAAGACTAGTCGGTAAGTCAGTAGCTTTCTATAGCTGGATTGTCGGGAGGTATCATGTGTTGTGATGTCCCGCTGGCTTCCATGGAGTTAACAACTCCCCTCCTGTATAGCCGCTAAACCATAAGTCTTTTAGAAGACGCTTATAGACGTTCAACCCGGCCCTATTGTCAATCAGCAAGCACCACTTTGTGGATCTCAAATCCTTCCTTATAAACCGTGATGTATAGGGGTCACATGTGGAATTTTGATTCCAGATGGAAATGTGTAAATGTTATTGGTTGCGGCGCTATTACTAACCCTATGATTGCTTGCAGGTAATCAGGCGGGGTGCTTGACGAGACATGGGTATTTTACAGGACTTTAGAAAATGCATATCTATGAAGCGGTGAGGTTTGTAATAAATCGAATATCGAGATCTAGGCTAGAATCCTCTTCAAATGTTGAGCCACATCATATGACTCGGCTACTTCGGCTCGTCTTGTAGGCAGAGGAATTTCTGGCACAACGGCGACGGGCCCTCTAAGCTACCCGGGTTGATAAATGTGCCCAGAATGGGTCACATCATTGATAGAGGGGTTAGAGCGAGGATCTACTGCTAATTGCGTAGCCGTTGGGTCTTTGGGCTGCATGAGGTTCATCACAGGCCGTGGACTCTTCAGGGTGATGGCTGTGACTACTTGAGTCTCCATAGCAGGACTTGTCGATGGCTCATCATTGGTCCTATTGCCTTTGATTTTAGTTGAACCTCTTCTCTTCGGGGAACTACAATGGCTGGGTTAGGCACAATCCATTGAGACAGATCTTCGGAAGAGGGCACGCTATTGATAACATATTCTGTGGGCAGGCTGACGACTTCAAACATCGTCAGATGGATAGATGGAGCTGGAAAATCTGATACTTATGTGGCATGTAACAGGGGATGATTCGGGAGTGGATCCTTAAAGACTCCCATTCTCTCATTAGGATTCACAGCATTCCCCGCTGCAGGGGCGGCTTCTTTCTCTATAGCTATTTTTCCTTCATCTATAAGATCTTGAATTTTCTTTTTCAAATTCTGACACGTGGTGTGCCCCTCATTTTGATGGAATTGACAATATACATTCAGGTTCCACCTTGGAGGAAGAGGGTCTGGCAAAGTTAGGAAGAAGTTGAACTGACGCCTTGCTTGAGCAACCAACATGGGGAGAATCAGGCTTAATAGGAGGCTTAGAGGCATCAATTTTGTTATTGGCCTCTGATTGCTGCTGCTCCTATTATTGTTCCCATAACTATAGGAAGTCTTTCTTTATGCTGTTGTTGAGGCTGCTGTTGCTGCACAGCACAGGCGATGGATATTGAGATGAAACCATCCATCGAGGGGCTGGGGAAATAGCGCTAATTTCATGGCAAGTTTGATTCCCACAGTTCCCGTGCCTGTGGTTTTTCTTGTTTCTGTTCCACTCTTCATCGGATTGGGCGGAGGGAGAGGAAGGCGCTTCGGCCAGGAGAGGAATAGCAGCTTCTTTGCTTGCAGGGAACCCCCCACTTTCATTAAATATTCAATGATCTTTCCCCTCTTAATTAAAGACTCGAAGTCCCAATATTCTCCCATCAAGATGTTACTGGCCAACGGGTTGTTCGTCGTCTTGAGGATCATGTCGATCTGGTCACTTTCTATCACTGGTTGGAGGCTGTGGCCCTGAATCTCCCCACATAAGTGGGAAACGACTCAAAAAGCTTTTGATGCATAATCTCAAACTCGTGGCGGGGCGACATCGATATTGTAACAAAATTGCTTGATGAACAGATCGGCCATCCTATTATTCCCTCTATGCCTAAGCCTACCTACAGAGCTGACCGAAGGGACTAAACAGATTCTATTCTTAATCAATCGGTCGCTCCGCTCCCTTACACTTCCTGCTTACCGGTCCTTACCAAACTCCCTACCAATGGTTTTGATTAGACGGCCCCATATCTCTTTCTGCGGATTTCCTACCTGCTTGTGGAAGTGGGCGGGCGACCTTTTAGTTGCTCAAACTCTTTCTTCTCAACTGTGTTCTTTTACACAGAAGAACTACCCACTGGATAGAAAAGCACTCACTGATATCTAACCCCCCTTTCCTAAGGGGAAGGTAGACGCGAGTATGCGACAGGAGTCCCTCTCCACCTAAAAAGGTATCCAATAAGTTCTTCCAGAACCCGCAGGAGAGTAGGATACATTAGACTCGGGCAGGCGAAATCCATTCGGTCAAGCAAGATAGGACTCGCGTCCACTCTGAACCTATGGGTCTCACCGGCCCGAGCCTAAGACTCCCTTACCGAGAGAGAGAGAGTGACTTTCTAAACTCTCCCACGCCCCTCATAGCGCTCCGCGACTAGGGCACAGTCTATCTCTAGACTGACCCCTAGCTTACACGTAATCCATACAGTCCCTACACTGCCAATCTCTGAGGTAGACAGACTACAGGTATCAGTCGTTTCATAAAGATAAGTACTGTTGAGATTGAATCTCAACCACTGCAGTGGAGTCGCGTAGAAGAGTACGCACGCTATTGCATTTTTCAGCGCTTCTTTGAAGCCGTAGCGCGCTAGCCCTTCGTTTGAAGTAGCAAGCGGAGGCCCCCTTGGAAGGGGGCTACAGTGCGTCAGGTTGTTGCCATAGCACACTAGCGCGTAGGACTTTTGAAGCAGGGCATTCGTCTAGTAAAGGTGAAACATCTTTAGTGTTGTTAATACCTCTCTTCCTTCTCCCTTCCGTTAAGGGTAAAAGAATAACAATATAAGCTGCTATTAGGCCCGGTTAGGTACTTCGTTCCTAGCTTTCCTAGACGCTTGTGCCAAACACTGAAGTCTTCTTTAGAGGTGGAAGGATGAGGAACAGATGTAGAAGCTGCATTGCCCAAAACATCTACCAGTATCTAATAAGTCAATTCCTCCTCGTTCAATACCGAGACAATTGCCATACCAGTCTTTAGATCCTGAAAGACAGAATTTTGAAGGAAAGAAAAGACCATAGTCAAATTGAGATTTTAAGAAATGGCTAAAAGAAGGTTTTTATCTAACCTAGGCACATGGAAAACATTGGAAAGAGAACCAGAAGGAAGTGAGACTGTTCCTGTTCCTTGAATAGGAAAAGTTTCACCATTAGCAAGGGCAATTGAAACATTACCGACATCATTTGAAAGATAAGAGAAGCCATCAGTTGACTTGGCCATGTGGATCGGAGCCCTCGAGTCAACAACTTAAGGGAGGTTCTTACTTTACTTAGGTGTGAAGATACCTCCGGCATTGGCAGAGTGGATCTCTTGAGAAGAAGAGACATCGGATCGTCGATCTTTTGCTAATGTAGAATTGAGTGAATTCTTCGAGAATCTCATTCAGCACTTTTGATAAAGTAGACGATGCTTGCTTCTTATCAGAAACCTCAGGTGGAATAGTTGGCTTTTCTACAGCTGCGTATGCGAGCTTATTTCCCTTTTCCTTTCCATGGACTCGGGAAGATCATCTGGTTTGCCATTAAGTTCCCAACATCGATCCACAGTATGATTTGGCTTCCCACAATGAGAGAAAACGGGCCGGTTTAAGCCCCCATTCCTTCCTCTTCCACTTTGACTTGTATGATTGGTAAAGGATCAATGGCCTCTAGCTAAAAGGGCGGAGGCTTTAATGTTGTGATGCATGGGGTTCTTCATTGCAAGCTGTCTTGCTTCCTCATTGAGTAGAACTGGAAGGACGTTGTCTCTTCTTCTCGACGTTCTCATTTGCAAGGATCTGGACTTTGATCAGCTCGTATTCCGGCTTCAGTCCAGCCGGATGACTTTGTCTTGTTCCATTTGAGTGGCAAGCGTGTCATGTGCGCCACATGTGCATAGTGGAAGTGGTTGGTATGATTCAAGCTCGGCCCAATACGACATCTGTTGATTATAGAAGGCATTTATGCTCGACGTCTCCCTGTCTGGCTGAGGATATCTACTGCTTGATTTGATAGATCCTAGAGGCAAAGCCGCGGGAATACAATCGATTGACATGTTCCCAAATGAAACGTGCAGACTTAATCCAAAATAGGCTGGCGTTAACGTCAGACTCCATGGAATTTCACAGCCAAGAGCTAACAAGATCGTTGTTAGCTTTCCAATCACCGTGTATTGGATCTGTTTGAGCGCGTTCCAAAAACAAAGTATTCGCCGACTTTCTTCTTTCCTCAAAGGAACAACTGAACTGCCTGAGACCATTGCAGAAAATTGTTTCCATTTAAGCGATGAGGAACAATTTGCAGGCCTGGGTTGTCATTTGGCGAGAAACCGAACACTGAATTTGCGGTGATTAGAGAGGGATTTTGAGTGAAACATGATGTTTGTGAAGTACCCTCTGCTGCCATGAGATGTAATGGAGCAAAACACTAGAACTACCAAGAACGAACAGAAAAAAAACAGCAAGTCTTTATGCTGTTAATAGAACAAACAACAGGTGTGCATGCTGCTAGCAGAACAAACAAGACGAAAAAGGAGTCTAAGAACAAAGGAACACACAGCACCAAGAGCAAGCAAAGAAGAGGAAAGCAAAAGAGGGTGCTGTTAACGAGCGGAAAGCAGTCAAAACGTGATTGTTTGCTGCTGTTAATGAGAGGAAAACAGTCAAAACGTGACTGTTAGGTGCTGCTAATCGAGAAGAAAACAGTCAATATAACAGCGACGTGTATATGCTGTTAACCAAGAAAAAAAAGGGCAAAGTGCGGATTTGCAAGCAGAAAAAAAAGGAAAAGAGTTCAGTGTGGAATGCAGATAGAAAGTACGGGAAAAGCACGCAGGACTGCTGATAACAATAAAAAGAGGCAGAGCAGAACTGAAGTAAAAACAGTTGTGGCGTCCCAACCGCCCAGAAGTCGATTTTTTAGATTCAAAACAAGGAAATAATGTCAAATAGAGAGCCGGAGGTATATGAACAAAAAACGACCCGAGTAAAGAGTAACAGATCGAGATTTGGAGGAAGGGCATCAAAAAAAAAAGTAATGTAAGAGGAGAAAAAAAAGAAAACTGCAAGGCGGATCTTATGTGTGATACATATGCTCCATGATCCACACGCTAGTGCTAGGGTTTCTTTGAGCTAAGGAAAGGATCTATTGCGCTGATACCATGTAAAAAATGTCAGAATGAAGAAAGAATCCTATTCCATTCAAAAGCAAAAAGAGTAGCATCACACTTAAGCTAAATACAATACAATTAGGCAAAAAGACAACTATGCCCTTACAACCAACAAATAATGTGAAAAATCAAATGACTAATTCAGTCTAATCCTACTACACTGCATAAAGCATAAAATCTATCACTTCATCCTAAACACTTATTTATTCTAACACTCCCCCTCAAGATGGAGAATGAAGATCCAGGGCTCCCAGCTTGTCAACAAGATACTCAAAGAGAACTCTTCCAACTTCTTTTGTAAATATATTGGCAATTTGATCCTTGCTTTCATAGCTAATGTCTTGCCCATTCCAGGGGGTGTGATGAATTTCCCAGAAAGAACCTTAGCCGTTACAAAGTGACAATCAACTTTAATATGTTTGGTTCACTCATGGAAAACCAGATTTGCAGCAATAATGCCAGGCACTTTGATTATCACAAAGCATAGTCAAGGGCCTTGATAAGCTTCTATTTTACTCATAAGGAGTTTCATCTGACGTTAGTTCACATGCAGCAGTTGCCCTCGCTTTTATGCTCAGTATTCTACTTCTGCACTTGATCTGGATACAACTGACAACTTCTTACTTTTCCACAAGATCCAATTTACTCCCATAAAGACACAATACCCATAGACTTCCCTTCGTCAAGTGATCCAGCCCAGTTTGCATCAATGTAGGCTGTAATATTGAAATACCTTTTGCATGAATCCAGCGAAGTGTGCTTTTGGAGTCACTACAGTGGAAGTTTCTCAGGTGAATTCTTCATCGAGTTGGCATTAGTGTTGATCCTCAGAAGACCAAGGCCATCCGTCGATATGCCTTCTCCCAAGAATCTAAGAGAACTACAAAGTTTTATTGGATGTCTCTCGTACATCCGATGATTTTTACCCCAGTTAGCAGAGAAGCTGTTGCCACTCTTCCAACTGACGAAGAAGAGTCAGAGGTTCCAATGGATTGCCGAGGCGCAACCAGCCTTTGACTTGGTTAAGAAGGACCTACTTGAACCTTGGGTACTCATGCCTCCATAGCAAGGAAAGCCCGTCGAGTTACGAAATAATGCAGATAGAAGCTTCTTGGGCCAACTATTTCGATGGGGTAGCTATGACGTGTTGGTGGTGGTACTGGAGTCGTCTTCATAACTCCTGAACAAGATGTTATCCTGCATGCTTTCAAATTGGACTATCCTTATACCAACAATGTTACAGAATACAAAGAACTCATTATAGGATGAACTTTAACCCTTGGCATGGGTGTCAGAGTGATTGAGGTTTGTGGAGATGCTCAGTTGATAGTGAATCAAGTGACTGGCAGCTTTGCTGTCAAGAAACCTCACATCATTTCCTTATCATGCAAGAGTTTAGAACGTCGTTACAGCGATTTGACGATTTCACAATTGATCATATTCCTCGAACATCAAACTTTTTTCTTTTTTCTTAAGGAACATAAGCAATTGACCCAAAGAATTGTGAGCCAGGAGTGAAGGCAGAGCTGAAAGGGGTTCAACCCACAATGTATATAACCTAGTTTATTCGTTTCTTAACCATAACCAAACAATACAACCAAGTACTCGCAACTTATTTATTATTCCTCCTTAAGTTTCCTTGAGATCAAACAGCAAGCCTTTCATCAATCTATCATAGATGAGTGACCACCCATCCCCTTTGGAATCGAAAATAATTTCTATCGGCCGACCTAAGCACCCGAAAACCTTACTTGATTCAATGGTTCATGCTGCTAGTTGAGAAATAGGTTATAGCCCCAGATAGATATCCGGATAGCCATTGTGGTAAAGAGTTGGCAACATGAATTGAATTGATCGAGGTCAATTTCTCGTTCATTTGTATCCGGCCGAATCATCTTCCCCAGCCAATGGAGGTAACCTTATTCATGATCGACCCGCAGCTAATGCCCCTTGATGAGCCTATTTGTTTATAACTCCAGCTAATTTATTCTGATTTTCCTGTTTAGCCTGACATGCATTTCACGACACTTGATTATTTTAGGTTCGGGGTCATTTTAGGTAATCCTCCTGAAACTCCTGATTACCTGTTAGTTATGGCCGAGATAGAAAGATTTCTCGGTCAGATGTGGATCCGCGTTGCTCCGGTCATATTTAACAAGCCATTTGTTAGAACATGGGTACACTTTGATTTGCCAGCTGGATCTTAGTTCACTGTATTAATTCTTCTTAGGGAAGATTAAAGGAGAGGTTCACTTGTCATCATCTCACTTCCTCTTCATGACAATGCGGCTGGGAAAAATCCATATCAATCCATTTCTTCTATAAGCGAATTGGATCCCGACCCAAATGAAATTAGATGCCGATTTCATTCCAGTAGTACCCGTTGCTTGTTTTGTTGGGTTGGTTGGAGTGCTTTAATCAGACTTGACCGAGTAGATCATGTTGGGATCTTCCTTCACCATGAATGATCCTCCGGGCGAAGCATCTCATGGCACACCATTGATCAATAAGACAGGAGAAAGAGAATATACGGGGAGAACCCCCATTCCTATCAGCGTGAAATGACATTCATTCAATCAGTCCTCTCCTCCGCTCTCTCTGTCCCTGGCTTCTACTTTCACATACCTTCTGGCCTCAGTCGTTGACTTGGCCCCTTCCGCTCCTCCATTTAACAAGCAATTTAGTGGTTGTTCGCTTCTGAACGAAGCTATTGGGACAGCGGCTTTGATAGCGCTTTCTCAATGAGAGAGATCATATCGTGGTAGAGCTCCTATCCGTGCTTTGACAAATCCCTCTCTGGTGTCATCTACTGGCTGACTGCACACTGCCTTCTGCCTGACTATGGCTTTTAGAAAGCAAGATTCCTCCGTTTATCACTCTATAGAAAGAACATCCCATACAGAGTCTTTCAACTAAGCTCTCATCGATAGAGCCCCTTTCTCTTTGATTCTTGTATACAAGTCTGGTAGTCAATTGTTCTAGCAAGGATGGGCTAGTTGCCTCGCCTAACCCGCCCCTTTGACTGATGATCGATATGACAAAAGTCATCTCTCTTGATCCTTATATGACGCAATTCATAGATTTGGGCAAGTCAGAGTGAAATCAAAGTCAAGTTATTGGCAGGGGATCGCTCATACCTACTCAATGAGAATGCTCTCAAGTCCAGTCAATGTCTTTTTGATGATACGATTCTCAGGTGCGAACTCAGATAAGGAGGGGGCCCTACCAGTCATAGTGTTCACTCTTCCCCATAAGAAGAAGAACTCAATTCCTGGGGTTTTTTGTTCCGTAGAAGCTTCCCCGCTGGAAGCAGCGTTTGAAGGAAGAGTGCTTTCCCGAGGGGAGATAGAAGACATGAATCGACTGTTCACCCTACTCCATGAGATGGAGCTAATCTTCTGATTGGACTCTTGCTTTTGTGCCTTCTTGCAAGAGAATGGGAAACCTAATGCTTTGAGTTGGGCTTCATTAATGGCTTTACACGGACTGATCACACGAAGCCGATTGTGCCAGCTAGCTGTCTTTCGTGGTTCATGGGCTCGGGAGCTAGACCATTATGAGACCATTCCTTCTTCGTTCGTCTATTAAGCCAAGCCATCGAATGGGAGAAGTCATGCTTTTAGGTGGCTGACTTGCTTGATGTGAGGAGTCTTCTCCATCTCATCTCCAGCTAGATGAGTGGGAGTTGCATTCCACTACTATGACAGTAACAGTCGAAACTCTTCCCCTTTCAATCGAAGGTGCTAGCTACTCAATCAATTGCATCTAGAAAGCCCTTGCTCGGGCATAGCTAGAGTTTGAGTTTGATTCGTTAGCAAAAAAAACAATCCGAAGCCAATGGATGGTCGAGCTTCTGCCCTACTTCTCTTCTCCTTAGTCTCAGGAAGAGTGGGAGGGGAACTCTGATCCTTACCCTACTCAATCAATCTCGTATCTGAGGAGAGGCTGTTTTCGATCGAGTGGAGTGGCATTCCGCTCTTCTTCTCTACTTCCTTGCCTTTAACCAGCCTTCAAAGTCATACTTTTCCTTGCTGGCCATTCATCAGGTTCACTTCATTGATCTTGGCCTGTGATTAAGAGGAGCTCCTTGCCAGTCATAAGGGTCCCTCCTCGACAGTTATAGTGGTTGCGCTCCTTTCCTCTGTCTTTGACTTTAGTCCTAGAGTTTTGAGGCTGGCTTTATGTAGTGGTCGATCGGCCTTCCTACCATCATGCCTCCGTGGACGGGGGGCGTTCTCCATTGTTGGTATTGCACAGTCGATCCAGCATGAGTAGATCAGTCCGAGTTTAGTCCAAACAGTATGAATATACCAAGTCGAGTAGTAGCCTCATGGAGGAAGACGAGGAGTAGGATCCTCAGTGGATGAGATGTTTATTGAGGAGTAGGCTTAACCATGCAGAGGAGCACCTTAACATTTTATGCCCGAAAAGTCCCAGTTGGGTAGGTCAAAACTTCCGGTATGGGACAAGTGAAGCGATCGATCGGTTGGTGAGTCTTTTTGAGTGAGGAAAGAAATGGGATTCCATTTCTGAGGTTCTTTCTTCGTAAGAGTCAATGCTAATAACGCAGGATTGGATGAAAAATCGGAATGCCAGGTAAGCTCGTCAATCCCAATGCAAGCCGGTAAGCCACATGAGGCGGTGGCACTTCCATTCTTGGAGGGACATGAATGAGTAGAGGCATATTCCCTTTCCTAAAAACATGATGAATAAGCAAGGTTGCTTGCAAGTCTTTGATAGGGCAGAGAAGAAGCAGGCCAACCAAGTTTGTAGGGGTGGTTAGCTAGAACTCTTCAGGTGCGCCTGGGAGCTTCTTGTCAGTCTTATGGTAGGCTTACCAACAATCTTTCATGAAGAGCCAAAAAGAACCATGGAAAATTTTCCTTTTATGGCTAGATCTCCGTATGGAAAAGAGGGCTTTCGCCCCTGTAAATCTAAGTCCCCCCCATTTGTAGTTGGAGAGGGCATTCTTTTTCCTTCCCTTAGGGAGTCAAGTATGCCTTGGATCTTGATATCTGGACTTTTCCTTCTATTACGTCAACATCTTCAATCAAAGCCAACCTTTCCTTCTCCCTGCCCACCGCCCTTCCCCTCGAAAGAGTACCATACTCGCGAGTATCCTAGCCTTGCTTCTGGTTAGGATACTCACGAGCCCAGGCCTGGGGTTTAGTTCATCGCTCCCCTTTCCAAATCTCTTTATTTGGATTTGGGTAGAATCAGTACAAATTAAATATAGGAGTTTACGAACGTCAGCAACTCGATTCCTTGCTCGTTCTTCAAATTCGTTCCTACCTCGTTGAATTCCCAGATTTTTGACATCACTCTAAAAGCCATTCTATGTATCGTAGCAGGTCTAAGTGGCATGTTCTTTCTATTTCTACTGACAGCTTCTTTTTCTTTTGTTGTTAGCTAGGTATACCGGTTTGAGTTCTAAGCGAATTTCAAGGTGTATTTTATGGGTTCGATTGTGACCTAGTATAGGACTGATCCAGGTCAATTCCACTCGGGTATTTAACGAGTCGACACAGCCTAGAAGGGCAACGAAGTGGTCGAAGGAGGAGGGCAATAGAAAGCAGACCCAATGCCCCGGGGCGGATAGCTTTTGAAATCAAGCCAGACATTTACACTCTCAAAAGGCGTAGGACCAGTCCATGGTCACAATATCAGCACCCTCAATGACATAGAGCATCCGTGTGGTATGAAAATAGTAATGCAGTCGATAAGCCTTTTCCAGTCTTCAACTCTTATCCCACCACTTAAGGCAAGTGAAGGTATGGTTAACATCATTGGCGATAAGGAATTCTTCTCGTGTGATAGCAAAAAAGGCTTGTGGGGTTAGTGAAAGCTTTAGTTCCTTTGATGATGTGGAAGGGCTTTCTCGGCAAGAGTGCCGTTATGGAGGTCTGTGGAAGTCATTCCAAGTGCTATGATGGGGAATAGATGGAGGGCGTTGATTGGGTAAACTGGAAAGCTAAAAGGCGTCCTTACAGGATGAATCTATATAGGCCCTTCCCTCCTAATCATTCAAAGTGGGCATAAGCATATGAGTACTCTTAGGTATACGCACTCGATGCCTATGAAATGAACAAAGCATACGACTTGTCTAAGGCAGACGAGGCACGGAAACAGTTTGAATATTATGCTTCTTTTTATCCCTCAGTATTTAGGCCTTTTAGTCGTAACTGACAAAGAAGTCATTTCTAAAGTCTTTCTATAATCCCACCTGAGATAGATTTATTTATTGAATAGTTCTCTTCTATTTGCCTTGTGGTGTGTGACACTTTTAGAATTTCTATCGAGTGAAAGAACCCGGTTTTGAAGCAACTAAGTCCGTAGAGTAGCCCCCCCGATCATTCGCTTGTTGTTGGTCTTATTGCTTAGCAATAGTTCCAAATGCACAACTATTGGCAGATATTGCACCTCACAGTCTAATCGCGCTTTCTTTACTTTAGACTAATCACCAAGCCAGGCTTAGCGATAAGCTTTTCGGCTGGCTTTAGCGTAAGAAAGTAGCTCGGGAAGAGCTACTACTAAATTTGGAAATGTTCATTTTTCGCAGGGTATTATTTAATTAAATGACGTTGACCTTGAAAGCAAGCAACGACCTTAAAACAACAACAAACATTAAAGAGAACCGACATGAAAGGCAGAGTAACTAACATACATTGACTTTATAAAAAAAAATACATTACAGCAAGGCGTTGCGTTAGAACAACATTAAAGGTTCAAGTTGAGGGGTTGTCTTAATTAATACGAGAATTAAGGACATACGACCATACTAGGCCCTTTCTTTGTTGTGGCTCTCTCTATCTCTATATGCCAACAAGGAAATCACAGCTTGATAGATCCTTGGCGAAGGTCACTTATGATATGCTGGAACTATACCACAATCACAGGAATGGATCGGGAGAAATAGAAATGCTCCTAATGCCTTGCTGGGAACTCTTGATTTGGGTATAGATATTTTAATAAAAGTCTACGTACGAAATATTGAACACAAGGTCGGGCGTTCACCCAAAGCACTTTCCTAATGAATAACCAACTGGAGAAAAGCGATTGACCATGTCATGGAGCTATTCCACTAGCTGCTCTCCTTAGCAAACTGACTGGGGAAGGAAATGAAAATGAAATCAAAGAAGAGAAGGGCTGGAGGGTGGGTTTAGCATAGTATATTGAGACTTCATTCCAACAGTTTCTATTTAAATAGTAAATAGTCAAGAAGTTGATTCCTGGGCATGGTCAAAGAGGGCTTTCGGTTGAGATAGGGCTTATTAGAAGAGGGAATCATTCTACTATTCTAAGCCTTGCCGCTTCAGATCTCCTTGATCTGGTTCTCTCCTTCTCTTTGGATTACCGTATAAAGAAGCGATTACCTAAAAGAAGAGGTGACAGGTAGTTGGACTGAACTTTCCCTAGTTAGGGGCACACAAATGAGAGATTTGAGAATAGATTCATTTTTCCTTTGCTTCAACTTATAAGTGAGATAAATAGAAGTATTGCCACTTCCACTGTGACCACAACACCTCACTAGCAACTGCTTCGATCTCAAAGAAGAAATCGAAGCCCTCATCCAGAATGGGCATTTGTGAGAGTATGTTAATAAGAGGGAAGAATGGGCAAATCAGAAAAATGAACAACCCATTAACAATGAAGTTACCAAAGAAATCCGCACTATCTTCGGCGGGCCCACTAGAAGAGGAGACTCAAACTGAGCATGAAGAGCCCATGCCTAAAGTGTCAGTCACAATAGCTCGGAGCATCAAATCTACGTCACCAGCAGGCCTCTAAAGGAAACGACCTTCCTTCAACACTCTACGAGCAATGATATTAACATACCATCTCACGATGAAATTCCCGACTGAGCACGGAGTCAGGTAGGTCAGAGGAGAACAATAAGAAGCTCGGCAAGCTATTACATGGTGTTGAGAACGCAACACCAAGCGGTGGACATCACCTCCCTAGATCCTCGAGAGGACTCGATTGTTAGAGGGTGTTCAGTGGAGGATCTCGTAAGCATCCCACTTGCTGAATCTGACATGACCAGGACGGTGCAGATCGTCTTATCACTCACTCCAGCTCTGCGGAATGAAATCATGAATCTCCTCCAACAACATGCCAATGTATTCACCTAGTCCCATCAGGACATGGACGACTTCTGTCTAAAGGAAATAGTCCATAAATTGAATGTCGACCTCGATCACCGACCAGTAAGGTAGAAGCGACAGGAATTTGAGCTAGAAGGTACGTAATAATTAGTGAAGAGGTTGGCTGTAACACCCCAAAAATTGGCACCCAAGTATATAAACTCTGATCCCGAGTTTTCAGGTGTTAACCAAATAAAAATTCATGTGTGACCTCGTCCATATTCACACTTATTTCACATACGAGCAATCAGAGTAGTGCAATTTAAATTAGTGGATCCAAAGTGAGGTAGAGACAACAAAAATAAATAAATATGGGGCTGATAGTAAAGATACATTTAAAATATGGTGTTCACCGAAATGGGGATTATACAAGTCACAATATAATACCCAAAATGATGAAAGTGTAAATTTTTTTGTTGGGTCCAATCCTTTGAAACACAACATCGGTAGTGCAAGCCACTCTAAGCTTACCCGTATGAGATCTCAATAGTTTTTGCATCGATAATATCATCTGGTTAATATTTTAAAACACCATCCTAGAGAGGGAGTGAGTGATCAACTCAGTGGTTCCATTAACTCTAAGTTACGCATGTTATCAGTTCCACTAGCACAAGTAATGATAAAGCAACTTAAACACTCAGTTCCTAAATGCTCTTATTAATGCACATGCATGCTCTCACGAGATGATGCATGCCCTCATAATCAAACACTCCCTCAAAAGTGACTTCGACACCTCATTCAAAAATGCCAATACTCCCTCAACACGCGACCACAACGCCCAAGTCACCATAACCTAATCTAATGTAATACTATAAATATTCATGTTAGCCGAGTATTTAATTAAGTTAGTTTATTTAGCAAGATTGGGGAAGCTAAAACACCTCCATTTAATCAATGGCTTTATCCAGATCACTTAGCCTAAGATGGTCGTAACGATTCTGAGCTTGCGATCCATGATCCAAATTTAGGTATCACCCATTTATCACACAAATCAATAATTCCAAAGGTAAGGCATGAAACCTACAGGTGCGAGGATAAACTCGGTATGGGTTGTCACCCAAACATCGAGTATGATCATTTAATTTCGAGGTATGGGCTTGTCATATAAAACCAGATCATCACATGGAAAAGGGCTTGTCATCCAATTCCATTCATGCCTGGGTCGTTCGATCGGTACTCTGACATGAAACCATTAGCTGGGTAATTTGACGAGGGTCATTCAAACAAGGATCTATCACGTCATGTGCTTGTTGACAACACGGACATAGTGGAGAGCGGTTATGGTAACTTTCAAAATGTGGGAAGGGTCCAAAAAAACTAGATCAAAAGCTATAAATAGAAAGGGAATACAACAAGAAAAATTGTCTCATACTAATCCAAACAAATGAAACTTATTTTTTGATTATCTTTTCAATTATCTATCGATTTACATTCCTTGGTGTAATCTATCACTTTCCTTGTTAAGTGAATTACATTTCCTAGTATAATCTTTACTTTTTAAGCCTACTATTTTATATTTTGTAGTGTAATCCATAGCAGTAACTAGGTAGTTGATAATCTTTAGGGGTAATTTGAGTCTACGCTCACATGCTGGACTCGGTTCTTCTATTAGAAAGATATTCTTCAGCTGCTCTTCATGACCGACTGTAAGGATCTCTTTCCCACTTTCATCTCATCTGTATTGAAAAGACCTTTTGTATGGAAGGCAAAGTTGTAACCCATCATCAGGGGATGAACCCCACTCTTAGAATATTGCCTGATCCTATTTACACATTGAGCGAATGGCTGAATAGACGACCAATCTCTTCAAATCTCGGTTATACACTATGTGTTTGCCTACCTTAGCACTCGGGGTCATTGTTGATCGGTTCAAATTAGAGCCACAATTCCAATTATGGCATGCTTGCGCACTAGTGCAGAAACAATAACAAACAGTTTTCTAGCATGCCTGGTGGGAGCTCGTCTCTAAACTACCAGTGTGATATTACCAAATTGCATAGAAGCATCCGTATTGCCGGGGTTAAGCCCTCAACACCAACCGCACCACGTCCAGGCAAGGACATGCCAGTCCTTGCACCCCCTAAGGAATCAAATCTGAATAATAACCAGATTGGAGACCCAATAGGGTCGTCCACTATTGAGGGTCAAATATTGTATATTATCCCCCATTTATATCTTGGTTTTATGAACATGATAATGCTTAGTATTTTATTTTACTCATGTTTGTGTTGCAAGGTGAATTTAAGAGCTTGGATTGAAAAGGGAGCTAAAAACATGGATTTGATGCTCAAAAATTACTAAGGCAAAGGATGGATCTTAGGAGACCAAGATTGAAGAATTCACATGTCAAAGATACAAGAAAACCAAGTGACGAATGAAGAGAATCAAAGATTTGAAGTGAAGAAAAGGAATCCTAAAATCATCCTGAAAAAGCATATTCTGAAACTCAGTGTCATTTTGTGAAATTGGGCAGAGTGAAGTCTATTTTGGGAAACTGCACAGCATGAAGTCTATTTTAGCAAATTGTGTAAATTTGAGGTGGTTTCTAGAGTTTTCCAACTAGGTTCGAAAGTTGGAGTTCCACAACTATAAATAGGACTCCCTAGGATGTTCCTAAGCATCTTATAGGGTTTAAGGAGTGGAGCAAAAGGGTGGAGAAGCTGTCGCCAAGAGTTTTTCTTCTTCGTCCTTAGCTGTTTTTATGCTTTCTTCTAGGGATTTAGATTCAATCATGTTTATGGTTGGTTAAACCTCTTACCTAGGACTAAGAAGTGAAGCTTGTAGCATGATGGGATGTTTCTATTGCTTTGATTCATGTTTATGTTGAACTCCATGGATTATAATTTGATATTTAAGGAATACTTTCAGTTTTTAATGGTTTATTGTGACTCAAATTACAGTAAATCTGTAACAACTTTGAGTATCTTCTTTTCTAGATTTGAGATTGTGAAATTAGTAAGTCCTGTTCTTCACCATCGTCCCTTGGGCATGGTAAGGTGATGGAATCCTTCTTAATCTTCACAATTCTCCTATTTTGAGATTATGGGATTAGTAAATCCTATTGTTTGCCATTGTCTCCTAGGCATGGTTTGGTGATGGAATCCCTGCCAATTATCATAGTTCTCCATCATTGAGAATTAGGTCAATGGAAGTTCAGATTTGGTTTTATTGATATATTTTCCAATTGGATAGGATAAGACTCCAATTCTAATTATGTTACTTGAATCAAGCAAGAGGGCTCCCTGATCACTATAAATGGATCATTGACACCCTAGTTCCCACCTTTAAATTCTTAGTTTTAATTACTCTATTCACAATTACTCTCTCAAATACTTCAGAATTAGTTTCACATCTTCTTCTAGTTCTACTTCTAGTCAATTTCAGAAACGTACAAGTGTCAGTCCTTATAGATTCAACCTCGGTTTGACCAAGATTATTACTACATCGCGACCCTACACTTAGGGTTGTGAACGAGTTTTTGGCGTCGTTGCCGAGGATCGACAGTTGCGTTTTCTGGATTTGATTAGTTTTGGAATTAGGTTAAAATTAAGATTTTTCTACTTTCTATTTTTAGGTTAGGGTATTTTCAGAATTATTTTAGAAACTAACTTAGCTTTCTATTTCTAGGTTTAGAAACTTTCCTTTTTGTTTTTAGAAACTAATTTACTTTCTAATTCTAGGATAAAAACTTTCCTAATTTGTTTTTAGAAACTAATTTTTTATTTTTTAGAAACTTTCCTAATCCATTTTTAGAAACTAATTTCCTTTCCTTTTTTTTTGTTTTTAGAAACTTACTTTTTATTTGTAGGAACTTTCCTTTTTCTTTTTTTTAGAAACTAGGTTGCTTTCTTAGTTCTTTTTTAGAATCTAAGTCACTTTCCTTTTTCTTTTACATGATCCCAAAATAGAAACTTCTAATTTGGTAACTTCTTTCTAATTCTCTTTCTTTCTATTTCTAGATTTAAAAACTTTCCTAATTTGTTTTTAGAAACTAACTTTTCTTTCTATTTCCAGATTTAGAAACTTTCTTAATTTTTTTAGAAACTAACTTTTCTTTCTATTTCTAGATTTAGAAACTTTCCTAGTTTATTTTTGGAAAATAATTCTTTTTGTATATATATATATATAAACTAAATTATTTTTAGGACTAACTTTTTGTCTTGTTTTTAGGTTATGGTTTTTGCTGATTTATTTTTAGAAACTAACATTGTTTTCTATTTTGCAGGATCCTAACATAGAACTTTCAAAACCGATAAACTCCTTGTAACTTTTGCTCTACTTTCCATAATGGTGTTGGATTTTTCTTTTATTCTATTTTAGGATTAGATTCAGAATTAGGGTTTTAACATATATATGCAAGAGTGGGAACGTCAATATACTAAGCTAGTTTCAGAGAATGTGAGAAATTATGAAGGGTTGTCAGATGATTATGTTAGAAAACAACCTACGTCTTAAAATTTTTCTGGAAACATCATCAAAAACCAAATAGAATACAATGCTTCACCGGTTAAGAAGTCCTTACATAATCATATGTGGGAGAACAATTATATACCCCATGGATTAAGAAAGTAGTACATGATTGTTAGGGTTATCATGGGAGTGAGAACTATTATCACCCATCAGACAAGAAGAAAACAATGAGAGATTATATTATGAGTGATAATATGTACCAACAACCACCGGATTCTCCCACCTATGCCTGTATGACTATAATCAATGGAAACATCAATGTTGGGAAGATGAACCAGTAATACATCATAGGGACAATTCTCTTGGGTCTTCTACTTTTGAAATCCAACTAGAAACGATCTAAGAGGATTCACTTCAGAAACTCATGGATGCACAGGAGAAATTCAATCAATATCTCGTGCAATCATTTGTAGCCATTAAAAAATCTATTGAATTGATGAAATTGACCAGGTTAGAACATTAGTGACACCTCAATGAGGGGGAAGAGGCTAGTTTATCCCAGCCTTAACCCAATCCAGAAACATAATGCGAGGAAAGTGATCCTAGTTCACTTACAGAGGGTACTAAAATTGAGAATAAAGAGTTGGATTGTGTTAATGAGCATATGGTTTAATTTCCTGAAGAGTCGATCTCAATGACTGTCTGAAGGAATGATTAAGAGACGTGGGTATCTTTCAAATATAATGATACTGATATACTCTAATCGCATGACACACTTGACTTCAACGAGGAGGAATAGGCTAGTTTATTCAAGCCTCAACTCAACCTAGAAAATAGTGTTAGGAAAGTGATCCCATCCCACTTGTGTACTGCACTGAATTGAAAAATGATGAGGATTAAGATGACATTCATGAGTTTACAGCCCAAATTTCACTCGAATCGACCTCAAGTTTAGTCCAGGTCAATGATCAAGAGGTATAGGAAGTTGTTGACCATAATAATCTACTCCACCCATCTGACATGTCTGATTTAAATGTGGAGGATGAGCTCCTTTCAACTGACCCTTTCAATTCTTGTGATGCATATTTATACAACTCCCCTGAGTTAAATTATAATATGGTTAGGGAGATGGACGAGTTGCTTGATAGGACTCTGGAATTTGAAACCACCCAGTGGAGGCCACTACTTGAGTTGTCAACCCTTGAGGATACAATGCCTTTACTGAGTGGTATCAATGAATAGAGTCTTCACATCAATTCTTCGCCTGCTAATCCTAAATCTATCTATGTAGGGTAATGCAAGATACATCCGGTGACGATTTATTCTCACCAAGATGAGGAGTAAGAGAACATGTTTCCATCTACTTTCAAAGATGATGGAGTTATTGGGCATATCATCACAGATATCGATGTGGAGAACGAGTCTCTCTCAACTAAATCTCCCAGCTCTCTAGAAGATTGTTTAGCACACTTTGAAGATCAAATGATAATATGATAACATCAATAGTGGATGCCTAGTAAGACAATACCTTGTAGTTGTTACTGACCGAGAGAACCCTTCTTCTGAAGCCCCTCCTTCTACAGATCCTGAATGTTTACCATTGAAGGAGGAGGAGCTAAAATTGAACCGGAGCCTGAAACTTCGAAATGTGTTAAGACTGCATCACCTACTGAGAATTTTTCTAAATTACATCTACTTGTAGTCTTTGATTCACCACGGTGTTCTAACATTGAAACTTTTTCTGTTACAAGTGAATCATATATACTTTGGACACCTCAAGAGATTAAAAGGAAACTTTATGCTAAGGTCCATAAATTTCTCTGGAAATTCATGCTCCAGGACATCCAAGCCTATTGCAAAAAGGGCTTTTGGATGATCTTGTTGAGAAACCTACTGAGAAATTTATCAAGATATTGGCCAGAGGAGGAACCTTAAGACATGACTGAGTAGCTTTCCCCTATTTTTCTAGTTAGGTTTACTGCTTTTAAAGATTTTATGATTAGGATAGTTTGCTTTCCGCTATTTTAGGATAGTTTATTTTCCGCTGTTTAGGATAGTTTGCTTATTTTCTGTTGAGTCTTTTGTGCTAACCCATCTTCACACTGAGATCATTAGAAAAGCCTCAAATATTTCTTCTTCAAGTATTATCTTTGCATCACTTCCCTTTTCTTTTTATTGCCTCTTTTGCATTATATGCTTATTTCTTTTACATTGAGGACAATGTAGATTTTAGGTTGGGGGTATGGATTAGACATGCTAATCAGTGTTTTCTTAGTCTTTGAGTAAAAAATGTGGAAAATTGGAATTTTTTTTTTTTAAAAATAGAATTACAAGATACTTAATGTTGATGCCTTATGTCTATTGGAGTTTAGTCACATAGGAGATCTCAAAATTAAGTTAAGTAAATAATCCTCGATTAGAAGTTTTAAACATTAATTGAGTCATGATCTCACATGTCACATCTAGCTTACACAGTAAAGTGTCAGTTTGATATTGAATTGTTAAGTTGATGATTATTATGCATGAAAGGAACTAACCTAGGGAATTTGTCCATCATGTTCAATGGGAAGAATTGAAAAGAAAGAAAAAGAAAATGCCCAGCTAAAAAAATAGTTGTCATCGAAAAGGACTACCTATTTAAGATCTTTAAAAAGGTTAACATATCGTGAAAGCCATTGATGGAAAAATCAAGAGCTGGAGGAATAAAAGAGAGAACTAAATGATGAATTCTAAGGCAAGTTTGGGTTTAGGTTTTTGTTATCTTGAATTCTCTTTTAATTATCAATGTTATCATGAAAGTGACGAATTGAACCTTTGATTGTGATAAGTCTAGACTTCATTATACACCTATGGAACTTAATGTTTGAAATTGTTCTAATTGCAAGATTAATGCTTTGAACTTGATTATGAAACTTACCGAGTACTAGAGTTTAGGAGAAGGTAAAGCACAACATTGATGTATTTTAGAATTCTATTATCTGGATTATTTTTTTAAAACCACTTGAGCTTATAGAAATTATCCTATGGTTCTCAAAATATTTTTCGCATACTTTGCTCAAGACTAGCAAAATGTTGGTTGGGGATTGTGTTGAGGGTAAAATATTACATATTATCCCCCATTTATATCTTAGTTTTATGAACATGATAATGCTTAATGTTCTATTTTACTCATGTTTATGTTGCAAGGTGACTTTAAGAGCTTGGATTGAAAATGGTGCTAAAAGTATGAATTTGATGCTTAAGAATCACTAAGGCAAGGGATGAATTATAGGAGACTAAGATTAAAGAATTCACATGCCAAAGATCCAAGAAAACCAAGTGAGGAATGAAGCGAATCAAAGATTTGAAGTGAAGAAAAGGAATCCTGAAATCATCCTGAAAATGCATATTCTGAAACTCTGGGTCATTTTGTGAAATTGCACAGAGTAAAGTCTATTTTAACAAACTGCGTAAATTTGAGGCGGTTTCTAGAGTTTTCCAACTAGGTGTGAAAGTTGGAGTTCCACAACTATAAATAGGACTCCCTACGATGTTTCTAGGAATCTTCTAGGGTTTAAGGAGTGGAGCAAAAGGGTGGAGAAGCTGTTGCAAGAGTTTTTCTTCTTCGTCCTTAGTTATTTTTATGCTTTCTTTTAGGGTTTTAGATCCAATCATGTCTATGGTTGGTTAAACCTCTTAGCTAAGGCTAAGAGGTGAAGCTTTTAGCATGATGAGATGTTTTTATTGCTTTAATTCATGATTATGCTGAACTCCATGGATTCTAATTTGATATTTAAGGAATACTTTCAGTTTTTAATGGTTTATTGTAACTCGAATTACAGTAGGTCTGGAATAGCTTCAAGTATCTTATTTTCCTGATTTGAGATTGTAAAATTAGTAAGTCCTGTTGTTCACCATCATCCTTTGGGCATGGTAGGATGATGAAATCCTTCCTAATCTTCACAATTCTCCCGCTTTGAGATTATGAGATTGGTAAATCCTGTTGTTTGCCATTATCTCTTGGGCATGATTTGGTGATGGAATCCCTGCCAATTATCATAGTTCTCCTTCATTGAGAATTAGGTCAATGGAAGTTCATATTTTGTTTTATTAATATATTTTCCAATTAGATAGGATAGGATTCCAATTCTAATTGTGTTAATTGAATTAAGCAAGAGGGCACCCTAATCACTATAAGTGGATACTTGACACCCTATAGTTCCCACCTTTAAATTCTTATTTTTAATTACTCTATTCACAATTACTCTCTCAAATACTTCAAAATTAGTTTCACATCTTCTTCTAGTTCTACTTCTAGTTAATTTCAGAAACGTAAAAATTTCAGTCCCTGTGGATTTGACCTCAGTCTTACCAAGATTATTACTACATCACGACCCTATAGTTGAGGTTGTGAACATCCACATCTCGAATCGTGCTCCTAGACGAAGTGTCTGTTGTGCTTCAGGATGTTCAAATGAGCATTTAGATGGTGCAAGAATATGGAAGAGCCCAAGGGGAACAATTTTGTGTTCAAGCTGAGAGCACCAATCGGTACATGGCAAGGCAGACTGAAGCCATGCAACATGTGGTTGATAATAGAATGAACACTATCGGTAGTATAACATAATGTTGATGGAAGTTCAGTTGGTAATGCAGCTCCGTTACTACCCATAACACCTCTACAATGTAATCCACCCCCAGTTCCTACCTAGGATGCGAGAAATGTACCACCCCCTATGGAAGTTAGGTGACCGGAGCGAGATGTTAGGAATTTCATACTTGAAAACAGGAATCAAGGGTTGGCGGGATGATTCAATCCCTAATAGTTTGCTAGATTCTAGGATAATCTTAATCGGCTTGGTTCAGATCACCCACCGACCTTAGAGCCTCAACGGATGGATCGTGACTAGTTAGTAAAATTTTTCTAAGAATTCACTAGTTCAGTGCTCGATCGCAACATTATCCCTATGTTTCACAAACCTTACCCTAAATGAATAGCTCAACAACATCCATTGGTAAGAAACTATCGACTGGATTTTGCCATGTTCTCGGGCAAGCTCAGTAAATCGACCATTGATCATGTGAGTCGATTCATGATGCAGTGTGAGGAATTGGATAACAATGATTACTATAAATTACAACTGTTCGGTCACTCACTGATCACAACGGCCTTAACTTAGTATTCAAATCGACTACCAGACTTAGTACATACTTGGCAGGAGATGGAAGAGAAATTTCACACTTAGTTCTTCTCTAAGAATTAAGAGATTACCATGGCCGATCTCGCACGATTCAGACAGATACTAGGGGAATCATATGAGAGCTATATCATAAGATTCAAACGGGCGAAGAGCCACTATAAAGTTGTCATGACCGAAGCCTAGTTTGTGTAATTGACACAAGATGGGCTTGAATATAAGCTTCATAAGAAATTCATTAGTACAAAGTTTGTTAATTTATATGACCTGACAAAAAATATTTCTCATTATGAGGAGCTCCTACAGGAAGGGGCTAGGAAGAAAAACTCATCATTAGGGAAGTATTACATGACCCCAATTACGAGATTGCAATTGCTAAAGTAGTGGCTAAGAAGCCATTAGTGTGTTCAGTATTGGTCAAAGTGGAGTCGGCCACTCCGACTGCACAAAAGGCTCAGAAGGTGTACACCTTTGATATCACCTAAGCTGAAGAAATATTTGATATTCTATTGACCAGAAAATTCATTAAAATTCCTATGAATCATAAGATACCTTCGACTGATGAATTATAGAAGACAGAGTACTACAAGTGGCATGGAACTCGGTCGCATTCAACTAATAAATGTGTTGTATTTAGGAACGTCATTTAAGACTATATCAACTGTGGACTGTTGAAATTCTTGAAAAAAGGCAAGGAGGTAATGTTAATTGACACTGATCCATTTCTGTCCAATATCGAGTGAACACGATCACTGCAAATCTGAGGGACCATCCACGGCCGAAGATTGATTTCAGCTAGGACAATCAGTGAAGATAGGTTGGTCGATCCATGGAAGGACACCAATAGGTCCCTTGCCCAATAAATGAATGATCGAATACTGTATGAAGGGCTCATCAAGGTCCTTGACTTTGCGACCAATGTGCTCGAGAAATTGGGTCTCAGTCTAAAGACTTTCATAGGAAGACATGGGAGCATCACCATGTGGATATCCGACTAAATAATGGCCTCGACCGCCTCCAGTCACCATGATCGACTCCCAGTCGTCACTCATGATGGGGGCCACCTCTGCCACAGATGGTCAAGCCCCTTACTATACGTGAAGGGGTATGGAAATGAGTCACTCACCCAAAGTTTCTAGCAATACCAGAAGCTTTGATGAGGACCCAAAAACACGTTGACAGAGACAACAGGTAGCCATAAGAAGAGATACTACAGAAAAGGTGTTGCTTCCTTAACTAGAAATAAAGCTGCCCCAGCCTTTCTAAAGGATCCCCATTCCTGATGAATAGTTAACGGTAAACACAGTCGAAGCAGTGTTACCTGCTGTGTTATAGGATTAGGGCTCAATACCCTTTGACAACATAGATCGACCAATGAATCCTAAATAAGAAGACAACTGCGGCAATTTTTCAGATGATCTTAGTGAAGAATGTTTCCCAACGGATGAATGGTTAAACAATGTATTGACATCAACTGCTGAGACATTGAAAATCACCTCACCTGTCGACCCATCAGTCGAGCTAGTGGCCGATGAATGCCCTAATCAGGTAAAAAAGATGGAGTTTGAAACACCTGGGGGGCAAAATTTGAGTGATGATATTATGCTCAGATCGTTGTCGCTAATAACATTTCATTGCAACATAGTTTTCACATTGTCATCCAACTTTTAGGACAGGCCAACTCAACCAAATACGTGGTCGGGGATGTAGAAGAATATACTCCCCCAGTGATCATACAACACACCTCTTTCCCATTTGAAGAGGGCGATGGAAGCGAGTCTAAGGATAATAAAGCACTATATCTCACACGGTCACCGTGGCAGCCGGGGATGTATCCGAAAGGGTAATCATTGATAAACCTACTTATGACATGACAGAGCATCTCAAGCCACTGTATATATCAGCCCATTTGGACAGGTTAAAAAGAATCCGGATAGTATTGTGCATGCTATCCCAGAGATCACCCAAGCTAATAACACCCGTCAGAGGGATATCATCCCATATCGGCTGACCTTGCATTGCACCATCAAAGAGATCCCATGATCAGAATGTTAAGGAGAGAGCTGAACTGGGCCGACTTTACATCTAGAACGAAGAGGCTCGAAGAAAGCTTGGAAGAAGCGGATGAAGGATGCCTAGTGAATCTGACCGAGTTAGAAGAATCATTTGAGGAAGACGACATCGAATTTGAAGATGCATAAGAAGAAGTGGAAGGCTCCCGACCACAAGTTCAAGTCCCGCTGGTTGGAATCAACTTGAGGATAGAACAACACCTAAAGCTAACATTCATAAGTAGTTTGTTGGAACCTTCGGACAAGGAGCGGTTGGTAAAGATACTCATTGAGTTTTCTGATTATTTCATATGGGATTATCATGAAATGTGTAAGTGCTTATACTTAAGCACAATTAGGATTGTCAAATTTCGTAGTCCTGAAAGGAGCATAAACACTCATGAAGATACACTTCAACAACTCATGAAGATCTCATAAAGACTCGATCAACATCTCAAGCCTTTAAAGCCTTACATGGTTCCAAGTTTGCATCACTTTGTATGTGTCAACCATCATGTGGTAGAACCTTGGATTGACCCTAGGTTAGGTGTATTTCACATACTATCACGATAACATATGATTCTAAGTAAAATACACTAGAGTTAGGCTAGCCCGACCTCAGGTTCAGCCAACCTAACTACCTTCAGCCAACCTAATATAATTCGAGCAAGTATACAACAAGAAAGATTATTTCCAGAGCAAGTCTGGCCAGCTCAACCTTGGGTTCGGCTAGCTGAACCTATCTACTTGGCTAGTCATAAGGATGTTCGGTCAAGTTTCTAGCAAGATAAGATTTTGGATCTTAGGGAGATTCGGCCAGCCGAACTAGAGGTTCGACCAGCCGAATTTTTGAAAGATTTCATCCCATGAAATCTGAAGATCCGTTGGAATGCAATCGTTTGAATTCGGCTAGCCGAACCTAAAATCGGGCTAGCTAATTTCCAAAACATTTGGCTATAAATAAAGGTTTTATCTCACTCATTCAAGATACAAAATTTAGAGATCCATATTCTCAAGAAAAGAGTGAAAGTCCAAAGCCTTCTTGAGCTATTTGTGTGGTAATTCTTATATTTGATTTAACTAATTCTATTATCTTTCTCAAGTTAGTTTAATCTATTTTAATAGAATAATCCATACTCTACTTGAGTAATAGAGAATCGAATTTGCAGCATTAGGGTATTGTTCATTACATTGAAAATATATTAGATCCCCACATTCTTTTAGGGTTAAAGACATATACAGCTTCATCTATATCCCAAGAAAGAAGATCGCTGCAATCAAGCTATGGTTATGTCTTCAACTCGTCAATTGAAGATAAGTACTATTTTACTTTCATTTTAGTTTGGGTTTTTCTGAGATAGCCCAGAAATCTCAGTAGGGTTGTTTTGTGGTAAGCCTGTGAAAATCACGAAGTAGAGTTGTTTTGTGGTAAGCTCCTGAAAATCAAAAAGTAGGGTTATTTTGTGGTAAGCTCGTGAAAATCACAAAGTGAGTTTTGTTGTGATAGCCCGTGAAAATCACAAAGACTGCATAAGGTTGTTAAGGTGAACCTGTGAAAACCTTGAAATAGTGAAAGCCAAAATTACGAGGGTAGTAATTTTGGGAGTGGAGTAGGTATGAAGTTTAAGCACCGAACCACTATAACCCCTTGTGCATTGTGGTGATAATTTTATTCTTTATATGCTTTCCTTATGATTAATTGTCTCTTGCTAAGTTTGATATTTTAATCTCAAAGGCATCATGAAATAAGGTTGTCCTGCCTAAATCTTTTAGGTGAAGGTTGTCCTACGAACTATTTGAAATCAAGATTTCAATACTATAAGTAATTGAGTATATTCATTTTTTTTATTCTGCATTATGTTGAAATATTTTGTATTGTCCTATTCAGCCCCCTCTAGGACATCTATAGCTCATCCTTTCAAGTGGTATAAGAGAGGGTTGCTCTTTTTGGGATTAACATCCTTGAGCTATATCTAGAGCTATTAAAATGTCAAATTTTAATAGTCTATCCATTTCCAGGCTACCTCCCTTTGATGGCTCAAACTACTCTTATTGGAAATAAGGATGAGGATTTTCCTCAAGTTAATTGATGAAAGTGAGTGGCAAGCCACCACGACCCAATGGATCCCTCCTACGATGGAAGTAGTAGCTGAAAATGGAACCACGTCCATGAAAGAAATCACCTATACCTTTTGGACGACAACTCAGAAAAGTGAAAGTAGTACAAATGCAAAAGCCCTTAATGCTATTACTTGTGCTCTTTTTCTGGATGAATTCAAAATAATCATTTCTTGTGATACTATAAAACAAGCATGCGATATTCTTGAAATGACAGACGAAGGAACTAACATTGTCCAAAAGTCTAAGATTAAAATCCTCACAATGAAGTTTGAGGAAATTTATAAGAAAGAAAGTGAGTCATTCATGGACTTCTATGTGAAATTAAATGACATTATTAATTCTGTGAGGTCTTGGAGAAAAAGTCTCAGGAAGCAAAGTTTGTGCAAAAATACTACGACCACTTCCTAACAGGTTCAATTATAAAGTTACTGCATCAGGAATTAAGGGATATCGATTCTATGAAGGTTAAGGAATTAGTTAGATCTCTACAAACCTACGAGCTGAATTTCAAAGCTCCTAAAAACAAGTCCATACCCCTTAAATCTTCTAAATCTAAATACAAAGACATAGACTCTGAAAATGATGAGAATGAGGATGATATGGCAATGTTAGGTAAAAGTTTTATAGAATTTTCAAAAATAAAAATAGATCAGATTTTCAAAAATCTTATAACAAAAGAAAAGGAAACTCAAATGTCTGGAAATCAAAATCTAAAGACACCCAATGCTTCGACTGTTCTAAATTTGGGCATCTAGCTTTAAAATGTCCTAAGAATGATAAACTTAGAAGAAGAGGCATGATTGCCACTTTGGATGAGTCATCAGAATCTAAATTCAATTCAGAAATTGATGAATCAGACCAAGAAACCGAGAAAGATCAAAAGGCTTTCATAACCATAGCTAGAATCACTTCCTCAGATAAATGTGAAACTTTTGACTATGAAACTCGTAGAAGTGATTATGAAAATGAAGATGATCTTCAAATCGCTTATGATGCCCTATATAAACAAAGTTGTAAGATTGCAGCTGAACTAAAAATTCAAAAAGAAAACTATACTAAACTTCAATTAGAACTTGAAAAATCAGTTTTGGAAAAATCTCATTTTTCTGATTGTTTTGAGAAAATCAAACTAGATTTAAGTTTGAAAATTTTTGAAATTCAAAATCTTAAAATTGAAAATGAGAATTTCAAATTAAAAGTTACTTCCCTTAAGACTTTAAAAGATACTTAGATATACACCCAAGGAAACCAGAAACTTGAAAAATTATTAAATGCATCTTGCCGAAGTAGTGACAAATTTAGTTTGGGATATATAAAAATTCACACAAAAAAATCTAAAAATTTTGCTCCCATATTTGTAAAAGGAGAATCTTCAAAGTCTAAAGGAGAAACTATATAGGAAGTAAAGAAGAATGAAAAATCCTTTCAAATGACTTCTAATTCAAAAACTAATGCCAACTACTATAAAAATCAAAGGATAATTAATAATCCTCCTCTAGCAAATAAGATAGTGGACTTACTTAAAGAGCTCTTTAAATCCAACTCTGGAAATAACAGATTAAGTAGAAAGAAGAAAAACTCTTACTCCCAAACATAGCGAATAGTAAGAGATCCTCCTAAACCCAAAACCATAATGAAATGGTTCCAAAAGATAAGTGTCTTGTTATCCACACAACTTTCAAAGCAAGTAGTCATTCAAGATGGAACCTGAACAGTAGATGTTCTAGACATATGATAGGTGACAAGGCGATTCTATCAGACATCAATAAAATTGATGGCGGCTTAGTTACATTTGGAGATGATAACAACTGCAAGATCATTGGAAGAGGTAATGTAAAACTTTCAAATCTATCTATCTTTAAAGATGTGTTATATGTTGAAGGTTTAAAACATAATTTGTTGAGCATATCTCATATCTATGATAATAGTCATAATATAAAATTTCAGATCACGGATGTGAGATAATCAATAATCAAGGTCACATAATATTAAATGGTCGAAGAACCTCTGAAAATTGCTATATCATTGATGACTCTCTTTCTACAAATCACTCTTATTACATGGTCCAAACAGACGAAACTGAACTTTAGCATTATCGTCTTGGACATGTAAACTATAGAGACTTATATAAATTGAGCAAGAGAGATCGTCTACGTGGTCTACCCAAATTGAAAAAGGTAGAAAATAAAATATGTGGTGCCTGTCAAATAGGCAAACAAATTAGGATTAGTCACAAAAAAGGTGAACTCCTTATCCACTACAAGACCTCTTGAACTACTCCATAGAGACTTAATTGGACTAACTTGAATGAAGAGTAGAGGCAGAAAGAAATATTTTCTAGTTGTAGTAGATAACTACACTAGATATTCATAGGTAGCCTTCTTAAGAGTAAAGTCGGATGCTTTTGACGAAGTCACAAAATTATTTAAACACATCCAAACTGAAAAAGGACTGTCTATGATCAGAATAAGAAGTGACCATGGTACTGAATTTAAAAATAGCAATTTTGAGAAGTACTGTAATGACCACGAAATATTACACGAGTTTTCTGCTCTTAAAACTCCTTAGAAAAATGGTGTTGCTGAATGGAAAAATAGAGTTCTTCAAGAAATGACTAGTGTTATGCTAAATAGTTTAAAATTAACTAAAAATTTATGGGCTGAAGCTGTTAATACCACTCGCTAGACTATTAATCGTGTTTACATAAGAGTAGGTAAAAATAAAACAGTTTATGCACTTTGGTTTGATAAAAAACCCTTTGTTAAATATTTTCACCCTTTTGAAAGTAAATGTTTCATTTTACGAGATCGAAAAAATGTGAGAAAATTTGAAGCTAATGTTCACAACCCCAAGTGTAGGGTCGCGATGTAATAAAAATCTCGGTGAGACCGACGTCGAATCCACAGGGACTAATTTCGTACATTTCTGAAAGTAAGTAGAACTAGAACTAGAAGAAGATGTAAATCTAAATCTGAATAATTAAAAAGAGTAATTGTGAATGATGTAATTGAAACTTGTGAATTTAAAGGTGGGAACTAGGGTGCCAAGGATCCACTTGTAGCTATCAAGATGCTACGTTACTTGATTCAAGATATCCAATTGGAATCAAAGTCCTATCTTATCCAATTAGAAAGAGAGATGATCAAATCTCTTAACTTCTCATTGATCTAGCCTCAATGGAAGAGAATTGTGGAGATTTGGAAGGGATTCCATCACCTAACCATGCCCAGGAGACGATGGCAAACAACATAATTTACCAATCCCACAATCTCAAATAAGAAAAAGAAGATATTCAAAGCTATCGTAGATTTTATTGTAATTTAAGTCACAATGAACCATTGAAAACTGAAAATATTCCTTAAAATTAACTAGAAATCGATGAAGTTCAACATAAACATGAATCAAAGCAAAGTAACCATCCCAATCATGCTACAAACTTCACCTCTTGGCCCTACCTAAGAGATTTAGCCAACCATAGACATGATTGAACTAAGAACTCTTAAGAGAAGCATAAAAATAAACTAAGGAAGAAGAAGAAAAACTCTTGGTGGTGGCTCTCCACCCTTTTTCCCCACTCCTTAAAACCTTAGAAGATGCTTTAGAGCATCCTAGGAACTCCTATTTATAGTTGGGGAATTCTAACTTTCGCATCGAGTTAGAAAAGTTCAGAAACCGCCTCAAATTTATGCAGTCCATGCAAAATCTACATAACCTTTGACTAGTCTAAGGAAATCCTCGACTGACCGAGGGTGGCCTTCGACTGGTCGAGGATCACGTGAATTTAAAAGATCATGTTGCTGGAGTTCGACCCAAAGTTTCCTATGCTAGTCGAGCTAGAGCCAAGGATGGTCGAGCTAGAGCCAGTGTCACGCCCAAACTCGGAAACCGGGCTCACAAAATTCTCGATCACCGAATCCGGTGCCGAGAGCCTCTTTAGTACCCCATTCTCGGCTCCCAACATTTATACGCCAGATTTTGATCCTGGGATCTACAAGGAGGATTTTTCAATGTACATTTAACTTGTATTAAGCATAACCACAAGTTTACCCAAATCACAAAGGCAACATCATCATCACATATCCACTAATATAAAAATTTGAATACAGTGCTGAAAGGGAAATACATATGTCAAAATCAAAGCTCTAAAAGACTACTGCATGCTCCATGCTCAACTCTGCTACAACCTAACGCCACCTGCACGCATCTATCATACATAAGCTTATAGAAAGCTTAGAGGGTGGTGTAGGTGTGTGCACAAGATAAGTGCCAAGTATTCAATATAATGTCATAATCATACAATGTCGAAAATAAGCTGAAATATTGATAAGATCATGAATCATACGATATCAGAGTAAGCAAAAATACTGATAAGATCATGAATCATACGATATCAGAGTAAGCGAAAATATACTGGTAAGTTCATGAGTGCCATCAGCTGTACTAAGGCTATACGATGCAAGGAATGAATGTTAATGGCCATATCAAGGTTGTGCGATGCAAAAACATAATGAGCCAATATCAGATGCCGAGGTTGCAATGCATTATGCGGTGCGAATGGAATGACCAAGCTGAAGTGTGAAGTCGGGATGATAGTATATAGTATTGCAAGCAATGGGGTCTATCATAAAGGGCTTCTATCCAAACCAGTCCCATACCTAAATTTAGATAGTTAGACTCAATGTGGTAGACTTCTGATCTCAGGTTAGTCACGCGCCCAACCGAAATCCTGGCCATGCGATGGTACACAACAATTAGTTGCACACCATCATCCCGAGTGGATAGTGAATGAAATAAATGAATGAGTATGCAACTCCTATTCAATAAGTCCACATATCAGTACCGTTCCTCTCTGGGAAATCACCAGGGTCTATTACACTCAAACCAGATTGCCACCTCATCGCACGCAAGAAGGTGAGTGGAAGAGACCTCACTATCCGCCTGCCAATATTAGACCCAGCTCGTCTATAGCAGACCCATTCCTTGAGTTGGTCAGACTCAGCCTAACATTGCCCCCTCCTCTCGGGCAGGTAGGGCTGCACCCCCTTTCAACTGACCATAACATAGTGGGAGATGCGACCTAATGGTATACTGCCCTCATGCGCTCATACATCCGCTCGGTCTAAATGTTAGAGCAACCTCTAGAACTAAAAGGGTTTAGGGACTTTCACCCAGGTATATCTATAACACCCCATGTAGAACAGATTTTCAATGTCCCATTTGGCCATCCACGATATGCCTGTGGAGGCTACATCCCTGATGTCGCTAGGGCGTATAGTAATCACAGCACACAATGCAAGATGCATGAGTCATACAATACAGTCATGCATCAATCATGCACATATCGTGTGCTTAAGTGAGACAATCTCCACCTATCAGGGGGTCTCACAACAACCGGCACTATGGCATATGCAATGGTCAATCATATCTCATAACAAACATGCAGAAGATGCGTATGGGCATATATCATGATGTTATGCTGTCACATATTCATAGTTGCTATCCATAACCGACATCGACAATCGACCTCGACAATGTAAACATTTAACCAACATTACCCCCAAGGAGTGGCCCATATAGAGCCTAACATACAGTGGACCCATGACCTCACACAAGAGCCAAATATACAATTCCATGGGCCTCACTCAAGAGATTAATACACATCACGATGGGACTTTCACATGGGCCTAACATACATCATAATGGGCTCCATCGCCTGGCCCTCAACTGCATGACAATGGGCCTCATACATAGGCCTCATATACATCACATTGGGCCTTAAACACGGAATGAATACACATCACAATGGGCCTCAAATATGGGTCGCATATACATCACATTGGGCCTCTAACACGAGCCAAATGCACATCACAATGGGCCTCAAATACGGGCCGCATATGCATTTTATTGGGCCTCGATAATTGGAATCAGAATCAGAATTGACAATCGAAATTAGTATCGACAATTGGAATCGGCCTCGACAATCGCAATTGAAATCGGCCTCAATAATCGGCCTCGACAATTGGAAATCAGCATCAGCCTTAACAATCGGCCTCGACAATCAGAGTCGGAATCGACATTAGAAATCGGCCTCAACAATCAACCTTAACAATCGAAAATCGGAATCGGCCTCAACAATCGGCTTCGACAATCGGAATCAAAATCGGCCTAAATAATTGGCCTCGGTAATCAAAATTGATCTCGACAATCGAAATCAGAATCGGCCTCAACAATTGGCCTCGACAATCGGAGTCGGCCTCAACAATCAGAATCCAAATCTGCCTCAACAATCAGCCTGGACAATCGGCCGATCAAGGCCTAAGGGAAGGTCACAATGTGGACATTAAACCATCATTGCTCAACAATGTGGCCATTTAACCAACATTACTTGCAAGGAGTAGCCCACATGGAGCCAAACGTACAGTGGGCCTATGGCCTCATACAAGGGCCTAATATACATCACACTGGGCCATAAATATATCACATCGGCCTCATCAATGGCCACAATTTGCATCAAGGTGGGCCCCATACAATCTCAGTGGGCCTTACATAGCAGTCTCTTACATCAAGCGGGTCGCATCACATGGACCTAAAATACATCACTATGGGCCGCTCACATGAGCCAAATATACAACACTATGGGCCACTCACATGGGCCCACTACACAACCCTATGTGCCACTCACATGGGCCTACTACACAACCCTATGGGCCACTCACATGGGCCTTACTACACAACACTATGGGCTGCATTACATGGGCCTACTACACATCACTATGGGCCACATCACATGAGCCTCGAATGCGTCATAATGGACCATAACCCATGGGCCTCGATACATCACAATAGGCCACAACCCATGGGCCTTAATACATCACGATGGGCCTTGCCCATAGGCCTCGAATACATCACAATGGACCACAACCCATGGGCTTCAAATACATAATAGGTGGGCCCTACACATGGGCCTAATATACATCAAGTGGGCTGCATAAATGGGCCACACTAATGGGCTTCATACACATCAAGTGGGCCGTATAAATGGGCCGCACCAATGGGCCTCATACACATCAAGTGGGTGCATAAATGGGGTGACCAATGGGCCTCATACACATCAAGTGGGTGCATAAATGGGGTGACCAATGGGCCTCATACACATCAAGTGGGCTGCACCAATGGACTACATACACATCAAGGTAGGCCCCATGATTTGGACGGTCTGGGTGACCTAGATGGCTAGATGATTTGGATACAACACGTACCTCAAGGTAAGCCACACGTCCAAGGGGTGGACGACGGAGATATACAATACATGCATCAATGGTAAGCCCCACATGGCACCGTCCAGCGATGGACGGTGTAAACATAGAATACATATATCAAGTTGGGCTGCATTGCATAAGATGGACGGCGTGGATAACAAATACATCACGGTGGAGACCACGACCCCATCTAAACATTGTCTATGTAAATCAACACTGTCCAAACATTGGACAACACCGTCCAAATACTATCCATGTAAATCTGCACCATCCAAACGTTGGACAACATCGTCCAAACATTGTCCATGTAAATCAGCACGGACCA
Organism: Magnolia sinica; assembly: GCF_029962835.1. Lineage (NCBI taxonomy): Eukaryota > Viridiplantae > Streptophyta > Magnoliopsida > Magnoliales > Magnoliaceae > Magnolia > Magnolia sinica. The sequence continues at coordinate 58,588,552 of NC_080575.1, read as the reverse complement.
AACATTGTCTGGCACCGTCCAACACAATCTGGACGGTGTGGATGAAATACATACATCACGGTGGTCCCATGTTGGTAAAATAGATGGGTGGCTTGGATAGGACACATACATCTAAGGTGGGTCCCATTGTCCAGCCATCTAGACGGTGTGGATAAGACCCATACATCAATGGTGTGGTTCCCACTGTCCTAAGCATTGGACGGTGCGGATGCACCACATACATTACAGTAGGCTTGGCCCCACATGGCACTGTCTAGATGGACGGTGCTAATATTAAATACATGCATTTAAAGGTGGGTCCACATGGGTGGGCCACCCCACTACTCTCTCTCTCTATATATATATTGCCATTATTCAAACGTCCAGCCATGGAGTCCTTTAATGGATGGTCTAGATGAAATATATATGTCAGGTGGGTCCACACATGTGGGACCCACCAGCAATGAATGGACGGTGGATTATAACATATACCTTGTGATCAGGGCCCAGAGAACTACCATCTTACAGCATCTAAAGCTGCTGATAGACGGTTGGATCTCACACAGTAGTAAGTGGGGTCCACGGCTGGAAAAAGTGGATATAGAATAAATATTTCAAGGTGGATCTCCACCGTCCAAGCAGTGGACGGTGTGAATAATACACAAATCAAGGTGGCTACCACCGTCCAGTACATCTAGACGGTGCAGATCAGATACATAAATCAGGGTGGGGCCACATCCAGATGCTGGAGGGTCTGGATACAACACATACATGGGCCCTACGTCCATGTAATGGATGACATGGATATATATCACCGTGGGTCCAGCACCGTCCACAAGTTGCTAGACGGTGTGGATACACCACACATATATATACATATATATCCGTGGGCCACGTCCTGGACGGATGGTCTGATATAACATATACCTCATAATCAGTCCACATAGCTGATGTTAAAGCAGCTACCATGGCTGATGGCCGTCCAATAGATGGACGGCCCAGATATATAAAACACACACACACACACGCATATATATATATATATATATATATATATATATATTGAGGTGGATCCACACGTGTGGGACCCACCAGCTTTGCATCTAGCTGATATTTGTATTTCCACTCCATCCAGACGTCTTGGACGTCCAGAGGATGGACAGTCTGGATGGAAGGTGTCATCAAGTGGGCCCACATCTAGCCAGGGACGGATGGTGTGGATACAACGCACGCATCAAGTGGGTCCCGCGTGATGGCCCACCGTGGGTTGGATCAAACTGATATTTATATTTTTCATTCACCCAGGATATGCCCAAAAATGGGCAGCAGCAAGGTGGGCCTCACGATCGGACGACATAGATAAAACGTACATCATATGGGTCCATGATCGGTGTGGATCTAGTGGGCCACATGCATCACAAGAGAGAGAGAGAGAGAGAGAGAGAGAGAGAGAGATAAAGAAAAGGAAGAGAGATCGGATGAGGTGGGAGGAGCTCCGCCACTATGAGCTCTTCCATGATACAATGTATAGATCAAGATGGGTCCCACCATATGTGGGCCCTTAAATCACAAAAATCAAATCATAAAAACACCCACCTTTGATCTTCTTGGACTTCTTCTTCCATCAACTCATCCTAGAGCTCCAAGGGATACATTTCAACGGTGGAGATGATCTTTGGATGGTGGGATTGGTGGTAGGGAGGTGGGCCACACCTAGCTCTTCTCTCCTTGGAAGCCATGGACGTTGGGTTGCTTGGGAAAAAATGAGAGAGATGAGAGAGAGAGAGAGGTGATGTAAGGAGAGAGAGGGATGGGTGTGAGTGATGGAGTGATGGGGAGTGAGTGATGGGTGATGGGTATGTACTTGACTTGTATGGGTGTGTAAGAGAGAGAGTTGACTTTGGGGTTGCTCTTGTACTTGACATGAGGTGATTGATGTGCACTTGATTGATGGGACATGTTGTAGAGATTCTCTTGGGATTGTAAACGTGCGACATTTTTTTCGAACTGAACATGGGCCCACATCTCCTAGCTTGGGTATCACCTCGGCACGTGAGACGCGACATCAGAACTGCGGCGATTGCGCGGTCGCAAGGATACAAGTCTCGGGTCGAGCCGACTAAGGAATACGAGATATGACTCAGGATCGTGTGCAAATGCCGATTATAGATTGCGGGTCATCAAAATTCAACCGAGAGGACCGTGGAAGGATATGGAACAGTATGGGTTAGGATACAGGTCTTACAGTCAGGGCTAGTCAAGCCAGAGCTTAGGTAAGTCGAGAATCATGCAAATTCACTTCAAATCTTTGATTCTCTTCATTCCTCACTTAGTTTCCTTGGATCTTTGGCATGTGCATTCTTCAATCTTGGTCTCCTAAGATCCATCCCTTGCCTTGGTGATTCTTGAGCATCAAATCCATACTTTTAACATTCTTTTTAATTTAAGCTCTCAAATTCTCCTTGCAATGCAAACATGTATAAAATATAACATTAAGCAGTATTATGTTCATAAAACTAAGATATAAGTAGGGAAAAATATGCAATATTTGACACTCAACAGCTAAAAGTGATGAGAGAATATTTTTAGGATATGTTCTAAACAGTCGAGCATATTGTGCCATAAATAAAAGAACTGGGGTGATACAAGAATCTATAAATGTTGTTATTGATGATCAAATTGTCACACCCAACTTGATCAAGATGATGAAATTACTGTTATCAGTCAATCTGAACCATCATCAAAGTCAGATTTAACTAAGTTAAGATAATAAAAGAGAGAGAGAGAGAAAGGACAATTGCGAATTGCGTTTACGCTGCTCGTCCATGGAGCCGCAAGCATCGCTTGCGGAACGCGTAACTCATTCTGCATACGAGATGCGGGAGACCAATATGGAGAATCCCTATTTAAACTCTCCCCTTAACAACCATTTAGAAATAAAGAGAGAGAGAGAGAGAGACAAAGAAAGAGAAGGAGAAATGGGGAGAGAAGAAAAAGAAAAGAAAGTGAAGAAGAAGAAGAAGAAGAAGACGACCAGGAGAGAAAGTGACTTTGCTAGCCGAGTTGACTCAGTGGAACCACTGAGTCCAACAACAACCAAACCAGGTTCAGATCGATTCTAACCAACCATGCTAAAAGGAAAAGTCCTGTGGTGAAGATCTTCCTTCTAATTTCATTAGATGTTAAGTTCCATTCAATTTTTAACTCATAACCATGAAAATTCATCAACCAGTGAGCCCAACCGAGTTAACTCAGAAAATAGACTCACAGAAGCATTTATTGGGCTAAGGTTAGGTGCTGAAGAAGGTGAGTTGTCCATCTACTTTCCTTTTTAGATCACAAGTTGATGTAAACCATAAATCATAAGACAAACTCCAGAGTAAACTTTAACCATACAAGTTTTGTAATTTAGGATAAAAATTGAATTTGAAGTACATCTACAAACATCTAGTAACATTAGAAAGCAATCCAATGACTAGAGGTGAGGGAATCCTTTAAGCTTACAGTAATTTAAGTTGTTTTATCCTATCTTACCTTTTTATGCTTTTATGATATTATGATTCTCTCCATGCATTTGTTAATTTACTATTAACAATTATTTATCCTTTAGGAATTATCATATGATGTTAATTACAAGTGATCTTCATTATTTTTATGTGGGGCGATGGATAAAAGCTTTGCCTTTGCCTTTACCAATTTTGTTGAGTTAGCCCTTGTTACTTTTCTCTTTGTTGAGTTGACCATTGCCACTATCCTCTTTGTTGAGTTGGCCACTACCACTCTCCTCTCTGTTGAGTTGGCCATTGCCACTCTCCTCTTTGTTGGGTTGGCCATTGCCTCTGAGCTTAATCTTCTCTTTATCTTGAGCTTGATCTTTTCTCGATTATGGACCAATATTGAAGATCTCTTATCAAGTTGTTTTGGCTTTATAAAATTTGACAACTAAAGTATGATTAATCATTTTAAAACTTACAATCTCCCCCATTGTCAATTTCGTGACAAAAAAATATCATTACAGGTATGTAAATACTTGAAGTCTTGTAATTCGAAGAAATCTTGTAGTAGGAGCTTCTTAAAGGTTATGATGCTCAATTGGTACTCCCCCTCAAATAGCATTTCCTCGGTACTCCCCCTCACACACACACACACATATATATACCATTCCATAGCATTAATGCAAATCATTCATGCATTCTCCATTTTCACTAGTATAATTATAACCAACTCTCCCTCCTTTTAGCACAAGTTGACAAAGGAAGAATGATATAAGTACCAAGTAAGCAATGATAGACTATGAATATTAAGAAGAAGCATATGAGATAGCTATGAAATAGGTTAAGTAGAAGTAAGCATATGAAATAGCAAATGTCGGGAAACCAGATGACATTGAAAATTAAAAAGTGTCAAGGAAGTCTTAAGGGAAATCATTCAAGCACCATCACAAGATTAAAGTTTTAAGTTACATAACCATCAAAATAAGTTTAACTAGGAGATAATTAATCTCAATCCAACCCGGAAGAAGACGGAGCAGGCATTGATGGGTCAAGTTGATTCAAACTCTGGTTGATGTGATGGAAGTACTTCTTCATGTACTTCATTGAAGACTTGTGGGTTTGAACCAAATTTTCCTATGATACATGCAACGCTTCAACCTTCTCCTCTAGTAATTTGAGATGCTCATCAACCTCGGAGGCTTGGTAGTCAAAATCATTTAGATATCTGATTCTTCCAACTCATCGAAAATGTCATCCATGGTTGTATTTATAGCTTGTTGTGCTTCCTCCTCTTCTTCATTTTGACTAGGAAGAGGTTTCAAGTTCATCTTATTCAGATTAGAGTTATTGAATGGGATTTCGGATTTTGGTGCCTCAGCCAATGGGATTTGAACATTATAATGCAATGCAAGGAAAGTCATAAGATATGCAAAAGGAATCGAACTATGCTTGGGATGCAAGCGATACTGAATAATGATGTAACAAATTACCGATGGAAGATAAATACACATACCCGGCACAATTGAATGAAAAACTCTAACCATAAAGGAAGTAAGATCAGTCTTATTCCCTGATCGAGGATAAACATTGGAAGTAAAAATTCTATACAAGACTCTATACTTAAGGAGCATTTGGTTTGCAGGGAGAGCATTTCCCAACCTCCATTTGGCATTAAAGTGACACAACTTACTTGTTATCACTTGCTTTTCAGTATGTGACATTTTTCAGTTAATGTGGCAATAGGTATGCCACCTTCCGTAACATCGATTTCCATCAACGCTGAAATAACGTGCAATGAAACTTGGAATGTCCCTTCAACGAATTTAATTGTGAATGTTAAGTTATCAAGAGATACATCGTAGATTAATGCATACATTCCTTGCACAATGGAGCGGTAAGCCGTTCTACCCCATCCCAAAATACGTTCCCAACTGATTTCATTGAGAATGTGAACTAGACCAAAAGAAGAAATATGATCAACATTGACTGTTCTTTCGATGAGAATATCCTTAGTGCGGAAATCCCGAACGTGCTCCAAATCCTCCTCTAGGGCCCGTAGGGTTCTCACACCAATAGGAGTAGATCTAGATGATGAGCTAGCACAATTTTTGCATGCCATTTTCTTTGATCGATACTCCATATTAGTTTGCACAAGATAGAAATCAAAGAAAGTGAAAGGAATGAGACTGGATCAGTTTTTGAAGAAACCCACCCCAAATAGGGTTTCAAATGAAGAATACAATACCTAAAAGAGATTTGCTAGCAATTAATTACCAAATATTATAAGGAAATTGAAAGAAAAACACTTACTGGCAAGCATGGATGATGGGTTAGTCGAATGGGGCACCAGCTAGTCGAGAAAGAAGATGAGAAATGAAAAGAAAAAGTGATTTTCCTCCTTTTTAGATGAAATCGCATGATCTTTGACTGGTTGAAAATTTTGACTGGTCGAGTATGTACTTCGACTAGTTGAAAAATCATAAAATTTGATATTTTTTTTACTTATTTATTTTAAAATTTATCATTATTAACATTTTGTGCATTTAATAAAAATAAACATAAACAAACAATGCATAAAAAGAAACAAGATAATTATTTAATAAAGCACAAACCAATATCATGCTTTAAGTTGGAAAATTTGGTTCTGTCAAGTGGACTGTGTTTCGATAAGAAACAAATGCATTCGATTTGGGGGAATTTATTTTACTCAATAATTAACAAAATAAGAATAAAGAGAGCAATCACAATATTTATCTATTCTGGAATTTGTTTACATACTTTATCTCCTTTGATTCCAAAGTAAAGCATTTACATAAACCAATACAGATATTAAACATTTGATATTAACTTCTGCAGCATTTCAGATCTGAATATTGTTGTGCTGGAATGACATCCACTCTGATTGATTTTGTGCTTCTGAGTAGATACATTGATCTTTTAACATTGAATAATTATCAACTAAACTGACTGTCTGTGCAATGAACCCTTGATATGAACAGAGCTATTGTGTGTCCAAACTGGTTGTGTAGCTCACTAGTTGTGCGCTCGAATACTTGAGTTGTCCCGAAGTATGAATTCTCTCCTGCTGCTCTAATCTTGCTTTTCTTATGAATGAATCATAAGGGGAATTGGAGTATTTATAGACTTCCACACGTGTAAACCTCTTAATCCACATAATATAAGTCTCCATTGTGCGCTAGCTCCCTTGTGTTCATACTCTCATTGTGCACCGAACAATGGAACTATTAAATAAATTCTTATTGTGTGCTGCACAACCAAAGTATAAGAAATTTCATTTTTTTCTCTTCACATCTTCTGACTGATGATAATTTTATGCCTCAATAGATGCCCCCTTGATCCTTCATTTCTGATTTTCTACTTTTAAGATGAAATGGAGGATTAATCCATAAATTTTCCTTCACATCATTCTTTGCGCACAACCAATGCTTGTTGTACGGTAATGGTTCGCACAACTGACCCGAGTTCAGAACACTATAAAAGCAAGACTTAATTTCATTTCCCCCATTCAGAATCTTGACCGGCTTCCTCTTCGTGCAAATCCCTTTCACACAACATATACCTATGCACAAACACTTCCTGCCCACAACCAGTTCCTACGCACAACCACTTCTTGTGCACAACCACTTTAGCACACAATCTCCTTGCGCACAACTCCTTAGCACAACCTCCTTCAATGCACAATCTCCTTCAGCGCTTAATCTCCTTCAGCGCACAACTGCTTGCGCACAACTCCCCTATAGACTTTTGCTTGCTTTTACTATGGCTCATTCCAAGAGACCACATTCTTCACTTGATGAATATGCTGCTGAATCTTTGAATCCCCAACCGTCAGGAGACAGCCCTCAGAAGAGGTCTAGACTTACTGAAGACTATTCCTCTCTCTTCAAGGTACCAGACCCTCAGATCGCTAGCTGATCGAATCCAACATCTTCCTGATTCTATTCGCAATGCTGTATTAATGAGAGACTAGGAAGGACCACCAACGGAGGCCCATGAGTTTAATTGGGAAAACTGGTTAAAATTCATACCAACTTCTGCACTGATGATTCTCACTCCGCTCTTGCCGAATCTTCCCCTCCTTCCTCCATTTTGAAAGGCAAAAAGCAGAAGAGTAAAGATGAAATTTTCCAGAAGAAGATGAAGGACCATAACAAGCATTACCAAAACATTTGGGACATGATCAAATCACAGGAGGATGTGATCAAATTTAAGAATCCTTACAAGGATGAGACTGTCATCATTCCCTTAAATCTGCAATGTCATCTTTCCATAATCCAGAGTGAGCCCTTTGATCACATGACGCAGAATCGACTGTTATACATAGCGAATTGGGTTATTAATGAACTAAAGATTTTGGAAGGCTTCCTCACAGAGAAGTGTATGGTGCAGAAGACTGGACAGATATCATACATGCACTTCCTTACCTCATGTCATAATCCCCACTCTCTGTATCCCACTCATTACTTCGAAACCATCCAACAACGCTTCCGTGATCGTGACTCTCTATGGGGAAAGGTTGAATTCAGGACACGTAGTCTCTTTTCCCATCGTCAATTCTATAGTTCGTGGGTTAAGGCTATCCTCCAAAAATACAAAGGGGTTCTTAATGCAATGAACATATATGTAGCGATAGAAGCCACCTCTGATTTCTTCCATAAAGACACTCTAATCTACAAAGGATTCCTAAAGCACTAGTCTTCTGCCATAAACTCTTTCCATTTACCGATCGGTGAAGCGAGTATCACTCTATGGGATCTGCATTAAATGGCCGGCCTTCCCATCACGGGCTCCTTCCTCAATGAATACATTCCAACTAATGCAAAATTTGCTTATGTTGCATCGGGAAGAGTGCCTCAAATTTTCACTTCTACCATCAAGCTTTTCAAGGAGATGTCAAACTTTCCAGATGTGCATAAAATATTCCCCCTCTAGTGACTAGCACATTTCTCAAGATGCCTACGGTATATAATTTTAATACTTCTTCTTCTTTCTTCTTGTCTCTTACAGTATACATGTGTTTCTTATACTTTTCCTTTTCTCCTCAGGTTTTCTGGAAGTCACTCTCTAGAGCTGGAGGCTGCTCGCCAGAGAAGGGGTCCGGCTACTTTTACCCCCGAAACTGAGCTAGCTTCTTTCCTTGCATATTGGCTGAGTCTAGTTGTCTTACCCAGCTCGAAGTGGTCAGATTTAATCTGCCCAACTCTATTTTTGGATGCATGAGCCATGACAGAGGGCAAAAAGAAATACTCTCTAGCTCCTCCTGTCTTATGTTCTCTATACAGAACTTTTCGAAACGTCGCAGCACATTGTTCAAGCCCAATAGTTGGAGCAACTTCTTCATTCACCCCGTGGCACTATTTTTTTGGTTGGTTAGGGATCTACTTTCACTACTAAAAAATCGAGCAAAGGGCATGGACTTTGAAAGTTTTCAGCTACGAATTTAATCCATGCCTAAAACCTAATTGATCCGTACCTAAAGCCTACCCTCTCGTCATAGCCGTATTAGATATTGATGGTGCTTAAGGGGTTCCATGGGGCCCATTGAAATATATGTGTTTGATCTAAGCCATCTATAAATTTTGATATATAATTTCAGTGGATCGGGCAAAAAGTCATGTAGATTAAAGGTCTAAGTGGACCAGACAATAAGAAATAATAAAAATTAAATACTATTGTTAATATGTTGTGTGGTCTTCTTATAGCTTCGATCTAACTCATTTTTTGTAATAACCCTTAAAATAATATTTTAAATTTAATGGATGGAGTGGATAAATAACATACATCATGGTGGGCCCCACGTTCATAAAACCCATGGTCTTAATGAGCCGTCCGTCACGTACCCCTCCCCAAATTTCATTCCGCCATTTTCTCCCGCCCGTGTACCTCCCAAAACAAGGGCTTTTACGTCTGCTACCTATCTCCATCTCTTAGGCTTCCTCACCCTCTCTCTCTCTCTCTCTCTCTCTCTCTCTCTCTCTCTCTCTCGCACTCAGCCTCTCCCTCGCCATCTCTCGATCTCCCGCTCTCCCTTAACCTCTCCCCGTCTCTCGACCGCATTCCCCTCTCTATTTCCCAACCTCTCTCTCTCTCTCTCTCTCTCTCTTTCTCTCTCTCTCTCTCCCTCTCTCGTTAGCAATTTCAAAATCCCCTTCGCCGCAAGAAGGAGAAGAACGATTAGTCTCTCTCTCTCTCTCTCTCTCTATTTTCAAAATCAGTTGTGGTTGGATGCACCATTGAAATCTCTGTTTCTGTATGTTGTACTATCACTTGCCCAACATATATATCTTGCACAAGAAATCTCTGTGCCTGTTCATCAATTAGAGGTAGAAATCAGCCTTATAAGGCGAGATAAGAATGTTTTAATGCTGGTAATGGTGAAGCTGAGCCACCAGCAACAGAACACCAGAACCCATCTCCAAGTCGTGGAAGAGAGGCTACTAATTTCGGAACCAGAAATAATCTTCTGTTGTATAGTGTTGTGGTTATTTTACTTCTATGATTTCGGTTCTGCAATGCTGGGAAGCTGGAAACTTCATCTGGATTTCTTGGCTTTTGGCAAAATATCCTGAAACTTCCTTTTTTGTAATGTTGTTGGGTGTTTAAGCTTTCTTAGTTGCTTTTCTTTATTGGTAGAATGGTAGAAACTTTAACTAGGTTTTTCTTTTCCTTTTCTTTTGATTTTGTGCAGATGATTCTGAAATGGCGTTTGGTTGTTTTCTTTCTCTGAATTTCGTTCTGCATTGCTAAAAAATTGAAACTTTCATTTGGGGGATTTTTGGATTTTGACAGGATGTTAAAATTATACTTGGTACCCTTGCTTTGAAAGAGCATGTGCGGGAACCAAGCATCTGACTTCCTCTAAATGTGTTATATTGTTATGCTATAGAAATTTATCCAATGTCACAAAGTTCCTTTTCTCATAAATTCTAAAACCTTTAGAAGTGGTTATATTGATAGCATCAAGGGATGTTGCTTCTCCAATGGTTTATATCGACCTAAACTAAGTTGAGATGTTCAGCAGTTGAACTATCGGTTGGAGAATGCTAAATGGTTTTTTTTTAATAAAATAAATATTGAAATTAAAAATAAAAATAAAATGCGTACATAAATATACGGTGGATTCAAGTATCTGACCATATTTCTAATAAGATTTGAAGCATTGTACCCACATTTAGACCTGATTAGATCAGAACCAACATCTGTGAACAGATTTAGAGATTTTTATTACCCAAAATTGACAGGAATCCGATCCAACTGAGTAGGATCTGGATTCTTAATCAGACCCAAAATCTAGACCCAATCCGATGAAACCGTATGTTAGGTATCTGTGGATCCAGGTACCATTTCCCCAGACATCTTGTGTGCAAAAGTATCAGTTGATGCATTCGAATAAAATATGAAAATTGATTCAATCAAATCCATTGGGAAGAAAAATCAGGGGGAGAGTCTCACTTGTACAACTCTCATTTCCTGAGAGCATTCATTCTATCCCTAGGGTAATATAGTTTTGCCTTCCTGACTTCCTTCTTGTCCAGCACTTTGAATTCCTTTATGTTGGGAGAGTATAAAGGGAAAACAGATTCCACTTCAACACTTGCTACCAGCCTCTGTAATCTAAATGTTGTATTCAGACCAGCATTGCACCTTGCTATAACGATGCCTTCAGAATTGAAACTCGACGCTTGTTGTCGGGCACTTCCACTTTAAGCTGGACAATATAACCGGGCTTTATGTTAGGGATCTCTCTATCTACCTTTACTGCCTCCACTACTTCCTTATCCAAAATCTACATTATGTGCCTGGTTGTTTTATCAGGCCTTTTGAATTTGATGGGCCGAACTATCTCAGGGCTAACTGAAGAAGAATCCTGTACAACAGGTTCCGCAGCATCACCCATGGTTGTTAAGAACCTGATGGGGGCAGTAGACCCAAATATATTGGGTCGAAATAGCTCCTGTCCATGGCTTTTGTAGATGTTATTTGATTTGTTTTTTTTTATATTTTTTTAATATGTACTGAATTTTGTACTCTATATTTGAACTTATTTATAGTCTTAGGCTCCATTTGGTCATCACATTAGTATTTATGAATACATTTTTTTTCCAAACCAAATGGAGCTTGAGCCCTTTTTTAACTCCACCAATGCAACTCCTTGCATTGCCGATCCCAAGCTCGGGTAAAGGAGGAGGGAGAAGGGCTTTAGAATGAGATTGTTAATTATGGAAGAGATCCTGAAAGTGCAGTGAGTATCTCTGGTTTTATGGTTTTACTTGTACATTCCTGTATTGATTGCTCATGCATGACGGTTATGTGCATTCTTTCAAGTGGATGTTACATGTGGGAGGATTGGAGCTGCATATTTTAGATTTAAGCATATGTTGTTGTCATACATGCAGGTCAATTCTTCTATGTTTGGGTGCATGGCATTTGGCGAACAGCTAGAGAGAAATACAGGTAAACCAATTGTTACAGTAGTTTTTCATTTCATTCCATATCTCAATTGGATTCCCGTTGCCCAGTTTGACTGAATCGCTATATTCGACTAACATAGAGGAAATGAACCCCATGGAGGTATGACCATTTTAACTAAAAAAGACAACTAGCCCCGAATTCCAATTCCATTTTTACATTAGACTTGGAACTACCTGAATTGTTGTTTGGGTTGCTAGTCTCTCATGATGAATGGGAAGGCTAGCAACACTTGGGTCATCCCACCATACTGAATTGAATTATTACATTTCAATGGAGTGTCGAAACATGACCTTAACCTTGCAATTAGAGTAATCTACTATCCAAAAATTTTGATGCTATACCATTTCAGTTATTAGCTGCTCAGTGCAACATCTTTCTTTACAAAATGAAGGGCTCACACATATATTTCTAACTTGGGTTTATATATGTTACCTAGTCATGGCAGATGGGATCATAACTGCAGTTCAAACATTGGTATCCACTACAATTTGCGGGATCATACACTCAATCATTGGCGGTCAGCCTTTGCTGATTCTCGGTGTAGCAGAGCACACAGTACTTATGTACACCTTCATGTTTGACTTCGTGAAAGATAGACCGGATTTGGGATGAAAGCTGTTTCTAGCATGGACTGGGTGGTATGTTATTTGCTTATGTTCAATGGAAAAAATAAGGATACTGAATTTCATGTTCATGATACATGCAAAATGAGTTTCCTTTCACTACAGCTACTTATGTCATTTGGATGGGCAGGGTATGCATGTGAACTGCATTGTTGCTGTTCGTATTTGCTATTTTGGGGGCATGCTCCATTATCAATAGGTATCACACCCCAAACTCGGAAACTGGCTCACAAAATTCCCGATCGGCGAATCCGGCGCCGACAGCCTCCGTAGAACCCCATTCTCGGCCCCCAGCGCCCATTCGCCAGGTTCCGATCCTGGGATGCTACAAAGAGGATTTTCAACATCAGTTTGATTCGTAATAAGCATAACCAAAGGCATAACCCACAACAACAACCAAAAACTTCATCACATTTCCACTATGATAAAAAACTTTACAAGTACAATGAGCATAAAGGGAAATACAATGATGATGAACAAAAACTCCAAAATGATAGGCCACGCGTCCAAGCCTCAACGCTGCTGCGATCCAATGTCACCTGCACGCAACGGTCGTGCATAAGCTTATAGAAAGCTTAGAGGGTGATGAAAGTGTATGCTTAAGGTGGTAATGCAGTTATGCAGTATCAGAGTAATACGGAACATGCTGATGAATGCCAAGAATACCATTAGCCGTACCAAGGCCATGCGGTGCAAAGAATGATGTCGGCCATACCAAGGCCATGCAATGCGAAATGCAACTCAAGCATACAAATCCTCATCTAAGTTCACATATCAATACAGCTTAAAATCTGGAATATCACCGGGGTCTAGTACACTCCAAACCAGATTGCCGCCCCATCGCGCGCAATAAGGTGAGTGAAAAAGACCTCACTATCCGCCTGCCAATATCGGGCTCGGCTCGTCAATAGCAAACCCATTCCTCGAGCTGGTCAGACTCAGCCTAGCATTGCCCCCTACTCTCGGGCGGGTAAGGCCGCACCCCCTTCCAACCGACCACGACACAGTGGAAAGCGCAACCGTCTGGTAATCGGCACTCAGTGCTCATGCACCCACTCGATCTAGACATTGGAGCAACCTCCCAGTACCATAAGGGTTTAGGGACTTTCACCCAGAGATATCTATCGCACCCCATGTAGAACAGTATTTCCGGTATCCAATTCTGCCAACCACGATACGTCTGTGGAGGCTACGGCCCTAATGTCACTAGGGCGTACAGTAACCATATCACACAATGCGAATGCATGAATCACACTATGCAGTCATGCAGCAATCCTGCGCGTATCGTGCGCTCATGTAGGGCAACACCCCTTGTACGAGAGCCCCTAAACAATCTGCCCGAAGGCATATGCTATGATCAATCATTTCTCATATCAAGCATACGTATGATGCATATGATCATGAATCATGGAACTAAACATGTTATATAGGATGGATGATGTGCATAACGAAGATGGGCCTAAACGGCCTACACATCAGACGTACGAGCCTAACAACGGGCCTTAGGGAAAGTCATAATGCGGACATTTAACCACACTATACTTGCAATGTGGACGTCAAAACACCATTGCTCCCAAGGCATAGCCCTGACGTAAACATTATTACATAAATCATGTTGGGACTGCACATTGCAATGAACCTTAGGTACATCCCATTGGGCCTTAAATATGTCAAATGGGCCATATCATATGGGCCTTATATTCATCAAGTGGGCCACATCATTAGGCCGCACCAATGGGCCCTATGTGCATTGCAATGGACCATGACCCGTGGGCCTTAGAATGCATCAAATGAGCCTAATCTTATAGGCCTTATATGTATCAAATGGGCCACACCAATTGGGCCCCATATGTACATCAAATGGGCCTCAACCCATTGGCCCCATTACATCTTAATGGGCCTCGACCCATGGGCCCCTAATGCATTAAATGGGCCTCGACCCATGGGCCTTACATATATATCAAAGTGGGCCTCAAACATGGGCCACAAGCAAACTGAGGTGGGCCTCACCTATATATCAAAGTGGGCCTCAATCATGGGCCTCAAGCAAATTGAGGTGGGCCTTACCTATATATCAAGGTGGGCCTCAATCCCGGGCCTCAACACTAGTAAAAAAAATAATATATATATATATAATATAGTATATAATATATATATATACATAATACATACAAAATTATATGAAATATAATATTATATATATATACACACACACAAACACGCATCACAGTGGGCTCCACACAATCATCACAATGGGCTCCACACAATCATCACAGTGGGCTCCACCGTCCAGGCGGACGGTGGAAATGGAACACATACATTTTTGTGGGCTCCATGTGGGGCCCACCATAATGTTGCTATGTCATCCAACCCGTTGATAAGGCCACGTGGGCCCAGATGAAGGGTGAAAACAAATTTCACCTTGATCCCAAACTTCTGTGGGCCCAGAAAGGGTTCCAAGGGTAGAGTCTAATTCACACTGTTTCCTTTGATGTGGGCCACCCGAGTCTTGGATGGACCTCAAATTTGGAGGGTGGTCCACTGACCTCATGGTCCACCATATGAATGGATTGGATGACACATAAACATCAAGGTGGGGCCCACGGCTACAGCCGTGGGTAGCTGTCCGCCAGCTCGTCCGCGGCTGCTGTATTGATGATTTTTTTTTTATTTCTGTTTTTCTTAGGATTTTGCAGGTGGGGTCCATATTTTGACAATCCACATCGTCCAATGGCATTCCATGGCTCAGCACGAGCAAAACAAGTCCAATATCGGACATATTTTGGCGTATAGGAAATCAGGGGAGGTTTCAATGGTGAAAACCACCATTTGGTATGGTATGGCCCGCCCAAAGGTCTAATTGATCCCATCTTTCGGCTCAACGCCTGAAATGGGGTCAAGAAGGGAATGGACGGCGTGGATTGAATACATGCATCAAGGTGGGGCCTACATGAGTGGACCACCCCAAAGCTTGGGAAAAAGCTGATATTTATGTTTCTTTCCAGCGAACGTCCAGCATCCCTGGACGCTGGACTTTCCATATTCCTTGGAGGTGGGCCCTGCTTAGGTGGGCCACCAAGTGATGGATGGCATGGTACTACACATATAAGGTGGGCCCCACTTATAAATGGTTTAGATAAAATACCTACCTTATGGTGGGGTCCATTCAAGTGGGCCACATAACCTCATTATCATCACAAAAATAAAATAAAATAAAATAAAAGAGAGAAGGATAGAGAGTGAGACCCGCGTGATGGAGGGACCCCGGCACTATGGTCCGTCCCTTGCACTGAATCATACATCAAGTGGGTCCTATCACATGTGGGTCCATGAAATCGAAATCCAACGGTGGAGATCCCTTCTCCACTAAAATAGACGGTCTAGATGACCCTAAGCATGCAAAGAAATAAACATCATGATGGGGTCCATGGAGAATGGCCCCATCATGGAATGATCATGATGATCCAAGTGGGCCATCGGCCACATCTTAGGGTTCAAAGTGAGATCCGAACCATTGATCGGTTGGCCTCACTTGGCCCATCTTAAAAGCATTAAAAACTATCCTATCAAAACACCCACCGCTTGATCTTCTTGCTCCCTTGGCTTCCTTTGCTCCTTGTGCTTCTCTTTGATGGAGGAAGATGAGAAATGGATGGTTGAGATGAGAGATCTAGGGATGGAAAGGTGGGCCACACATGAGCATTTTTCTCACCATGGGAGAGCTTGGAGAGGTTCATACGTATGGGATTTTGCTTATGGGAGAGTTTGAAAATGAGAGAGACTTGTAAGGGAGAGAGAGAGAGGGAGTGATGGGTGGGAGAGAGGGATGGGAGTGTAAGAGATTTTTGACTTTTTTGGCAAAAGTTGTAAGAAAGGGTATGGGTGGTGTAAGAACTTTTTGACTTTGGGGTTTGCTTGGGAAAGGGTGAAAGGTGATGTGTACTTGACATGATGGGATTGATTGATTGATGTGACACCTTGTAGAGATTCCCTTAGAATTTGCACGCGCGGCGTTTCCTCGCACTAAACGCTGGCCCACAACTCCCGACCAGAGCATCCATCAGCGCACGAGTCGCGACATCGGAACCGCGGCGATGACGCGGTCGCTAAGGTATAAGTCCTGGGTTAAGTCGACTCGGGTCGATGGCATGAGAATCCAGGTCGGCGCAAATACCGGTTAAGGGTCGAAGGTTGCCGGAATTCGACCGGAAAGACCGCGGAAGCCTATGGAACGGTACTGTCTAGGATACGGGGCTTACAGCTCTCCCCTCCTAATAGAAATTTTGTCCTCAAAATTTACACAATCATCGCAACTAGGCAGAACTCAAGAGGGAGAAGAAACATAACATCACTATATAGAATTAGAGATAACATACAACATACAACACATAATCAATCATCAAAAAGATGAGGATAACGCTCTCGAATCTCAGCCTCGCGCTCCCAAGAAGCCTCCTCAACAGAATGGTGACCCCACTGAACCTTCACCAACGGAATGACCTTGGTGCGGAGGACTTGCCCCTTCCGATCAAGGATACGAACTGGCTGCTCGATATAAGAAGCGTCCTCACGAACCTCTAACGGCTGCCAATCGATAACAGGAACGATGTCTGACCCACACTTCCTCAACATAGAGACATGGAAAACGTTGTCGATGCCAGACAACTGAGATGGCAAGGTAAGCTGATAAGCCATGACGCCAACGCGCCCAGTGATCTCAAAAGGTCCTATGAATCTCGGGGCAAGCTTGCCCTTCGCTCCAAATCGAACTATGCCCTTCATGGGCGAGACCTTGAGATACACATGGTCCCCTACATCAAACTCCAAGGGATGACGCCGACGATCAGCAAAACTCTTCTGCCGGCTCTGAGCTGTGCGCATCCTCTGCCTGATGATATCAATAGCATCTGACGTCTCCTGCACAAGCTCGGGACCTAGGAGACGACGCTCTCCAACCTTGGTCCAACAACTCGGTGATCTGCATGGTCTGCCATATAGTGCCTCAAAAGGAGCCATGCCGATGATCGCCTGATAGCTGTTACTATATGAGAACTCAGCCAATCGCATATGCTCATCCCAGCTACCCCCGAAATCAATCGCGCAGGCCCGAAGCATATCCTCAAGGATCTGGTTGACCCTCTCGGTCTGGCCATCGGTCTGCGGATGGTACGAGGTGCTGAGCTGCAAATCAGAACCCATCGCTCTCTAGAAGCTCCTCCAAAACTGAGACGTGAACCTCGGGTCTCGGTCAGAAACGATCGAGACTGGAACGCCATGCAGTCTCACAATATCCTCGATGAATAATCTCGCAAGCCGGTCCAAAGGCCAAGTCGCACATATCGCAATAAAATGTGTCGACTTCGTCAGACGATCCACAACAACCCAAATGGCGTCATGACCACGCTGAGTCCTCGGCAAGCCCATAATGAAATCTGTCGACACGTGCTCTCACTTCCACATCGAGACACTCAACGGCTGCAATAGACCAGGGGGTCTCTGATGATCGGCCTTGACACGCTGGCATGTGTCACACTCGGCCACAAAACTGGCGATCTGGCGCTTCATCCCCACCCAAAAATACTGTCGCCTTATATCGTGGTACATCTTCGTCGAGCCAGGATGGATAGAAAATCGCAATCGATGTGCCTCGGTCATAAGATCTCTACGTAGCTCAGGAATATCCGGGACACATAATCGGCCTCTGAAGCGAAGTCCACCATCTGTACCAATCTGCCAATCTGCCTGACCCTCGGATGCTGCCTCTGCTCGGTAATCCTGTAACGACTCGTCTACCTGCTGAGCCTCAATCACCCTTGCGACAAGAGAGGGTTGAATCGATAGGCTCGATAACTGCACAATAGAAGACTGCAAGCCAAACTCAAAGTCGTACTCTGCTATATCCTCGAGCATTCGTCACTCCTGAATCATCATATGCGCCACCAGGCCTCGTGACTGACGGCTGAGGGCATCCGCCACCACGTTCGCCTTACCCGGGTGGTACTGGAGATCGAAATCATAGTCCTTCAGGAGTTCCATCCAGCGCCTCTGCCTCATATTCAACTCAGACTGCGAGAAGAGGTACTTCAAGCTCTTGTGGTCAGAAAAGAGCTCGAACCTAACCCCATAGAGATAGTGTCTCCACACTTTCAGTGCGAAGACAACTGCAGCCAACTCTAAATCATGCGTAGGGTAGTTCAGCTCATGGACCTTAAGCTAACGAGACGCGAAGGCTATAGGCCTGCATTGCTGCATCAGGACAGGACCCAAACCAATATGCGAGGCATCGGTAAATACAATAAATCCATCACTCCCAGAGGGAAGACTGAGGATAGGAGCGGACATGAGGTGGTCCTTCAACTCCATAAATACTTGCTCACAGGCATCACTCCATACAAACTCTGCGCCCTTCCGGGTCAACCTGATTAGTGGTGCTACAATACGGGAGAATCCCTCGATAAATCATCGGTAATATCCTGTCAAGCTAAGAAAACTGTGGATCTCGAACGCACTCGTGGACTGACCCCACTGATGCACTGCATTAACCTTCGAGGGGTCCACTACGACACCCTCCCTCATTACCACGTGACCGAGGAACTTCACCTCCTCTTGCCAAAACTCGCACTTCTCCTGCTTCACATACAGTTGGTGGGCAAGGAGGGTCTGCAAGGTGATCTCCAAATGCTGCTCATGGTCCTCGCGGGTCCTTGAATAGATCAGAATGTCATTGATGAAGACTATAACAAACTGATCAAGATACGGACGGAAGACCTCGTTCATCAACTGCATGAACACTGCTGGCGCATTGGTCAGTCTAAAGGACATGACCTGAAACTCGAAATGACTATAACGCGTCCTGAATGCTGTCTTCAGAATGTCCTCCTCTCGGACCCGAATCTGATGATAACCGGAATGCAAGTCAATCTTCGAAAAGAACTGTGCACCCTGTAGCTGATTAAACAAATCATCAATCCTCGGGAGCGGGTACTTGTTCTTGATTGTGACCTTGTTGAGCTCGCGGTAATCTATGCAGAGCCTCAACGAGCCATCCTTCTTCTTCACGAAGAGTACCGGCGCTCCCCACGGCGAACTGCTCGAACGGATAAAGCCTAACTCGCGCAACTCGTCCAACTGCTTCTGTAGTTCCCGCAACTCCAATGGTGCCATACGATATGGGGCCTTTGAAATAGGCGCAGTACCGGGCATGAGATCAATCTGAAACTTGGTGAGCCGATGAGGCGGTAATCCCGGAATCTCCTGAAACATATTGGGAAAATCGCAAACCACAGGCAACTGGTCGACGCTCACCGCTATGGGCTCCTCTATGGCACAAGACATCAAACAAGACAACGGCTCTCCTCTGGGCTCAGCAATGAACTGGAACTGCTACAAGCCAGGTATACAAAACGTGACTGTCCTCGCGGAGCAATCCAATATGGCGTGGTACTCGGCAAGCCAATCCATGCCCAGGATGACATCGAACTCGGACATAAGCAAAGCAAACAGGTCGGCAGGCAAAAACATATCCCCAACCAAAATGGGGCAAGACGAGCAAAATCGGCCCAACACTACAGTCTTTCCCAAGGGAGTTGATACTGTCAACCCCTCATGAGCAGACTCCAATGGCAAACCAGTCGATCGGCAAAAACTCTCGGCCACAAAAGAATGAGATGCACCAGAATCAAACAACACACGTGTAATGCATGCAGATACTGGAAGTATACCCTCAACGACTCCTCCAGATGACTGAGGATCCTGCTGGGCCGCATAGAATCGAGCCTGAGCCGGCTGGGGAGGTGTCTGTCCCCTCTGAGCGTGCTGCTGCTACTGGGGTCACTGAGACTACTACCTCTGCCATTGCGGTCTCAGAGGCTGGTGTTGATACTACTGTTGAGGGGGCCTCGGTGGTGGGGGTTGCTGCTGTGGTGGAGGCTATTGTGGACCTCTCTACTGCTACTGTTGCTGGGGGTGGGGACACTCCCACATATGGTGCCCCGTCACACCACACCCAAAATAGGTACCTGTGAACTGCCTCGGAGGTGGTGCTGGAGGTGCTGCTGGCGCTCGGAAGGCTGGGCGACCTGTGCGCCTCTGCTGTGGTCGACCCTGCTGGGAATCACTGGAAGGAGCCTGCCTCTTCCGGTCTCTCCTCTGACCACGATCAGACTGAGAACCGTCCCACTCAGCCTCAAAAATCTGGGCCTTTCGCACCACTTCCTCGAAGGTAGGGAGCTCATGCCCAATAACACGGCCTCGAAGACCGTAACGTAAGCCGCCCTCAAATCGGCGGGCTCTCCGCTCCTCATCATCCACTAAGTATGGTGCAAATTGGGACAGTGCTACAAAACGAGCGGCATACTGAGCCACTGTCATATCGCCTTGCACCAAGGCCTCAAACTCCAACGCTCGCTGTCACCGGATGTGATCAGGAAAATACTGTCGGTCAAACCGATCTACAAAATCCTCCCAAGTCCATACAAAATCAGCACCCGCTGCTCGGGAGACTGACGCCCACCAGTGCTCAGCCTCACCATGGAGGAGAAATACGGCTAATCGGACTCGCCGCTCAGTCGCGCATCCCATCGTCTCAAATATCTTCTCTACGTCGGCGCGCCATCTCTCAGCCACGGTCGGGTCTGGCTCACCCTGGAAATGCAGGGGATCGAGTCGTCGGAACTCTCGAAGGAGGGCACTCGAGAGCTCCTGCTCTGCTGCGCTGGTGAAACGACTAGGGGTCTGCCCTGCCCCTGAAGTGCGGCCGTCACAGCCTACTGCATCTGCTGTAACTGAGAAGCACTCACGGAAACGGTCGGCTCCGCATCGGTCTCTGGTGGAGGAGCTGCATCCATAGGCTGGGCAGTATGAATCCCTGGTAGAGGAGCGGCATCCACAGGCTGGGCAGTAGGAATCTTGGGTGGTGGAGCAGGAATGGTAGGTGGTAGTGCGGAGGCCGCAGGTGGTGGAGCTGAAGCCTCAGGTGGTGGTGCGGGAGTCGATCGGGTCACTCTCCTGTGCGCCATGTCTTACAGGAAAGAGGGAAGGTGCCTATCAACTTTGAAAACTCTCGAAGGCACACTCGTTAAGGGTCGGTAATAAAAGATCGCTAGGCTATCCGAACTTAGGACTTAAATCATTCATAACAGACATGTAATGTTATTTTTACTTATTCCCTGAGTTATGCTCTGATACCAACTTCTGTCACGCCCCAAACTCGGAAACCGGCTCATAAATTCCCGATCGCTGAATCCGGCGCCGACAGCCTCCGTAGAACCCCATTCTCGGCCCCCAGAGCCCATTCGCCAGGTTCCAATCCTAGGATGCTACAAGGAGGATTTTCAACATCAGTTTGATTCGTAATAAGCATAACCAAAGGCATAACCCACAACAACAACCAAAAACTCCATCACATTTCCACTATGATAAAAAACTTTACAAGTACAATGAGCATAAAGGGAAATACAATGATGATGAACAAAAACTCCAAAATGATCAGCCACGCGTCCAAGCCTCAGCGCTGCTGCGATCCAACGTCACCTGCACGCAACAGTCGTGCATAAGCTTATAGAAAGCTTAGAGGGTGGCGAAAGTGTATGCTTAAGGTGGTAAGGCAGTTATGCAGTATCAGAGTAATGCGGAACATGTTGATGAATGCCAAGAATACCATTAGCCGTACCAAGGCCATGCGGTGCAAAGAATGATTCGGCCATACCAAGGCCATGCAATGCGAAATGCAACTCAAGCATACAAATCCTCATCTAAGTCCACATATCAATACAACTTAAAATCTGAAATATTACCGGGGTCTAGTACACTCCAAGCCAGATTGCCGCCCCATCGCGCGCACTAAGGTGAGTGGAAAAGACCTCACTATCTGCCTGCCAATATCGGGCTCGGCTCGTCAATAGCAAACCCATTCCTCGAGCTACTCAGACTCAGCCTAGCATTACCCCCTACTCTCGGGCGGGTAAGGCCGCACCCCCTTCCAACCGACCACGACACAGTAGAAAGCGCAACCGTCTGGTAATCGGCACTAGCGCTCATGCACCCACTCGGTCTAGACGTTGGAGCAACCTCCTGGTACCATAAGGGTTTAGGGACTTTCACCCAGGGATATCTATCGCACCCCATGTAGAATCGTATTTCCGGTATCCAATCCTGCCAACCACAATACGTCTGTAGAGGCTACGACTGTAAGCCCCGTATCTTAGACCGTACCGTTCCATAGGCTTCCGCGGTCTTCCCAGTCGAATTCTGACAACCTTCGACCCTTAATCGGTATTTACGCGTGACCTGGATTCTCATGCCGTCAACCTGAGTCGACTCAACCCAGGGCTTGTACCTTAGCGACCGCGTCATCGCCACAGTTCCGATGCCGTGACTCGCGCGCTGATGCGATGCTCTGGTTGGGAGTTGTGGGCCAGCGTTCGGTGCGAGGAAACACCGCGCGTGCGAATCCCGAGAGAATCTCTACGAGGTGTCACATCAATCAATCAATCCCATCAATCCCATCATGTCAAGTACACATCACCTTTCACCCTTTCCCAAGCAACCCCAAAGTCAAAAAGTTCTTACACCACCCATACCCTTTCTTACAACTTTTGCCAAAAAAGTCAAAAAGCCTCTTACACACCCATCCCTCTCTCTCCCATCCATCACTCTATCACCCATCACTCCCTCTCTCTCTCTCTCCCTTACAAGTCTCTCTCTCATTTTCAACTTTTCCAAGAAAAAAAATCTCCTACGTATGAACCTCTCCAAGCCCTCCCATGGTGAGAAAAATGCTCATGTGTGTCCTACCTTTCCATCCTTAGATCTCTCATCTCAACCATCCATTTTTCATCTTCCTCCATCAAAGAGAAGCACAAGGAGCTAAGGAAGCCAAGGGAGCAAGAAGATCAAGTGGTGGGTGTTTTGATAGGATAGTTTTGATGCTTTTAAGATGGGCCAAGTGAGGCCAACCGATCAATGGTTCGGATCTCACTTTGGACCCTAAGATGTGGCCAATGGCCCACTTGGATCATCATGATCATTCCATGATGGGGCCATTCTCCATGGACCCCATCATGATGTTTATTTCCTTGCATGCTTAGGGTCATCTAGACCGTCTATTTTAGTGGAGAAGGGATCTCCACCGTTGGATTTCAATTCCATGGACCCACATGTAAAGGGGACCCACTTGATGTATGATTTAGTGCAAGGGAGGGCCCATAGTGCCGGGGTCCCTCCATCACGCGGATCTTACCCTCTATCTCTCTCTCTCCCTCTCTATTCCTCTTTTTATGCTTGATGTTAAGAAGGTTGTGTGGCCCACTTGAATGGACCCCACCACAAGGTATGTGTTCCATCCAAATCACCTACAAGTGGGGCCCACTGTGCATGTATTGTACCACACCATCCATCAGTGGTAGCCCACATGAGGAGGCCCACCTAGTTCGGCAGACAGTCCAGCGTCCAGGGACGCTGGACGTTTTTTTTTTGGAAAACACAAATAGCTTGTTTCCAAGCCAAGGAGGGTGGTCCACTTATGTAGGTCCCACCTTGATGTATGTATTAAATCCATGCCGTCCATTCCTTTCCCATGCTTATTTTAAGCGTTAAGCCAAAAGATGGGACCAATCAGACTTTCAGGCAGGCCATGGTACGGCAAACGACGGGTGTACCATTGAATTTTCCTTGTTGTATCTATACGCCGAAACAGGCCTAATATTGGGCTTGTTCCGCTTGTCAGGAGCTATGGAAGGCTATTGGACGGAGTGGATCGCCTAGATGTGGACAAAATCAAAAAAAAAAAAAATCAACACAGCAGCTGCTGCTGCTGTGTCAGAAGGCAGCAGCCCTGCCTGCGCGCCAGCGCCCAGCGGCCGGACGTACAGCCACCACGGCTGTAGCCGTGGGCCCCACCTTGATGTTCATATGTCATCTAACCCGTTCATAGTGTGGGCCAACCTCTGAAGTGGGCCCACCCCAAAAATCAGCCTGACCCAAGACTCAGGCGGCCCACACCGTAGGAAAGAGTGGAATTGAACCTCTACCTTTGAAACCCTTTTTGGGTCCACGGGAGTTTTGGATCAGAGTGAAAATTGTTGTCGCCCTTCATCTAGGCCCACGTGGCCTTATCAACGGTTTGGATGGACTATAAACATTACGGTGGGCCCCACATGGAGCTCACATAGATGTATGTGTTCCATTTCCACAGTCCGCCTGGACGGTGGAGCCCACTGTGATGATTGTGTGGGCCCACTGTGATGATGGCGTGGAGCCCACTGTGATGCGTGCGTGTGTGTGTGTGTGTATATATATATATATAATATTATATTTCATGTAATATTATATGTATTATGCATATGTATATTATATACTATATTATATATATATATATATATATATATTTACTAATGTTGAGGCCCATGATTGAGGCCCACTTTGATATATAGGTAAGGCCCACCTCAGTTGCTTGTGGCCCATGATTGAGGCCCACTTTGATGTATGTGTAAGGTCCATGGGTTGAGGCCCATTTGATGCACTCTAAGGCCCACGGGTTATAGCCCATTGCAATGAACATAAGGCCCATTGGTGCGGCCCATTGATGTGGCCCACTTAATGAATATAAGGCCCATGTGATTTGGCCCATTTGATGTATTTAAAGCCCAATGGGATGTACCTAAGGTTCATTGCAATGTGCAGTCCCAACATGATTTATGTAATGATGTTTACGTCAGGGCTATGCCTTGGGAGCAATGGTGGTTTGACGTCCACATTGCAGGTATAGTGTGGTTAAATGTCCGCATTATGACTTTCCCTAAGGCCCATTGTTAGGCTCGTGTGTCTGATGTGTAGGCCGTCTAAGCCCATCTTTGTTATGATTATCATCCATCCTATATAATATGTTTAGTTCCATGATTCATGATCATATGCATCATACGTATGCTTGATATGAGAAATGACTGATCATAGCATATGCCTTCGGGCAGATTGTTTAGGGGCTTCCGTACAGGGGGTGTTGCCCTACATGAGCGCACGATACGCGCAGGATTGCTGCATGACTGGATAGTGTGATTCATGCATTCGCATTGTGTGATATGGTTACTGTACGCCCTAGCGACATCAGGGCCGTAGCCTCCACAGACGTATCGTGGTTGGCAGGATTGGATACCGAAAATACTGTTCTATATGGGGTGCGATAGATATCCCTGGGTGAAAGTCCCTAAACCCTTATGGTACCAAGAGGTTGCTCCAACGTTTAGACTGAGTGGGTGCATGAGCGCTGAGTGCCGATTACCAGACGGTTGCGCTTTCCACTGTGTCGTGGTCGGTTGGAAGGGGGTGCGGCCTTACCCGCCCGAGAGTAGGGGGCAATGCTAGGCTGAGTCTGACCAGCTCGAGGAATGGGTCCGCTATTGACGAGCCGAGCCCGATATTGGCAGGCGGATAGTGAGGTCTTTTCCACTCACCTTATTGCGCGCGATGGGGCGACAATCTGGCTTGGAGTGTACTAGACCCCGGTGATATTCCAGATTTGAGCCGTATTGACATGTGAACTTAGACGTGGATTTGTATGCTTGACTTGCATTTCGCATTACATGGCCTTTGTATGGCCGACATCATTCTTTGCACCGCATGGCCTTGGTACGGCTATGGTATTCTTGGCATTCATCAGCTTGTTCCGCATTACTCTGATACTGTATAGCTGCATTACCACCTTGAGCATACACTTTCACCACCCTCTAAGCTTTCTATAAGCTTATGCACGACCGTTGCGTGCAGGTGACGTTGGATCGCAGCAGCGCTGAGGCTTGGGCGCGTAGCTGATCTTTTGTGGAGCTTTTGGTCTATTATCATTGTATTTCCCTTATGCTCATTATACTTGTAAAGTTTTTTATTATAGTGGAAATGTGATGGAGTTTTTAGTTGTTGTTTGTGAGTTATGCCTTTGGTTATGCTTATTACGAATCAAACTGATGTTGAAAATCCTCCTTGTAGCATCCCAGGATCGGAACCTGGCGAATGGGCGCTGGGAGCCGAGAATGGGGTTCTACGGAGGCTGTCGGCGCCAGATTCGGCGATCGGGAATTTTGTGAGCCCGGTTTCTGAGTTTGGGGCGTGACAGAAGTTGGTATCAGAGCATAACCCGGGAAAAACCAAGAACAACATTACATATCTGCTATGAATGATTTAAGTCCTAAGTTCGGATAGCCTAGCGATTTCTTATTACCGACCCTTAACGAGCGTGCATCCGAGAGTTTCAAGGTTGATTAGGCACCTTCGCTCTTTCCTGTAGGACATGGCGCGCAGGAGAGTGACCCGATCGACTCCCGCACCACCACCTGAGACTCCGGCTCCACCACCTGCGGCTCCCGCACTACCACCTACGATTCCTGCTCCACCACCCGAGATTCCTGCTGCCCAGCCTGAGGATGCCGCCCATCTACCAGGGATTCATGCTGCCCAGCCTATGGGTGCAGCTCCTCCACCAGAGACCGGTGCGGAGCCGACCGTTTCCGTGAGTGCTTCTCAGTTACAGCAGATGCTGCAGGCTGTGACGGCCGCACTTCAGGGGCAGGGCAGACCCCCAGTCGTTTCACCAGCGCAGGCAGAGCAGGAGCGCTCGAGTGCCCTCCTTCGAGAGTTCCGACGCCTCGATCCCCCGCATTTTCAGGGTGAGCCAGACCCGACCGTGGCTGAGAGATGGCGCGCCGACGTAGAGAAGATATTTGAGACGATGGGATGCGCGACTGAGCGGCGAGTCCGATTAGCCGTATTTCTTCTTCATGGTGAGGCTGAGCACTGGTGGGCGTCAGTCTCCCGAGCAGCGGGTGCTGATTTTGTATGGACTTGGGAGGATTTTGTGGATCGGTTTGACCGACAGTATTTTCCTGATCACATCCGGCGGCAGCAAGCGTTAGAGTTTGAGGCCTTGGTGCAGGGCGATATGATAGTGGCTCACTATGCCGCTCGTTTTGTAGCATTGTCCCGATTTGCACCTTACTTAGTGGACGATGAGGAGCGGAGAGCCCGCCGATTTGAGGGCGGCTTGCGTTACGGTCTTCGAGGCCGTGTTATTGGACATGAGCTCCCTACCTTTGAGGAAGTGGTGCAGAAGGCCCAGATTTTTGAGGCTGAGTGGGTCGGTTCTCAGTCTGATCGTGGTCAGAGGAGAGACCGGAAGAGGCAGGCTTCTTCCAGTGATACACAGCAGGGTCGACCTCAGTAGAGGCTCACAGGTCGCCCAGCCTTCCAAGCGCCAGCAGCACCTCCAGCACCTCCAGCACCACCTCTGAGGCAGTTCACCGGCACTTGTTTTAGGTGCGGTGCGACAGGACACCGTATGTGGGAGTGTCCTCGCCCCCAGCAGCAGCAGCAGAGAGGTCCACAGCAGCCTCCACCACCGCAGCAGCAGCAGAGACCCCCACAGCAGCAGCGACAGCAGCCCCCACCACCGAGAGCACCTCAGCAGCAGCATCAGCACCAGCCTCCGAGGCCGCAGCAGCAGAGGCAGCAGCACACTCAGAGGGGATAGGCACCTCCCCAGCCGGCACAGGCTCGATTCTATGCGGCCCAGCAGGATCCTCAGTCATCTGGAGGAGTCGTTGAGGGTATACTTCCAGTATCTGCATGCATTGCACATGTGTTGTTTGATTCTGGTGCATCTCATTCTTTTGTGGCCGAGAGTTTTTGCCGATCGACTGGTTTGCCATTGGAGTCTGCTCATGAGGGGTTGACAGTATCAACTCCCTTAGGGAAGACTGCAGTGTTGGGCCGATTTTGCTCGTCTTGCCCCGTTCTGGTTGGGGATATCTTTTTGCCTGCCGATCTGTTTGCATTGCCGATGTCTGAGTTCGATGTCATCTTGGGCATGGATTGGCTTGCTGAGTACCACGTCATATTGGATTGCTCCGCGAGGACAGTCACGTTTTGTATACCTGGCTTGCCGCAGTTCCAGTTCATTGCTAAGCTCAGAGGAGAGCTGTTGTCTTGTTTGATGTCATGTGCCATAGAGGAGCCCATAGCGATGAGCATCGACTAGTTGCCTGTGGTTTGCGATTTTTTCGATGTGTTCCAGGAGATTCCGAGATTACCGCCTCGCTGACTTACCGAGTTTCAGATTGATATCGTGCCGGATACTGCGCCTATTTTGAAGGCCCCGTATTGTATGGCACCGTTGGAGTTGCGGGAACTGCAGAAGTAGTTAGACGAGTTGCGCGAGTTGGGCTTTATCCGTCTGAGCAATTCACCGTGGGGAGCGCCGGTACTCTTCGTGAAGAAGAAGGATGGCTCGTTGAGGCTCTGCGTAGATTACCACGAGCTCAACAAGGTCACGATCAAGAACAAGTACCTGCTCCCGAGGATTGATGATTTGTTTGATCAGCTGCAGGGTGCACAGTTCTTTTCGAAGATTGACTTCCGTTCCGGTTATCATCAGATTCGGGTCCGAGAGGAGGACATTCCGAAGACAACATTCAGGACGCGTTATGGTCATTTCGAGTTTCAGGTCATGTCCTTCGGACTGACCAATGCGCCAGCAGTGTTCATGTAGTTGATGAACGAGGTCTTCCGTCTGTATCTCGATCAGTTTATTGTAGTCTTCATCGACGACATTCTGATCTATTCGAGGACTCGTGAGGAGCACGCGCAGCATTTGGAGGTTACGTTGCAGACCCTCCGCGCACACCAGTTGTATGCGAAACTGGAGAAGTGCGAGTTTTGGCAGGAGGAGGTGAAGTTCCTCGGTCACGTGGTGACGAGGGAGGGTGTTGCATTGGACCCCTCGAAGGTTGAGGCAGTGCGTCAGTGGGGCCAGCCCACGACTGCGTCCGAGATCCGTAGTTTCCTTGGTTTAGCGGGCTACTACTGGCGTTTCATTGAGGGCTTCTCTCGTATTGTAGCCCCGTTGACCAGGTTGACTCGGAAGGGCACAGAGTTTATTTGGAGTGACGCCTGCGAGCGAGCATTTACGGAGTTAAAGGACCGTCTGATGTCCGCTCCTGTCCTCACTCTTCCCTCTGGGAGTGACGAATTTTTTGTATTTACTGATGCCTCGCATATTGGTTTGGGTGCTGTCCTGATGCAGCACGGGTCATTTTGAGGTCTTCCGTCTCGCCACTCAAGGTCCATGAGCCGAACTACCCCACGCATGATTTAGAGTTGGCCGCAGTCGTCTCGCACTGAAAGTGTGGAGACACTATCTCTATGGGGTTAGGTTTGAGTTCTTTTCGACCACTAGAGCTTGAAGTTCCTCTTCTCACATGAGTTGAACATGAGGCAGAGGCGCTGGATGGAGCTCCTGAAGGACTATGATTTCGATCTCCAGTACCACCCGGGCAAGGCGAACGTGGTGGCGGATGCCCTCAGCCGTCAGCCACGAGGCCTGGTGGCGCATATGATGATTAAGGAGTGGAGGATGCTCGAGGATATAGCAGAGTACGACTTTGAGTTTGGCTTGCAGTCTTCTATTGTGCAGTTATCGAGCCTGTCGATTCAACCCTCTCTTGTCGCAAGGGTGATCGAGGCTCGGCAGTAGACGAGTCGTTACAGGATTACCGAGCAGAGGCAGCATCTGAGAGTCAGACAGATTGGTACAGATGGTGGACTTCGCTTCAGAGGCCGATTATGTGTCCCGGATATTCCTGAGCTACGTCGAGATCTTATGACCGAGGCACATCGATCGCGGTTTTCTATCCATCCTGGCTCGACGAAGATGTACCATGACATGAGGCGACAGTATTTTTGGGCGGGGATGAAGCGCCAGATCGCCAGCTTTGTGGCCGAGTGTGACACGTGCCAGCGTGTCAAGGCCGATCATCAGAGACCCCCTGGTCTATTGCAGCCGTTGAGTGTCCCGATGTGGAAGTGGGAGCACGTGTCGACAGATTTCATTATGGGCTTGCCGAGGACTCAGCGTAGTCATGACGCCATTTGGGTTGTTGTGGATCATCTGACGAAGTCGGCACATTTTATTACGATACGTGCAACTTGGCCTTTGGATCGGCTTGCGAGATTATTCATCGAGGATATTGTGAGACTGCATGGCGTTCCAGTCTCGATCATTTCTGACCGAGACCCGAGGTTCACATCTCAGTTTTGGAGGAGCTTCTAGAGAGCGATGGGTTCTGATTTACAGCTCAGCACCGCGTACCATCCGCAGACCGATGGCCAGACCGAGAGGGTCAACCAGATCCTTGAGGATATGCTTCGGGCCTGCGCGATTGATTTCGGGGGTAGCTGGGATGAGCATCTGCGATTGGCTGAGTTCTCATACAATAACAGCTATCAGGCGACCATCGGCATGGCTCCTTTTGAGGCACTATATGGCAGACCATGCAGATCACCGAGTTGTTGGACCGAGGTTGGAGAGCGTCGTCTCTTAGGTCCCGAGCTTGTGCAGGAGACGTCAGAGGCTATTGATATCATCAGGCAGAGGATGCGCACAGCTCAGAGCCGGCAGAAGAGTTTTGCTGATCGTCGGCGTCGTCCCTTGGAGTTTGATGTAGGGGACCATGTGTATCTCAAGGTCTCGCCCATGAAGGGCGTAGTTCGATTTGGAGCGAAGGGCAAGCTTGCCCCGAGATTCATAGGACCTTTTGAGATCACTGGGCGCATTGGCGCCGTGGCCTATCGGCTTGCCTTGCCATCTCAGTTGTCTGGCGTCCACAACGTTTTTCATGTCTCCATGTTGAGGAAGTGTGGGTCAGACATCGTTCCTGTTATCGATTGGCAGTCGTTAGAGGTTCGTGAGGACGCTTCCTATATTGAGCAACCAGTCCGTATCCTTGATCGGAAGGAGCAGGTCCTCCGGACCAAGGTCATTCCGTTGGTGAAGGTTCAGTGGGGTCACCATTCTGTTGAGGAGGCTTCTTGGGAGCGCGAGGCTGAGATTCGAGAGCGTTATCCCCATCTTTTTGATGATTGATTATGTGTTGTATGTTGTATGTTATCTTTGATTTTATATAGTGATGTTATGTTTCTTCTCCCTCTTGAGTTCTGCCTAGTTGCGATGATTGTGTAAATTTCGAGGACGAAACTTTTATTAGGAGGGGAGAGTTGTAAGCCCCGTATCTTAGACCGTAACGTTCCACAGGCTTCCGCGGTCTTCCCAGTCGAATTCTGACAACCTTCGACCCTTAATCGGTATTTGCGCGTGACCTGGATTCTCGTGCCGTCAACCTGAGTCGACTCAACCCAGGGCTTGTACCTTAGCGACCGCGTCATCGCCACAGTTCCGATGCCGCGACTCGCGCGCTGATGCGATGCTCTGGTTGGGAGTTGTGGGCCAGCGTTCGGTGCGAGGAAACACCGCGCGTGCGAATCCCGAGAGAATCTCTACGAGGTGTCACATCAATCAATCAATCCCATCAATCCCATCATGTCAAGTACACATCACCTTTCACCCTTTCCCAAGCAACCCCAAAGTCAAAAAGTTCTTACACCACCCATACCCTTTCTTACAACTTTTGCCAAAAAAGTCAAAAAGCCTCTTACACACCCATCCCTCTCTCTCTCATCCATCACTCCATCACCCATCACTCCCTCTCTCTCTCTCTCTCTCCCTTACAAGTCTCTCTCTCATTTTTAACTTTTCCAAGCAACAAAAATCTCCTACGTATGAACCTCTCCAAGCCCTCCCATGGTGAGAAAAATGCTCATGTGTGTCCCACCTTTCCATCCTTAGATCTCTCATCTCAACCATCCATTTTTCATCTTCCTCCATCAAAGAGAAGCACAAGGAGCTAAGGAAGCCAAGGGAGCAAGAAGATCAAGTGGTGGGTGTTTTGATAGGATAGTTTTGATGCTTTTAAGATGGGCCAAGTGAGGCCAACCGATCAATGGTTCGGATCTCACTTTGGACCCTAAGATGTGGCCAATGGCCCACTTGGATCATCATGATCATTCCATGATGGGGCCATTCTCCATGGACCCCATCATGATGTTTATTTCCTTGCATGCTTAGGGTCATCTAGACCGTCTATTTTAGTGGAGAAGGGATCTCCACCGTTGGATTTCAATTCCATGGACCCACATGTAAAGGGGACCCACTTGATGTATGATTTAGTGCAAGGGAGGGCCCATAGTGTCGGGGTCCCTCCATCACGCGGATCTTACCCTCTATCTCTCTCTCTCCCTCTCTATTCCTCTTTTTATGCTTGATGTTAAGAAGGTTGTGTGGCCCACTTGAATGGACCCCACCACAAGGTATGTGTTCCATCCAAATCACCTACAAGTGGGGCCCACTGTGCATGTATTGTACCACACCATCCATCAGTGGTAGCCCACATGAGGAGGCCCACCTAGTTCGGCAGACAGTCCAGCGTCCAGGGACGCTGGACGTTTTTTTTTGGAAAACACAAATAGCTTGTTTCCAAGCCAAGGAGGGTGGTCCACTTATGTAGGTCCCACCTTGATGTATGTATTAAATCCATGCCGTCCATTCCTTTCCCATGCTTATTTTAAGCGTTAAGCCAAAAGATGGGACCAATCAGACTTTCAGGCAGGCCATGGTACGGCAAACGACGGGTGTACCATTGAATTTTCCTTGTTGTATCTATACGCCGAAACAGGCCCAATATTGGGCTTGTTCCGCTTGTCAGGAGCTATGGAAGGCTATTGGACGGAGTGGATCGCCTAGATGTGGACCCCTCCTGCGAAAACCATTGAAAAATAAAAAATCAAAAAAAAAATTAAAACAACACAGCAGCTGCTGCTGCTGTGTCAGAAGGCAGCAGCCCTGCCTGCGCGCCAGCGCCCAGCGGGCGGACGTACAGCCACCACGGCTGTAGCCGTGGGCCCCACCTTGATGTTCATATGTCATCTAACCCGTTCATAGTGTGGGCCAACCTCTGAAGTGGGCCCACCCCAAAAATCAGCCTGACCCAAGACTCAGGCGGCCCACACCGTAGGAAAGAGTGGAATTGAGCCTCTACCTTTGAAACCCTTTTTGGGTCCACGGGAGTTTTGGATCAGAGTGAAAATTGTTGTCGCCCTTCATCTAGGCCCACGTGGCCTTATCAACGGTTTGGATGGACTATAAACATTACGGTGGGCCCCACATGGAGCTCACATAGATGTATGTGTTCCATTTCCACAGTCCGCCTGGACGGTGGAGCCCACTGTGATGATTGTGTGGGCCCACTGTGATGATGGCGTGGAGCCCACTATGATGCGTGCGTGTGTGTGTGTGTGTTTATATATATATAATATTATATTTCATGTAATATTATATGTATTATGCATATGTATATTATATACTATATTATATATATATATATATTTACTAATGTTGAGGCCCATGATTGAGGCCCACTTTGATATATAGGTAAGGCCCACCTCAGTTGCTTGTGGCCCATGATTGAGGCCCACTTTGATGTATGTGTAAGGTCCATGTGAGTAGGCCCATTTGATGCACTCTAAGGCCCACGGGTTATAGCCCATTGCAATGAACATAAGGCCCATTGGTGCGGCCCATTGATGTGGCCCACTTAATGAATATAAGGCCCATGTGATTTGGCCCATTTGATGTATTTAAAGCCCAATGGGATGTACCTAAGGTTCATTGCAATGTGCAGTCCCAACATGATTTATGTAATGATGTTTACGTCAGGGCTATGCCTTGGGAGCAATGGTGGTTTGACGTCCACATTGCAGGTATAGTGTGGTTAAATGTCCGCATTATGACTTTCCCTAAGGCCCATTGTTAGGCTCGTGTGTCTGATGTGTAGGTCGTCTAAGCCCATCTTTGTTATGATTATCATCCATCCTATATAATATGTTTAGTTCCATGATTCATGATCATATGCATCATACGTATGCTTGATATGAGAAATGACTGATCATAGCATATGCCTTCGGGCAGATTGTCTAGGGGCCCCATACAGGGGTGTTGCCCTACATGAGTGCACGATACACGCAGGATTGCTGCATGACTGGATAGTGTGAGTGCTGAGTACCGATTACCAGACGGTTGCGCTTTCCACTGTGTCGTGGTCGGTTGGAAGGGGGTGCGGCCTTACCCGCCCGAGAGTAGGGGGCAATGCTAGGCTGAGTCTGACTAGCTCGAGGAATGGGTCCGCTATTGACGAGTCGAGACCGATATTAGCAGGCGGATAGTGAGGTCTTTTCCACTCACCTTATTGCGCGCGATGGGGTGGCAATCTGGCTTGGAATGTACTAGACCCCGGTGATATTCCAGATTTGAGCCGTATTGACATGTGAACTTAGACGAGGATTTGTATGCTTGACTTGCATTTCGCATTACATGGCCTTGGTATGGCCGACATCATTCTTTGCACCGCATGGCCTTGGTACGGCTATGGTATTCTTGGCATTCATTAGCTTGTTCCGCATTACTCTGATACTGTATAGCTGCATTACCACCTTGATCATACACTTTCACCACCCTCTAAGCTTTCTATAAGCTTATGCATGACCGTTGCGTGCAGGTGATGTTGGATCGCAGCAGCGCTGAGGCTTGGGCGCGTAGCTGATCTTTTGTGGAGCTTTTGGTCTATCATCATTGTATTTCCCTTATGCTCATTGTACTTGTAAAGTTTTTTATTATAGTGGAAATGTGATGGAGTTTTTGGTTGTTGTTTGTGGGTTATGCCTTTGGTTATGCTTATTACGAATCAAACTGATGTTGAAAATCCTCCTTTTAGCATCCCAGGATCGGAACCTGGCAAATGGGCGCTGGGAGCCGAGAATGGGGTTCTACGGAGGCTGTCGCGCCGGATTCGGCGATCGGGAATTTTGTGAGCCCGGTTTCCGAGTTTGGGGCGTGACAACGACCCTAATGTCGCTAGGGCATACAGTAACCATATCACATAATGCAAATGCATGAATCAAACTATTCAGTCATGCAGCAATCCTGCGCGTATCGTGCGCTCATGTAAGGCAACATCCCCTGTACGGGAGCCCCTAAACAATCTGCCCGAAGGCATATGCTATGATCAGTCATTTCTCATATCAAGCATACGTATGATGCATATGATCATGAATCATGGAACTAAACATGTTATATAGGATGGATGATGTGCATAACGAAGATGGGCCTAGACGGCCTACACATCAGACGTACGAGCCTAACAATGGGCCTTAGGGAAAGTCATAATGCAGACATTTAACCACACTATACTTGCAATGTGGACGTCAAACTACCATTGCTCCCAAGGCATAGCCCTGACGTAAACATCATTACATAAATCATGTTGGGACTGCACATTGCAATGAACCTTAGGTACATCCCATTGGGCCTTAAATATGTCAAATGGGCCATATCATATGGGCCTTATATTCATCAAGTGGGCCACATCATTGGGCTGCACCAATGGGCCCTATGTGCATTGCAATGGACCATGACCCGTGGGCCTTATAATGCATCAAATGGGCCTAATCTTATGGGCCTTATATGTATCAAATGGGCCACACCAATTGGGCCCCATATGTACATCAAATGGGCCTCAACCCATTGGCCCCATTACATCTTAATGGGCCTCGACCCATGGGCCTTACATATATATCAAAGTGGGCCTCAAGCAAATTGAGGTGGGCCTTACCTATATATCAAAGTGGGCCTCAAGCAAATTGAGGTGGGCCTTACCTATATATCAAGGTGGGCCTCAATCACGGGCCTCAACACTAGTAAATATATATATATATATATATATATAATATAGTATATAATATATATATACATAATACATACAATATTATATGAAATATAATATTATATATATATATACACACACACGCACGCATCACAGTGGGCTCCACCGTCCAGGCGGACGGTGGAAATGGAACACATACATTTTTGTGGGCTCCATGTGGGGCCCACCATAATGTTGCTATGTCATCCAACCCGTTGATAAGGCCACGTGGGCCCAGATGAAGGGTGAAAATAAATTTCACCTTGATCCCAAACTTCTGTGGGCCCAGAAAGGGTTCCAAGGGTAGAGTCCAATTCACACTGTTTCCTTTGATGTGGGCCACCCGAGTCTTGGATGGACCTCAAATTTGGAGGGTGGTCCACTGACCTCAGGGTCCACCATATGAATGGATTGGATGACATATAAACATCAAGGTGGGGCCCACGGCTACAGCCGTGCTGGGCTATACGTCGGCCAGTGTTGATGATTTTTTTTTATTTCTGTTTTTCTTAGGATTTTGCAGGTGGGGTCCATATTTTGACAATCCACACCGTCTAATGGCATTCCATGGCTCAGCACGAGCAAAATAAGTCCAATATCGGACATATTTTGGCGTATAGGAAATCAGGGGAGGTTTCAATGGTGAAAACCACCATTTGGTATGGTATGGCCCGCCCGAAGGTCTAATTGATCCCATCTTTTGGCTCAACGCCTGAAATGGGGTCAAGAAGGGAATGGACGGCGTGGATTGAATACATGCATCAAGGTGGGGCCTACATGAGTGGACCACCCCAAAGCTTGGGAAAAAGCTGATATTTGTGTTTCTTTCCAGCGAACGTCCAGCGTCCCTGGACGCTGGACTTTCCATATTCCTTGGAGGTGGGCCCTGCTTAGGTGGGCCACCAAGTGATGGATGGCATGGTACTACACATATAAGGTGGGCCCCACTTATAAATGGTTTGGATAAAATACCTACCTCATGGTGGGGTCCATTCAAGTGGGCCACATAACCTCATTATCATCACAAAAATAAAATAAAATAAAATAAAAGAGAGAGGGATAGAGAGTGAGACCCGCGTGATGGAGGGACCCCGGCACTATGGGCCCTCCCTTGCACTAAATCATACATCAAGTGGGTCCTATCACATGTGGGTCCATGAAATCGAAATCCAACGGTGGAGATCCCTTCTCCACTAAAATAGACGGTCTAGATGACCCTAAGCATGCAAAGAAATAAACATCATGATGGGGTCCATGGAGAATGGCCCCATCATGGAATGATCATGATGATCCAAGTGGGCCATCGGCCACATCTTAGGGTCCAAAGTGAGATCCGAACCATTGATCGGTTAGCCTCACTTAGCCCATCTTAAAAGCATAAAAAACTATCCTATCAAAACACCCACCGCTTGATCTTCTTGCTCCCTTGGCTTCCTTAGCTCCTTGTGCTTCTCTTTGATGGAGGAAGTTGTGAAATGGATGGTTGAGATGAGAGATCTAGGGATGGAAAGGTGGGCCACATATGAGCATTTTTCTCACCATGGGAGAGCTTGGAGAGGTTCATACGTATGGGATTTTGCTTATGGGAGAGTTTGAAAATGAGAGAGACTTGTAAGGGAGAGAGAGAGAGGGAGTGATGGATGGGAGAGAGGGATGGGAGCGTAAGAGATTTTTGACTTTTTTGGCAAAAGTTGTAAGAAAGGGTATGGGTGGTGTAAGAACTTTTTGACTTTGGGGTTTGCTTGGGAAAGGGTGAAAGGTGATGTGTACTTGACATGATGGGATTGATTGATTGATGTGACACCTTGTAGAGATTCCCTTAGAATTCGCACGCGCGGCGTTTCCTCGCACCGAACGCTAGCCCACAACTCCCAACCAGAGCATCGCATCAGCGCGCGAGTCGCGGCATCGGAACCGCGGCGATGACGCGGTCGCTAAGGTATAAGTCCTGGGTTGAGTCGACTCGGGTCGACGGCATGAGAATCCAGGTCGCACGCAAATACCGGTTAAGGGTCGAAGGTTGCCGGAATTCGACCGGAAAGACCGCGGAAGCCTATGGAACGGTACGGTCTAGGATACGGGGCTTACAATAGGTTTACCTGTATGGCCGGTTAACTGTTTGGTCTGCTTATCGCGATGCTCTTCATGCAACAGCCTATCAAAGTAAGGATTTTAATGCCTATTTTGGCGGGCTTCATGTATTATGATGTATTTCAAGAAGACCCATAAACCAATTCTTTTGAATATATTGATGACTAGTTTTTACCATTAATGGCATTTGGATAACTTTCAAATTCAGCTAAAACATGATCTTCAAAAATTAATGGAAAACAAGGGAAATCACTTGTCTTAGTTGGAGACCCTTTTGTGGTTAAAATTGAATAGAATAACATTAAAACAAATCAAATGGGTTTGTTAGGTTTTTACTGTTCTTTTCCACCTTCATCATTTGAGATTTTCAATTAAGCAAAATTTAGAACATGTTAGAAAAATCTTATCTTATTGAAATGTATCTTGTGTCAATACATTAATATGAGATTTAAGGTGTTACTCTTTTCATCAATTCGAACTTATCATTAATTCATGGATTGGCTGCTATATAGGGACTTGTGGATGAGGTTCACATACCTCAACGAGAAAATCAAAATTCGATAGAATTCATACCTTCATGGAGGTTTCCGAGCGGGATGTTTGCTTTGCTCCTGTCATTTGGACTTCTAATCACAGCATTAAGAAGCTGAAAAGCACAATCATGGCGATACAGGGCTGGTAAGTATAGCTACTAGATTCGTTTAAGGAGTCCCTTGATAATATACAAGAGATATGTTCGTAATTAACACATGTTTAGCAAGCTTAAATGGTTAAAACTGTCATTTATATTCTACCTACAAATTTGAACTTGGGATTTAAAAAAAAATAAAATTTTTTTTACAAGTTGGCTGCGAGGCTTCATTGTAGACTATGGAGTGCCCTTGATGGTTCTAGTCTGGACTGCCGTTTCTTATATACCTTCATCCAGTGTTCCAAGCAAGATCCCGAGGTGGCTTTTCAGCCCGAATCCGTGGTCTCCAGGTGCATATGAGAACTGGACAATCATCAAGGAATGTGTTTAAAATTGGGTCATTTCATCTTTGACTGAACTGCTTGATCTAATGCTTCTTCATTGGGAATATCTTGGGAACCGTTTTTCATTATTGAAATTGCCTATTATGTGTATTGCAGCTGATGATAAGCACTTGAACTTGCAGGAAATGCTAGATGTGCCCATACTCTACATAGTCAGAGCTTTCATTCTAGCAATGATGATTACCATGCTTTATTATTTCGATCACAGCATAGCATCTCAACTTGCTCAGCAAAAAGAGTTCAATCTGAGAAAGCCGCCTTCATTTCATTACGATTTACTACTCCTGGGGTTTATGGTATGCTAGTTATATATCATCATCATCATCATCTAAAAGCCTTATCCCAACCAATTGAGATCAGGTTACATGAGTCCTGTTCTGCCATTCCACTCTATTAATGGCCATTATATGTGTGTGTGTGTGTGTGTGTGTGTGTGTGTGTGTGTGTGTCACTTCCAGTAGGGAGCTAAAGGGAATCAACATATGACTAGACAAGGTTGTCCTGTTGACATATCTGTATGAGCTAAGCATTAAAAGACAATGAGAATCACTATTTGGTTATATTGAATTTTGATGGTTGGTTAGTTCTATTGTTTCTTATAAATGGTGACTGGTCTCTAATTATTCTATTTAAATCCTCATTTCCTCATGTCAGGTCATTTTATGTGGTCTTATTGGAATTCCTCCAGCCAATGGTGTCATTCCACAATCTCCAATGTACGCAAAGAGCCTGGCTACTTGTTAAGCATCAGGTAATCCCATGAATACCATCTATGCAACTCAATGAGTCGAAGATTTATCTGTTGAGCCATCAAATGTTCTCGTTCAACATAAAACTATTAATCCTGTAGTTGCTTTGCAATCAACTGGTGGCCACAACACGTAAAAGTATGAGTAAGAACGCAAGCTTAGGACAACTATATGGAAATATGCAAGAAGCTTATCAACAGCTATAGTCCATGCAACTTGGATTTTTTGCTTCTTTTACCAATACATTTTTTTTTGGCTTCATGTATCCAATCACCAGTGTAGTATCTAATATGCATATGAATTTTTGGCTGGAAAAATTTTCTTCCTGTAGCTTTGCACACTGAGTAATCAACCTCAGTCCAAGCTCTCGAGTTAGACAGCAATGTAGCAGTTTGTCCTCCATGCTTGTAAGTTTTACCATTTTCAAGGAAGATTCAAAAAATAATCATTCATAGATAAAATGAGCATTCCTAAAACATTTGTGTAACATTTATGTAGTCTATGTATGGCATCTAATTAACCTATCCAATAGGATTGCTTTATCAAAATTTAGGTTTTCATCTTTTGATGAATTTTCAATTGGGTTAGGATGGAAATGAAATAAAGATGGTATCCGTCTTTCCTGATGACAGGCACTAACAAATGAATGGTATTGCCCATTCACTGCAAGGTTAAGAAAACCATGAATATCACACATTTCCTTGAATGAAAAGATTTAGTACAAGACATTCTAAAACCTGATTTGCTTTGAAAGTTTATAACTTGTATTTTGGGCAGAGTATGATAGTTGATACACTGACAATTATAAATTATACATTCGAGCCTTGCTAGTATTCAATTGGGAAAAAAAGGGAACTACTAAGCAAGAACATGACAAAAACGCCATTTTTTCAACTTGACCAAATGACCATTTCCCTATCTCAGTAATTCTACATTTGTGCTGTTTCTAATGCACTTGTTGTTTTGTAAAATACAGTCATCCACAGTCACTAATAGCAGAAGTTCAGTAACTGAAAATCTAAAAATGGCAAAGTCATTAAATTTATGTTTTTCAAGTTTGTTCTTCCTTCTTTCAGAGCATACCTAATTCCATTTATCAACAGGTGAAACATTTCATCCTTTGTAACTAATCCGCTCCCAAGTCCTTTTCCATGGATTTTCCTTGAATAAACAGTTATGTAAGGTTTTATGTGTGAGGATCATACTAAAAATTCCTGATTGCAGTTAGATTTTTAAAAAAAATTAAGAAATAAAAAAGAAGAAGAAGAAAATAAAAAAGGAAAGGGCATTCGACCGTCTTTCGGTGCTTCTATTTGCTTTTGTATATAAAAAGCCATGTTAGCTAGAACTGTCCACACCATGTATTAATTTCTTCTTCTTTTTTTCTTTTTTTATGTAATTTGGACAATCAGATTATCATTCTACAAGCATGCATTGTATTTTACTATTTTTGCAGATGTTAATGTTGCAACATAAGGGAAGATGGTATTGAATGTAATAGTGCCGGACAATAGTATTGTAGAGTTTTTGACATTGAAGGAAACCAAACAATAGTTGTGGAGATAACTTGTTGGCATGTATGCTTGCAGGTAGGTGGATTGTGTCACTGTTCAATCTGGGCACATGGCCACATGTGTAAAGAATGGCCTCGTTTCAATTAAATGTGTGCGAATATGTGAAATGCCGATCAAACAGCCATACATGTAGTGAATGGCTCGATTTTAATTAAACGTGTGTAAATATGCAAAGTGTCGGGTATTGCTAGAATTGTATTCGACTCGAAGTAAATTGAATACCATGCGGCCCTAAGTGCTGAATCAGTTGGATTATGACTTGATATGAGAAGATTGGCTTGACTATTTAGCCACCTATTGTTAAAGCGATCATACATTTATGAAGGAATGGGTTAGCATTTCCTACGCATCCTTTTTGACTATTTACTATGCTCATATTGTTCAATTGTGCAGGCTAAGGGTGAAGGCCAAAAGATTATATGGTTAACACCACATGCCCTACATCAAGTTTTGAATGATGATGTGGACTTCAATGTCATGCTAACCTCAAAATGTCACAAGCAGTCACCTTCTGTTTAAACTCCAACCTCTCAGTCTACTATCGGTGTGGATTCCATGGTTACCAAGACACTCTCTATGCTCACTTTCTTTTGATTGAATGAAGGATTGAAATTAATTTATTATTGAATGAATGATTGTAATTGACTGAATGATTGTAATCGATTGAATGATTGCAATTGAATGAATGAATGATTGTAATTGAATGAATGAATGATTGTAATTGATTGAATTATTGTAATTGAATGAATGAATGAATGACTATGCAGGTGGTAATTGAATGAATGAATGATTATACAGGTGGTAATTGAATGAATGAATGATTTTAATATTTTTTTAAATGTAAGAAATAGCTACAGATATTAGCTGTAGCTGGCAATCTGAAAACCGTAGCTGTTATAAAATTTGTCATATTGCTACAGATCTAATACTACTTTTAGCTACCAATAATATCCGTAGCTGTAGGTACTTTTGGCTATAGAAATATTTTCTATAGATTATATCCGTAGCTATTTTAAGATATGGCTATGGATTAAATCCGTAGCCATAGGTTTTGGTCTGATTGGCTCGGCACCTACGACGACGGTCGTGCTACGGACTAAAACCGTAGCCATAGGTCTATAGCTATGGATTAAATCCGCAGCCTTTGCTCATTTTTCTGGTAGTGTTTCCATGGACATATAATGATTCCAAGAAAGCTTACATCAACCCCGAGCATCCTCCTTTGTTCTATTATCAGAGGCAGAAGATGGTGAAGAAGGCATATGAATGGGTCGTCGATAAAATTGAAAACATGGAATCCATCTACTTCTTCCCCTTCTATTTGATTCATCAAGCTGAAGACAGGGAAGTTAAAGATAATAATGATCTGGAACCCATTAAGAGAGCCTTCCTAATCTGCATTTGATCTTGTAGCCTACCCCTTCGAGAAGGAGTGGAATTCTGGAG
Organism: Magnolia sinica; assembly: GCF_029962835.1. Classification (NCBI taxonomy): domain Eukaryota; kingdom Viridiplantae; phylum Streptophyta; class Magnoliopsida; order Magnoliales; family Magnoliaceae; genus Magnolia; species Magnolia sinica. The sequence goes on along the minus strand of NC_080575.1, from coordinate 58,545,438 downwards.
GGAACCCTACCACCCTAGTAGGTTTGCAAGGTAGTTCGGTTATGACCAAACAGTGCCCCAACTGGGAGAAGAGGTTACCCACATAATGCAGAGCTATGGGGTCAAGCCGTACAACTGGGCTCTAATATGAAAACAACATTTGGCCAAAAACTTCGGTTCCCGCTTCGTCCTTCCCAGGTTCAATCATCAAGTACAAGCTTCATATGCCTAAATGCGCTGGTGGTCACACCACTACTACTTGGTGCATAATTGTTTCCCCATCGACCATCCCATCTGGATTCCTCCTCCCAGAATGAGGAACTACAACCCTGAATAAGGGATAGGATACTTCGTTGAAAGAGATCATGTCGTCGAAAGATTTCTATTGAAGAACCTATTAGAGATAAAGTTGCCCAACACACTGGAAGGGTGGATTTCTTTCAGATCCCCTCTGGATCTTATCAAGTGGACAGAGAGACAAACCACACCCATAGATGAATTTGAGACCCCAGGCGTCATTCTTCCTTCTCCCACTCGAGAAGCAGAGGGTCAAACTATAGCCATGGCTCTCTCTACTGTAGATCGTATTACAACTGCAATTTCTCCTGCTGCTGGTCAGGCCACTGTTACAGCTTCTCCCATGACTCACTCATGAGTGAAGTCTTTATCTTCGAAAGTCCTAGCATAGCAACATCCCTCTCCTTCCCATGAAGACTGCTTATAAGGGGAAACAAGCAGTCTCTGAAGAAGATAGCTCGTCCGATTATTCCACTGATACTTCAATTAGCGAAACATCTTCTTCTATGAGCTTGATTAATGAAGGGAACGACCTACTAAATGATAATCAAGAAGAGGACATTGAAGTAGATGTCAGCGAGCAGGGTGAAGTTAGAGCTAATATTCCACCTATCGAAATCCAGCCAGATCATCCGGGTACTTCTCTTATTAGAGCGGCCTCTCAGGAAGAAGAACAGGTTGATTATGGGGGGTCTAGTTGTTCTTCGTGTGAAATTTTTTTATCTCTTTTTACGCTTCGTATTCCCCTTGTATTGCTGAAGCCATCGAGATAGGCGCTCAGGGCCATGCTACCCTCCCCACTATAACGGAAGTCTCGACGTCTAGAGAAGTGGAAATTCCTTTCTCAGATGGTCAAGCAGAAGCAGAGAATTTATTCTCCCCTCAAAGCATAGAGGTGGACTAAGATACTATACAAGTCCCCCCAGTCATTGCTGTAGTCGCCGATATCCCTGTCCATGTTGAGAAATCCCCCATTGCGTGTCTTGCCTCCATCCAACCATAGTTCGGAGTTTAGAATTCATTTCTGATCCCATTAATATTCCTACTCCAACAACCCTGGATTTAAGTACTGGGGTTCACGAACTATCTCTCAATGTTGCGGTGGCAGCTGCAGACATACCGGTATCTTCTGAGGCAGGAGCATCTCCCATTCTAGCAAGTTCTCAGATTGCCCCCAGGGAAGGTATGCTTCCTTTTCTTCCTTCTCCCTTTAAAAAAAATTAATTTTTTTTAAACTCTTGAGATTCCTGCATGTTCAATTTCAATATTTCTAACTATTTAGTTCTTTACCTTTCTGGCTACGATTATGTCGACTTCGAGTGGGTTTGCAGGCTCCATTTCCATAGCCACGGTTTCTGACAAATTTCTTTGGAGAAAGTATCACCTCTTATGCTCATATTCTTCAAGAACACTATTCTGTTATCATAAGCACCTTCAAAGATCCCACACAATGGCCCTTCTTGGATAGTGCCTTAGCGGTTCTTGAACATTCAGGGAGGCTGTCTCATATCAACATTCTTCCTCTGCATGATTCCTTGTCACAGTTCTATAACTCCATAAATAAGTTAGAATCAGCATAGAGCATAGTCATCGACCTGGCTATTTTGGACCATCAAAGAGAACTAATGTCTCTCAAGGAGAAGATTGCTCGAACTAATGACTTAATATCTAGTTATGATACTAAGCATCAGTCTCTTCATGATAGACTGAAAGCCTCTGACAAGAATAAGGTGATTATTGAAAATCATATCGCTTTTCTGCAGAAGGAGATAGCTACGCTCGAATTGAAGAAACAAGAAGATGAATCAAATATTTGCAAGATTAAATAAGAACTTAAAGTCAATGCCCGTATTGTCGAGAGCGAAAGGACTGAACAGATGAGAAATAAGGAAGTGGTTGCCTCTATGGAGAGAGAACTGGCAGACGTTCCTGATCAGGCCAAGATCATTCTTGAAGCTGAACAAACCCAAGCTACAACACAAGTTTAGTTGAGAGAAGATTTTTAGAGGTATATGACAGCATTAGGCATGTTAGAGGAGTTGTAAAAAAATTTGTGTTTGCATGTAATATCTTTTGCTTTGTAATATTCACAAATAAATTCTAATGTTTTGTTTGAAACAAACTTGTCTTTAAAATATTGCCATTATAATTACTTTAAGCACATGTTGATATAACATTTCCTTTGTTAATCCACATAATTATGCTTCAATCTATCATGTGATTTATTAACAATCTATCATAATTGTTAATGCAACATATCCCCTATGCGGTACTTATTTTAATTGGCAGAGCTAATTTTGGTTTGAGGTTAGTCTGACACATAGTTTAAGCTCTTGAGTAGTGGATCAACCACAGTTTTTTAGACTCATGAGTAGTTCGAGTCGGGTCTCATGAATGGCCTCTGTAACTCTTTAGAGTTCACTAGACTTATCACAGCCGGGGAGTTCACAAACCGCGATCCATCAAAGGGGCCCAGTGAAATTACCAGGGCCGTGAACTCGGTGGGATTTACGCACAAGGTTGGCCACAGTAACTCTTTAGAGTTCACGGGGTGTGCAAGGCTACCTTAGGGTGCCAAACTCAAGGCTCCCAGTCTATCGATGAGGGGGTAATTTGTTTTAGAGACCCTGTCCCCATGAGTTACTATTGAAATCAAGCTAGGAATCTAGGGGGTCTTATGCATGGTTGCCTATCTATGGACAATGGTTAAAGAGCGCACACTGCAGCCCATTTTTTCTTTGTCTGCAAGGTCGGACCCATTCATGGGAGGGCATTTTCTCTCACCTTCCCCCATGACACTGTCGGAAGCTATACAGATGGCATTGGTCTCACACGTGATTAGCCCCTTCTACCCTTGACTGTTTATGACTTTTAGTAGTGATTGGTTTCATCCACTGCCCACATGGGTCTAAACATGTGATGGCCTATATGGGTTTTTTAGGGCCACTGGCTTCTCATTGCTACCCGCATAATTTTAAATATTTTATCGAGAGTAGTAAATGTATGGTTGGCCTTTTTAGGCTTATTCCATTGATGTTGTAAATGATATTATGGCGATAATCGTAATCGATGCTTGACAACTTGTTAATGATCAACGATGTGACTGATATGCTTGAATATGCTTGAGAATTTTCCTTTTATTCATTCGTGTACAGAGCAATACATGACATTGCCTTTTGAGGTTGTTTCATCATTTTGCTTATTCTTGCCCCCTTTTGATATAGAAGGATTGTATTGATAATCTTCTGGATAAAAACTATATCCACCTTCGGGGACGATATATTTTGTTGAAGCGAGCATTGATTAGTATGCTAACACCTCTTCCATCTTGATCCACAACCCTGTACGCTCCACTAGAGTATACTTTGGTTATTATGTATGTCTCGTCCCATTTGGGGTCGAACTTGCCCCCTGTTCTACAGGTGACTACTATCAGTCTTTCTTGAAGGAGTGATATTTGACTTTCTTATCAAAGGTGGCAGAGATTCTTGCTTGATACAATTGCAATCGCTGTTAGGCTGCTAGTCATTTTTCATTTAGCGAATCCAATTCTGCTAGCCTTATTCTTATGTTTTCATCATCCGTTATCAACTAGTGTACTGCATCTCTAAGTGATGCGACCTGTGTTTCGATTGGGATGATGGCTTCAACACCATAAACTAATGAATACGGCATAGCCTTTATCGTGGTTTTGTGAGTAGTCCTGTAGGCCCATAGAGCTTCTTGTAGCTTTTCATCCCAGTCGCGCTTGTTTCCAGTCATAGTTTTCTTTAGTATTTTTACAATCGTCTTGTTGAATGTCTCTACTAATCCATTGGCCGGTGGATAGTAGGGTGTCAAAAATGAGTGATGAATATCGAACTTTTGACACAGCTTATCCATACCCCTATTTTTTAAAGAAGTACCATTATCGGTGATGGTTCTTTTTGGGATGCCATGGCGATATATTATTGCAGTCGGATGAAATTCACGACGTCCTTCTCTTTGACATTTCGGAGTGCCACTACTTCTGTCCATTTGGAGAAATAGTCTGTTGCTACCAATATATATTGCTTTCCCTTAGACGAAGGCAGATTTATGGGACCAATGACATCAAGTCCCTAGGTAGTGAAAGGCCAGGAAGTGACTGATTGATGAAGCTCTTTAGGAGGCATATGTATGACATCTCCATGGACCTGACATTCATGACATCGCTTTGCATATTTTATAGTGTCCTTGAACATTATGGGCCAGTAATATCCCATTCTATGCACTCAATGGAATAGATTTTGACCGGCTTAATGTGCTCCGCATTCTTTGGAATGAGCCTCTCACAACATTTGACTTGCTTCTTGTTTATCCAAGCAGCGCCATAGCATTTCATTGTAAGACCTTTTATATAATATCTCGCTACACATGATGAATCTTTTTGATCTTTGCTTGATCTACTATTTTTGTGCTGAATCTTCTAGCAGAATATCATATTTGAGGTATTTCACAAAAGGCTGGCACCAATCATCTGTTGTCACCTCTAGACACGATATAGGAAGTGCTTTAGCGGCTTCATTGTTGATTTCTAATGATGGAAAAATCTTCTTTCTTCTATTGTTACCTGAAGCAGACTCCGGTTCAGCAAGGATAAAGCTGCTAATGAGTTTTCAGCTACAGATATGTATAAAATCAATGGTTTATCCTTCATAGGAGCTACTAATACTGGAGGTTGTTTCAGCAATTCTTTTATTGAATCGAATGCATTCTGGGAGGACTTGTCCCACACAAATTCTATTCCTTTCATTGTCAGATGAGAAAACGGCTGACATCTTCCTGCCAAGTTCGAGATAAAACAGCGAATGTATGTCAATTTCCTTACAGGATTTTTAGTTCTTTCAACTTTTTTGGTGGTGGCATTTCTTGGATGGCCTTGAATTTTCCTGGGTCAATTTCAATTCCTCTATGTCTAATGACAAAGCTGAGAAATCTTCCTGATGACACTCCAAAGGTGCACTTCGCCAGATTCATCTTTAACTGTTTCTTTCTGAGTTAATGAAAGACTGAAGTCAGATGCTCGCGGTGTTCTTGATGGTTGCTTGATCTGACTACCAAATCGTCTACGTAATATTCAACTTGTTTATGCATCATGTCCTGAAAGATGTTCTGCATCGCTCTCTGATACGTTGCACCAACATTCTTGAGATTGAACAGTATGACTTTATAACAATAAATTCCTTATGAAGTTCTGAATGCCGTGACTTCTTCATCTTCAAGAGTCATTCTTATCTGGTTATAGCCAGCGTAGCTGTCCATAAAGCACATGATAGCACACTTCGTCGTACTATCGATCAACAATTCAGTTATCGGTAACGGGAAATTATCTTTTGGGCAAGCTTCATTTAGATCCCTGAAATCAACATGTACCCTAATCTGCCCACTCTTCTTCTTTACTAGGACACCATTCGATATCCATTTAATACATTTAACCTCTCTGATGAACCCAACTTTTATCATCTTATTTATTTCTTCTTCTATCAGAGGAATTAGGTCTGGATGGAATCACCTTTGTGCTTGCTTGATTAGCCTCTTGTCTTTGGAGATATTTAGTTAATACATTGCTATCGATGGTTCTAGGCCTGGCATTTCCATATATGTTCAAGCGAATACATCCTTGTGCTCTTTCAAGAGTTGGATATATTGATTAGCTTCCTATTCAAGGAGATTGGCACTAATGAATGTATTTTGCGGCTCTTCTTTTGTTCTCAGATTTATTTCTCACAAACTATCAATTGTGGGTTACCCCCGTCTTCTATCTACTTTGGAATTGTTTTAGGGTGTTTAATTATTTCGAAATCTGTTTCACTTGCTGACTCGACTGTAATCATATTCACTAAAGATGCTGCCCCCAATCCTCAAAATTTCTCTCACTTTCTCTGATTGACCCCTATGGGAATTTCAATTCCATTCCCATAATTTAGGCCGGTTGGTTCTTTGCTATCAAAACCCATACTTTTCATGATTTTCCTGCTAGCCGAACTGTAGCTCTTGAGATCTTCGAATGTCAACCTTCCATAACTCGTGTCGGTATCGACCCTTTCTTCTTCTTTCATTTCCAAATGGGGCATAAAATTTGATCAGTTCTGGGTATTTTGTGCTAGGTTTGACATGAAATCTTTTCGGAATGATCAGAAATGGCTTGCTCCTTTTGACATACGGTAACGGTACCGTGTAGTTTGACTGTAAGATCTCCAGCTGTTCGGGTGATAACAACGTCAACGGAGGCTGTCTCGGTTGTCTCAAGCGCTTAGGTACAAAGTAAAATTTCTTTCTCATATTCGCCATCCCAAACGATTCTGCTTTTGCAGTTTCTTTTCTTATCACCTTCATATGAGGATTTCTTGGGGCTTTGTTTTCATCATTCTCATTTTCTTCTTTACTGGCGAATCCATCATAGTAATTAGCATTAGTGAAGAAGGCTTTGACTTCTGTATATGGTCTCGCATTAGCCATTACTTTATGTTGTATCCCATCTTTACAGTATTTAAAACACTGATGTAGGGTGGAGGGTATAATGTTGTACTGATGCATCCATGGTCTTCCCAAAAGGAGATTATATGTCATCACTGCATTAATTGCATGGAAGATAACATTTGTAGTTAACTCTCATATTTCCAATGTTACTGTGATCTTACCAAGCGCACATTATCCATCTTGGTTGAAGCCCTGTATCATCATTCCACTAGGGTGTAAATTAGAGCGACAGTATCCCAACTTATTCAATATTGTTAATGGTAACAGATTCATTACAGACCCATTATCTAGTATTATTCGCTTGACTTGTTTGCCGCAAATATGACCTATGATCATTAGTGGCCTATTGTGCTCCTTATCACAGGTCAAATCATCATCAGAAAAGGAAATTACTGGCATGCAATCCTCTTGCTCTTTGCACTCTCCATTTTTTATTTCCATAAGTAGTGCTTCTCTAACATCACTGTTGGATAGGGCTTGGATCAACCTTTGTTGGGAGTCCTCTGATAACCTCAATGCATCATAAACGCTTAATCAAGCTGGTAAACCTTTAAGATGGCTTACCACATCATAAGTCACTTTCCCTATTTTTCTTCTTCTCTTCCTTTTTATTGCTGCCAAAGTAATTCTGAGTAACCTCTACTTTTGTCATTTCAGCTTTCTGTCTAGGGGGACTCGTTACCCTCTTTCCTGATCGTAGGGTGATTACCGCGGCTTTGCCTATCATCTTGCAGTGCTCTCTCGTTGCTCTTTTGTGAATATCTTCTTAGACAGTTAATACATTCATTGTCTCTTTTGCATCTGTTTCTTTTTTCTTTTCTGATTATTATCTTGCCTCTGTTTATCATTCTTTGTATTATGCATTTCAGCGTGTAACAATTTTTTGTCAAGTGCCCTATCAAACGGTGATAGCGATAGAAATCTCTTTCCCTTGTTTTTACTACTTCTTCAAAGTGTTTGGATGGAGGTAATTTTATCATACCAGCCTTCAGCAATTGATTCATCATAGGGACTACATCTTCCTTTTCGAATGCAAACCCCTCATAAGAGTTAAGCGACTGGGCCTTTTATCATCGAATCTGCCTCTGGGATGAATTGATTCTTCTTTCCTTTTGGTCTTTTTTCCTCTTATTTCCCTCATGTCATGACTTTTCTTTTCATGATTGACTACATTTGTAATCAACCTATTGGGTCCCCTTTTGGTAGTTTCATAGTGAAATGCTGGCATTTTTCTGGTCATCAGTTCCAAAGCGTGAGCTTTTGTAGTTAAATCACGAAAAGTTCTGATGTCGACACTGGTGAAACCGAATATGATTCCTGTCTCTATAGAGTTTAAGCACATCTTCACTTATTCTTTCTCCTCTGGCAATTATTTGTAAGAAGCTCCTAACGTCTTCCATCTGTCTATGAATTTCTCCATGGGTTCTCATTCTCTCTGTCGTACCGAGGCTAATTCTGTGATACTGACGTCATGCTTTGATGAGAAGAAGTTTGACATGAAGGCATCTTGCATCTGCTTCCAAGTTCACATCGATCCTGACACTTAACTGGAGTACCATCGAAACACCTTACCTGTTAAAGAGGATCCAAATAGCCAGAGGCAATATTGCTACACTGTAGAGAAATTTCCCATGCTGGTGATGAAATGCATTAGGTGTTCCTCCGGCAATCCATCTCCGTTAAACTTTTAAAAATTAGGATGCTTGGAATTGGCCGGAAAAGGAATATCTTCCACCTCTCTTGGATATGGTGTTCGGTATCTGAATCTGTTGATATTCTCACATTCTCTTTTTGTCCTGATGGCTTCTTCAATGACCTGTCGCGCTTCATCTTGAGTTATTACCCTTGCTGCAGGAGTAGACCCGAGTGAGCCTGCTCTCGGCGGCTAGGAGCTTTTGTTCTTGACCATTCATAGTACCCATCATTGGAGGAGCCGTCATTTAGGCTACATTGTGTGTGAGAGTTGTTAAGGCTTTTTAGAGATTTCTGCATTCCTACATCAACATTCTTTGTGCTTTCTCCATTTCAGCCATACGATCTTTAGTAGTCGGCAGTGGGCCCTGACTCATTCTGGCCATGTACACTGTGGCCTCTCCATGCCCTGACGAAGTTGTGGTCGGGGTGGAGTGGGAATACATCGATGTGATGGGGCTTACGAAAAGGGGAGTTTCATCCGATTTTCTTGTACTCCCATAGCAGTCGGTTGATTTGGGTGATGCAGGAGTTGGCGAGCTTGTCAACCTTCTACCCCCTTGTCCATCGGATTCTTACAGCAGACAAAGCCGAGAAGTCTGGCGATGTTAGCATGGGAATGGTTTTCCTGGGATATATCTCCGGAGGAGCAAGTTCAAGGTTCTTCCTGGTTGTGTTTCATGTTATTGGCCTGCTAATTCTTTGTGATGATGGACTCATCCTGGTAACCAGTGCATTTCGAGTTCCTGATTTTCGATGGGAGATGACGATCCAAGCATTTCCGTCCTTTTGTGTTATCGGTGAGGAAGTTACGACTGCGGTAGCTGCTCGCAATTCCTTACTTTTGACTGACATTGACTCCTCCTTGCGATGCAAAGTCTCTTTGCCAGTGTATTCTATGACAAATCCTATTAACGTGAAATAGAAGATTGTCTTGTTTGGAACGATTGCCATTGATTAATTGATTGTAATTTTTTCCTGAGTTTTCAAAAGTTATAAGAAAACAAAAAAAAATCTATATCAGTACTTTGATAAAATCATACTTTACTTTGGAGATAAAAGGGAGGATGTTCCTGCTGAGAGTCACCATTTTGGCGTCTATACGACGCCAAACAATAGTGAAAAATCTCCATTTCATTCCTAAGTTAATATTAAGTAAGAACAAATAGTCCCAGGTGGAGTCGCCATTTTGTTTTGACAAGAAACAAATGCATTTGATTTGGGGGAATTTATTTTACTCGATAATTAACAAAAGAAAAATAAAGAGAACAATCACAATATTTATCTATTCTGGAATTTGTTTACATCCTTTATCTCTTTTGATTCCAAAGTAAAACATTTACATAAACTAATACAGATATTAAATGTTTGATATTAATTTCTGCAGCATTTCAGATCTGAATATTGTTGTGCTGGAATGACATCTATTTTGATTTATTCCGTGCTTCTGACCTGATACATTGATCTTTTAACACTGAATAATTATCATCTAAATTGACTGTCTATACAATGAACCCTTAATATGAACAGAGCTGTTGTGCATCCAGACTGGTTGTGCGGCTCACTAGTTGTGTGCCACCGCACAATAGGTACTTCAAATACTTAAGTTGTCCCGAGGTATGAATTCTCTCCTACTACTCTGATCTTGCTTTTCTTATGAATGAATCATAAGGAGAATTGGAGTATTTATAGACTTCCACATGTGTAAACCTCTTAATCCACACAACACAAGTCTCCATTGTGTGCTAGCTCCCTTGTGTGCATACTCTCACTATGCACGTACTCTCCTTGTGCGCATACTCTCATTGTGTGGCACATAATGGAAAGGTTAAATAAATTCTTGTTGTGCACTGCACAACCAAAGTACAGGAAATTACTTTTTTTTTCTCTTCCCATCTTCTGACTGATGATAATTTTATGCCTCAACAGCTTGGTCAGTATGTCTACAAGCTACTTCTCAGTTTGAATGTATTCAATCATGATAGACTTGACTTCAACCAATTCTCGAATATAATGGTATCGTATATCGATATGTTTCGTACGAGAATATTGGATTGGATTTTTTGAGACATTAATTGCACTTGAATTATGGCAATACGAAGTCATTGTATCTTGCATAATTCCATAATCAACTAGCATTCTTTTCATCTAAATTAGTTGAGTGCAAGCATTTCCTGCTATAATATATTCAGCTTCAGCTATAGAGAGAGATACTGAATTTTGTTTCTTCCTAAGGCAAGATAGTAAGTAGTTTCCTACGTAGAAACATCCACCACTAGTAGATTTTCTATCATCAATATTTCCTGCCTAGTCTACATCAGTATATTCGGCAATTTGTACATACGTATCATGCGGATACCATAGTTCTAAGTTTGCAGAACTTGTGAGATATCTGATTATCCGTTTAACAACAATTAAGTGTGATTTTTTAGGATTAGATTGATATCTAGCACATATTCCAACACTAAAAGTAATATCAGGTCTACTAGTAGTTAAGTACAAAAGACTACCAATCATGCTTCGGTATAGACGAGAGTGTACACTTTTACCTTACTCATCCTTTGAGAGTTTAAGGGTCGTACTCATTGGAGTATCAAAAATTTTTCCATTCTCAAAACTAAACCTTTTTTACAAGGTTTAAAGCATATTTGGTTTGTGAGATGAACATTCCATCTTCGAGTTGTTTAACTTGTAATCCAAGGAAATAGTTTAGTTCACCAACCATTTTCATTTCAAACTTAGATTTCATTAGATCTGCAAACTCAATAAATAAGTTAGTGCACATAGATCCATAAATGATATCGTCAACATAAATTTGAACTATCAAAATATGATCGTTATGTTTCTTGACGAATAAGATTTTATCAAAACTACCCATAATAAAATTACGACTAAGTAAAAATTTAGTCAATTTTTCGTACCATGCTTTGGGATCTTGTTTCAAACCATAAAGAGCCTTTTTAAGACGGTACACATGATTTGGAGGTTTGGGATCTTTAAAACCCTTTGGTTGTTCAACATATACTTCCTCATGCAAATCACCATTTAAAAATTCACTTTTAACATCCATTTGATAAATTTTAATTTTTTTTATGCTATGTATTCGAAATGTAAAATCTCATAAATTCAAGGGGCGCAACTGGTGCAAAGGTTTCATCGTAATCAAGACCTTTTATTTGAGTGTACCCTTGTACAACTAGTCGTGCCTTATTTCTGATAATATTACCCATTTCATCAGTTTTATTCTAAAAAATCTATTTGGTTCTAATCACATGTTTATCAGTAGGTCTAGAAACCAAGTATCATATGTCAATTCTAATAAATTGATTTAATTCTTCTTGCATGGCATTTATCCAAATTTCATCAGCAAGTGCTTCAATTACATTAGTTGGTTCAATTTGGGAAGTGAAGCAAACATAATTGCATATATTTTCTAGTTGTCTTCTTATTTGAAAGCTAGTGTGAGAGTTATCAAGTATTTGATTAGTCAGATGGTCTTTAACTAACCTTGACTCAATATTGTCTGGTTTAGATGAAGAGTCAAGTATTAAAATCACATTTACATCATCACCATCTTTATTGGGACTGGGTGTGATCTGTTGATCATCTATCACAACATTTATAGATTCTTAAATCACCCCAGTTCTTTTGTTAAGAACTTGGCTTGCCCAGCTATTTAGAGCATTACTCAAAAATATTCCCTCATTGCTCTTAGCTTCAAAATTTTTCAAATTTTCTCGATCTTGTAATATAAAAAAAAAACATTTACTTCCAAAAGTTTAAAAATATTTAATTATGGGATTTTTAGTAAACCATAATTCATAAGTTGTTTTATTTTTAGCTTTTCTAATGTAAACATGATTTATTATATAACATGCAGTACTAACAACTTCAACCTATAAAGTTTTTGGTAGATTCATGCTATTTAGTCAACACTAGCCATTTCTTATAGAATTCTATTTTTTCTTTCAACAATTCCATTTTGTTGAGGTGTTTTAGGAGCAGAGAATTCATGCGATATACCATGATCATTGCAGTACTTCTCAAAAATGCTATTCTTAAATTCAGTACCATGATCACTTCTAATTTTGACCACAGATATCTCCTTTTCAGTCTGGATACATTTTAAAATTTTTCTGACTTCATTAAGAGTATTTGATTTTTCTCTTAAAAAGGCTACCCATTTATATTTGGTATAGTCATCAACTATGATCAGAAAATACTTCTTTCCACCTCTACTCTTCATTCTAGTTGGTCCTACTAAATCCATATAGAGAATTTCTAGAGGTTTAGCTATGGCTAAGGAGTTCACTTTCTTGTGACTACTCCTAATCTGCTTTCCAATTGGACATGCGTTATAAACTTTTTCTATCTTTATTAGTTTGGGTAGGCCACGTAAGAGATCTCTTTTGCTCAATTTATATAGATCTCTGTAGTTCATATGTCTAAGACATTTATGTCATAGTTCATTCTCGTCTATTTAGACCATGTAACATGAATGGGTTGTTGCACAAGAGTTATCAATTATATAGCAATTTCGAAATATCCTGTGACCATTTAATATTACACTACCTTTCTTATTTATATAGCAATTTTGAAATATCCTGTGACCATTTAATATTACACTACCTTTCTCATTTATATAGCAATTTTCTCATTTAGTATTACACTACCTTTCACACTGTGTTTATTATCACAGATCTAAGATATGCTCAAAAGATTATGTTTAATCCTTTAACATAAAGCACATTTTCAAATAGAGGCAAGTTAGGAAGTTGTACATTACCTTGGCCAATTATTTTGTAATTGCTTCCATCTTTGAAAGTGATTGAGCGCCATTTACTTCTTTGATATTTTTGAATATTGTCTTGTCACCTGTAATGTGTCTAGAACATCCACTATCCATATACCATCTTAAGTGGATAATGGCTTTGAAAGCTGTGTGGGCAACAAGACGCTTAACCTTTGGAACCCATTTCATTATGATTCTAGGTTCAGGAGTATCTCTTGATTTTTGCTATATTTGGGAGTTAGGATTTCTCCTTTTTCTATAAACTCTTGTCTTATCTGAGTTGGATTTCAGAAGCTCTTTTAAGCAAGTCCACAAAATTTTTTTTAAAACTAAGTGTGGTTTATTATTCCTTTAATGTTTATAGCTGATGGCATTATTATTTATTTTAGAGACTTGAAAAGATTTTGAGTTTTTGAAATCATTACAATTTGAATCTCTTAAAGTTTTTCTTTTAGAGTTTAAGGATTCTCCTCTTACAAAAATAGGGGTTGAATCTTTAGTTTTCAAAGAATTATTTTTAATATAACCCAGATCAGACTTGTCACCACATCGCGTTAATGAGGTTAACAATTTTTCAAGCTTTTAGTCACCAAGGGCATATTTCCAAGTGTCCTTTGAACTTTGAAGGGAAAAAAATGAGATTTTTCTAAAATCATTTTTTCAAGTTCTACTTTAAGTTTAGCATAATTTTCTTTTTGAATTTTCAACTTGACAACAATTTTACAATCTTCCCTTGAGATGTTGAGACTTCTTTCCAGATGCTTGATTGAGTTGATAACGTGTCTTCAGTCGAGCTTGCGATCTTAATAAGACTACGAAATTTGACAAATTATAATGTGCTTTATGTATAAGCACTTACAATCACCCCTTTGTCGAATTTGTGACAAAACTTACTCATGTAATTATACAACTCAACACAACATATTACAACATCTCAATAACATAAAACATTTGAGTCGACCAAAACTAGCTTGTTGAATCTTGATACTCCCCCTAAGATCATGCGTAATCATCACTCCCCGTTAGCACTTAGTCATATCTGCAAAAATAAAATTCCATAGTGTGTGCATGCAAATGTGTGTGCTCATAAATATGATGATGATCATATCCATATCCACATATGTATAAATTTCTCCCTCTTTTTGTTAGAAGTTGACAAAGGAAGAAGCAATCAATAAAGCATTATAGGATATAAGGAAGGAAGTAATTGACATAAGATATAAGATGCATAACATAACCATAGTATAGTATGTAAAAGTATGTCAAGCAAGAGTGAAAATATGTCTAAAGTTATTACAGACCAAGAGTTTAAACAAATATATTAGTCAAAACTAGAAAAGGATGGTGCAGGCATGTCAGGGTCATTAATCTTCAGACTCCTATTGAAACGATAAAAGTACTTTTTCATATACTTAATTTGTTGTTTCTGAGTTTGGAGTAATGCGTCCTAAGAAACATGCAATTTGTCCACCTTCTTCTCTAGACTCTCCAACCTCTTTGAGAATTGCGAAGGCTAGCAATCAAAGTCATTGGTATCATTGAATTCTTCCAGGTCAGCAAAGATGCCATCCATTTTGACGTCTTCTTCAAGAACAACTTCTTGATCACCTCGCTACTCATGCCTTAATTCAAGTTGCATCATATGTAGATTAACATTACCAAACGAGAGTTTGAACTCCGGTGCTTCAGTTGCGAGAATTTGAACAAGATACCACAAAGTAATGGAAGTCATGAGGTATGCAAGAGGAATAGAGCCATGACGAGGGTGAAGATGGTACTGAATGATCAGGTAGGTGATCAATGATGGAAGACAGATACGAATACCAAAAATGATTGAATGCAGAATACGCATCATAAGGGAGTAAGATCAGTCTTATTCCCACCACAAGGATAAACACTTGAAGTGAAAATACGATGTAGGACGCGGTATTTTGGAAGAAGGTTAAAGGTGGGGAGTGAGTTATGGTTACTCCAAGTTGCATTAAAACCACGTAACTCCCGAGTGATAGAATCTCTTTTCGTTGGATACATATCTTCAAAGAGTGGTGGAATAGAGATTCCATCTTCCACCATATCAATGTCTATGATAAACGATATGATAGAGGGAGTGATGGTGACCATGTCTTCCACAAACTGATTAGAAAAAGTTAATTGTTATGAGGACATGTCAGAAATGGATGCATACATCCCTTTTGCAATAGACTTGTAAGATTCACCACCCCACGCAAAAATCTTCTCCCAACCTACCTCGAATAGGATCTCAATAAGGCCAAAATGGGTAATATGATTTATATTCACAGTGCCCTCAATGATAATGTTATGGGTACGAAAATCTTGTACATTTTTCAAATCATTTTCTGGTAAGCGAATATTACGCACAACCCGATTGGTGGACTGGGAGGAAGAACCAAACTGAGGACGACGAATAGTTCATTTAGTCCAAGTTTTCATGGAAGAAAATGACTAGATATTACAAAAGAAATACCAATAATTAGATGGAATGATTTATATCAGATTTTCTACCAAAAACCCAACAAAGAGAGTTCTAGATTCAAGGAAGATGATGAAATCTACAATAATGCATGACTAAGAAATTAAATCTATAAGGAAACTTATAAGACCCTTAACCTTAGTATCCATTTTGTTCTGTTAGGTCCCGCGGTCCTATCGGTCGAATTCCGGTGACCCGTGACCTATAAATTTTATTTGCAATCATCCTTAAGTCTCATCATGTAAACCCGACCAGATCGACCCGAAACTTATACGTTGCGATCACATTGACTCCCGGTTCCAATGCCGCGTCTCGTGTGTCAATCCAAGTTGTAGATCAAAAGATGAAGGTCGAGAAATTTTTGGACCCTCGATCATGATGCGGGACCCACCTTATCCTTGTTGCACGTTCTCCCATGTGGGCCTACCCTAGTATTCCTCATTCCCTATGTAAGCTACAAGCTAGCCTATAGCCACCCTAGTCTTGCATGGTGTCATCCCTACCTAGCCTAGAGCATGCCTTGCTTGTCATGATTGCAAGCATGCTCCCATCCCCCCAAAAACTAATCATTTCATTTTCTAGCTACCATTTCTCCCTCTCTTCTATCTCTTTGCCCCCTTAGATGTCCATGAGAGAGTTTTCTCTCCAGACCCTTTCACCCTAAAACCCTTCAAATCTAACCCTCCAAATCCCATCTTAACCATTAAAACATCTCCTTTGGTGTTATAGATCTCTAGTGTGGAGAAAGAAGAAGAAGTTTTGAGGTGGGTGATTCATATGATTAGTTTCTTTCCTTTCTTCTTGCATGAATCTTTTGCATTTTTTTGGGAGTGTGTAGGACCCGCCAATCAATGGTGGAGGTCCTACATAACTCCATGAGTGTAGCCAACGGCCCACTTTATGCATGCATGATTGCCATAATGGGGCCATTCTCCATGGACCCCATCACGAGATTTCCCTTTGATTTATAGGTTTGTGGGTCATCTAGACCCTAGATCCATGGTGGGGATGGTATCCTCACCACGGATTTCTGATTTTGTAAGGGCCCATGCTTGTATGGGACCCATGATCATGTAAATGTGTTGTGATTGTTGTGGAGGACTCATAGTGGCAAAATCCTCCCTATGGCCGTAATTCTCTCTCTCTCTCTCTCTCTCTCTCTCTCTCTCTCTCTCTCTCTCTCTCTCTCTCCCCCCACCCCCCGGTATGGCGACATGTGCATAGCACCACCTTTGTTTACTTGTGTGACTCTCCAAGTTTGGGACATCCAAGCCCATCCTGCTTGCATGGGTTGGATGACCACTAAGGCCTAATTTCTTAGATGATTTTGTAAGGGGCTTGGGTCTAGAGTATATGTGGTCCATCTAGGTGGACCCCATTTTGTTGAATTTAAGCTTTAATCTCTCCATTTATTTTACAATGGGCAGAAATGGACAACAACATGTTGTTGTCCAAATTTCAGGCCCATTGTTGTATGGTTTTGTATGTTCTTGCAAGGCCAGTTTATAATGCCTTTCTTCTAGATTTTTTTAGGTATTCTTTGAGGTGTGGACCCCACCTTGATGTAGGATGGAGCCCACACCATCCACCCTTGATTTGAGCTCTATGGAGTGGGCCCAAGAGGGCTGGACGGTCCAAATTTTCTAGCCTGTCCAACAGTCCTGCATGTAGAAAATACACATGTATCAGCTTAGTTTTGGGGATAGTGGGCCACTCTGGTGGACCCCATTTGTTGTCCATATATGGGTGCATGCAATCCACCCATTTCCCCTTTGATTTGGCAGGCCTGGGCCCACCCCATTGGGTGTACAAGATGGGGCCAGTAACATTTTTCCAGCAGCAGAATTTTATTTACAACCTTGCTGTCCAAATTTTTATTCTCTAAATGTATGGATGTATGATCTTTTCCTTTGCCTCCTTTGTGGTCCACCTTGCTGGGACCCACTTCATGTACATGTGGGCCACCTAGACCAGGGATTTCGAGCATGGGCAAGCAGCCCACCTACTGGATGTCCCAACCAGGTGGACGTCTAGCAGGGGCTGGCCGTTCCTCCCCTTTTGGCCCACCTTACTGATGTGTTTTCTCCATGCTTTCCCTCCCTTGTGTGGCCCACTTAGATGTGGTCCATCCCATGGTGGGATGGCCACAAGTGGGGCCCACCTTGTATATTATTAGGGGCCAACCATCCAGCCCCTTGGGACGTCCAGATTGTTCTTGGGGTGCTGCTGGACTTGCAGTCCAGCAACAGGCCCACTTGGATTATGTGTTGTACATCCACCTTTCATATGGTGGGGCCTATTGTATCATGTATAGGCTACCTTAGACTATGTATTTTAACCATAAAATCTATTTTATTGGACTCCAACAGGCCTAGGAAGTAGGTGGGCTAGATTTGTAGCAAGGGCCCAGAATTTGCTGCATATAGTTGTTTGTTTTGGGATTGCGAGGCCCACCATGTTGAGGGTGTTATGTGTACACACCATACTTGTAAATCTCTGATTTTTAGGCTTAATTAGTGCATTGTGAGGCCCACTTTTGGGTTAATTTTGAGGGCCATAATAGGTTAGACCTTGTGGGCTGAATAGTTTGATCCTTGTTGCCCCTCTATCTTAACCAGATTTAGGCTGATTGGTAAGGCCCAACTTGTCAAGCATTGGGCATGCCTTACCCATGTATTTGGGCTTATGGGCTGTCCATTAGGTTCAACATAATACATGAATTCGATGGCCATTGTTCTTGGGCCATAGTTTACCTTTTTAGGCCCAAGATGTTGTGTGAGGGCTATAGGCCATTTTCTTGGGGCCCGTTATGTGATATGATATATATATATATATATATATATATATATATATGTATTTTTGCCCATTTTATTTCTAAGGTAGTACTTGGGCCGTAGGCCTTGCTTTAGGTAAAATCTTTGTTGGATCCTAAATTATATCATAGTATGATTGATAGTTTACTTTATTTAACTACAAGTAGACCTGATATTGCTTTTAGTGTTGGTATTTGCACTAGATATCAATCTGATCCTAAAGAGTCTCATCTAACTGCTATTAAGTGGATTATGCGATATGTTACAAGTTTAGCTAATTTGGGTCTCTGGTATCTATATGATACTAGTGTTTAGTTGGCTGGATACATAGATGCTGATTAAGCTGGTAATATCGATGATAGAAAATCAACCAGTAGTGGTTGTTTATATATTGAAAATTATTTAGTTTCTTGGTTTAACAAGAAGCAAAGTTCCGTATCGCTCTCAACTGCTGAGGTTGAATACATCGCAACTGGAAATGCATGTACTCATCTTGTATTGATGAATAGAATGTTAATCGATTATGGAATTGTACATGATTCAATGGTTTTATATTGTGATAATTCCAATGCAATAAATATATCTAAAAATCCAATTCAACATTCATGAACCAAGCCCATTGACATTAGATATCACTACATTCGTGAATTAGTGAAAGAAAAGACAATGTCTTTAGATTACATTCCAACCGAGACTCAACTTGCTGACATTTTCACTAAACCGCTCGACAAAAATAGGTTTAATAAATTAAAATTTGATCTTGGTATGTGCAATTTAAATTGATTATTCATTCATTTCTGTATTATAGTTTATATATTTATTAAATTCTAATTTTAAAATTTAAAATTATGTGAAGAATGCATGTTTTTCTCTTTGCACGACCAGTTAAGGACGTACTTGACTAGTCGAGGATGTACTCGACCAGTCATGGCACGACCGGTCAAGGACATCCCACGACCAGTCATGTAGCACGCTGGATCTTTTAATTTGGTGAAAAACCCTTTCTTCTTCATTTCCTCTATTTTCTCCAACAGGTCATAGCACGACTAGTCGTATCCAACTTCTTGATTTATCAAGGTTAGTGCATTATTTCTATTTTTCTTATAGATTCAAGCTCTAATCACTTCATTTTCTTCCTTAGAGTGCTTGATTTAAAGTTGTCTTGAAGTTTTTGGAGTTTTCTTCTCAAAAATCTATTTTTGAGAAAACCCATTCCACATCTTTTGTAACTCCTTGCTTCTTTAATTTTCTAGTTGCAAATGGATGCTAGAGGAAAAAAGAAAAACACTTGTGGTCCTTCATCATCTCGTTCTTCAACTATACCAAGACGCCACCTTCAGTCACCCAAAGATGATCCCTCTTATGTGCGGGATTTACAAGTGCGCATTGTTATTGTTGAACGACCTGTTGATCTTGATCACATTGCTCCTTTTGGTCTCCTTCCACTTCTTCAAGCTATAGGATGGGCTACCATTTTACATTGGGGTGGGTCGGCATACCGGTTTATTGCACAGGATATGTTTACTTGCATTTTTAATTTTTCAACTAAGAATTTAACTTTCATAATTACGACTAGAGAAGACCCATTTCAAGTTGATTGACACCTTATTTCTGGCCTAATGAACATACCTGTTAATGATGATGGTATTCCACTTAGCACTCTCGTTGAGAAACCCTCAAAATTAGAAAAACGCATGTTTACTAGAGCATTATGCAATATGGATGTGTAATGGAGTCAAAATGGGCATGCGCTTGCTTCAAAGTACTTGTTACCTAGATATAGGGTTCTTCATCGAATATTTATTTCAAATCTGTATCCATGTTCTGGTAACAAAACAGAACTGACTTCCTTTATGGTTTGAATTTTGAATTCCATCATCTTAGGCACAAATATCTGTCTTCCTTCTTTGATCTGTCATTTTATCATTCAGTTCCGTCTCCATCCATGACACAGTGATATTCCATTTGCATTTCTTATGATTGTGTTAGCTACTCACATGCTAGTTGTTATGCCTGTTGGAGAGGCTCCTATTTATCACCATATTTTCAACAACTCAAATAATAATAAGATGAAGTTGCGATTGGCTGATGACCAAGTGGATGTGGGTGGTGGTGGAGCTGAAGCAGTGAATGAAGAAGAAGGTGGCGATTTACCTCCTGATGATATAAATATGGATGATATCTTCAATGAGCTTGAGTCAGATTCTGAGGCTGACCCTGATTATCAGCCTTCTAATTTTGCTAAGCGATTATAATCTCTTGAGAAATTAGTGACTCAGATTCATATAACCTAGGATTCTCAATTTGCTTATATGCGCAAATATATGAGGCGCTTACACAAGGGTTAACACTAAATTGATCCATCTATTCCTACACCATCTTCTGGATCTGATTAAGTTTTTTTTTGGGGGGGCTGTAATAACTCTTGTGATACTTCACTCTTTTCTTTTAGTTTTTGAGACTAACTTTAGATGAATTTGGTTTATGCTAGTTAATGATATGTGATCTTTGAATTTGCTTAAATCTTTCATAACTTGACTAGTTTGCTTCCTTATTCCTCTTCCATATCTTAGTTGCTTCCTTTGTCATATTGTGACAAAAAGGGGGAGAATTATTTTGTTATGCTTGTATGGATATGGATTGGGATTGGATAGTAGTATTTTTTTATGGATATATGTGTGTTACTCAGGGGGGGTAACTAAGGAGGTGTTTTGACTTGTTCATGATGATGTGTGCTAAGTTGACGATAACTAGTGCGTGATTCTTTAACTAGGCTATAACTAGTTTTCTTTTATAACTTGTGCACGATTCTTTATTGAGATGCTTCTCTTACTTTTTGAGTGTGTTTTGTCACAAATTTGACAAAGGGGGAGATTGTAAGTGCTATGGTTTCATGCTCCTTTGATTGCCAAATTTTATAGTGCCAAAACCTCAATATGTGTCTTGTGTAGCACATTGGTGTATATGTTCAAGGCAATGCATCACATGTACAAGGATAATGCTTCAAGTCAAGAACAAAGATCTACTCCAAGAACTGCAAGATCAAGTACATTGTTCTCTTCTGTAAGCTTCAAAGCTCAGTGTTTTAAAACTACATCGAAAGACGAGATCTTGTTCAAGACTCAAGGTGAAGTACAACTCAAGAACTATGAATTCAAGCTTCCAAAAATCTCAAGTTTAAGCTTCATCATGTGTCGAGATCTCAAGCTTCATGAATGTCAAAGATCATCCATCATCTGAAGAAAAGAAGGTTCAATATTCATACTTCATGTTTAAGGTATGAATGACCTTAGATTAACCTTAGGGTAGGTCATTTTGAATACATAATTCAAATTAAATCACTTTATAAGTGTTTGGATTATTCTATGGCTAGTCCTGGACTCTGTTTGACTAGACTTAGCACTGACTCGACCAGTCGAAGAAATTCTAAGACCAGTCATAAGTTTGTTGTAAATTTTTAGAATTTTTTTAAGCCACGACCAGTCCTGGAGTCTGCTCGACTAGTCATGTGAACAGTGCTCGACTCGTTCACGACCAGGCTTGCAGCTACGACTCAAAATACAGCGACTAAATCTGGTTCCTCATGACCAGTTGTGGACAGGTTACAACCAGTCGTAGAGGTCCCACGATGGCCTACGACCAGTCGTGGAACGGTTTTCTCTTATTGCACCTAAATTTTAAAACTCTGTTGGTTCTACGACTAGTTGTGGAGACCTCATGACCAGTCGTGAATGTGATTTGTTCAGCTATAAATAGACGACGATTTTTAGAGTTTGATATCCAATTTAAGCTAAATCAATTTGTCACTCTGAGAGATAAGTTAGTCATTTTTTAAGCTATATTGTGGTCATTTAATATTCTCTTTTATTAGCTTGTATATTTGATTTTATATTCTACATTCCAATCTTATTTGAAAGAGGGATTGAAGAGTTCCCACTTCTTAGAATCAAAATCAATTAGTGCTAGCCCAACTTGATTTAATTTAAAATCAATTTAGAACCATTTCATAAGTGAGTGTTAGACATTGAACTTCTATTCAAACTTCTACTCCGATTTGGTTCTTCCCGGCTGCAACAAAAGGAGAAATCCAGGTATTTTACATTTGTGTAAATCTTCTGTTTTTGGTTTCTTCTGAGATTGAGCCAAAAAAATCTCATTGTTTTGGTTATCTGAGGAGATCCAGAAAACTCAGAGTGTAGGGTTTTTGAATTGTGTAAGCCCACTTGAAAGACACAATTGTGAAGGTTTTGGGTAAACTTAGAAAAACCTATTTTCATAGTGAATGCTAATATTCACTATGTGAGGATATTAGGAGTGGAGTAGCTGTATGGCTGTTGTTTAACAGTTGGTGTACACACAGGCGAACCACTATAATTCATTGTGTTTGGATGTGTGGTATAATTTCTATATCTTTTATCATTCAATATTGTGGAATGTATTTGTGTATGTGAATGTTGTAATCTTTTACATTTCAAGCTTTGTGCAGAATGTTGTAATAACTTAGATTTTATTTTCTTGCTATTTATTTATTTATTCCTCTGTATTAAGTTTAAGTTTTTGATACAAAGACGTTTTTAGGAATCAGGTTGTCCTACCATAAACCTTAGTTTTTGGTGTAAGGTTGTCCTTAGAACAATATTTATATTAATCTCTCAATACTCATACATTTGAGGTTGCTTTACATTTCAGTATTGTGAATTGATTATAGTGCTATCTTTCCTTTAATTTTTTAATTTTCGTTGTTATCATTTTAATTTAGCATTTTCCTTTTAACCCCCCCCCCCCCCCCCCTCTAGGACATATAGCTTGGCCTTTCCACAACCCCAGCACCAGCCTCCTAGGCCTCCTCCGCAGTAGCAAAGGAAGCAGGGTAGGCTGCCACAGTGACCACAGCAGTAGTAGAGACCGCAGATGCAGAGGGGATAGGAACCTCCCCCGCAGGCCCAAGGCAGATTCTATTCCACGCAGCAGGTGCAGGGTTAGGACCCTCAGTCGTCAGGCTTGCTTCCCTTACCAGCTCAGGGCAGATTCTACACCGCTCAATATGACCCTCAGTCGTCGGGAGGAGTAGTTGAGGGTATTCTTCTTGTCTCCACTTCTATTGCTGTAACGCCCTGAAATTCGGGGGTCGAGCATAACTCAGCTCCCGAGTTCCAAAACATCACTTATGCAACATATTTAATGATGAATGTATGTTGACTGTATTAGTGCATAAAACATGGAATAGATTAAGCCAAAACACAGATATGCTTCAGGGACAAGTGAACAAAGCAAGCGGAAGACTTATAGTAAAATGTGTACAAGTGTAAATCCCTGAATTACATATACAACCAGATCGTGTAAAAGTGTTATTTAACAAAATTATAAGTATCAAATTACATCATTTCAGTCCCCAAAAATATCCCAGAAATCCCACGCATCAGACTGAGGCTCGCTAGAACCCGTCTGAAAACTGCATATAGGAGAAGGCAGCCTCGTCGTCATCCAGCTCCCGCTCTGCCTCAGACGTCGCATCCACATCTGCAACATCAGGGCCTAAGACAGAGTCTGGTGGGTGTGTAACACCGCCCAAACGTGGGAGTGAGTGATCAACTCGGTGGAACAATAAGGCACTGTAAAGGTTAACATGTTATCAGTTCAATCAAACAGTAATGATAAAGCAGAACAATTAAATAAATCCTAAGTACTCTTGTTAATGCAAGGATGAATGCAATATGATGCGTGCCCTCACGCGTACACCCTCAGCGTCTTCATCTTACGTTACGCATGACATCGCCTCAAAGTGCGCCACATCTACAAAGCACATGCAAATGCGGTGCATGGATATGATTACCAAGTTGTTATTAGTCCATTTCACACAACAGGATTGGGAAGCTAAGATACCTTCCTCATATCACCATCCAAACAGTGATCCATACTAGGGTCGTCAATCCTAGATATCTTATACGATCATATAGTTGAGGTTGTAGCAAAGGGCTCGTCACCAATCAATGCACGCCTTTCATGCCCTTACTACCACAGATCGGCTCGTCACCTCCTTGCGGTATCCAGGTATGCTCGAGGTCACTACAAAGGGCTCGTCACCAATCAATGTAGGCCGACAGCACGAATATAGTGTCCCATACCACCATAATCGGCTCGCGAGTTTAGTTGCTCATTGGTCACTACGGGGAGGCTCGTCACCCCAGCGTAGGCCGACAGCTCGACCACGGTGTCCCATACCACCATGTCCGGCTCATGAGTCTTAGCGGATCAGGTACCATGGTTATTAAGATTTCACTGGTAAGTTCGGTACCCTAGATTCAAGCAGTAGCGTCCATACATGGTTAACATACATCGGACAATCGGGTTATTTGACGAACTCGACTAGCACGAGCGCACGTTGAATTGAACGACATAGAGTGCGCAAACACTCCGCGTGGCCAAACCACTGCCGCCAACTCTAATACGGCTCGGGTTCGTCTAATACATCCTACGTGGCGAAAGCAATCTCAACCACGAATATAGGGTCAATTACCGATCTCCTGGACTAAGGCATAGTCCCAAACATCCTACACTACTACAGATATTCATATGGAATGTAAAACAGTAATGGAACAACCACTCAAATCATGGTACATACTCATCTGAAGAATATCAACTTAACATAAATGTAAGCATAGGAGATGCTTGAATTTAAAGAACTTGAAAGATAACTGCATAAAGGAAAACATGCGCATCCATAGGAGTATTGAGAATCACTTCTCAACACTCGCAATAAGTGTAATAAGTTACACTTAGATCATTCATGCATTTCTACAAACACTTAGCATACAAGGAACAACATACATAGCGTATGTTGGAATACATGCACTTAGACAATTCCTTTTACCAAGGAGTTGTCATACATGCATCTAGCATACATACATGACAAATAATCATGGCAAACACAAGTGCGTATTTTATACGTATACGGTACTTTATAAATACACTTAGAATACACAAATCTCAATATAGCACATGCATATCAGGAAAGCAATGTAAACATAACATTTGACATGTGAAATCTCATCCATAACAAGAATAAATCACTAATTGGGATTGAAAGCCTTGAAAACCATAACCTATACACTTAAAGTCCGCACCTTAAGCGAAGAAAGAACCGACGAGTTGATTTAGACGAGTTATCTTCGTCAACGGTGCTAGAATACCCTAAAATAAGGATAGAAATGAGATACAACAACACCAAGTCTAATCTAAGCTCTAACACAGGTTAGGGTTAGGTTTACTTACCCCAAAGGAACTCAGAATCGTCAGAGGAACGATTCAAAGTAAAGGTTCAAAGGTGAAGAAGAACAAGGAAGAATCAAGATGAATCACCAACCAATCTCTCTCACTAACTCCCTCTTTTCCACTCTCTTTCCAAGCTAGGGTTAGAGAAAATTCGTATGGAAATGAGAGCTAGGGTTAAAGGACTATATATAGGCCTAAAATGATGGAAATAACCCCAGGGTCAAGGTATACTTAGGTTATAACCAAAGTACGCCTTTCTCGATCCAACGAAGCACTTCTGGTGGGCCTATAACCACGAAAGGTCGGACTTAAGCTCATTGACCATGGATCTAGGTCAGGCTGAGTTTTCGTACCGACCGGCTCTTCAGATCAGCCGTGGCGGACCACACTCAAATCAACTGTCACGGAAACTCGATCAGGTCCACAAGCACTAGGATATGCCTGGGCCAACTATCCTGATCAGAGGGTGAAATTGGGTCAGAATCCAACGGTCAGATAGCTTAAAATCGTCGCGCAAGCGACACGACTCAGATTTCAATAAAGCTTAATAAATTCCAACCGTTCTCACACTCTTCACTCCGAGCTCAATCAAATCGACCCAGAACATCAGATCGACTTGATTTTCGAGGTGAAGATCAAGCCCAACTCGGTGACCGTAACAGCCTAAGATCATCGCTATCGGACTTTCGACGCGCGGTCCAGGTCCGATCCAGATCTTCCAAAAATTCCCCAGAACAACTGGATTTAGCGATGGATCCCAGATTTCAGAGTAACGTAGCGCTCACTAATCTACACGATTAGAGCCATGCAGATACAATTTAAAGTGATTGATGCGAATTTCACAAGCAATCGAGTAAAGCACTAATTACCCCAAAACAACTACTTAAGGAAAGATAAGCACAAAAATTCCAAGGTCGTTACAATTGCTCGTGTGCTATTTAATTATGGAGCTCTTATTCGTTCATAGCCGAGGAGTTCTGCCGATCGACCGGTCTACCATTGGAGTCTGCTCATGAGGCTTTATTAGTATCGACTCCCTTGGGGAAGTCTGCAGTTTTGGTTTGTTTCGGTTCATCGTGCCCTGTTCTAGTTGGGGATATGTTTCTACCCGCGGATTTGTTCGTGTTGCCGATGGCCGAGTATAATGTTATCCTGGGTATGGATTGGCTTGCTGAGTACCATGCCATGTTGGATTGTTCCACCCAGAAGTCACGTTCTACATACCCGGCTTGCTTTTATTCCATTTCGTTACTGAGCCCAAAGGAGAGCCGCTGTTTAGCTTGTTGGCCTGTGTTTTTGAGGAGTCAGTGGCTGGGTGTTTTGAGCAGTTACCGACTATTTGTGAGTTCTCAGATGTATTTTAGGAGATTCCGAGATTGCCACTGCGTCGACAAACAGAGATTAAGATAGATCTTATGCTCGGTACTGCGCCTATCTCAAAGGCCCCGTATTGTATAACACCAATGGTGTTATGGGAGCTACAGAAGTAGTTGGACGAGTTATAAGAGTTAGGTTTTATTTATCCTAGCAGTTCACATCCTTGATCGGAAGGAGCAGGTTCTCCGGACCAAGGTCATTCCCCTGGTGAAGGTTCAGTGGGTCATCATTCGGAGGCAGAGGCATCTTGGGAGCATGAGGCAGAGATCAGGGAGTGCAATCCTCATCTGTTTGTTGATTGATTGATTGTATTGCATTATGTACTGCCTTATGATGATTGATATATAGGTATGTGATGATGTTTTGCCTTATTCCGTATTTTGTCCTGAATGTGGTAAATTTCGAGGATAAAATTTATTTGTAGGAGGGGAGAGATATAAGACCCTTAACCTTAGTATCTATTTTGTTTCGTTAGGTCCCGCGGTCCTACCAATCGAATTTCAGCGACCCGTGACCTATACATTTCATTTACAAGGCCTATTTATAATGCCTTTCTTCCAGATTCTTTTGAGTATTTAAAAGTCTGTAGTTTTGGTTCGTTTCTATTCGTCTTGCCCCGTTCTGGTTAGGGATATGTTTCTACCCATGGATTTATTCATGTTGTTGATTGCCGAGTATGGTGTCATCCCGGGTATGGATTGGCTTGCCAAGTACCATGCCGTGTTGGATTGTTCCACCTAGACAGTCACGTTTTGCATACCTGGCTTGCCGTTATTCTAGTTCGTTGCTGAACCCAGAGGAGAGTCGATGTCTAGCTTGTTGGCTTGTGTTATTGAGGATTCAGTGGTTGGGTGTTTTGAGCAGTTGTCAACTGTTTGTGAGTTCCCGGATGTGTTTCAGGAGATTCTGTGATTGCCGCCGCGTCGATAGATAGAGTTTTAGATAGATATTGTGCTCGGACACTAATGGAGTTATGGGAGCTGCAGCAGCAGTTGGACGAGTTACGAGAGTTAGGTTTTATTCATCCTAGAAGTTCACCGTGGAGAGCCCCTATATTGTTCGTGAAGAAGAAAGATGGCTCGTTGAGGCTTTGCGTGGATTACTGTGAGCTCTACAAAGTCACTATTAAGAATAGATACCCGCTCCTGAGGATTGATGATTTGTTTGACTAACTACAAGGTACTCAGTTCTATTCCAAGATTAACTTACACTCCGGTTATCATCAGATTCGAGTTTGAGAGGAGAACATTCCGAAGACAGCTTTCTGGATGCATTACCGTCACTTTGAGTTTCTGGTCATGTCTTTTGGGCTGACCAATGCACCTGCCATCTTAATGCAGCTGATGAATGAGGTCTTTCATCCCACCTCGACCAGTTTATTGTAGCATATATGTAAGCTAATTTGGATCTACGTGGTGACACCCGAGTACTGAAAGTATGGGGTGTTACAGTTAGAGACCCTCCGTGCCCACGAGTTGTATGCAAAGCTGGAGAATGTGAGTTCTGGCAGGAGGTGAAGTTTCTCGGTCATGTAGTGATGTGGGAGGGTGTCGTTATGGACCCCTCGAAGATCGATGTAGTGCGTCAGTGGGGCCAGCCCATGAACACGTCTGAGATCCATAGTTTCTTTGGTCTAGTGGGATATTATCGGCGATTCATTGAGGGATTCTCTCGCATTACAGCACCACTGACCTGGTTGATGTGGAAGGGTGCCGAGTTCGTCTGGAGTGACGTATGTGAGGAGGCATTTGTAGAGTTGAAGGACCATCTCACGTGCACTCTCGTCCTCACTCTTCCCTCTAGGAGTGATGGGTGGTTCGTTGTGTTTACTGATGCCTCGAGAGTTGGTTTGGCTGCTGTCTTGATGCAGCACGGGAGACCAGTGGTGTATGCCTCACACTAGCTCAAGGTCCATGAGATGAACTATCCCACGCATGATCTGAAGTTGGCAGCAGTCATCTTCATACTGAAGGTGTGGAGGCATTATCTCTATGGGGCTAGGTTCGAGCTCTTCTCAGACCATAAGAGCCTTAAGTATTTGTTTTCACAGTCGGAACTGAATATGTGACAAAGGCGCTGGATGGAGCTCCTGAAGGATTATGATTTCGACCTTCAGTACCACCCGGGCAAGGCAAACGTGGTGGCGGATGTGCTCAGCCATCATCCACGAGGCCTGGTAGCGCAGATGATGGTTTGTGAATGAAAGATGCTCAAGGATGTATCAGAGTTCGACTTTGAGTTTGGCATGCAGTCCTCTATTGTTCAGCTTTCGAGCCCATCGATTTAACCCTCTCTTATTGTAAGGGTGATTAGCAATCAAACGAGTTGTTGCAGGGATACTGAGCAGAGGCAGCATTCGTAGAGTAGTCAGACTGGCAAATTAGTTCTGATGGTGGACTTCACTTTAGAGGCCGATTGTGTGTTCTGGACGTGCCAGAGTTTTGTATAGACCTGATGACCGAGGCACATCGATCGTGACTTACTATCCACCCAGGATCCACGAATATGTATCGAGATATGAGGAGGTAGTATTTCTGGTTAGGGATGAAGCGCTAGGTTGTTAGATTTGTGGTCAAGTGTGACACTTGCCAGCATGTCAAGGCCAACCACCAGAGGCCCCCTAGTCCTTTAAAGCTGTTAAGCATTCCACTGTGGAAGTGGGCTTACCGAAGACTCAGTGCGGTCACAATGCCATCTGGGTTGTTGTTAATCGTCTGACGAAGTTAGTGCATTTTATTCTAATTTGTGCAACCTGGTCATTGGCTTGTCTTGAGAATGTATTTATTGGGGAGATAGTGAGACTGCACGACATTCCGGTTTCGATCGTTTCTGACCAAGACCCCAGATTTACGTCTCAGTTTTGGCGAAGCTTTCAGCAGACAATGTGGTCTACTTTGTAACTCAGCACCACTTATCATCCGTAGGCCGATGGGCAGACTGAAAGGGTTAACCAGATCCTCGAGGATATGCTCAGAGGTTGTGTGATTGACTTCGCGGGTAGCCGGGATGAGCATTTGCGCCTGGACAACTTCGCATACAACAATAATTATCAAGAAACCATTAGCATGGCTCCTTTTGAGGTACTATATGGTAGACCATGTAGATCTCCTAGTTGTTAGACCGAGGCTGGAGAGAGGTGTCTCCTAGGTCCCGAGCTTGTGCAATAGTAGTTAGAGTCATCGACATCATTGGGCAGAGGATGCGCATAGCTTAGAGCCGGTAGAAGAGTTTCGCAGATCGTCGACGTTGACCCCTTGAGTTTGCAGTTGGAGACATGGTGTATCTCAAGGTCTCGCCCATGAAGGGCGTGGTGCAGTTTGGAGCAAAGAGCAAGCTCACCCCAAGATTCATAGGACCTTTTGAGATCATTAGCCGCGTGGGCATCGTACCCTAAAGGCTCGCCTTACCTTCTGAGTTGTCCGGTATCCACAACATGTTTCATGTATCCATGTTGCAGAAGTGTGGGTCGGACATTATTCCAGTGATTAGTTGACAGCCCCTTGAGGTCCATGAAGATGATTCTTACATTGAGCAGTCGATTCGCATCCTTGATCAGAAGGAGCAGGTTCTCCAGAATAAGGTCATTCCCTTGGTGAAGTTTCAGTGGGGTCATCATTCAGAGGTAGAGGCATCTTGGGAGTGTGAGGCATAGATCAAGGAGCATTATCCTCATCTGTTTGTTGATCGATTGATTGTATTGTATTATGTACTGCCTTATGATGATTGATATATATGGATGTGATGATGTTTTGCCTTATTCCGTGTTTTGTCCTGGATGTAGTAAATTTCGAGCACAAAATTTCGTTGTAGGAGGGGAGAGATGTAAGACCCTTAACTTTAGTATCCGTTTTGTTCCGTTAGGTCCTGCGGTCCTACCGGTCGAATTTCGGTGACTCGTGACCTGTAAATTCCGTTTGCAAGGCCTATTTATAATGCTTTGCTTCCAGTTTTTTTGGGTATTCTCTAAGGTGTGGATCCCACCTTGATGTAGGATGGACCCCACACCATCGACCCTTGATTTGAGCTTCATGGAGTGGGCCCAACAGGGCGAGATGGTCCAAATTTTCTAAACTGTCTAGCAGTCCTGCGTGCAGAAAATACACATGTATCAGCTTAGTTTTGGGGATAGTGGGCCACTCTAGTGGACCCCATTTGTTGTCCATATATGGGTGCATGCAATTCACCCATTTCCCCTTTGATTTGGTAGGCCTAGGCCCACCCCATTTGGTGTACAAGATGAGGCTAGCAACATTTTTCCAGCAGCAGAATTTTATATACAACCCTGCTGTCCAAATTTTTATTCTCTAAATGTATGGATGTACGACCTTTACCTCCTTTGTGGCCCACTTGCTGGGACCCACTTCATGTATATGTGGGCCACCTAGACCGGGTTTTTTGAGGATGGGCCAGCAGCCCACCTGCTGGACGTCCCAGCCAGGTGGACGTCTAACAGGGGCTGGTCGTTCCTCCCCTTTTAGCCCACCTTGCTGATATGTTTTCTCCATGCTTTCCCTCCCTTGTGTGGCCCACTTGGATGTGGTCCATCTCATGGTGGGATGGCCACAGGTGGGGCCCACCTTGTATATTATTAGGGGCCAACCGTCCAGTCCCTTGGGATGTCCAGATTGTTCTTGGGGTGCTGCTGGACTTACAGTCCAGTAGCATGCCCACTTGGATTATGTGTTGTACATCCACCTTCCATCTGGTGGGCCCATTATATCATGTATGGGCTACCTTGGACTATGTATTTTAACTAGAAAATCTGTTTTACTAGACTCTAACAGGCCCAAGAAGTAGGTGGGTTGGATTTCCAACAACGGCCTAGAATTCGCTGCATATAGTTGTTTGTTTTGGGATTGGGAAGCCCACTAGGCTGAGGGTGTTATGTGTACACGCCATACTTGTAAATCTCTAATTTTGAGGCTTAATTAGTGCTTTGTGAGGCTCACTTTTGGGTTGATTTTGAGGGCCATAGTAGGCCAGATTTTTGGGACATTCAGCAGGCCCAAATAATATTGATCATCCACTCTTTGGTACTTGGACTGATTTCACCTTATGATGGACCTTGTGGGCTGAATAATTTGATCCTTGTTGCCCCTTTATCTTAACCAAATTTGGGCTGATTGGTAAGGCCCAACTTGTCAAGCATTGGGCATGCCTTACCCATGTATTTGGGCTTATGGGCTGCCCATTAGGTTCAACATAATACATGAATTCGATGGCCAATGTTCTTGGGCCATAGTTTACCTTTTTGGGCCCATGATGTTGTGTGAGGGCATTGGGCCATTTTCTTGGGGGCCGTTATGTGATATGATATATATGTATTGCTGCCCATTTTATTTCTAAGGTAGTACTTAGGCCTTGGGCCTTACTTTAAGTAGAATCTTTGTTAGGCCGCCTTCTGGAGGACAATGATGGTTAAATGTCCCCATTGTGGACCCCTCTAGGCCCATTTGTTAGGCCCATTCTCATCTATTGGTGGTTGAATGTCCACCCAAAACCCTTTGTCAGGCCCATTCTTATTATTTAGGGCCATGGTATTGCTTGTTTAGTCCTAGTGGGCTACCCCAAATTGTTAGGCCCCCCACTAGTAGTTTTACTCTTTCAATTTCATGTAAAATTTTCTAAGTACCTAGACCCTACCTTGTTACGAGGAGAGTACAACATGAACGCATGGTATACTTAGTTATCTTCATGACCCATTCCCATGTGCATCATATATATGCTTGGTTGAGATGTGATTGGTCATGATTTATGCCATTAGGCAAGCTATTATGGGACTCCTTGAGTGATGGAGTTGCTCCTCTTGAGTGTGATTATGCGGAGGACTGATGCATGGTTGATTTGTGTGATTCATGCATCTGGTATTGCGTAGCATGGTTGATATTCGCCCTAGCTTCATCAGAGCCATAGCCTCCATAGGCATATCATGGATGGCTAGAATTGGACACCAAAAATATTAGTTTAAGCACTGTGGACACGTAAGATGTTCTTAGTTGAAAGTCCCAGAACCTTCATGGTACCAGGAGATGCTCGAACATCGAGACCGAGTGGAAAACATGAGTGACGGTGCCTTTACCATTAAGTCGTGTCTCTCATTGTATCATGGTCGGTTGGAAAGAGGTGTGACCTTATCCGTGCGAATGAGGGAGCATTTAAGCTAGGCTGAGTTTGACCAGCTCATAAATGGGTCCGTTACTATCAAACCTTGTTGGTGATTGGCTGTCCACAAGTGGGTAGTGAGGTCTCTTATTCTCACTTGGCTGCGCGGCTAGGAAGAGCAGCAGTTTATGTGGAGTGTACTTGACCCCGGTGATTTCCTAGAGAAAAACTATACTGATATGTAGACTTGATATAAGGATGAGCATTATCGCATTGCATATTGCATATGGCACTTGGCTGTATAGCCCCATATTGTATAGCCTTTGACTGGCAGATAGCATTCCTGCCTTGCATTGCTTAGCCTTGTGACGGCTAGTGGTATTCATGGTCTTACCGCATTTTTTTGTATACCCTAATATTGCATTCATGGCACTTGTCCTACACACACTACACCGCCCTCCAAGCTTTCTATAAGCTTATGCATGATTGATGCATGCAGTTAATTCTAGGCAGCAATAATAGCTGAGAAGGAGCATGGAGCGTGTCTTGGACCCTTTTGGAGTTGTTTTTATGTGTAGTCTTTGTAATTCTCCCCTTGAGCTTTGTACTTGTAAAAAGTTTAAATTCTTAGTGGATTTTGTAATGTTGTTCCTATGGTTATATATCTATGGTTATGATGTTATGATCTTGGGCATGCTTAATTAAATCAGACTTATGTTGTATAAATCCTCCTTGTAGGATCCCAGGATCAGAATCTGGTGAATGGGCACCAGGAACTGAGAATGGGGTACTATGGAGGCCGTCGCCGCCGAATTCGTCAATCAGGAATTCTGTGAGCCCAGTTTCTGAGTTTGGGGCGTGACAAAACTAAAAAAGATTCACTTACAAGAAGTTTAGATTGATGGGTTGGACGAGGGAAGCACCGGCGAGCCGAGGAAGATGAAAATGAAATGAGGGTTTTGAAGAAAAAAAATCCCCAAATAACCCAAATCGCGCTCGGTTCGGCTAGCCCTAGTGTAGTCGTCGGCTGGCCGAACCAGTTAGTCAGCTACGGGTTGGCTAAAAAAATCCAAAAATATTTTTAAAAAATGATATGAATGAACATTATTCTATTAAAGCAATTTAAATGTAAATAAACTGTAATATGGAAGGATTGAATTAAGAAATATTGCATAATCCTATATCATTTTTAAAAATTTAAAATATAACATTATCAAGAGGTTTTGTCAGAATGTCTGCAAGCTATTTTTTAGTGTTGATATATTCAAGCGTAACGGTCTTGCTTTCAACTAATTCTCTAATATAGTGATATCAAATATCAATGTGCTTAGTTCAAAAATGTTGAATGAGATTTTTGGATATATTTATCGCACAAGTATTATCACAGTACAAATGCATTGTTTCTTGATTAACACCATAGTTTGTTAACATCCTTTTCATCCACATTAATTGAGTGCAAGCATTTCTTACCATAATATACTTAACTTCTGCAGTGGATAATGATAATGAGTTTTGCTTCTTGCTCATCCAGGAGACAAAACAATTTCCAATGTAGAAACATTCATCACTTGTGGTTTTCTATCATACACATTACCTGCCCAATTAGCAACAGTATATCCAGCGATTTATAAAGATGTATCATGTGGATACCATAAACCTAGATTAACCGTACTTGCAAGATATCTGATTATTCTTTTAATTGCAGCCAGATGTGATTCTTTAGGGTTATATTGATATCTAGCACACATGCCTATGGTAAAAGAGATATCAGGTCTGCTAGCAGTTAAATATAAGAGACTACCAATTATGCTACAGTAGAGATGTGGATCAATGCTTTTACCTAAGTCATTTTAGATAACTTGAGCATTGTAGCCATGGGAGTTGAAAAGTTTTTACCATTCTCAAACCCAAATTTCTTAATAAGATTTATCGCATACTTGGTTTAAGATATGAATATCCCATCTTTGAGTTGTTTCACTTGAAGACTAAGGAAATAGTTTAGTTCTCCTACCATGCTTATCTCAAATTTTGATTTCATAGAATCTACAAACTTGGAAGACAGGTTAGTATTTGTTGATCCATAAATAATATCATCTACATATATTTGAACAATCAATATATCTTCATTAATTGTTTTGATAAATAAGGTTTTATCAACACTTCCCATTTTAAAATTTTGACTGAAAAGATTTTTTTTTTTTAAATTTTCATACCATACTCTAGGAGCTTGTTTTAAACCATACAAGGCCTTTTAAAGACAATATACATTATTAGGAGGTTTAGGATCTTCAAAACCTTTAGGTTATTCTACATGAACTTCTTCATTTAAATCACCATTTAAGAAAGCATTTTTAGTATCAATTTGGTAGTTTTTATAACATGCGGTGGAGATAAATAATCTGATGGATTTAAGACGAGCGACTGGAGCAAAAGTTTTATCATGATCGACTCATTCAATTTGGGTATACCCTTATACAACCAATCTTGCTTTGTTTTTTAAGATATTCCCAAATTCATCAGATTTATTTTTAAATATCCATTTAGTTCCAATCACATGTTTCTCCGATAGTCTAGGAACTAGATACTAAATATCATTTCTGACAAATTGAGTTAGTTCATCTTGCATAGCCAAAATCTAATTTTCATTGGGTAAGGCTTCATTTACATTTGACGGTTTTATCTGCGAAGTGAAGCATACATGATTACATATATTTCCACTTGTCTTCTGGTTTGAACCCCAGTGTGAGGGTTACTGAGAATTTGATTAGTTGAATGATCTTTTACTAATCTATTCTCAGTTAAATCTAATTTTGGTGAAGGTTCTGATTGATTGACTATAATAACCTCATCATCATGATTATGAGTTGGAGTGATGGTTTGATCATCAATTACGACATTTATGGATTCTTGTATCACTCCAGTCTTTTTATTTAGGACACAATATGCTCTACTATTTAGAGCATACCCTAGAAAAATGCCTTTATCACTTTTCGCTTCAAATTTTTCCAAATGTTCCCTATCTCGTAGAATGAAGCATTTTACTTCCGAAAGTATGAAAATATTTTACTGAAGGTTTTTTGTTGAACCAGAGTTCATAAGCCATTTTATTTATTCCCGATCTTACATATACTTGATTAATAATATAACAAGTAGTATTAACAGCTTCAGCTCATAGATTTTTACTAATGTTTTACTGTTAAGCATAACAGTCCCCATTTCTCGTAGAACTTTGTTTTTCCTTTCAACTTTACCATTTTGTTGAGGAGTTTTAGGGGCGAAAAATTCATATAATATTCCATGGTCATTACAAAACTTGTCAAAATTGCTATTTTTAAATTTTGTTCCATGATCACTTCTTATCTTTTTCACAGACAGTTCTTTTTCCACCTGAATACGTTTAAATAACTTTTTGACTTCGTCAAAAGCATCCGACTGTTCTCTTAAGAAGGCTACCCATGAATATCTAGTGTAGTTATCAACTACAACTAGAAAGTAATTTTTACATCCTCTACTCTCGGTTCAATTTGGTCCAATTAGGTCCATATGGAGTAATTCGAGGGGTCTAGATGTGGTTAAGCCTCGTAGATGATCTCTCTTCCTTAGTTTGTATAGATCTATAAAGTTCACATGTTTAAGACATTAATGCCATAATTCAGTTTCATCTGTTTGAACCATATAGCAAGAGCGATTTGAAGAACATGATTCATCAATGATATAACAATTTTTAGAGGTTCTTCAGCCATTTAATATTATATGACCTTGATTATTAAGTATCTCACATCTTAGATTTGAAAATTTAACACAATGATTATTATCGTAGATTTGAGATATACTAAGCAAATTATGCTTTAATCATTCAATATATAAAACATCTTTAAAAGCGGGAAGATTGGGAAGTTTTATATTACCTCTTTCGTTGATTTTGTAGTTGGTGCCATCTCTAAATGTTATTGAGCCTCCATCAATTTGATTGATGTCTGAAAGTATCGCCTTATCACCTGTCATATGTCTAGAGCATCCACTGTTCAGGTACCATCTTGAATGGCTACTAGCTTTGAAATCTGTGTGAATGACAAGACATTTATTTTTTGGAACCTATTTTAATATCTTATCTGTTAGAGAAGGATTATAATTTTTCTTTTGATAGTGGAGCTTAGTTTTTGGATAAAAAGTTTTTGACAAGGTTTTTTAATCTTCTTTATTTCCTTCGTAGTTTCTTCTTTAGATTTTGAAGATTCACCTTTAACAAATATAGAAGCAGTATTTTTAAATATTTCTGAACAACTCTTGATATATCCCAAGCCAGATTTGTTGTTATTTCGACGAGACACAGTTAGCAGCTTTTCAAGTCTCGGGTCACCCTGGGTATATATCCAAGTCTCTTTAGAATTTTTAAGACAAGTAATTTCAAATAGTAAGTTTTTATTTTCAGTTTTGAGATATAGAATTTCAGAATTTTTTAGATTTAGCTCTAGTTTAGTTTTCTCAAAACAATCAGAAAAATGAGATTTCTCCTAAACAAATTTTTTAAGTTCTAATTTTAAATCAGCAAATTTATCTTTTTAAATTTTTTATTTTGCTGCAATCTAACAACTCTCTTTATATAAGGCATCATAGGAACTTTGAAGATCTTCTTCATTTTCAATATCACTTCCTGGTGTTTCATAATTAAAAGTTTTATCTTCATTTCTGATATGTTTCGCCAGTTTCTGAATGAGATTCAGATTCAGACGATTCATCCCATGTGGTGATCATGCCTCTTCTTCTAGATTTATCCTTATTAGGACATTTTGTAGCTAGATGCCCATATTCAGAACAGTTAAAGCATTGAAAGTATTTAGATTTAGATTTCCGAGTATTTTCTTTTTTCTTGTCAATCGGTTTTTGAAAATCAGATCTGTTTTTTTTTTTTTTTAATTCTATAAAACTTTTTAGCCAGCATAGCCATGTCATCCTCATTCTCTTCATTATTTGAGTCTTTGGATTTTAATTTTGAGGAATTAGGGGCTATGGTTTTACTTTTGGGAGCTTTGAAATTCAGCTCATAGGTTTGTAGAGATCCAACTAATTCCTCCACCTTCATTGTGTCAGTATCCCTCAATTCTTGTATCGCAGTGACTTTAGAATTGAACATGTCAAGAAGCGATCGTAGGATTTTTACACGGTTTGCTTTCAGGGACTTTTTTCTCCAAGATCCCGCGTGGAATT
Organism: Magnolia sinica; assembly: GCF_029962835.1. Lineage (NCBI taxonomy): Eukaryota > Viridiplantae > Streptophyta > Magnoliopsida > Magnoliales > Magnoliaceae > Magnolia > Magnolia sinica. Next base: position 58,506,914 of record NC_080575.1, on the reverse strand, counting down.
AACAATGTCATTTAGTTTAGTAAAGAAATATATGAATGATTCATTTTATTTCATATGGATTTCTTCAAACCTTGTTGTAAGGATTTGGATCTTAGACTTTTTAACAATGTTAGTTCCTTCATGTGTCATTTTGAGAATATCCCAAGCTTGTTTTGCTATATCACATGAGATAATTCTTTTAAATTCATCTAGTGATAGAGCATAAGTAATAATATTAAGTGCTTTTGCATTAGCACTACTTTTGCTTTTTTGACCTGCAGTCCAAAGATTATAAACGCGAACTTTCATGGACTTGGTTCCATCTTCAGTCACTACTTCCAACATTAGAGGGACTCATTGGGTTATGGTGGCTTACCACACACTTTCATCAATAGATTTGAGAAAAATCCTCATCTAGCTTTCCAATAGGAATAGTTCGAGCCTTCAAAGGGATAAGTTTAATAAGTTTGATATTTTGAATTCAAAAACGTCGTGAAATAAGGTTGTCCTACCTAAAATCTTTCAAGTGAAAGCTTGCCAAACTGAAATAATTGAATAGATAGTACTTAATCTTCGATTGGCGAGTCGAAGTCGTAGTTGTAGCTTGAATGCAACGATCTTCTTCTTGGGATGTAGATGAAGCCTTTGTATAAGTCCAACCCAAAAAGAAATAATGGGATCAAATGTATTTTCAATAAAATGAATGATGCCCTATTGCCACAAATTCGATTCTCCCTCTTCTCAAAGTAGAGTATGGATTACTCTATTAAAACACATTAATCTAACTTGAGAAGGAGAATAAAATTAGCGAAAACCAGAATAAGAATTATAACACAAATAGATGAGGCTTGAACTTTCTCTCTTTGCAATACAATATGAATCTATAAATTTTCATGTCCTAAAGAGTAAGAAAGAGCCTCTATTTATAACCATAGATCTGTGTAGTTCGGCTGGCCCGAGGGTTAGTTCAGCTGGCCGAATTCTAAAGATCACGTTCCAATGGAACTCGAATTTCGTGAGATAATATCTTTCAAAAATTTTCCTAACCTAAGCCCAAGTTCGGCTAGCCCAATTAGCCTAAAATTCAATTTTTGTTTCATTGTTGGAAACTTGATCGAACCCACGTTGGACTGGCCGAACCTTAGGTTGGGCTGGCTGAACCTACCGCAAAAAGATCTTTTCAGATCTATCTTTTTGACCGAATATTGTAGGGTTGGCCGAAGTCAGTTAGGCTGGCCGAACTAGTCGTCGGGCTGGCCTAACTTGAGTGTATTTAATATGAAATATGATTATAGTTATGCATGTGTGAAATACACCTAACCTATGGTTAAACTAGGTTTATATTACCTGAACGTTGACTCATACGAAGTGTTCTAAACTTCGAACCATGAATGATATTACCTTGAGATGTTGAGATTTCTTTCTAGATACTTAATCGAGTTGATAATTTATCTACAGTCGAGCTTGCGATCCTAACAAGACTACAAAATTTGAAAAACTATAATGTGTTTTAAGTATAAGCACTTACAACTACCCATAAAACAATTATGACTAAGTAAAAATTTAGTCAACTTTTCAAACCATATTCTGGGAGCTTGTTTTAAACCAAAAGGAGCCTTTTTAAGACGGTAAACATGATAGGGAAGTTTGGGTTCTTCGAAACCCTTTAGTTGTTAAACGTAAACTTTCTCATTTAGATTACCATTTAAAAAAGTACTTTTTACATCCATTTGATATATTTTAATTTTTTATGACTTGCAATGGAAATAAATAATCTGATTGATTCAAGATGTGCAATTGGTACAAAGGTTTCATTATAATCTATACCTTCAATCTGAGTATAACCTTATATAAGCAGTCGTGCCTTATTTCTAATAATATTCCCCATTTCATCAGTTTTATTTTAAAAAATCCACTTGGTTCCAATCACATGTTTGTTGGAAGGTCTATAAACCAGATACCATACATCATTTCTAACAAATTGATTTAATTCATCTTTCATGGCCATTATCCAACTTTCATTAGCGAGTGACTCATTTACATTACCCGGTTCAATTTGGGAGGTAAAACAGACATAATTACATATATTTTCAAGTTGTCTTCTGGTATGAACACCAGTGTAAGAGTTACCAAGTATTTGATTAGTCAGATAGTCTTTGACTAACCTTAACTCAATATTATCAGATTTAGATGAAGATTCAGGTACATTAACCAAATTAATATCATCATCATGATCAAGACTAGGTATGATTGGTTGATCATTTATTACAACATTTATTGATTCTTGTAAAAGCTCAGTTCTTATGTTAAGCACTCGATATGCCCAACTATTTAGAGCATAACCAAGAAATATTCCCTCATCAATTTTAGCTTCAAATTTTCTTAAATTTTCACGGTCACGTAAAATAAAATATTCGCTTCTAAAAGTTTGAAAATATTTAACAGTGGGCTTTTTGTTCAACAAAAGTTCATAAGTTATTTTGTTTTTATCTTTCCTAATGTAAACATAATTAATTATATAACATGCACTACTAATAGCTTCAGTCCATAAATATTTAGGCAAATTCATGCTATTTAGCATTACACTAGCTATTTCTTGCAAAATTCTATTTTTTTTTCAACAACCCCATTTTGATGAGGTGTTTTTGAATAGAAAATTCATGCAGTATTCCATGGTCATTGCAATATTTTTCAAAATTGATATTTTCGAATTCAGTTCCATGATCACTTCTAATTCTGACCACAGATAACTCTTTTTCATTATGGATGCGTTTTGTAAGTTTTATGACTTTGTTAATAGTATCTGACTTTTCTCTTAGAAAGGCTACCCAAGAATATCTAGTGTAGTCATCAACTACTACCAGAAAATATTTCTTTCCGGCTCTACTCTCCGTTCTAGTTGATCCGACTAAATTTATATGGAGAAGTTCAAGTGGTCTAGCCATGACTAAGGAGTTCACTTTCTTGTGACTACTACTAATTTTCTTTCTTATCTGACCGATGCCACATACTTTTTCTATCTTTTCTAGTTTGGGCAGACCATGTAAAGTGATCTTTTTTGCGCAATTTGTATAGCTTTTTATAGTTTTCATGTCTAAGATGTTAATGCCATAGTTCGGTCTCGTCTATTTGGACCATGCAGCATGAATGGTTTGTCAAGTAGGAGTCATCAATTATATATCAATTTTCAGAAATTCTATGACCATTTAATATTACATTTCATTTCTCATTATTTATCTCACATCCGTGATCTGAAAATTTTACACTATGTTTGTTATCACAGATCTGAGAAATGCTCAGAAGATTATGTTTTAGCGATTCAACATATAAAAAATTTTCAAAGAGAGGTAGGTTGGGAAGTTGTACATTACCTTGGCTAATAATCTTATAATTGCTTCCATCTCCGAATGTTACTGAGCCACCATTTATTTGATTGATGTTTGAGAGTATAACATTACCACTATCATGTGTCTCGAACATCCACTATCCAGGTACCATCTTGAATGGCTACTTGTTTTGAAAGCTACATGGATTACAAGAAACTTAGCCTTTGGAACCCATTTCATGACGGTTCTAGGTTCAGGAGGGTCTCTTGCTTTATGTTGTGTTTGGAAGTTAGGATTTCTCCTATTTCTATATACTCCAGTCTTACCAGAGTTGGATTTCAATAGCTCTTTAAGTAAGTCCACAATTTTATCAACCAAATGAGGATTTCTCTTATTATTCCTTTGATATTTATGGTAGTTGACACTATTTTTATATTAGAGGCTTGAAAATGTTTTGAATTTTTGAAATCCTTCCCTTTATAGTATGAATCTTTTAGAGTCTCCACTTTAGAGTTTGAAGATTTTCCTTTTATAAAAGTAGGAGTAGAATCCTTAGATTTCAAAGAATTATTTTTAATATAATGTAGTCCAAATTTATCACTATATCTTCGACATGAGGTTAGCAGTTTTTCACGTTTCTGATCACCAAGGGTATATTTCCAAGTGTCCTTTGAACTCTAAAGGGAGGAAACTTCAAGTTTTAAATTCTCAATTCATATTTAAATTTTTTCAATTCAGAAATCTTTAAACTCAAATATAATTTAGTCTTTTCAAAATAATTTAAAAAATGGGATTTTTCTAAAATAACTTTTTCAAGTCCTAATTGTAGTTTAGCATAATTTTCTTTTTGAATTTACAAGTTAGCCACAATCTTGCAACTTTCTCTGTATAGGGCATCATATGCATCTTGTTAATCATCTTTGTTTTCAGAGTCACTTCTTGGAGTTTCATAATAAAAAATATCACAATCATCCGAAGAGGTGATTCTGGCTATAGTCATAAAGGCTTTTAATTCATTTATATTTTCCTGGTCTAATTCATCAGTTTCTGAATTTGTTTCAAACTTTGATGATTCATCCAATGTTGCTATCATGCCTTTTCTTCCAGATTTATCCCTTTTTAGGACATATTGAAGCATCTGCCCATATTCAGAATAATTGAAACATTGAGTGTCTTTTGTTTTAGATTTTCAAAATATTGAATTTCCTTTTCATTTGTCAAATGGTTTTTGAAAATCTATTCTTTTCTTATTTTTGAAAATTCTATAGAATTTCTTTACCAACATAGCCATATCATCTTCATTTTCTTCAATATCAGAATTTACATTATAATCCTTTGAATTAGATTTAGAAGATTTAAGAGCCATGGACTTAATTTTAGGAGCTTTGAAATTTAGCTCATAAGTTTGAAGAGAACTAACTAACTCCTCAACCTTCATGGTATCTGTACCCCTCAATTCCAGTATAGCAGTAACTTTCAAATTAAACCTATAAAGAAATAAGCACAGTATTTTTGCGCAAACCTTGCTTTTAGGGATTCTATCTCTAAGACCTCACTTGGAATTTATTATGTCATTTAGTTTTGTATAGAAGTCCATTAAAGACTCATTTTCTTCCATACAAATTTTCTCAAATTTGGTTATGAGGATTTGGATCTTAGATTTTTTGACAATGGTAGTTCCTTCATGTGTCATTTCAAGAATATCCCATGCTTGTTTAGTTGTATCGCACGAAATGATTCTTTTGAATTCATCTAGCGATAAAGCACAAGTTATTGCATTAAAGGCCTTTGCATTTGCATTGCTTTCACTTTTCTAAACAATAGTCCAAAAATATTATATGATTTCTTTCATTGATTTGTTCCATCTTCAGCTACTACTTCCATCATAGGAGAGATCCATTTAGTTATAGTGGCTTGTCACACACTTTCATTAATAGATTTGAGAAAAATCCTCATCCTGGCTTTCCAATATGAATAGCTAGAGCCATCAAAGTGAGGTGGGTTGATCATGGATAAGCCTTCAAAATTTGACATCTTATATACCTCTGGATCCAGCTCAAGGAGGTAAATTAAAAAATAAAATAAAAAGAGCAACCCTCTTTGATACCACTTGAAAAAGGAGAGCTAACAATGTCCTAGAGAGGGGGTGAATAGGACAATGCTAAATAATTGAAATAAAAGCAAAATATATAAAGAATACAAAATCTCAATCACCTGAGTATTGAAACCTTGATTCTAAATGATTTGTATGACAACCTTCACCTAAAATATTAGGCAGGACAACCTTATTTCATGAATGTCTTTAAAATCAATCTTTCAAACTAACAAGAGAAGATAAAATAAATACAGCATTCACCACAAGAATGAAAATAAATAACATCCACCACCGAAAGAATAAAGCATTCACTACAAGGCACAAGGAGTTATAGTATTTTAGTGTTTAAAACAACCACACCTACTCCACTCTCAAAATTACTACCCTCGTAATTTTGGCTTTTCAATATAACAAGGTTTCCACAAGTTCACCATAACAACCTAATACAATTTCTTGTAATTTCCATGGGCTATCACAATAAAAACCCCTTTTCATGATTTTAAGGGATATAACAAATAAAAAACCCTTTATGATTTTCACAGGTTATCACAAATCAACCCACTGAGATTTTCATCGGTTATCTCAGAAGAACCTAAATGAAATAAAGTAGTAAAATACTTATCTTTAAATATAGATTCGAAGAGGTAGTAGAAGCTTGTAGCAGAAAAACTTTTTTCTTAAATGTAGAGGAGGCATTATTCGCTCAAAAGAAAGAATATAGGGTTCTATAAATGTTTAGAAATGAAAAATTCAAATGCTACTTGATTCAATTCTCTTTAGATCTGAAAAGAAGTATAGAATACTCTTTAGAATAAGATTAAAATGATCTTGAGAAAAGAGAATTAAATAAGCTAAAAATTAAATTATAAATACCATGCAATTAGCTTGCCGAGGACTTAAGCTTCTCTCTCACTTATAGAAGGTTTGAAGTGATTTTTCGTTGTAATTTAGAATGAGAGAAAGCCTCTATTTATAGCCAAAGATATTAAAAATTCGGCTAAACTAAGAATAACTTCGGTTGGCCGGATTCCACCGGATTCATTCCAACGGCTATTGGATTGCGCGGGATAAGATTTATCCAAAATTTGGCTAGCTTGAGGTCAAATTCGGCTGACCGAATTCCCACAAAAACTAAAAGTTTGCATTGCTGGAATTTGACTCAAGCTCACTCGGGCTAGCCGAATTTTAAGATTAGGCTAACCAAATTTTAATGGAATTTGTTATTTTGCCCAAACTTGAAATTAGGTTAGCCGAGGAAGTTAGGCTGGCCAAACCAGAAGTTAGGTTGGCTGAATTCTAGAGCAAAACCACTATTAAAACCCAAGTTAATAATATTTTGAAAGATCCTAACCTATGGTCTTTCTAAGGTTATACCACCTGTGTTTTAGCAAATATGTGGGACAACTTGTTCATGAACTTTGGCTTGATCTTGTCTTGAAATCGGGTGACAACTACTTAAGACAATATGTCGATCTTGAGTTGATCAAGTCAATCTTAAGCTGATCTTCAGGCATGTACAATAGTTGTGATTCAATACCTGTGATCTCACTTGAAGGACTTTTGTCTTATGAAATTTGATAATCCATGTGTGCTAAAAATAAAAGTACTTACACTTATGCTCTTGTTTAGGGCCGAATTCATTGGACATGGGTGTCTACGTGTTAGGACTGAGGTTGTTGGTTAGTCGATAGAAAACCAACTCAAGTCTATTATGAGAGCCTCCGACGGGAGTGTACGCTAGGGTCCTAATATAAGGCTGTAAAGGTTTGTTCACAACCCCAAATGTAGGGTCGTGATATAATAATAATCTCTGTGAGACTGAGGTTGAATCCATGGGGAATGAGGAACACAATCTAAAACTAATATAAGTCTAACTTGGTTGGTCTGGGTTTTTAATCTAGAAATTTAGAAAAATGTTTTGAAATAATAAAGATAAAAAAAACTCAAGGATCTAGGAATCCACCTATAAAAATTTCAATATTCAATTTACTTGATTCAATGATAACTAAATTAGAATCGAAGTCCTATCCTATCTAATTGGATGATGGAGCAGTTAAAACGGAATCTGAACTTTCCATTAATTTGGTTTCCAAATATTTATCTGATTGTAATGATGGTAGGAGAATTCAATCTTCCTACCATGCCCATGAGACGATGATGAACAACGACTTTTACACATCACACAATTCCAAAGTCTATAAGATCATATCAAAAACCTTCACAACATTTACTGTAATTTCAGTTACAATAAATCATTAAAAACTGAAAATCTATCTTAATTCAAACCAAAAATTAATGGAAGTTCAACATATACCTGAATCAAAGCAAACTAAACATCAAAATAAACTATAGGTTTCATTTCTTAGCCTTAACTAAGAGATTAGCCTAAAAAGACGAACATCCTAGAAAAAAACGAAAACATCAACTAGAACTCGTGAAGAAATCGAAGTAAAAGAATGTTGTCGGTGCTCCACCTAGGTCTTCTCTCCCTTTCCAAACCTTAGAAGATGCTTTGGAGCATCTTAGGAACTCCTATTTATAGTTGGGGAACTCAAACTTTCACACCGAGTTGGAAGAATTCAGAAACCGCCTCAAATTTATGCAGTCCGCACAGAATTTGTGTATCCTTAAGCTAGCCAAAGCAGAGCTTCGGCTAACCGACTGACATTCGGGCTAGTCAAACCAACACTCATGCTTGCTAAACTTCTGTGAATTCTAAAAGAATATGTTGCTAGATTTTCAGTCGAACTTTCTCGGGCTGGCCGAATTCTTGGGTTAGCCGAATCAAAACTCGGGCTAGCCGACCGACACTTTAATTCTTGGGTTCTCTTCATTCCTCACTTAGTTTTCTTAGATATTTGGCATGTGAATTCTTCATTAATGACTTCCAAATCTCCAATTCTTCATTATCTTCTTTTGAGATCTAAATCCATCCTTTTAAACGCATATTCATTATAAGCTTTCGAATCACCTTATATGACAGAAACGTATGTAATTAAATTTAAATGTCATGAAAACTGAAGGGTTAAATATGCAAATTCTGAGTCTCAACACACACCCCCAACTAGCATTTTGCTAGTCCCAAGAAAAACATGTGAAAGATATTTTGAAAACCAATGTATAATTTCTATAAGCTCAAGCAATTCTAAAAACAATCCAAATTATAAAAATCTAAAATATATTAATGTCGAGTACCACTTTCTTCTAAACTCTAGTACTTGATAAATGTCCTAATCAAGTTCAAAACATTAACTTATAATTAGAAAAATTCTAAACATTGAGTTCCATGAGTGTATAATGAACTTATCACAACCAAAGGTTCAGTTCTTTATTTTCATGATAACATTGAAAATCAAAAGAGCATTCAAGATAACCAAAACCTAAACCAAAATTTGCCTTACAATTCAGCATTCTATTTTTCTAGCTTTTGATTTTTCCATCGATGGCTTTTACACTATGCTCACTCTTTTTCTTTTTCTTTTTTCTTTTCATAACAATCTTTTTAATGAACTTTGATAGATAGCCCTTTTCAACGATAACTGTTTTTTAGCTAGGTATTGCTTTTTCTTTCTTTTCAATTCTTCTCATTGAACATGATGGACAAATTTCTTAAGTTAGTTCCTACCATATTTCATAATCATCAAGTTAACAATTCAATATCAAACTAAAACTTTAATGTGTAAACTAGATGTGACATGTGAAATCATGACTCAATCAACATTTAAAAATTTTAATTAAGAATTAATAACTCAACTTAATTTTGAAATCTATCAAATAACTAAAATTCAAGAGTTATAAATCATCAACATTAAGTATCTTAAAATTCTAATCCATGGATTTATTTCAAAATCACTTAAATTTACAGAAATTTCAAGAATTTTGAAGAATTTCAACTCAAAATTTTAACAATTTATCTCAAATTCAAAGAATTTTCAATAGGAAACCTACCCCCCAACCTAAAATCTACATTCTCTTTAATGTATAAACATATGAAATAAGAGAAAATTGAGAGCAATGATAGTAAAGGGAAGTAGATGAAGCATACCTATGAAGTGAATACGATCTTCCAATAAAATGTGGTTCTGTTGACTAAACTAAACCGCGAAAAGCAAACTAATCCTAGGAAAGCAAATAAATTCTAATCCTAAACTAGGAAAGTAAGGGAAAACTACTCAATCATATAGGAAGGTTCCTCCTCTGGCCAATATCTTGATAAATTTCTCAATAGTTTTCTCAACAAAATCATCTAAAAGTCATTTTTGCAGTAGGCTTGGATGCCCTGGAGCATGAATGTCTAGAGAAATTTATAAACCTCATCAAAAAATCATCGTTGAATCTCCTGAGGTATCCAAAGTATATATGATTCACTTGTGACAGAAAAAGTTTCAGTGTTAGTACAACATGGTGAATTAGAGACTATAAGTAAATGAAATTCAGAAAAATTCTCGTCAGGTAGTGTAGTCTCAACATATTCTAAAGTTTCAGACTTCGATTCAATTTTCACTTCCTCCTCCTTTAATGTTAAACATTCAGGATCTGGGGAAGGAGGTTCTTCAGAATAGGGATTCCCTCAGTCAGTAACAACTACCGAGGTATCGTCTTGCAAGGCATCCATTATATCTTGTATCATGGGATCGATTGAAGCTGTAGAGTGTGCCAAGCATTCTTCCAGAGAGTTGAAAGATTGAGTTGAGAGAGGCTTCTTTTCCACATCGAGGTTTGTGATGATCTACCCAAGGATTCCTTTGTCGTCTTTAAAAGTAGAGGGAAGCATGCTCTCTTGCTCTTCATTTTGGTGAGAGTGATTCATCACCGGATATATCTTGCCTTGCCCTGCATATATAGATTGATAATCAAAAGGCAAAGATTTCATGTGAAGACTTGGTTCCTTGATACTAATCAGTAAAGGCTTTGTTTTGTCAAGGGATGACTACTCAATTGGTGACCTCCACTGGGTAGTTTCAAATTCTAAAGTCATATCAAGCAAGTCGTCCATCTCCCTAACCAAATCATCATTTAAATCAGGGGAGTGGTTTGAGTGTGTTTTAAAAGAATCATGTGGTTCACTTGGCAGGGACTCATCCTTTATATTTAAATCAAACGTGTCAGATGGGTGGAGTAGATCATTATGGTCGACAACTTTCTGTACCTCGTGATCATTTACCTGACCATAACTGAACTCAATTCCAGGAAATTTTGGGTTGTAAATTCATGATTGTCATCTCACTCTTCATCATTGTCTAATTCAGTACGGTTCACAAGTGAGTTGAAATCACTTTCCTCACATTGTGTTTCTAGGTTGGGTGAGGCTCAAATAAACCAGCATCTTCCTCATCATTGAAGTCAAGTGTGTCATGTGAATGGAGTGTGTCAACATCATTATATTTGAAAAATACCAGTGTCTCTTGATCATTCCTTTGGACAGTCATCAAGATCGACTCTTTAGGGAATTGAACCATATACTCATTAACAGAATTCAATTTTCCTCATTATCAATTTCATTATCTTCCAAAAGCGAGTTAGGATCACTTTCCTCACATTGTGTTTTTAAATTGGGTTGAAGTTGTGATAACCTAGCCTTTTTTACCTTATAGAGGTGCGATTCAATTGCTTCCAATGATTTCATCATGCCCACGACAAGTTGGTTAAGTTATTCTCGATAGTTTGCGAAATTCAAACGTGAATCCTCTTTGATCATTTCTGGTTGGATCTCAAAGGTAGGGGATCGAAGAGAATAATCACTATAACATGTTGTTGATTCATCTTTCCAATTTTGATGTTTCTACCGATCATAGTCATACGGGTCATAGGTGGGAGAGTTTGATGGTTGTTGGTAAACATTATCACCTATAATAGAATTTGTTGAGAAACCTACTGAGAAATTTATCAAGATATTAGCTGTAGGAGGAACCTTGTGGCATGACTAAGTAGTTTTTCCCTTGCTTTTCTAGTTTAGGATTAGTTTATTGCTTTTATGTTATGTGTAGGATAGTCGGCTTTATGTTGTTTAGGATAGTTTGCTTTCCATTTGTTTTATGATAATTTATTTTTTGTTGGTTTAACTCTTGTGCTAACCCATCTTCACATTGAGACCATTGGAAAAGCCTCTAGATTCCTTCTTCAGGTGCTATCTTTTCATCACTTCTCCTTTACTTTTGTTGTGTCATGTGCATTACATGCTTATATCTTTTACATTGAGGACAATGTAGATTTTAGGTTGGAGGTGTGGATTAATAGGGTGTGCATGAGAAGCAATAATGAAGTTATGATGGAAAGCAATTAGAGATGGTGATGACAAATGAGCAATGGAGAATGAAGATTGAAGACATGGTAGAGATTATTGTCAATGTCTTAAATCTTTTTATAACTGGGTCTGTCGATGACATCGATAGACCACTCAACACATACTACAGATCTCGATGCCATTGACAGATACTCGATCCCATCGAGAAAATTCAGAAAAATCCTAGTCGATTATTGGACAGTTTTGGAGATTGTTACTCAATGGCATCGAGAGATTTTCAATGGTATCGACCGGTCCTCGATAGTTGTCGATGGCATCGAAGGTCTCACCTAAGACGCATGCAGAATTGCGTAAGTCCGCGATTTGTTTCCTACTCTGGCTAAGTAGTATATATACCAGGTGTAATTGGGATTAAGGTAGGGATATATTAAGGTAGGGATTAGGGCTTGCTAAGTTGTTCTCAAGGGTTCAAGTGCATAGCTAGGGACTCAATGGATATTCGAAGGGTTATTCGAATTGAAAAGATCATTTATTTGTTGTAATATTATTTTCATAGTGCATTACTCATTGCTTTGTGCTATGATTTTTTCCTTATAAAAATTGGATTAATCTATGTTTGGGTTTGTTTGCACAAGTATGATTACTTTATTTGATTCTGCTTTGTGTGCTTCCGTGAGTCCCAACAATATGTCCTCCCATGTAAACAGGATTCTCATCTTAATGAAATCTAACCCATAGTTTCGAAACCAGTGACTCGGCAAGATTTTGTGCCAAGATGAGAGAGATTTTATTGGGAAAAAAAAAAAAAAAACAAGGTGTGAGTACGGTTCAAATTCCAAAGGTCAGCCAAGGTAAGCAACAACCTTGAGTAATGGGGTACGTAAGTTTTCATTAATTTGAGTTAACCGATTTCTTATACTAAATTTAACTATTTTAAATATCTATTTACGTTTTTAATATTTTCAATTAAAATAATCAACTATCAAGTCAAGTCAAGTCACGTTGATTCTTCGAGTCAAACGGACTCGGCTGAACCAAGAGTCCAGTGTGAGTTTTCAGGTTTTTCAAATATGATCTAAGCCATTTACATTGCCGTGTAGTCTCCTGTGATAACATTGAGAACTTTCCTCGTGGAAGCAGATTGACTGGCGTGGTATGTTGACTTGCCAAACTTTGGGCCCCACGATGATGTATGTGTTATATCCACACCGTCCATCCATTTTTTTAGATCATTTTAGGTCAATGTACCAAAAATGAGGCAGATCCAAAGATCAAGTGGACCACACAACAGGAAAAGCAGTGAAGATTCAACGACTACCATTGAAAACCTCTTAGGGCCCACAGAGGTTTTCAATAAAGCTGATATTTGTGTTTCCCTTTTGTCCATGTCTGTGTGACCTTATGAACAGGTTGGATGGAAAAAAGACATCACAGTAGGTCCCATGAAGGTTTTAACAGTGGGTGTATTGTCCCCACTGCTTTCAATTGTGTGGTCCATTTGAGTTTTGGTCTGCCTTATTTTTTAGGTCCATTTCCTAAGATAATCTCCCAAAATGGATGGACGGTATGGAAACAACACATACATCATGTGGGGCCATAAAACTTGTAACAGTGGGTGTATTGTCCCCACTGCTTTCAATTGTGTGGTCCACTTGAGTTTTGGTCTGCCTTATTTTTTAGGTGCATTTCCTAAGATAATCTCCCAAAATGGATGGACGGTATGGAAATAACACATACATCATGTGGGGCCATAAAACTTGTGAAGTCAACACACCACCCCCACCCTTGAGAGTGCAAATTCTATCCTTTCATCACATGTAATGTACGTTTCGTTGAGTGGCTGAGGTACATCTGCTGTACTGAGATTAAAAACACTACTTTTTGACCCATGCGCGACATTATGGTCTCATACAATGAGGGTTCCTGCCAAATTGCACCATCAAAGGCACGTGCCATGTCTGCAAAGTAACATGCTAGGTAACATGGTAACGTGATGAGATTTGCCAATCCAAAGAGGGGTCATCTTAATCCTGCCCGACCAATCATCAGATCGGTCCTTTTTGTGTATGTCCGTGGCCCCAGAAGAAAATCAGGCTGTTCCGATCATTAGTAGGTCGCAGCATGCTTAAGATAAATGTTGACCAACTATGATATTTTATATTAGATTTTAGTACTGTTCATTTTCTTCATTCATGCGTGGTTGATCTAATAACCGAGCAGCTTGTTTCTATGGCCTGCACATGCCATGTTGGAACATGTTAAAGAGAGTTGGATTTTGCAACACCCTGACCCATAGCTCAACTGGTAGACTAAATGGAGATACCTCGTTTCAACACTTGAGGTTTTGGTATCGATCCCTAGTGGGGTTGGTTAACATGGAGTGTGTGTGTACTGACATGGGTGGAGTTGGATTTTGCGCTTTAGCCTCGGTTCAAAACTGTGGCTAAAAAGGTTAAAAACTGAAGCTAAAGCCTTTAGCCTTGGTTTTGCCTCAGTTATCCAAACCGAGGTTGAAACCCCCGTAGCTAAAGGCTTTAGCCTCAGTTTTAGCAACCGAGGCTAAAATGACTTTTACAGCCTCAGTTCTTCAAGTGAAGCTAAAAGAACCTTTTTAGCTTCAATTTTCTCAAAATGAGGCTAAATTAAAATTTTTGCCTCCATTGTTTCCAACTGAGACCAAATCCAAATTTAGCCTCAATTGCCTCCGACCGAAGCTAAAACTATTTTTAACCTTGGTTCTCAAGAACCGGGGTTAAAGCCTTTAGCCATGAGAGTAGCAGTCTCAGTTTGGATAATTGAGGCTAAAGATGGATTTAGCCTCTGTTGTTATCAACTAAGCCTTTTTCACTGTTGATTACCCTTGAATCAGTCACCAGAGAACATGTTAGCTTCAAAGAAATCTGAAAAAGAAAAGTAATAGGAATCCATTGCAAACAGATCAAACAGCACAAAATACTGAGAGTAGCACTCCACATAACCAGTCTTGCAAAACCGAAGTTTAAGAAAATGGCATTTTAGCATGTTCTGCCTAGTGCCAACCCTGTGGAATATTCAGAATAACATCTGTTGCATTTTTCACCAATGCCTGGCCAAAATATTCAGTAGTAATCATCAACAGCAGTAACTGAGCATTGTAGCTTTGGACAAGAGTAACATGCTCTCCCTCCTTCAACAAACCTCGGCTCAAGTTCTTTGATGCGAACTCCAAGCTTGCAGTCTTTCTTTGCTTCCTCCACATATCTCCATCTGCATTAAAAATCTCATATCCACGTAACACTTCCATGTACGAATGATACACTTCAGCCTGCATCATCAAACACTCATCTCCCAAAACAAATCTCGGAACATGGGTTGTTACTGCTCTTAAGAATAATTGTTAGGATCCTCCAATTTGGCAAATTTTTGGTGCATCTCCCATCTACAGGGAGTCCATCATATCAACAGATTGGACTGTAGAGAAAAATAGTGGCATGCTTTTAATAAAGTAACAAGTAGAGAAAAATGAATCTTACTTCTAGCATAAGATGTTTATCCTTGGCTTGCATTAAAATAATGTATGTGAAGTCTGATTTTGGCTCAATTAGTAAATAGGTTAGATTCTGGCTGACCTTGACATGGCCCAAACCTGGCCCATAACCACCCCTAAATGATTATCCAGTCAATTTACTTTCATTCAACATAAATATAGCAATAAGCCTGCTGGAAAAGAATTTTGAACACAATTCAAAAGCATTTAAGAAGTATGCAACAACAATACCTAAAACTATTCTTACCATAGGAACTACAATATCTTCCTTCCGAGTACTCCTAAAAAATGTGCTGGATAGCATTCCAATACTCTGTGTAAGTCTAAAGACCAGGGTACAAGAAATATTCAGTTACTTTCAATGGTAAAACAAAGCAAAACATAACAAAGAAAATGCAATCAATAACAAGACATAGATTAAAGTACAAGACCAATAACCATCTGGTTTTGTTAAAAAATATAAGCACTTCTCTAATCAATGCTAAAGATCTACATTTTTCAGTAACTGAGTTACTATTCACATAAAAAAAAAAATAGTCTAGAGATGGCAAAAAAAAAAAAAAAAAAAAAAAAAAAAAAAAAAAAAAAAAAAAAAAAAAAAAAAAAAAGAAGAAGAAGAAGAAGAAGAAGAAGAAGATATCCAGAATTTTGAAATTGATTCCATGCGTGCACACATTTATGCTCCAGATAACCAAACTGTATCAAAATGTGACTAACCATTGCCTTGATAACCAAGTTGCATCAAAATGTGATCAACCAAAAAAGGAAGCTAATAATTAGAAAAGCTTGATTTTTTTAACTCAAATTATCAAGATTCAAGAGTCACATTTCATTGGTCTTTCAAAGGTATTGAATATAGTTTTTTTTTTTTTTTTTTCATTTTCTTTTGTGGGCTTTCATACATTTTCTTTTCTCATGAAAGGGACGACTTTTTTTTTCCTCTTTCAAGCAAAAGACAATGCTTAGCCTAAAGATCATTCTTTCTTGAACTTTTCTCAAACCTCAGGACCCTTTGGTGACAATTCACAAAATGCAATATAAATGTCGTATCTGAATAGGCAAGGATTCTACTCAAAGCCAACACTGATCTTGCCATTCCTTCATCCTATAGCCACTTATACATTAAAGACCTAATTTTGACCCTCTCGATTGTATATGACATACATAACGAAAATGCTATTAACGATTTTAATGGGTAACTGACACAGTTTACTAGAAAATCAATCTTCTTCTCAATCAAATCTTCTTCACAAAATGCAATAAAAAAATCATAGCCTTTTGGAGGGTATTGGGGAAAACGATCAAGTCCCACATCATGTGGATGATTCATGGAAACATTGGGTTGCCCATGCTCCTTCCTACCGCCAACCTAAACAGGAATTAAAAAGAAAAAGAAAAAAAAAAAGTTAAATAGAATATAAAGCATGCACCTGCCCAACAGAACCCACTTGCAAAGGCTGAGAAATACCCCTGATTTCACAATTGGCCATAGTACCCTGTATTTCAACGAGTGACTCTCCCATCTCACAAACTAGTATAATTCATGACAATAGAATGAAGAGAAGTACATGAATTAAATGGACATGAAGTTTTAAGAAAGAAAAGGTTGAATTACAGGAACAAATGGAAAAGAAAGTTTTAAGAAAGAAAGGGTTGAACCCACTCCATAATGATGTTTTTTTTAAAAAAAAATCTTAAGTTGCCAATGAAGCATAATGTATAAAGATGGCAAGTGTTGTTGGGTAGGATATTAGCAAGTGCCTAATTAAAATAGCAAATAGAATGAAAACAAGCACATGAACCTATACAGGACATCGAAAGTTACGTAGAGCGAGCATGACCTAGATGGCTGAAATCGTAGGGGCTGATGCCACAGACATACATACCTACTTTTCCAGGGATTTTAGGCTTGAAAAGCTCCATCTATCTGGTCAAAGAGTTGAAGATCTGGAAATTCCTCATCCCAAGCCCTCTCTTAAACCCCAAATCCTTGCCCTAGTCTTTTTGTCAGAATGCATGTGAAGAGATAAGGACAAAAAAGATATTGAGAATTAAAAAACTAATTACTCATGTTAAAGGAAAATCATCAAACTAATCTTACCTTTCCAAAAAGAAAAAATAGAAATAAAAATAGAATTCCCTAATTTCCTCCATTTTTCACTGAAGTGTTAATTTTTGGTCGATTTCAAAACATCCCAATATGCTCGAATAGAAACTGTGGCACCGATCAAGCATTTTCATCTCAACTAACAGATACGCTACACTCCTAGGATTCATGCAAGAAATAAAAAGACTCAAAGTTCGTCTTATACCTGGGAACTGTTTTTTTTGTTTCTTGATGAAATTGAGGGCTAGGATCAGTACTCAAGAGACCATCCAAACCGATTCAAATAACATGCATTCTAAGTTTAAAAGTAGAAATTAAAAAAATAATAAATAATAATAAAATTTTAAAAAAATTACAGAATGTCATTTGGAAGCCATGAATACATCATAATTAAGCTCATTTGCATAAAAGTGGAACTGATCTACTAATTTATCTTTCTTTCAAAATCAGCAAAAGATCAGATATCTATAACAGATTTCATCACACAATATTTCAACAAAAATGAAAGAAAAAAAGGGAAATGAAACAACAAACTGCTACTGCAATTTTCTAATCCGAAACAAGCAAAGATAGCAACTAATTTGCAACACTTTTTAGCGCTGAAAATTAAATCAAGAAAAAAAAAAACAAACAGCAAGACAGTGAAGTAACTAGCTAAAATCACATCCAAGCATCAAATCAAGCAAAAAAACAGAATGATGAGAAATCATTTTTCCTTGATCGTTGCTATAATAAGATTACAACATGTCTATCCCATACACACTAGGAGAATCAACAAGAACGAATCGACAATCACATCCGAAAAGGGGGGAAATGCCTAATGAGCATGCGTCCTCTTACCCTTATGCCTCCATGACGGGAAATGCTCAAAAGACCGTCATCGTCCGGAAAAAACCTAAATATCGGAGAAACACGAAGGTTTTCGCAGAATAAAAGAGTAATAGAGAAGATTTTCGCTTCACGTACCCGACAATTTGAGGGTAGTAGATCGAATCCTCACCTATCGAAGCTTTGTTTTGCGGATCGGATTCTCTGTTCTTCACTTCAACCATTGAATGAAGATCAGAGAAAATGCATGTGAGATCCAATTGTTCACTTCCAAAAACGATCTTATAGCCAAAGAGGGGGGAAATGGGCGGACTTCGTAGATTCTCGCGGAATAAAAGAGTAATAGAGAAGATTTTTGCTTCACGTACCGAGAATTTGAGGGGTAGGATTCCGAATCCTCGCCTCTCGAAGCTTCATTTTGCGGATGGATTCTCTGTTCTTCACTTCGAAACTTCGTTTCAGAGCTACAATGGCGAAAGAGAGTGAAAGAAGGGAAATGGTGGAAAACGTGCGATGTAGGGACCTTTATGGGCGTAAATTTCAGGAAAAACGGATGGACGGTGTAGATAGACCACATATATTTAATATGGACGGACACGGATTAGCTACGTTGAGCAGCGAGACTTGCTACTAAAAATTAAACCTTTAACCTCCATTACTTACTAACCGAGGCAAATTAGTAGACTTTTAGCCTCGGTTCCTATGCAACTGAGGCTAAAAATTAGACTTTTAGCCTTGGTTCCCATGTAACTGAGGCTAAAAAGTAGACTTTTGGCCTCGGTTCCTATGCAACTGAGGCTAAAAAGTAAACTTTTCGCCTCGGTTCCTATGCAACTGAGGCTAAAAAGTAGGCTTTTGGCCTCGGTTCCTATGCAACTGAGGCTAAAAATTAGGCTTTGGCCTCGGTTCTTATGCAACTGAGGCTAAAAATTAGGCTTTTCACCTCGGTTCCTATGCAACTGAGGTTAAAAAGTAGACTTTTCGCCTTAGTTCCTATGCAACTGATGCTAAAAAGTGGACTTTTAGCCTCAGTTCCTATGCAATTGAGGCTTGAAAGTACACTTTTAGCCTCGGTTCCTATGCAACTGAAGCTTAAAAGTAGACTTTTAGCCTCGGTTCCTATGCAACTGAGGCTAAAAAGTAGACTTTTGGCCTCAGTTCCTATGCAACTGAGGCTAAAAAGTAGACTTTTGGCCTCGGTTCCTATGCAACTGAGGCTAAAAAGTAGACTTTTGGCCTCGGTTCCTATGCAACTGAGGCTAAAAAGTAGACTTTTCGCCTCGCCCACCATGACACGGCATTCGCTCCATCCATCTCCTATGACAAATTATTTTAGAATGGGACCAAAATAGTAGACTCATTCAACACTCCAATGATCCATAATACATGGATCAGTGATAATGGGACCATTTACCTTTGAAATCTTATCGTGGCCCACTGTGATGAGTTCGGTAGCCTCAAGAAGGCTTCACTGATAGACGTCTTCAAGAAATTATTTTTCGGCCCACTTCCATAAATGAGTTTCCAAAAATGATGGATAGATTTTTAGCCTCGGTTACCAACTAACCGAGGCAAAATGACAGACTTTTGGCTTCAGTTACTCACCAACCGAGATAAAAGGGTAGACATTTGGCCTCAGTTGTTCATCAATTGAGGCAAAAGGGCAAACTTTTAGCTTCGGTTGCTCACCAACTGAGGCAAAAGGGCAAACTTTTGGCCTTAATTTCTCACCAACCGAGGCAACATGGAAGACTTTTGGCCTCAGTTTTCAATAACCGAGGCAAAAGGGTAGACTTTTGGCCTCAGTTGCTCACCAACCGAGACAAAAGGGTAGACTTTTACCTCAGTTTTCAATAACCGAGGCAAAAAGGCAGGCTTTTGGCCTCAGTTTTCAATAACCAAGGCAAAAGGGCAGACTTTTAGCCTCAGTTGCTCACCAACCAAGGCAAAAGGGCAGACTTTTGGCCTCAATTTCTCACCAACCGAGGCAAAAGGGCAGACTTTTGGCCTCAGTTGCTCACCAACCGAGGCAAAAGGGAAGACTTTTGGCCTCAGTTTCTCACCAACTGAGGCAAAATGGAAGACTTTTGGCCTCAGTTGCTCACTAACCGAGGTAAAAGGGCAGACTTTTGGCCTTAGTTGCTCACCAACTGAAGGAAAAGGGCAGACTTTTGGCCTCAGTTTCTCACCAACCAAGGCAAAAGGGAAGATTTTTGGCCTCAGTTGCTCACCAACCGAGGCAAAAGGGCAGACTTTTGGCCTCAGTTGCTCACCAATCGAGGCAAAAGGGCATACTTTTGGCCTCAGTTTCTCACCAACCGAAGCAAAAAATGAACTTTTAACTTCAGCTCCTTTACAATTGAAGCTAAAAAGCACATTTAGCCTCATTTTTTTGAACTGAGGCTAATAAATTGAGGGTGTGTGTGTACTGACATGGGTGGAGTTGGATTTTGCGCAAGTAGGCATGGCATTCCGAGATTAAAAAAAAATCTTAAGAAGTCTTCATAGGTTGGCACTTGCGATGGATGGAGCACCTAGGTAGGTAGAACCGAATTAACATCCCGCTCGACTCATGGGAAAATTTCATCTGGCTGAAAAGATGAAAAGCTTATGCATATATTGGTGGTACACTTATATTTTTCATCTGGACATGAGAAAGCTAAACATATAAACAAATGTTTCATAAGCTGAATAGAGATCTACTATTTATAGCCACCCCTTTTATTTTCTTTTTGGTAGATATATGTTTTACTTCTCTTCATATAAATATAATAGAAGAAAGCTGAACTATTGTGATACCAAAAGTATACAATAAAAGATGCATTTATCAATCAGGGTGGTTATATTTTCAATTCAAAAATAATAAACCCATTAATTTCATAATAACATTAACGATCAATTCAAAAATAATAACCCTATTAATTTCATAATAACATTTATGACTGACCCATTATTGGAATTGAGAAATTATTTGGTGGCCTGGTACATTGGAAGTTACCTTCGCACCGATTTGACTTTCGACTTGTTAGCATCCACATAACTAATTATCTGGACCATCCATTAGGCTCATGTAGCCTGCCTTGAGAAACTCACACTGATCGGATGATCCAAACCATCCACTCATGATCATGCAACAAACTATGGATAAGATAAGAACACAAGTAGAAGATACCGCTCAGTCATGGAATTTAAGACCATCACAAGGCTATTTATTTTTTCAAAGTACTGGACAAAGACTAGAGCGGACCTAAAGGAAGGTCCAGATAGGTAATGAGGATGCCTACAAATCCAAATGCGACAAGGTGGACGGGATGTTTCCACACAGTATGCCTAAGTGCTCGGTACATTACAAGAAAACTGGCCTTTACTGGTGGTCAAAACTGCCACAAAAGCCTTTGCCTGTGGTCATGTAACAGCCGCTTAAGCCTGCGTCGGTAAAGGCTTTACCGGCAGTCATGTTCTTTTACCGGCGGTTGTGCTGTCCGCCACTATATGTAGGTTTTACCGACGGTTGTGCTGGCTGCCGCTACATGTAGGTTCTATTGACGGTTGTGCTAGCCGTCGCTTCAATGTGGGATTTATTGTGTTTTAACCATTGGCCTACCCTTCTATTATAGTATGGATGAAAATACATCATTTATATTGCTTGTGGAATGTTCTAACCTAAACATGTCATTTGAGATGACACGAAAGTAATGAAACGAGAGAATTTGCAGATTCCTCCATCCATTTTCTGGCAGAAATGGATTGGATTCCAAGCATTTTTTTTTTTTTTTGGTGAACCTTATCATTGACCCTTTTGGTCAAGGCCCACCTGATTTCACATTCCTCAGGAAGAGGATAGTGCCTAGTGATTGTTTTCCTATAAAAAAATACATGCCTATGTGGCCCTTTTACATGCATCGAGCTACCGCGAATAATATTTACGGTAATAAAATGAATAGTTTCTATACACACACACACACACACACACACACACACACACACACACACAATAATAAATTGAATAGTTTCCAAAAAAATAAAAAATAATAAAAATAAAATCCATCGATCTAGCTCCCATTTATCCATGCCTAAAACCTGCAAAACAAAATAGCAAAAAGAAATTAATTGGTATCAAAGTTAAAGATTGGAATTCAACTCAATATTGCATCAAAATACACAAAACAAGAAAAATGCTGGATACATCTTGTTAAAGAAATACAATAGGGTAAAATCCACAAAAAGGAATGGTTCATCCACATCAGCTACATGTAGCAATGTTTAAAAAAGAGAAGAGAGTTAAAATCAACCTGCTTTCGCATCCTCAAAGGCTCTGGAACCTCCTCATCATATATGTCTAGATCAACATTCATCTCCAAATCAACTTCAAGTTTTGATTGTTTAGGCTGTACCCTAACCTAGACCAGCAAGAATTAAGTCAAGAGGGAAGAGAAGCAAATTTCCAACATAAAGAAGTGTTCCACTAACACCCACTCTGGAAAGGGTATTGGCCACTTCATTAGCTCCCTACTGACACGAGGGAATAAAAATGTTTAGCCTAGAAGGAATGTCTAAAATCTCCGCAAGAACTGTCAGGGTCCAATTACCAACTCAGAGTGGAAGGATGATGGATATAATCCAATATGCTCTTCTCAAAATAAGCCCATTACTACAAATTGCTGACTACACATGCAGGCTAAATCATCATCATCATCATCATCATAGCCTTCTCCAGCTATTTGGGTTTGGTTTTATGAATCATCTATCGCCAAAAGATATACGCTAAATGATATGAAAAATTCAAGGCCATGTTCGGTGCCACTTGAAAATGAGTTGATCTCATTTATATTTAGTAGTAATTATATATTTAAATATCTTAGGATTAAAACTGTAACCAATAATTTATATAACTATGATCTCTAATACGTACCTGACATTAACTAAAATGAAATGAGCTGATTTTTTTAAGTGGCAACCAAACAGGGCCTAAGCTTTTTATTGGTCGAATCTATGCCCAAGCAATGTGACAGCTATGTCTGAGTCCTTTAGTCCAAGTACGAGAAATGCTAGAATAACATTCAGGTGAGAAGCAGTGTATGGCATTAAAAAAGATGCAGATAACCAAAGCATGTTGTAAACTACATTTGATAGCTTGTAGAAGAGTTATGGTACTCATTTTTACTGGCATCGACCTCACCATGAAATTTCTTCTCCAAGAGCTTGAGAAGTAAGGATTTGAATTGTTCATTGATCCTTTAATAATGACTTGGACGCTCATCATGTCCCTAATCTCATTCATAAGTTTTCTGGACTGTATGATTCAGTAAGGGTTCAACTTCCAAAAAAGGAAACAGAAGGGTAAATTGCTCATACAAAGGAAATTATCAAGACAAAGTTAAACAAGTTAAAATAAATACCTCCGTAAAAGCGGGCTCAAATCGATAGTTTTCTGCCACAGCCCAAATTGGCTGACGGGTTATGTTGGTACTAAAAGAGTTGTAGAATGACAGTGCCGTTTCAGCCTCACTGGCAGCTGTATAATTAAAGCACAGTACAGCCACATGTATCTTTGTTAACGTCATGCATAGCATAAGTAACAAACGAACAAATAAATCAAAATGGAGTCAAAATGAAATTGAATGTTACTTACAGCTGGCAGCCGGTTTCTCTTCAAATCCACCGCATTGATTAGCCATTACATAAGACACAGAAATTAGGAATGCACCATTTAGAACTTGAACGAAGGTAAAAATAATGCAAATGAAAGCTTTCACAATACAGCAATCAAGAATAGTTGCTCCATAGAGGAACCTGTAAGGGTAGGGCTGTCAACGGGCTTCAGCCCGGATTTTGAACTGTTCGGGCTGGGCCTACTCAAAATTTTGATTTTGCCCAGCCCAAGCCCACCCCAATGACAGCCCTATGTAAGGGTGTGTCTTGAATCTTCATGCACACCTATACAGACAATGCACCAAGTCAGAATAAAGAACATGTGAAGAATAAAAACAGAAAATTGCATCACCGAGCTTTTCACTGTATACAGACAATGCATCAAGTCAGAATAAAGAACATGTGAAGAAAAACAAGGATAATGTGTAGTCAATTTCAAGTCAGAATACAGATCTGACCACACGAAGGTACCTACTAGTTCATTCTAACTTCACTGCTGCATTGAACCCCTCATCTCATAGGAATAAACCAGACATCGGTTTATAAAGAAATGCACCCACTTTCCAACACAAGCAACGACTAGAAAAGGGCAGCTACCCAACAAAAGCGGCACTATATTCCCAACTAAATGATTTTTTGCATGATTTTCTTCCACTGTTTTGCCTCTCCCAAATCACTCCACTACCATCACCAACACGGTAAAAAATAAATAAATAAATCTCCCTCTCCCATACAAACACCTCAGTTCTAAAATCCAATAGAGAATTCAAAAGCCATGTCCTTTGTTTGAATTCCAAAGCTGTTTTTTTATTGGGTCTTCAAAATCATGGAATAAATAATATATAATTGAGATATCAAAATACAAACCTGTCATTTAAGGCTGTGTTTGGTTGCAATATTAAGTTAATAAAGTAGAAATGATTAAATTGTAATTACAAAAAAGACAAGGACTAGCTACATCCTCATTGAAATTGTTATGATTGAACTGAGTGTTCACAATGTCTAAACTACATCTTGGTGGGTCCTATAAACGATCACAAATGTTTCACTATAAGATTTTGTTTGGCAGTAACACAAACAATACAAGACATGTAAAAATGTCATGGAAAAAACAAAAACAAGATATCAACAAGCTCCGTGCAATGTGTGAAATTGACCAAACTAAGAATCCAAAATCCCAGAGACCACAAACATATGCTAAATAATGGAGCACGAAAGCTGTTTTTCAGTGAAGGGTGTGCACGAAAGCAACCACGTCTCACTTTCTTTTGGTAAATGGAGTAAATACGAAAGAAACAGTCCAAACTTTTCATTGCACATGATACATATAGAACAGCAAACTTCGGGTACTGGCAATACCACCACTGAAAACAGGTACAAATGTCAAACCTTCCAGCTTTCTATACGTTGAAAACATGAGACACTTAGTAATTACCATAGTGACAAATCTCATTTCCAGTCGACTACTTAAGAAGGAATTTCTCCAGATATTTACATTTTTTTTTTCTCAGTATACATGAATCCACCAAAAACGGAAAACAAAAAATAGTAAAAATATAAATAGAACATGAAATCTTAAATATCAATAATCATGATATGATCTGTCCATTGGAGATGTTTTTAAAATATATGGATAGTATCAGGTAAATGCCATTTTTTTTAAAATATCAGGAGAGTATTGTGATATTTTATAATATCAGAGAGGGTTGTGATTACTGTGACTACTGATACTAATATTGATGAGGTTCTACATGAGATTCTTTTTCACAAATTACACAAGGACTATCTCATAATACAATACACCTCTTTCATAAATATTCTTTAACTGAGAAGAAAACTCTTCCGAAACTTTAAAGCAGTTAGATGTGTAGTAAAAAAAAAAACATTACTGAGGATGGCCATGTCAAGAAAATGGCAGAAGTTAATCCACAAGAGGCAGACAAAATCAGAGAGCTTACCTGTTTGGATTCGTTAGTATCAGTCACTAGAGGGTGTTTTTTTGCAGCAACGGCGACTTTGGCTGGAGGTGCCTGCATCACAATTGCATCCATAACTGGAACAGTGAATGGATGAACAAAACTTGATAACACAATCATGGGAAAGCAACATGGAATATGCAATAGCCAAAGGAGGATAGTGCAGGTTTAGCAAACTTCTACAATCTCAGGTATGCTCATGGAAATTGAAATCATCATGCATTGATGACATAATGTCTGCTGATGACAGGAGAGTCACCTCGGCATAGAAAGATCATAAATACAACCATTGTCCAAGTCCTTGAAAAGTACTCATGATGACAATAAACAACAATGCAAAATCAAGAAATCAAAGGGAACTTTCAACGAGTGGATTGAAACTAGCACTGAGAATTAACAGTAGAATTAATCCAGTTCACTAACTGCATCATACAATGAGAGCAATCTGCCAAAATTTGCAACTGAATCATTGAAGATAAATGATGGACAACAAGGAATTATTCCAAATATCAAACCGACTGACTTGTAGATGTCTAAACAACTAATCAGATAAATGATGTTTGAATTGCATTTCATTAAGAGAGTTACATTACAATTTTTAAAGTTAAGACAGTATCAGTTTACACAATCAAGAAGAGATGATCATGCAAATAAGGCCTTTGATTTCAGGCCCAAGCTTGCACATTAACATTTTACAAGGGCCTATAATCCTCCGCTTGAGCATCAGTATAACATTTTGCAAAACATGAGAATGGCCATGTGACTGGTGCCCATGGATTGACTTACATTTCTCATTTATTTTTGGAAAGCATTACACGCTGCACATCTGGTGTAAATTTAGGCATATGCAATTACAAACAAAAGAGAAGTGCAATTAGAAAAACCTCTGGCTGCAATTCTACACAATCGGCAAAATCAGCATCTGCAACCAAATCTGCATTCCTAGAGGTCGCAGTCTTACAGCCACTTTCACTCTTCCAAGAACTGTCCCAAGCATCCAAAGAAAAGAAAAGAAAATTCAAAATTGATCATAATTAAATTTAAAAATAAAAAATAAATCCAGACTACAAAACAGATAAAACAAAATCTATAATATTGGAATCATAGTTTAAAATCCAGAAAAGTCAAACTAGAGTTGAGTCAAAGAGTATGTTAAGTTCTGTTGAGTCTTGAAGACCATGAATTTTTTGAGTTATCAAACTATGATGGACCAGAACTCCCGATATTCAGATGCTAATGAGACACACCCTTTTTCCAGGCAGGTCAACCAATTAGCCTTCTAAGGAACATAGAGAAAAGATAGACACAACAATCTTTTCTTTTCTTTTCTTTTTTTTTTTTTTTTTTTCCTTCTGTTTATCAAGAATCCTGACAATATGATGAGATATAACAAGAGATTTTTGTTAAGAGATAATCGAGGAAGAAATAATTCCAAAATAGAGCCTCATGGATACCACCTTCTTTAACAGTAACATCTGCAGCAGATCCATTTCAGTTTATGGTTTTTAATGGTGTAAACAATATACAAATTTTATGGCATGGGCCAAAAGATGAATCATATACAAATTTCAGGTGGACCACAATGTACAAAACAGTGGTGGAAGACCATTATAAACATTTATTTATTTATTTGTGAGTCACAAAAGTTTTGGATCTAATCTTATCAAAAAAGGTTGGATACTAGCAGATGGCAAGTCAAAAATGATAGTGTCGGAAACATGTAAATACCCATGAAAAAGTTGGACAAAAGGAAAGTGTAACATGGCCATAAAGATATCTGCACAAAGAAAGCTTCAAATTGATTAATTTAAAAATAGAAAAAGATATTTGCATACTGTTTACTACTCCAAACAAACAATATCAACTCACCTAAGGCCCTGTTTGGTAGACACCTAAAAAATGAGTTGATCTCCTTTTGGTTAACAGAAACTATGCATTAATCTTGATCTCTAATAGATAATGAGTTCATGTTAAAAGTGATTATGTAATACAGATAGCAATCTCTAATACATAATTATTGTTAACTAAAATGAGATGAATACATTTTTGCATCTACCAAACAGGTACTAAATGTGTCAAATAAAATTGCAGATTCAACTAAACAGAAAATATGAAGTAGAATTGCTTAGTCTATTTGTTCCTAATATAAAGAAGCATGAGAATTAACATCTTTTAAGACTGAGATTATTGGCGTTGTTAAGCCAGCATTTATTACATGATTAGAAAGCCATAGCATAGATCTAATAAAAAATTGTAATATTGTTGCTTGAAAATGTCTTTTTTTCCTTCTAAGTTAAAAGTGAATAAAGAAAAAAAAACAAAAAAGAAATGAAAAGAAAAAAAAGAATAGTAGTGAATGTAACAAGCAATCACATTAAGGCAATATGCACATCCAAAAATGGAATATAAAACGCAATATGTAGGATCCCATTGCTTTATGTAAGGAATTTGAGAAGCTCTTGCTAAATTTTAGTACTGCTGTGAAGTGAGCAGATAGCAGCTTTTCATGATTGGTGACAAGCGCATTGAGATCAAAAACCTTATAGGGCTATTTAGCATGAATAAGTTTTAAAAAGAAAAACAAGTAAAGAACAAGTAGTAGTAGTGATATAGTGAGAGCTATGGCAATGATACTGAAGAGTTTTCTGAGTTCATTGAGACATATGGTAGAAAAAATCTCAAAACAGAAGGCATGGCCCAAACTTCATTTATTTTCCAATTTCTAGCACATGGCAACGATACTGACAAATACTTCCTATCAGTCAACGACTAAATGCATAGAAGGATTAGATAATAATTTGATTGAGTGGATAAGAAAATGATATCCAATTATCAAATCTATATATTCATCCGTAGAAAGCAGAATTCATATAAAAAACAAAACAACAATGAACTTTGGAATGCTTTAAGAACTGTTTAGGTATACCCCAAAATCACAACTGCAACTGTTTTTTGGTGGTCCACCGAGCACCTGGGACTGTGCACAAACAAGAACTGCATTTCATAGGCTCCCATTACCTGTCCCAAACTGATGGTCAAACTGTTTCAAGCCAGGGCAACTGGAATATACTTGGGAACAAAAGCATCTTGCTCATCCAGATTTAGGTCACTCAAGTCTAACATACTATTAAGAGTCATCAAGAAGCCATAGCTTCAAAAAGTGCATGCCAACCTTAAAAAGGGTTTCGACAATGCAAATCCCTAAAAAGGGATTCGAGAATGTAAATCCCTAATTAGGGATTCGACCATGCATATTCCTAATCATGTATTCTAAATTGCAGAAATCAACAGCAAGAAGGGAAAAGCCTTACATCATACCTGAGAATCGGAGATTCATGAGCAGCGAAAGGCCGATCTGCAGCAGAGGGCCGAGGAGAGAGAGAGAGAGAGAGAGAGAGAGAGAGAGAGAGAGAGAGAGAGAGAGATGAGGATAGAGAGAGTGAGAGGGAGAGAGAGAGGGAGAGCAAGCAGAGAGGGAGAGTGAGTGGAGAGGGAGAGGGAAAGCGCACGAGAGGGAAAGGGAGAGTGTGTGAGAGGGAGAGGGAGACGGAGACGGAGAGGGAGAGGGTGGAAGAGCAAGTGGAGAGGGAGAGCTTGGGGGAGTGGAGAGGGAGAAGTAGAGGGAGAGGTAGAGAGAGAGAGAGAGAGAGAGAGAGAGAGAGAGAGAGAATCGGCGCTCGCGGCTGGAGATGAAAGAGGGGAAATGGAGGTACGGTTTTGTTTTTTTCCTTTTTACAGTGACCCTTTGCCCGTGGCCGTTAAAACTGGCCGCCGGCAAAGGGTAGCCCCGATCCATCAACTAAGCTACATTTTCTTGTAGTGGTACCTGAAAAAGATACAAGCATGTATATGATGGCGAAATGGAAGCAATAGAGCTTCATCTTCACTTCAATTAGCTGAATTGTGATTGCTTGAGAGGAATGTATCTTAGATTCTGAAATCTGTTGATGAGAATAAAGGTTTATGGTCAAAGGTTTTATAGAGGATGTGTGGCACTAGTAACAAAAGGAAGCAAGTGGTATTTGTTAACTTTGATAGTGGAAGTGTGAAAGAGTGAGACCCACGTCAATAAATTATTATTGCTTCTGTCTACTCCTACAACCAAAAACTGGCACTATCTTTTACTTCCCACCTTACAATTTGCATTCATGGGTGTAAAAGACAAAGATGTGCCACTTTGGAAAACCAATGGGTTTGTTCTTGTATATATTGAAACCATTCAATACATTTAAATTAGCATTTTTTATTAAAATAAACACCTTTTATTTATTTATTTTTGTTAGGATAAGGACAAACACACATATAGGGATCGTTTGGAAGCTGGTAAAACATTTAAGGTTATAAAATTAAAAGTTTACAGGTCAAAACTTTACCGAAACTGTTTGAATTGGGAATTTTTGTGTAACAGGTAAACATTTTACAGGTCAAAACATTTTGTTTTTGTTTTGTTTGGTTTTGTATTTTGTATTTTTTATTTTTAAGAAAACCTATGATCTTGATTATAGGTAAATGATTACACTTGAAAGACATTAATATATAGTAGAGCATGGTTGTTGATACACTTGCACTATTTGTTAGGCTCACTATTAAGTGCAAAGCACATCTAATTTGTCCATCACATGCGTCCCTTATACTCTCTTAGCGCTAAAACAACTTGATTAACTTCTGGGCACTAAGCTAACTGTTCATCATGTGGGCTCCACCATCAATTGGTTGTTAGAACAACCCTGAGGTGGGCTACACATATAGCATATACCAAATGTTTTGATCAAACTCAATTGACTACAGGTGCTTTGGATAACTATGAAGATACTGTAGGGCTCAACATGTCGGGGTTGCGTCCTAGAAAAACTAATGTTATATTTCTTTTTATCCAAACCATATGCATGATACGTTGATTAATTCATTGGCCCTGGTGATATATGTGGAACACATTTATTCATATGGGTTTAAGGACCCTTTTAGTTGTCCTTGGACACCTAAGATTGTACACAATGGTTGTTGGCCAGGGGAGAGTTGCGGTCCATGAATCTTAGTGCCATTGCCATTATCATATTGATTATAGGAAAACCGTAATTTTAATTAAATGGTCATCTCTTTTAAGGGGATTGACTTGATATCAGGATGCATAGTCTCCATCATTGGGTATGATCTCTAGTTAGTATGCCTTAGCCATATCCCACATGAGTGTGTGAGTGTGCCATGGATATAGTACCTTGGACATGAGTGTGTGAGTGTGCCATGGATATAGTAACTTGGTGAAACCTTTGGAGACTGAAGTTGGCATGATTGATGACAAGTATCTATATTGGGAGACTCATCATGCCCAAAATGGAAAGGCTTGCAAATACACTAGGTCCATCAAATCCCTAACATGAGGATGCATGGATGAAGAATTCTTGATTGTATATGCTTGAGTCACTTTATGAGGTTACCACATTATACCAAAATCGCCAATAAGCAATGGTTGAATATCATTTTGGAAGAATTTAGGAATGGTTCATGATCATTCAGAAAAAGGGCATTGCTAAAAATTAGGAACGGATTCAAACCGTTCAGAGGAAATTTCAAACTTTAGAAACAGTTTTTAGGAACAGTTCTAAACCATTCTTAATGATGGGAATAATATTTTAAAAATGGTTTTTTTCCTTCCTTAGGAACGGTTTTGAACCCTTCTTAATTTCAACTACACTTTTAAAAAATAATAATGTGTTAGGAATAGTGTTAAACTGTTACTAAAATTATGAACAATTAAAAATTAGTATCAACAATACTAGGAACGTTTTATAACCATTTCAACAACACATTTTCCTACACTACAAGAAAATCACATGCATTAGTTCTAATTAAAATTTCTTAGACAATGTATAGTTGGGATGTCATTCTCCTGCTACTTCCTTGGCATAATGTCGACTAGGAAGTGAAAGATGTTCATCCATGTGATCACAGTTGCAATGGCATTCTTTAGCTGTCTCTCTTTGAAAGGGTTAGGGGTTTGACTCTCTCACTCCCACCTTTATTGAAAGCAATCACCTAGACTGACTAACTCGGCTCAAGTTGTGCCGAGTTACGTCCAAAGAGTCAACCTCAAAAGTCCAATAAAATACACATGCCTGCAGTCTTATTGCATGTAAGACCCATAACCCTGTGAGATTAACTGTACACCTAACACCCGTATTTTTTTAAAATAAAATTTAAAATTTAAAAATTAAAAATTTTAAATTTAATTTTGAGTGAGAAAGAGATCCACCGATCTCATCATTCTTCCTCTTATCTCTCTTTATTCAAAACTCTCCTCGTATCCCGTAGTCTCCCAACGAACCATCTCTCTTAAAAAGGGAGAGTGTGTGAGCGAGAATCCTACTAAAATTTAAAGAAATAAAGAAAGAAACTCTTATATTATTAAAAACAAAAAAAAAAAAACAAAAGGGAAAGTGGGAAGGAGGTTTTAGGGAATTCATCTATTCAGGTTAGTAAAATGAATTTTCATTTGTTTTCTTTTTGCAATAGTTTAATATGGCATTAATCTACACATTAGACGGATTGTATCAATCAAACATCCATTTTTAAGTCTAATTCATCCATGTGGAAAGGTACACTGATGTGCATGGCTTTAGGGATGATGTATAAAAGGTGAGATTTTTTCATGATAGACAATGATCGATATGATTTATACAGTTCATGGGTATTCTAAGACTCAATTATGTAATATTTTTTAAGAATCAGACTAATTCAATACCTCAATAGATTGTACTGATCATATATCTACCAAGATTCTTCCTTAATCTAATGAAATTAAATTAATAGTGGAAAAGTAATTCTTTGCACAAGCTACAACTTGACATAAAGAATTATATGATATAATTTAAAATGTGTGATTAAATTAATTAAAATTTTAAGAATAAAATAAATTAAAATCCTAAATTCCAGACTGATCGGACCATTGGATGGGCTGCATCCATCTGAAGAAATGGTAGATAATGAATCATATGTTGATTTATTATGTTGAATCATTATATGGTTGAGATTTAACTCGGTCTTAACTGACTATCAAAATTCGAATATTAGATGATGATGACATCCAGATTTGATGATCGATCTAATTATATAGTGGGCTGCATTGACCAATCAATGTGAGTATTGATAATTGTAATTAATTAAGGTATAAATGGTTGGATCAAGATAATCATCGGTTGTCCCTTAAAATTGATCAGGTGACAATTAATGGTTAGCCTTGATCCATCAACCAAAGGTAATTCAAACCTTAAATTATCAAAGTAAATAAATCTCTTAAAATTCGTGTAAATAATCACAAACTAAATAAATTTCAGAATTTCAGGGTTAAAAATAGAATTTTTTGCAAAGTTAAGGGGTTCTGGCATAATATTCCAGAATATTACAGAATACCGCCCAAACTTTCAGAAAATTCAAGTTTCAAGATTGTTACTGAAAACAACCCAAATCTGTAAAAATTCCAGGGGGTTAATTCTAATAGCACCTTAGTGTTTGAAATATTATTTTCTAATTTATAAATTTATTTAAATGATGCATCTTAAATGGATTTAAATTAATAAAAGGTGATCCCCACCATATAAACTAGTAAGATTAAAAAATAATAATAATAATTTTCATTTATATGATTTAAGAAATTTTAATCCAAATCAAACTATTGGTTTATGGAATCATCTTTACCACATCAAGGTGAGTGACACCGCTGTGTTTCCCTCCATTACGTTAAAATAGATAGATTCTTTGATATGTTGTATACTTATCTTAATGTAGTTGGCATGTACTCTTACTTAATTTAGATGAACATGTGATTTTTGTATTAATATACTAATAATGATATGATTTGATTAATGTGTTAGTATAATCAATTATTTGAGTTACTATATTGATATAACCTATATGTTAAATTACTAATTAGACATGAATTCACTACAAGAAAAGGAGGCTTTAGCCTCAGTTCAAAACTGTAGCTGAAAAGGTTAAAAACTGAGGCTAAAGCCTTTAGCCTCAGTTTTGCCTCAGTTATCCAAACCGAGGTTGAAACCCCCGTGGCTAAAGGCTTTAGCCTCAGTTTTAGCAACCGAGAGTAAAATGACTTTTATAGCCTCGGTTCTTCAAGTGAGGCTAAAAGAACCTTTTTAGCTTCAATTTTCTTGAAATGAGGCTAAATCAAAATTTTAGCCTCCATTGTTTCTAACTGAGGCTATATCCAAATTTTAGCCTCAATCGCCTCCAACTGAAGCTAAATCTATTTTAACCTCAATGCCTAACAACCGAGGCTAAAGCCTTTAGCCACAGGAGTTGTAGTCTCAGTTTAGGTAACTAAGGCAAAACTGAGACTAAAGATAGATTTAGCCTTCGTTGGCATCAACTGAGGCTAAATTCAATTTTTAACATCATTTATCAATAATTGAGGCTAAATCTAGTTTCTATCAACAAAAGCTTATTATAATCAACCAATGATTGAACCTGTACATGTTTCACCCATTTAACATCCATCAAGACAACAATCAACAAAATAATTAATGGTTTGTTTAAAGTTTTCAAAACACGCAAACTGCCACATAGCCTTCCACATGAACTGTTTCAACAAGGTCCCCTTCCACATGAATATTTTCTCTCGAATCAGATCAATCGGTGGGTTTGTAGCCTGAGCAAACATCTGCTTGAAATACTCAAATGTATGTTTCTCTCTGTTGGACATCACAGCCAAAGGAGCGTCATTTCCCATTGAGCCAAGAGCCTCAGTACCATCTTTTGCCATGGGCAACAACAGCATCTCCAGGGCTTCTACAGTGTATCTGAATAAGGAAACTCAACAAAAGCAATTTCACCCATTGTCAACAATAGATTAATGAGAAAACATTTTCCCATGATGCTAAAACGGCTAAGAATTGTTGCTATTTTAATGAGAAGAGAGAACTAACTCACAATGTCGAGAGACCAGTTAGTTGTCCACCAAATTGGCCACCCAATTTGCCCTGAAGTTGATTGCGACTCATGTTTCTACACTCACCACCAATACCATCGTTTAATTCTCAGGTTTCCAATATAAATTCATAATATAATTAAACAAAAAAGGTGCCAAACTTACAATCAGTGTTCGAAGTATTAACAAATTTTCCAAGACAATTGTTTAGTCATGCTAAAATGATGTTGAAGAGAAAATATTAATAAATCTTCCTTCCTAACGTAGCGATTTTCTAAACTGCCCGATCATATCTGCAGTAGTGCCAGTCCCTACCCTTCTGGTACAAGAAAGATCATGAATTAATCTTTTCTAGGCCATTGCTACCTATAAATAGTAACATACAGATCAAGCACAGAAATATGTAGCCATCATACCAATCGACTAACTGCATTTTGCACAAACATAGAAATATCATAGAAAGTAACATTTAGGTGAATGCCAACAGAACACCCAACCGCAATTAAATCGTGTCGTATGACATCGAACCTACCAATTTAGGTAAGAAAATATCCATTAGGCAAAATGCATTCAAATTACATTTCGGCAACTGCCATTATGACAAGAAAATCCAATGAAACATTCAATCTGCCATTTGTCAATTGATAGTCACTGAGACTTTACCCTGATTTGAGTTTAACAGCTATATTTAAGTACTGATACATTCTGGTTTACTAAAATAACAGGAATGGAAAATGAAAGAAATTGATAAAAACAAAGCCGAAATGTGGGAGTCACAACAACTAAAAAAATTAAGAAATTTTATGGAAATTGAAGATCTGACCGTAAATTCGTCAGAGTATTCGTCTTCGATTCCATCAGACGCTCCAAATTCCAGATGCGAGCTCGACCTCGACAACCGCTTCATGTATTGTAAAAATAGTGAAAAATAGACCGACAGAGTGGAATTACAGCCGGATGTTTCTATCATGAAATAGTGTGATGTCATTAAGAATATCATTGATACTGTTAAATCTAGTTTTACACTTGATATTCAATATTCTAACCAAACGGCACAGATAAATAACAACTGATAATATCACCAATATTATCAACTATATTGATGCAACCAGGAAGACTGGTCCATTTTCATAAGGTGGTATTTAGATAACAAAGATATTAGGGCACAGCCCAACCCATGAACCATGAGATCGAAGGATTAGGCTACTGAAAGGTGGTTCCACCTGTACCATTGACAAGTTGAACAAAAGATGCTTTTTTCTCTTAGTCGAGTAGCATAACCCGTCTTTCATCTCCTCAACCGCAGAATTGGTCGGTTGCATTTGAACATTTATTTCCAATTTAAGTAAAGTTTAAACATTCCAAACTTGACCATGCATTCAATAGTCAAATGCGTGAAAAGTAAACCATACACATTTTATTCAATAAGAAACTTTATTGATGTTGATACATTAGATACTATGGATAATTTGTAAGTTAGAAGCTTTCTATACCTGACCAACAGAACTGAAATGGTACATGACATTTTCTCCTGTGACATCTGAAGTTGGCGATGACCAATATGAGTCAAAAGCAACTCCACTAACCTGCCGGTCAGCAAATAAAAAATAAAAAAAATTAAATATTCGCTAGTCATGAATATACAAGTAAAACAAGTGCAACACTGAATATTTAATAGGAAAAAGAATTACCCATGAGTTGTGTCCCTCGCCCCATGCTACAACCTTCCAATCTTCCATACTCCAAACTTGTACTAGATCATCTTCACCACCAGTCAAAATGTATTTTCCATCAGAGCTGAGAAACAGTACATTATTAAGATTAATTATTAAATTCTGTTTTAAAAAGGTTTTATTAGTTGTTCAGAAAAAAGAACTTGCAGGGACCCATATAAATTATACAATGAGCAAACACATACAACATGTTGAATAACATGGAGAACCAGGGAAAAAAAAAAAGGAAAAAGAAAAAGAAAGAAAAGTAGAAGTCACCTCCAGGCACAACACAATAAAGCACCATAATAGCTTTTTCCGCCACAAATTAACTGTTCTTTAGAGTAGTCAAATACTCTCAGGTAACCTGCATGTGGCAGCGGATCTCAGGTATCTAGGTCCTGACATCAACATGAAGTAAACATGAAAAAGAACACAACTAAGAAGTCGAAAGGTTAGCATTACCATCTCTTCCAACAGTGGCCAAATATGTTCCATCTGTCGAGAAAGAAATACTGTTGATTGAACCTTGGCAAATGTGCCATCTTGCAATTGGGTTACTCTGCAAGTAAATCTAAGAAATCATCAAACTAGACCACATGGAAACCTAACAAATTAGAATATAAGATTCTCTCAAATGACAGGCAACCAGAAAATGCTACTAATGGAAGTTCTCATGTTCCAGGATATCATTGAAGAGATCATTAATAATATCATTGAAGAGATCAATGTACTGTAGAACATTCTCTTAGTGGAAACCAAATTTGGGGAAAAGATACCATTGTTTTCCTTGCATAAAGAAATTTGGGAAAGCCACTCAGTAGGTCAACGACTGAATAAAATCATATTGCTACTAAGCTGTACAAAACAAGAGCTTCGTTTTTTCTGGCATCATATCTGTATTTAAATTCGGTGATATTTATTAGACCAACCTGCCATATAACATATGAGATTTGGTTCAATAAGGATGAAACACAGCAGCTGTGGCATGAAAGGTTGATGCAATGACTTTTAGTACCATACCAGTTCACAGAATCTTTTAAAGCTCCCTTTATCCTCCGGCATAAAAGTAGTTAGTACAGCCTCTCGTTGCCTACCAACATCAGCAAGTTCAGTCACCAACCTCAGCCTATCAAAGTTCATGTTGGCCCCACTGGTTATTGCTACAACATTTTCACCCTTCCGACCATAGTACTTGCAGTAAGCTTCTGCTCTAGCTAGGGCAAGTGCACCTGCTGGTTCTAGAATGCTCCTTTTCTCCTCAAACATGTCCTGAAGAATGGACTCAAATATAACAACTCCAGTATATCATACATTAAAGCGCCAAGGTCAGTGTAGCTACAATTCTAAACAAGTAAAAGATGAAGACTTCTACTTGCAAGAAGGAAAATAACTTGTAAAATATAGGGCCCATGTCATGTTCTAGCAGAACAATGGTATTCAGTGTATGATGAAGAAAAAAAAAGGTGCTCGTGAACAGAAATTTTGCTAGCAAGTCCCATCGCCAACATACCAGCACTAGGAATGACTAACAAGAACCATCGCCAACAGCATCTTCTGAAAGAAACTAATGAGGCAAATCAGATGGAATTGAATTTAATGAAATAGTTGAATATGCACCAATCACAATCAGGAGTGAAAATCCCACCTTCAGATGCCACAAACTAGAGGACCACTTCACTAGCAGCAGAAGAATAAAGAAGGAAGATGGTATGAGTGTGCGTGTGTGTGGAGTCCCAACACAAAATAACCTAAAGGAATCTTGCCTTTAGGGTTTCTAGATCATTGGCTGGGTTGGCTCTAAAGGTGGTTTGTATGGAAAAACTAGGGTTGGGGATTAGGATGGACATTGGATTCCCAACAGCCCAACGGCCTTCGAGTAAGGAAATGTAGAAAAAAGAATTTAAAAAGACAAATCAACCTTCTATAACTATTACTCAGAAAAGTTAAAGCAACTCATATTCTATCAAAATAATCATCATATCATATCATCGTGTCCTATTTTCTGCATGCCAACACATGCATGCACACTATGGAATACTTCAAACAGCCTTCTAGCAAAGAAATGGTACAAAAAGATTCTTCATTGGCAATGTATAAGTCGGCACTACATTGACTTCTTATGCCTCTAAGAATATGAATTTCCCACCAATCATTCTTCTTAGTTGGATTTGGTAGCTTGCAATGTGCCTTGAAATTTAGAAGTAATAATATATTCAAATTCTATAGCATATTTGTAGAAAATTAAATTTCATTACTGAATCTAATAAGTGTATATGTTATATTTGATAGAATGATTGTAAGAAGTCAATTAAAATACGTACTCTAATAAAAAATGACGAAATTCCAAATCTCCAAGTTCATTAGCAAACAAAGCATGAAGCAAAAAAGTATGGCCCACCTTTTTCCAATCTGCAACCCTCATTTTAAGACAGCCCTTGGATTCTTTTGCATGTCAAACACATAAATACACATAAATACGACTTGACCTGAAAAAGAAAGGACCAACTATTCAATGATGGTGAACTACAAACTCATGAAATGTAATAAAACATAAATATATATGTAAAAGATAACACATAAATGAATCTCAGCAAAAAACTACCTATTGATTCTTCGGAACCTTCGACTGAGGTCCCTCAGCCTCAGGTCTATCCCTAGGAGTGGATACTGAGTCAGCCTCTACATTTAGTACATTGCCCGAAGTTTGGTCTGTTGCAGCCAATGAGTTCATAGTATCTCTCATTCGTGCCATCATCTGCTCTGTTATTCGCTCTGTTATCCGATGCTCCATCTGCTCCGTTATTCGCTCTGTCATCCGTTGCTCCATTTACTCTAGATGCTTAGCCATCTGTTCTTTCATCCGCTCCTCCACTAGTTGCTCTACCCGCTCATTCATGTGTCGTCGCAACTCATCAGTCTCCCTCCTGAGTTCTGCAATGGTATTTCTTGTGCCCCATAACGTGGAAGCTGTGGGACCTAACCCCATCATGCGAACCCGGCCCGGATGCTCTGGTCCCAATATCTGGGATAAGAGATCGTCTCGGGCAGTGCTACTCTGAGAGGACTCAGCAGTCTGAGTTGCCCGTAACTCCTCGATCATTTCCTGTGGTGTAGAAAAACATTAAATAAGTTGTTCAATATCATGACTTAATGAAAAATATTGGCTGAGATGTCAATGATTAATAAATTTCTACATACAATAACATGAGCCGACTCTTCGTTCACAACACTCCCATCTTTCTTCCGATGGGTCGTTATGAACAACGTTGCCCGATCAGGAGACTCTCCACCAAGATTCTTTGCCCGTTTTTCCATGTAAAAACAAATGAGTTGATAACAATCATATTAAAACAGAATGATGGCATTTCAAGTTTAGAAATCAAAGAAGAATTTACCTCTTCTTCACGCACTTGAGCAAAGCTCCTTGAGCCGGCAGTGTGGGCCATACGATGCTTGCTGCGGTTGATTTTATTACTTTGAGTGTGGGCCTACAATGTGACATAGTAAAATAACTAAATTTTAATATAAATAACAATATACACCAACATGGATATAATTTTTCTTTATGTTTAATTTTTACCTGTCCTTCATCACTTGACCAATAGGTGACGAGCTACTTCTAGTGTGTCGGCTCCACTCGATCAGGACAGTGAGCTAGTCGTTCCTCATTAGTCAAATATCGCTTGTAGTGTTCTTTTTTTAACCTCTTCTTCCACTCCTTTCATGAAGCTCCGATGGACTTCATTACCCAATTTCGACGCTCCTCGTCGATATTCGACTTGATCTGCAATGCATCAATCATCAATTATACTTAGTATACAAAAATACAAAAAGAGTAATTGAAATTTTGATTTCATATTACCTTCACTTCATTCCAAATCTCATTCTTGTGAGATAGTGGCACATGATGCCAACTATCGTGATCAAGAGGCGCTAAGCGCCCATTCCTAGATAAAATGCCCAGCCACCTTGTAAATTCATTGTACTTATGTCCAATGGGCTGCCCGTACTTATTCCAACTGATATTCAGTTGCTTATTGGGTGGCAAGTTCGCCACCTCGCTGATGACTGTAGGGCCTTGAAATCGTCTATTATGAATACCACCCTCTTTATGAAACAAAAGAATAGATATGAGCATTCTAAATATTTGAAATATAATATCTACATTTAATTAAATCAAGAACAGAACAAAACTATAAAAGTTACAAGCTTAACTTCACTTCACTTAAATTATATATTTACATACCCAGAGTCGATGCTGAACTATCTGAACTCTGTCCAACCTGGTTGGTGGTCAGGACCGGGTCAATAAAGCTCGAATGATGATGGTCGGAGGTCGACATCTTCATTTCCTTCACAATATGAAAATAATATATGTAATGAGATTGGAGTTAACCAAATAATTGTGAGCATAAAAAAAAAAGAAGAAGAAGCATGCATCACATTTGTGTTAGGCATCAATACTTAGTCATCAGATTCCGACCTAGAATCGTGGTCCTCTTTAATCAAATTAGATAAGTTTTGTGGAGTGTTAACTTCGTTTCCCTCCACATCCGTCCTATCCCAACTCACATTATCATCATTGGCAAGCATAGTCGCTTCCAATGTATGATTAATGCAAGGCAAGCTCTGAAGGTATGTATCATTATCAACAAACGAATCATTCATGCCCATTTCGAACAAATCCCTTGGCTTTAACCTGATAACAACATGCCAATCATGATCAATAGGATCGGGGACATAGAATACCTGTTGTACTTGGGTTGCTAAGACATATGGTTCATCATACAGGTTCCGACCAGTATGCCATAATTGTTTGAAATTCACGAGCGTGAACCCAAATTCATCCTTCTTGATTCCCCTGCCCTGAGTTCTTACATCCACCCAATCACACCTAAATAATACAACTTTCTTGGACCCACAATAATCCAACTCGATAATGTCTATTAAAACACCATAGTAATCCACATCCCCTATAACAGGGTTTCTATCACTTGTACTTGCGAAGCTTGATGTCTTTGTCGTCACTACAACTCCACTATTCTGTGTTTTCAAGTCTCTCTCACGGTCTCTTGTATGAAACCTGAAACCATTAATGATGTATCCTTTAAATCTTCTTGCAACAGTGTTAGGGCCCCGAGCCAAGCTTCTAACTTCTTTCGGAACTTGATCATTCCCAACATGGTCCACATGCTTCCCAAGCCAATCTGGAAACTTTTCATTGTCGATGCGTTCTAGGAGCCTCGGTGCTCTTCGGGGCATCTCCTTCTTAATCACTTTCTTGTGTTCACTGCATTTTATTCAATTCAATGAATAAGTTGTAAACAAGTGAGATTCTTATGAATTAACGCTACAAATAAAACTACTCTTACTCAATGAATGGTGCGACCGCATTGGTGTTGAACAACACATATCTATGTTTCATTCAGAACTAAATCCTAATCATCTCAATTCTGACCTATGTTTAAAACACACCCTAAGGAGATGCCATCATTACCTTGAAATCCATGCCATCCACCCTAATACCATTCAATCCCTTCCAATCCACCCGACCAAACATGCCCTAAGGAGATGCTGACTGTATCAGTAACCTAATAAGAGACATGAAGAAGACAATTCTTGACAAGTTTCTCTAGCAAGTTCCTGAAGTTCTTTAAGAATATTCACAAAACACACAATAGCCTGCAGATTATTGAGTTACCCATGAGATCAAACTCGAGCAGTTGCATTACTATGAACTGTCCCAGAAACATGGAAGGAAATCAGGCGAAGATACTGGATAAGTGCCTTAGCTTCCACTCCATCCAAATCTTTATAGTCAATTAAACAGAAGAGCAACCAAGTTAGACACTATACTCATCGCCCCCACAATATTCACGCTCCAAGAATTAAAACTTTAGCTACCAATAAATTAAATCAAGCATGCACATTTCTCCCTCTTTCAATTTTCTTTAAGACAAAGCTCTAACCATCTTGCCCCTACTATGATTACACACCTACAAAAGCCCATTTATACAGTATCCAATATGGGTCCAGAATCAAATATAGAAATATCAATTCATAAAATACAAGGTAACATGTCCACTTTGACAATTAATGTATTCTTACACTGCAGCTAAATATTGTATCCAGATAGATAGTGATTGACTTCTTAGAGAAATCAAAACCAACTTTAGTAACAATCACAATTCCAAAATATATGAGATTACTAAAATTCATTTTTTTTTAAAGATAACTAAAATTCACATGAAATGCTTAGAAGCAGAAACAGGTAAAAGGATGAAGGTCAATGTACCTTGAAGTGAACCCTCAGATCCGATCCCCTGGCCTTGCAGGCTGAGAAAGCAAACACAACAAAAACCGATTAGAAAACAAATTTCTGAAACCAAAACTTCCTACACGCTTTTGACCTTTCAAGCCTAATCCAAATGACCATGCAAAGTGAAG
This sequence comes from Magnolia sinica, assembly GCF_029962835.1. Classification (NCBI taxonomy): domain Eukaryota; kingdom Viridiplantae; phylum Streptophyta; class Magnoliopsida; order Magnoliales; family Magnoliaceae; genus Magnolia; species Magnolia sinica. The sequence continues at coordinate 58,464,081 of NC_080575.1, read as the reverse complement.
AATATTAGCAGCAAACTATAAATTGTCAAAAAAATAGAGGAGGAGATGAGGTAGCTGAAAAGAACCCCAAACTCAACGGGAAAATCAACATTGGAAAACAAACACCATAGTCTAGGAGATCTAACACGACAATGACAGAGATGAAGAAACCATAGTTCTCCATCCTCACTGAAAATGAGATCAAATTGACTATCAAATTAGACGAAGAAACCCTAATGCTTCAATTTTTTTCAATAACAAGATCAAATTCAATGCCGAGTTCGATGAAGAGTCCTAGATCTTCATGTGCATTACATACACCATCAAATTCAACACCACAACAACCGATAAAAGCCCTAGATCTTCAAATCGAAAGAATGGGAGATCAATTCTAACAACAAAAAGATACGAACAGACCCAAAGGAGTGGAAGGAGCGAAATGAAAAGAATTGAGCTTACCTTGAACTGATTTGGATCTGGATCTGAATGATAAGGAGGTCTTCTAGCAGCTTTCCTTCTTCCAATAGAGAGAGAGAGAGAGAATGGATTTGGATCTGGATCTGAATGATAAGGTCTTCTAGCAGCTCTCCTTCTTCCAATCGAGAGAGAGAGAGAGAGAGAGAGAGAGAGAATGGATTTGGATCTGGATCTGAATGATAAGGTCTTCTAGCAGCTCTCCTTCTTCCAATCGAGAAAGAGAGAGAGAGAGAATGGATTTCGATCTGGATCTGGATCTGGATCTGAATGATAAGGAGGTCTTCTAGCAGCTCTCCTTCTTCTAATCGAGAGAGAGAGAGAGAGAATGGATCGAGGGCGTGGATCGGAGCAGCGAGAGAGAGAGAGAGAGAGAGAGAGAGAGAGAGAGAGAGAGAGAGGGCGTGGATGGAAGTAGAGAGGATGAAGTGAGGTTGGGTTTTTTTATATAGGGCACAAACAGGGCGCGGATGAAGATGAACGATCCGATCAAATGGCTATGGGTTGCACAGGGTCGGCCCATTTGCTTAAATGGATCACATTTTCTGACGAGAGCCTGACCCACAACTGATAAGCTCAGCCCATGCCTAGCCATGGCTACGAGCACAGACACACGTGGACTGAACCCAGCCGTCCATCCACTTTTGTGAAAGATCTGGACGGTTCATTAGTTGTGCCCCATATTAACAGAAATTCCATTGAAATGTGACAAGGCCAGCTCCAGTCTGGTTGCGCATTGATTGGACGGTCTGGATGCATTGCTAGAGTGCACAAAAGAGTTTGAAGGGCTGATAGATGCATGCTGGATCCTAAGCCTAAAACAAACTTTCCAAAGGTCCAGATTCAACATGCGCTTTGTGGCCACCCGATGAGTGGCTCCACAAAACGTTCTGCCTCGATCGCTTTTGAGGTCTTGCCAAGGCGTGTTTTTGTTCATCCATGGATGAAGTCACATGGGTCTCAAGATCCAATGGTCTAGATAATTTTTCAGCGATTTTATAGGGGATGATCCAAAAATTAGATTGACCGTATGATGTGACCATTGGATTGATGTCCTTCGTGCAACTAACAAGAAAGGATGGTCCAAAATCTACATTAGACAAGGTAAACTTTCTCATCACCATTGTTTGTGGGGTGGGAAGTGGACTGGAGTTTTAGCCTCAGTAACTCACCAACCGAGGCAAAAGGGCAGACTTTTTGCCTCAATTGCTCACCAACTGAGGCAAAAGGGCAGACTTTTGGCCTCAATTGCTCACCAACTGAGGCAAAAGGGTAGACTTTTGGCCTCCGAGGCAAAAGGATAAACTTTTAGCCTCGGTTTCTCACCAACCGAGGCAAAAGGGCAGACTTTTGGCCTTAGTTTTCAATAACCGAGGCAAAAGGGCAGACTTTTGGACTCAGTTGCTCACCAACCGAGGCAAAATGATAGACTTTTAGCCTCAGTTTCTCAACAACTGAGACAAAAGAGCAGACTTTTGGCCTCAGTTTCTCACCAACCGAGGCAAAAGGGTAGACTCTTAGCCTCAATTTCTCAACAACCGAGGCAAAAAGGCAAACTTTTAACCTCAGTTGCTTACCAACCGAGGCAAAATGGCAAACTTTTAGCCTCAATTGGTCACTAACCGTGGCAAAAGGGCAGACTTTTCACCTCAATTTCTCATCAACCGAAGCAAAAGGGCAGACTTTTGGCCTCAGTTCTTAGCAATCAAGGTAAAAGGGCAAACTTTTAGCCTCAGTTGCTCACCAATTGAGGCAAAATGACAGACTTTTGGCCTCAGTTGCTCACCAACCGAGGTAAAAGGCTAGACTTTTGGCCTCAGTTCTCAACAACCGAGGCAAAAAGGCAGACTTTTGGCCTCAGTTTCTCACCAACTGAGGCAAAAGGACAGACTTTTGGCCTCAGTTCTCAACAACCGAGGCTAAAAAGCAAAAAAGAAAACTTTTAGCCTCAGTTGCTCACCAACCGAGGCAAAAGGGTAGACTTTTGGCCTCAGTTACTCACCAACCGAGGCAAAAGGGCAGACTTTTGGCCTCAGTTTCTCACCAACAGAGGCAATAGGTCAGAGTTTTGGCCTCAGTTTCTCATCAGCCGAGGCAAAAAGTGAATTTTTAACCTTAGTTTACAACCGAGGCTAAAAACCATATTTAGCCTCCTTTTTTTGAACCGAGGCTAAAAAATTGAGGCTAAAGGCCTACTTTCTTGTAGTGATTAAATGATACACTGATATTATTGGATAGTATGGGATTGTGTTGATTTAAATCTGAAAATTGGTATAATCTCTACAATGCATGATTTACGATTACTTAATATGCCTTGTGCATCTAGCATTTGCATGCACAACATGTGCCAAATTCCTGGAGGACCTCCCTAGATGTTATACTTGGTAGAATCATTACCAAAAGCCCACTATAGTAGTGGAAGCCTACTCAATGAGTAAATGTGGGCCTTGCCAATGCCTACTAAATGGTAGAAGCCTGCTAAGGGGCAAATGCGGATTGACGGGTTTCCAACTCAAGCAAGTGGACGGATTCTCAAATTATATATTCTATTCTAATTTGTTGTGAAGAACCATGCCAGGACTTCTCACTAGGCGTGGCTAGCTTAACCTATATTAATGTAAAACCATACATATGTTATTGAGGGTGAGCCAGTGGCTCAAGAATAAGAGTACATGGTCAAGCCAAAAAAGGACTTATCGGATACGTGACCCTACTTGACAAATGAAGAAGTTGCTGCCCTAGAATAGCCATGATTTTCACTTTAATTATATTTTTAACATCCCGAATTTTCACGACTAGAGTTTATACTCGTGTCCGAGAAACCGGGTGTTAATATTGTATAACTGGATGCTTTAAAATCATACCTTATTTTTTTATCTAGATCACATCCAAATACATTTATGAAGGTAACATTCACATGAATAAAATCAACTGTAATGATTATTTCATCAAAGTAATAGAATTCAGTAAATAATCAAATGCTTTCTCACGGGAAGCTTATTACATTTATCGAGTTCGCAGCAAAAGTGTAAAACTAAATCATAAAACTATTTTAGTGTTCTTTCAGTATAGCCATTCCACAGAAATATGGTCCTCTAGGTCTTCAATTTGTACATTACCTGTATCATCTGTACAGTTGGAGAGGGTCAACTCCCTATTCATAGTGATGGTTATCCTTTAAGATTAACAATGATTCAAGAGATTTATAAGAGCAATGTAAGGGTTCTGATATGTCCCGTACTCTATAACTACAAGGGTATTAGCATGGGTAAACAATCTACATGAGATGCATGCCTAGCAAAGTATGTGCAACTCACCACACCATACATAGTGATCATTATAATGTGGAATATGATTCATATAAAAGTCGGATCACCCACATTCTCACACTGCAGAGATTCACTGGCATGTCTGACTTTACCGTGACTTTATGTGAACACCTCAAGGCGGCACAACACATGAATCAGATGAATTACATGACAAGATTTGTTTATGGAGCAATTATTTGTGACATCTAATCCCGAAAGTGATGTAACACGTATTGCGAATTACTTACGTAGATTTATGCACTACTACCCAAAACCTATAGAATTACACATCGACCAAGAGGGTCTTTACCCAAAGGGCATTACGTCTATGATAAAATATTTGAATCACTAGTTGTGATACCTCTTAACACATCACTTGCACTTATAGAGAACAAAAACCGAGTCATAGGGCTTCTGAAAAATCAAGAAACATGCCCAAGCCTCAAAGGTAAATAACATAAGGCTAGTAAAGGAAGAGAGTAGCAATGACTAACTCACAAAGAGGAGAGTGACAATGGTCAACTCATTAAAAGGAGAGTAGCAATGGATAACTCAACAAATAGAAGAGTGACAATAGCCAACTCAATCATAGGGGGAGTGGCAATGGCCAATTTAATAAAGAGAAGAGTAGCAGGGGTTAACTCAACAAATTGATAAAGGCAGGGCCAAGGCCTGTATCCATTGCTCCACATAAATTCATAAAGATCACTTGTAAATAATCATCATATCATAATTTCCAAAGGGGTAAATAAGTGTTGACGGTAAATTGAACAATAGCAGAGAGAGAATCATAGAATCATGAAAAAATAGTATGTAAAAGGCATGATAACACGTATCACTTAAATTACTGTAAGCTTAAAGGAATAAAACCCTCACCTTTAGTGTTGTTCCTTCCTTAAACGTGGTTATGCATTGAAGGATTAGGTCTTTAATCTAATATTTAAGAATTTGGATGGGTATATTTTATTCAAACTAGCTAGTCTTCTTGGCTTAATTTCTAGATCGAAGCATTAGGAGAGGAAGAAGAAAAGAAGTATACGAGGAAGTTAGCCACGGCATACCTATTATCTCAACTTTCTATTCAGCGAGTTATTTGACTAAGTAGTTGGTCATTCTCTTTGCCATGAAACTTTCTTCTTCTCTCTCTTTCTCTTTCTCTTTCCTTCTCTCGTTTTCTTCCTTTCTTTTCTTTTCTTTTGTTTTCTTTCTCTTTCTTTTTCCTTATCTTTCTTTCTTCTTTTCTTTCTCTTTCTTCTTTTCTTTCTCTTTCATTATTTCTCTTTCTTCTCTGTAACGCCCTGAAATTCGGGGGTCGAGCATAACTCAGCTCCCGAGTTTCAAAACATCACTTATGCAACATATTGAATGATGGATGTATGTTGTCTGTATGAGTGCATAAAACATGGAATAGATTAAGCCAAACGGCGAACATAATTCAGGGATAAGTGAAAGAACACAAGTGGAAGACTTAAAGAAATATATGTGTACATGTGTAAATCCCTGAAATACATATACATACCAGGTCATACTTATAAGTGTTACTATCAAAATTACATATATTAAATGACATCATCTATACCCAAAAAAAAAATTTCAGAATCCCACGCATCAGAACAAGGCTCACTAGAACCCGCCTGAAAACTGCATGAAAGAAAATGCAGCCTCATCATCCTCGAACTCCTACTTTATCTCAGGGGTCGCATCAATATCTGCATTTAAGACAGAGTCTGGTGGGTGTTTAAACACTGTCCCAGAACGTGGGAGTGAGTGATCAACTCAGTGGAACAATAAAGCAAAGGTTAACATGTTATCAATTTAATCAAGCAGTAATGATAAAGCAGAATAATCAAACATGTCCTAAGTACTCTTGTTAATGCAAAGATGTATGTAGAATGAAGCATGCCCTCGCGCGTACACCCTCAGCGTCTTCATCTTACGTTACGCATGACATCGCCTCAAAGTGCGCCACCTCTTCCAGGCACATGCAAATGCGGTGCATGAACATGATTACCAAGTTGTTATTAGTCCTTTTCATACAGCAAGATTGGGAAGCTAAGGTACCTTCCTCATATCACCATCCAAACAGTGATCCATTCTAGAGTCGTCAGTCCTAGACAATCTTATACGATCATATGGTTTTAAATCGTTGCAAAGGGCTCGTCACCAATCAATGCACACCTATCATACGTTTGTTACTACAATAAGGCTCGTCACCTCAATGCGGTATCCAGGTATGCTCGAGGTCACTACAAAGGGCTCGTCACCAATCAATGTAGGCCGACAGCACGAATATAGTGTCCCATACCACCATAATCAGCTCACGAGTTTGGTTGCTCACTGGTTATTACGGGGAGGATCGTCACCCCAGCGTAGGCTTACAGCTCGACCACGGTGTCCCATACCACCATGTCCGGCTCATGAGTCTTAGCGGATCAAGGTACAGCGGTTAATAGGATGTCATCGGTAAGTTTGGTACCCTAGATTCAAGCAATAGCGTCCATACATGGTGAACATACATCGGACAATCGGGTTACTTGACGAACTCGACTAGCACGAGTACACGTTGCGTTGAATGACATAGAGTACGCAAACACTCCGTGTGGCCAAACTACTGCCGACAACTCTAATACGACTCGGGTTCATCAAAACACGTCCTTTATGGCGAAAGCAGCCTCAACCACAATCTCAAGGCCGATTACCGATTTCCTAGACTATTCCATAGTCCCAAACACATTCCACTATAACAGATGTTCATATCGACAATTTAGAATAGTAATGGAACAACAACTCAAATCATGTGGTATGTAAGCATTTGAAGAATATCAACTTAACATTGATTTTCACATAAGTAATACTTGAAATTAAACAACAAGGAATGTAACTTGCATGAAAGAAATCATACACACTAATAGGAGAGTTGAGAATCACTTCTCAACGCCCATACTAGGTTGATATATTACACACCAGATCATTCAGACATTTCTACAAACACTTAGAATACATAGGTCAACATACATGACGTATGTTGGAATACACACATCTGGACAATTCCTTTTTCCAAGGAGTTGACACACATACATCTTGCATAAATACATGATAAATAATCATGGCAATCATATGAGCATATTTTATACGTATACAGTATTTCTTACATACACATAGAATACACAAATCTCAATATAACACATGCATATCAGGAACGCAAAATAAACATAACATTTAGCATGTGAAATCTCATCCATAACAAGAATAAACCATTCACTGGCATTGAAAGCCTTGAAAACCATAACCTATACGATTAAAGTCTGCACCTTAAATCAGAAAAGAACACCGAACTGATTTCAGACGATATGTCTTCGTCAACGGCGACAAGATAACCTAAGGCAAGAATAGAAATGAGATACAACACACATAAACTATTCTAAGCTCTAACACAGATTAGGGTCAGGTTAACTTACCCAAGGATGAACTCAGAATCACAGGAAAAATGATTTAAAAGTGATGGTTTAAGGATGAAGAAGAACAGGAAAGAATCTAAGATGATTCACCAACTTTCTCTCACTTTCTCTCTCTTTTCCTCTCTCTTTCTTAACTAGGGTTAGGAAATTCGTATGGAAAAGAGAGTTAGGGTTTTAAGGTCTATATATAGGCCTAACATTGATGAAAATAACCCTAGGGCCAAGGTATACTTAGGTTATAACCAAAACAGGCCTCTCTCGATCCAACAGAACACTTCCGGTGGGCCTTTTTCCACGAGAGGTCGGACTTATGCTCACTGACCATGGATCTAGGTCAGACTGAGTTTTCGTACCGATCGGATCTACATATCAGCCGTGGCGGACCACACTCAATTCAACGGTCACCGAAACTCGATCAGGTCCACAAGCACAATGACATGCCTGGGCCACCTTCCCTGATCCGAGGGTGAAATTGGGTCAGAATCCAACGGTCCGATTGCTTAAAATCATCACGCAAGCGACACGACTCAGATTTCATAAAATCACCTTTTAGTTTTCACCGTTCTCACACTCTTCACTCCGGATTCAAACAAATTGACCCAGAACATCATCTGGACTTGATTTTTGAGGTGATGGTCAAGTCCAACATGGTGACCATAACAGCCTAAGATCATCGCTATCGGACTTTCGACGTGCGGTCCAAGTCCGATCTAAAGCTTCCAAAAATTCCTAAGAGCAACTGGATTTAGCGATGAATCCCAGATTTCAGAGTAACCTAGCGCTAATGATACTACAGGTTTTGAGTCATGCAGATCAAATTTAAAGTGATTGATGCAAATTTCACAAGCAATCGAGTTTAACACTAATTACCCACAATTAGCTTCTAAGGAAAATAGAGGTAGTACTCGGGTCTTGGCACAAAAATTTTCGGGTCATTACATTCTCCCACCTTCTTTTGCATGCATCCTCCAAACAGGAAGTGGGAGTCCTTTATAACGTGGATGGGCTTCTGGAGCCTTCATGCGTACCTCATACATAGCTGGAGTGTGGAGAGTTGGCGTAACTCATCGATGAACAACAGAACTTACTAATTTCATAATCTCAAAATGGGAAAAGAAGATACTCAAAGCTATTGCAGATCTACTGTAATTTGAGTCACAATAAACCATTAAAAACTAAAGAAACATCCCATCATGCTACAGGTTTCACCTCTTAGCCCTAACTAAGAGGTTTAGCTAACCATAGACATGATTGGACCAAAGTCTCTTAAGAAAAACTTGAAAATAACTAAGGAACAAGAAGAAACCTCTTGGCGATGACTTCTCCACCCTTTTGCTCCACTCCTTAAACCTTAGAAGATGCTTAGGAACATCTTATGGAGTCATATTTATAGTTTTAGAACTCCAACTTTCACACCTAGTTGGAAAACTGTAGAAACTGCCTTAAATTTATGCGGTTTGCTAAAATAGACTTCACTCTGCATAATTTTTCAAAATAGACTTCACTTGTGCCTCGATAAGCTAATGGAGGCTGGTTCACCCTAGCCTCAACCCAATCCAATTCTTCATTCCCAACTCCCTACTTATGATCACTGGAAACATCAAGATTGGGAAGCTAAATCAACAATGCAACATAATGACAATTCTCTTTGGTCCTATACATCTGAGATCTAACAAGAAATGATCCAAAAGAATTCACTTCAGAATTCCATACAAACTCTAGAGATCAATCAGCAAAACACAGTCCAAAGACTTTAAGAACTTATAAAAGATATACAACAATGGGGTTCACATGATGCGATTATAGAGAATATTGAAATTGAGAATGAAGAGTTGGATTGTATTAATGAGCATATGGTTCAATTTTCTGAAGAGTCAATCTCGATGACAGTCCAAAGAAATGATCATGCGACATGGGTGTCTTTCAAATATAATGATAATGACACACTTCACTCATATGACACACTTGGTTTTAATGATGAGGGAGAGTTTAGTTTATTTGAACCTCAACCTAATTTAGAAATAGAATGTGAGGAAAGTGATCCCATCCCAAGTGTGTACTGTACTGAATTGGAAAATGATGAGTATTGAGATGGAGATCATGAATGTGAAGCCTAAATTCCCCTGGAATCAATCTCAAGTTTGGTCTAGGTCAATCATCAAGAAGTACATGAAGTGATCGGTCATAATGTGCTACTCCACTCATCTGATATAGCTGATTTAAATGTGGAGGATGAGCCTCTTTCAACCGACCCTTCTAACTCTTGCGAGACATGTTTAGACCACTTACATGAATTGAATGATGATATGATTCGGAAGATGGACAAGTTGCTCGATATGACTTTGGAATTTGAGGCCACCATCTCGGTTGTACACTTTTGACAATACAATGCTTTTACTGAGTAGTACCGATGAACAGAGTCTTCACATCAATTCTTCGCCTGTTGATTCTCAATCCACCTATGAAAGTCCAGATAAGATACATCCGGTGACTATTTATTCTCACCATGATGAAGAACAAGAGATCATGCTTCCATCCACTTCCAGAGACGATGGAATCCTTGAGCAGATTATTACAAATTTCAATGAGAAAAATGAGTCACTCCCAACTGAATTTCCCAACTCTTCGGATGATTGCTTTGCACACTTTGCAAATTCAAATGATCCCATGATATAAGACATAGTGAATGCCTTGCATGACAACACCTCGGTAGTTGTTACTGACCGAGAGAACCCTTATTCTGAAACCTTTCCCTTCACAGATCCTAAATGTTTACTATCACAAGAGGGAGAGTTGACAATTGAACCGAAATCTGAAACTTCGGAATGTGTTGAGATTACATCATCTGCTGAGAATTTTTCTGAATTTTATCTACCTATAGTCTCTGATTCACCATGGAGTACTAACATTGAAACTTTTTCAGTCACAGGTGAATCCTATATACTTTGGATACCTCAAGCGATTCAACGACAATTGTTTGCTGAGGTCCATAAATTTCTCTGAAAATTCATACTATAGGGCATCCAAGCCTATTGCAAAAAGGGCTTTTGGATGATCTTGCGCATTGTTTTCTTCTTGTCTGATGGGTGATAATAGTTCTCACCCCAATAATCATGATAACTAAAATAATCACATACCGTTTTCTTAATTGATGAAGTGTGATTATTCTCCCACATATGATCACATAGGGACTTCCTAACCAGTGGAGCATTATATTCCAGTCGGTTCTTGATGATGGTTTCAGAAAAATTTTGAGACATGGTTGTTTCCTAACATAATCATCTGCCAGTCCTTCACAATATCTCTCATCTTCTAGAAGTAACTTAGTGTACTGACGTTCCCACTCTTGCATATACATGGTGAAACCCAAATTCTGAATCTAATTCTAAAATAAGTTCCTAAAAATAAAAAATTCTACAGAAATATGGAGGGCAAGTAAAGAGAAGAAGTTATCAAAAGAGAAGAACTAGAATTGAAGATCTTACAAAATGAAAATAATCAAACTATGCTAGCAATGTTAGAAGGAGAAAGAGAAGAAGGAAAAATAAGATGAATCCTAAAAACAAGATCTAAAAACTGAAAAAATCATAAAAACCCTAAATCTAAAACAAGAAAAATCTAACCTAAAATAAAATCAAACCTAGAAAAACCTAAAACTATTTGTGTTCAACGCCACTCCTTGGCAACGACATCAAAAACTTGTTCACAACCCCAAGGGTAGGGTCGCGATGTAGTAATAATCTCGGTGAGACCGAGGTCAAATCTACAGGGAATGGGGAACACAGTCTATAACTAATTTAAGTCTAACTTGGTTGGTCTAGGTTTTTAATTCAGAAATTTAGAAAAAGGTTTTGATATGATAAAGATAAAAAGCCTAATGTTGAGGGTCAAATATTACATATTGGACCCCATTTATTACTTAGTTTTATGCACATGAGAATGCTTAAATTTCTATTTTAATCATGTTTGTGTCGCAAAGTGAATTTAAGAGCTTGAATTGAAAAGGATGGATTTAATGCTCAAGAATCACAAAAACCAGTGGACAGATTAACCAATTAGATGTTAATCACTAATTTAGAGCTCACCTGATCTTTGGATAGGCCTCAACTTTGGGAGCAACCCTTTAAATTAGATGGGAAAGCGGATGGACGGAATAGATTTCTCAAAAATAGCAAGTGGGCCTTCATGTAACCGGTGTACACAGTAGGAGTACGCCCGCTGTGTACCGGACTAACAAAAGCGGTCAACCATCGGTGGCCCGCATAATCCCGAACGGATGAACAGAGACTTGCGGATGATCATCATCTCAATCCAGCAACCCGATCTAATCTGTTCATTCGAACTGGACGAAGGCCCCGACCAAGATCTGGGTGATCTTGGTCTGGGACATGCTAGAAAGCAGCCGTCAACTCGCTGAACATGGAATCATCGCCGCACAATTAACTAGGTGGCCGCATCAACGGAAAGCCAAAACCATCCATCTCGAACCGAAAATCTGATGCGAATCCAATGGACAGAATGGATTTCCCCACCAGCACCGATTATGGGCCCACCAATTGTCACAATGCAAGAAATTTCGCAAAGAAGTGCGAACGGGAATTGCGGACGTAGCTCGAGCCACCGCGGGCTGTTGGATGATCAAGGTCTAGATCGGGGCCATGATTCGGACTGTTCAAATGCTAGCCAAGCAAATTTCGACCACTTCTATGTGGTCGAAATTACTAGATCGGGCAATCTCTTCATTCAAACGTGGATCAAATGCAATTGTCTATGCGTTTTTCGTTGGGCAAGAACAGGGTAGCGTAAAATGATTTCTGCAAGAGGGCCTACTGGAATAATTTGGAAAGAATATCCCATCCTATAAATAAGGTGTCACCTAACGTTGAGCAAAAAGGAAAAAAAGTGAGCAAGAGGAGAGAAAGAGAGGGAAAGAAAGGACTAGCCAGCTGTCACTATCAAGAGTTTATTTCTCCCCTTTCCTAGTTGTTATTGTCATTATTTTCTTAAGAGAGTCTAGTTCAATCATATCTATGATTGGCTAAACCTCTTAGTTAGGGCTAAGAGGTGAAGCCTGTAGCATCATGGGTTGTTTTCTATTGCTTTGATTCATGTTGTTGAACTCTCTTCGATTTTAGTTTAATTATAAGAAATACTTTCAGTTTTTAATGGTCTGTTGTAACTTAAATTACAATGGATCTGCGATAGCTTTGAGTATGTTCTTTTCATTATTGAGATTGTGGTTTTAGAAAATCTCGTTGTTCACCATCGTCCCCTAGGCATGGTTGGATGATGGAATTCTCCCTAACTCTCACAATTCTCTTAGATTGGTTGTGGATTAGTAAATTATGTTGTTTACTTTGTCTCATGGGCATGGTTTTGTGATGGAATCACTTCTAGTTCTAATATCTTTCATCAATTGGGAACTAGATCAAAGGAAGTTTAGACTTGATTTTTAATGAGATATCTTCCAATTAGATGAAGATGGGACTCTGATTCCAGTTATGTTTGTAAATCAAGCATAGATCTCCCTGATCTCTACAAGTGGATCCTTGAAAATCCTAGTTTCCCACTTTTGAAGTTCACAAGTTTTCATTAATTTGTTTACAATTAGTCTCTCACATATTATAGATTAGGTTTTATCTTCTTCTAGTTCTAATTCTAGTCACTTTCAGAAAACACACGTGATTAGTCCTTGCGGATTTGACCTCAGTCTCACCAAGATTATTGCTACATCGTGACCCTACACTTGGGGTTGCGGACTAGTTTTTGGCACCGTTGCCGGGGACTAACGGTTGCGTTTTTTTGAGATTAAATAGTTTTGAACTTAGTTTAAGAATAGGGTTTTTCTACTTTCTATTTTTAGGTTAGGGTTTTTTCTAAATTATTTTAGAAATTAACTTAGTTTTCTATTTCTAGGTTAGAACTTTCCTAATCAGTTTTTAGAAATTAGGTTGTTTAATTTTCTTTTTAGAAACTTTTCTTTCTAGTTTTAGAAACTAACCCATCTTTTTAATTTTTTTAATTTTTAGAAACTTTCTAATTTTGGAATTTCTATTTTAGAAACTGACTTGTTTTGTTTTATTTTGCAGGATCTTAATTTAGGAACTTCTAATTTGGTAAGTTCTTTCTAATTCTCTCTCTTTCTATTTTTAAGATTTCTATTTCCTTTGTGTTTTTAGGTTTAGGTTAGATTTTGAAATTAAGGGCTGAGAGTGTTTCATGCCCAAGTGGGTCCATGATAACTCTCGACGTCTTTTAAGTAAAGGAGGATTGGTTGAGGGGTTATCTATCCATCACAGGATTGGACACTACTCGAGATCCTCAGAGTTAATTGAAGTGATGGCTATAAATTAACCGGTAAATCAACAACTTCAACCTAGGGCTGAGGAAGTCCAAGATGAGAATGAGGTGCATCAAGCACCCCCGCCTCATACTTTGTGAGATTATTTACAACTGGCAGGGGTGAGCACACCCTCATGCATGGTTTTTCTAGAACATATGAGACATATGGATATTAAGCCAGGGGTGATCCAACTCCTTCCAAAATTTTATGGACTTGAATATGAAAGCCCAGATGCACTTGAAAGAGTTTGACGAGATTATAGCCACTTTATATTTTCCTCACATGTCTGAGGATACGGTCAGACTGAAACTCTTTCCCTTTTCTTTGAAAGAGAAAGCTAAGACGTGGTTGCATTCACTACATCCTCGATCTATGGGCACATCGAATGACATGATAAGGGAGTTCATAAAGAAATTTTTTCCACATCATAAGACAAACACCCTTAGAAAGTCAATCATGAACTTCACCCAAAAGGAGGATGAAATATTCTTCCAATGTTGGGAATGGTTCAAGGATCTTGTTAGTTCATGCCCACAACACAGTTTTGAAACGTGGTGTATTATACACTTTTTCTATGATGGACTGATATGCTCCATGCGCTAATTGGCCAAGACAATGTGCAATGGGTAATTCATCAATAAAAATGTCAATGATGTGTGGGATTATTTGGACAGACTTGTTGAAAACACACAAACGTACAATCATGGGACACTTACCCAAAATCAAGCACCACTTCTAGGCCCACTCAATCAAAGGAAAGGGGCGAATTATACCTTCTGAAAGAGGAAGGTGATATTAATGTTAAAGTATCTAATCTCATGAGAAAAGTCAAGGCCATGGAATAAAAGAAGGATAACGATAATGAAACTGTTTACGGTATTTATGCTTGTAACATTCACATAACTGAAAATTGTCTGACAACAAGAGGTGTTGAGTGAGCAATCTAATGCTGTAAACAATTATCAAAAACCTTTTAATGGACCTATTTCCAATACATACAATCTTAGTTGGAGAAATCATCCAATTTTTAGCTAGAGGAATGGATAAACGTGTACTCCTCAAGGTTTCTTCAACCAAATTCCAAATTAAGAGAAACCTCAAGAGGATCCGATTTTAAAACATTTTCAAAAGCAAGAGCTTTTTAATCAGGGGATGCTACAAGCTTTTTAAGACCTTACAAAAGCCATACAAGGGCTTGACACAAGGAATACAATTGGGAATAAGGAAGCATTCTTGTCAGACCTTTAATCAAGTATCCGTTTTATTCTGATAGGTCCCGCAGTCCTACCGGTCGAATTCCAATGACCCACGACTTGTAAGTAGCATTTACGATCATCCTTAAATCTCATCCTTTAAACCCAACCCGGATTGACCCGAAACCTATACCTTTGTAACCGTGTCGACGCCACGGTTCCAATGCTGCATCTCGTGTGTAAATCCGATGTGTACATCAAAAGTTGCAGGCTGCGCTTTATTTGGACCCTTAATCGTGTTTTGGACCCACCTAGCATATGTGCACGCCACCCTATGCATTCATGACATCATCATTTTCATAATTACCTAGCCAACCTATAGCTAGCCTAGACCACTAGCCCCTTAGCAAGCATGGACCCTTTCTCCAAAACTAATCATGGCACATCTCTCTCCCATGAGCAATCATAGTTTTGCTTCTCAAAGCTCATCATGAGCCTACATTAGCATCATTACCTTGCCTTATCTCTCCATCTCTCTCTTTTCTCTTCATTTTTCCTTTCTTCCTCTCCATTTGCAAGAGAGAAAAACGTCCACCATTCCAACAAATTCTGGCCATCTTTCCTCCCATTTCCCCTTAAATCTAACCCCTAAAACTCAATCTTAACCATAGATCTATAACCCTTTGAGCTTAAGGAGCTTGAAGATAGGAGAATCTTGGAGATCCATTGAGGTGGGTGCTCATTTAGTATAGGTTTTTTTGATTTTATCTTTAGATCTTTTTATTCCCATTCAAAGGAACTTGTGGGGCCCATCAAATGATGGTAGAGGTCCCCCATGCCTCCATGGGTGTGGCCAATGGCCCACCCTTTGCATGCATGATCCATTGATGGGGCCATTCTCCATGGACCCCATCATGGCAATTTCTCTTTGATGTATAGTGTATGGCGCCATCTAGACCCTAGATCCTTGGTGGGGATGGTATTCCCACCTTAGATTCAATTTTTAGATGCATGCGTGTGCAAGATCTAGCTTGTAATTGATATAATGGATGATGTGTATGGTTGTGATGATGGAGAGGCCCTCAATAGTGGCACAGCTCCTCTCCTATGGTCGGATTTTATTTCCCATTCCTCTGATTTTGATTTATGATGTGTGTGGCCCACTTTGAGGCCTTAGAACATCCAGACCATTCAAGCAAGATAAGATGCCCCTTGCTGTCCATTTTCTGGACAATGGCATCCCACTTACTGCCTTATTATTGCATGCATGAAGTTTTGGGTTGGGAATTTGGTCTAGATGTCATGCCCCAAACCTGGAAATCAGATTCACAGGAATCCTGATCGTCGAATTCAGCACCAACAGCCTCCATAGTACCCCATTCTCAGCTCTCAGCGCCCATATGCCAGGTTCCGATCCTGTGATCCTACAAGGAGGATTTTCAACATCAATTTGTCTCATAAGAAGCATAACCACAAGTTTGCCCAAATGACAAATGCAACATCATTATCACATATCCACTAATATAAACATTTGAATACAATGTTGAAATGAAAATACATATGTCAAAATCAAAGCTCCAGAAGTCAGCTACATGCTCTAAGCTCCACGCTGCTACAACTTAACATCACTTGCACGCATCTATCATGCATAAGCTTATAAAAAGCTTAGAGGGTGGTGTAAGTGTGTGCACAAGGTAAGTGCCAAGTATTCAATGCAATGCCATAATCATGTAATATCCTAAATACTGGTAAGGTCATGAATCATACGATGTCAGAGTAAGCAGAAATACTGACAAGTCCAAGAATTAAACAATATCAGAGTACGCAATATAGATCAACTATACAAATGAGGAGCCATAAAGAGTTAAATATCAGATGTCGATGATGCAATGTAATAGACAATTCCTGATGAGTTCACAAATAACGTCAACCGTACCTAAACCATATAAATGTAGAAACACAGTAATCCAAAATGCCATATGCTGCGGATGTAATGCAATATGCGGTGAGAATGGAATGACCATGCTGGAGTGTGAAGTCGAGATGATAGTATGTAGTATCGTATGCTATGGGGTCCATAACAAGGGACTTCTATCCAAACCAGTCCCATACTTAATTTGGATAGTCAGACTCAATGTGGTAAACTCCTGATCCCAGGTTAGTCACGTGCCTCAACCCAAATCCTGGCCATTGCGAAGGTACATGTAACAAATAGTTGCGCACCACCAGCCCGAGTGGATACTGAATGAATGAATAAATATGTAACTCCTACTCAATAAGTCCATATATCAGTACTGTACATCTCTGAGATCATCACCAAAGTCTAGTACACTCCAAGCTGGTTACCACCCCGGCTGGCCACGCAGCCCAGCGAATGAAAAAGACCTCACACCTACCTGCCAGTAGTATATCAATGCCTACCCGGCTCATTGATAACGAACCCATTTGGGAGCTGGTCATACTCAGCCTAGCTTATAGCTCCCTCACTCGGGTGGATAAGGCCACACCCCCTCCCAATCGACCACGACACAGTGGGAGACATGGCCCACTGGTATTCGGCACTCGAACACTCATGTATCCACTCGGTCTAGACGTTGAGGCATCTCCTGGCCACAGAGGTTTAAGGACTTTCACCCACGGATATCCAAAGTACTCAGATGCTCGAACCAAACATTTTCGGTGTCCCATCTAGCCATCCATGACATGCCTGTGGAGGCTACGACCCTGATATCGTTAGGGCATATGGTAATCACAACACAAAATACAAGATGCATGAGTCATACAATCCAGTCATGCATCAATCTTGCCCATGTCGTGCGCTCATGTGAGACAATCTTCGCCTATTAGGGAGTCTCATAACAACCTGCCCAATGACATATGCAATGGTCAACCACATCTCATAATAAATATGCAGATGATGTGTATGGGCATGTATCATGATGCTATGCTATCACATACTCATAAGTGGTATCAATAACCAGCATCGACAATGTGGACATTTAACCAACATTGTCTCTAAGGAATGGGCCACATAGAGCCTAACATATAGTGGGCCCACGGCTTCACACAAGAGCTAAATATACAACAACATGGGCCTCACTCAAGAGCTTAACACATCACGATGGGCCTTTCACATGGGCCTAACATACATCACAATGGGCTCCATCGCCTGGCCCTCAAATGCATCACAATAGGTCTCACACATAGGCTCATATACATCACATTGGGCCTTAAACATGGGCTGAATACACATCACAACGGGCCTCAAATATGGGCCGTATATACATCACATTGGGCCTCGAACACGGGCCAAAAGTACATCACAATGGGCCTCAAATACAGGCTACATATACATCACATTGGGCTTCATCAATCGGCCTCGATATCCGACCTTGACAATCGGATTCAAAATCGGCCTCAACAATTGGCCTTGACAATCGGAATCGGCTTCAATAATCGACCTCGACAATCGGAATCAGAATCGGCCTCAGCAATTGGCCTCAACAATCGGAATCGAAATCGGCCTCAACAATCGACCTTGACAATCAAAATTGGAATCGGCCTCGACAATCAGATTCGACCTCGATAATCGACTTCGACAATCAGTCTATACAATTAGCCTCAATAATCAAAATCAACCTTGATAATTGGAATCGGTATCGACAATAAAAATCGGCCTTGATAATTGGCCTTGACAATCGGAATTGGAATCAGCCTCAGCAATCGGAATCGAAATCGGCGTCAATAATCGGCCTCGACAATCGGATTCAGCCTCGATAATCGAAATCAACCACGATAATCGGCCTTGGCAATCAGAATCGACCTTGATAATCGGAATCAGCCTCGACAATCGGAATTGGAATTGGCCTCGACAATCGGATTCGACCTCGACAATCGGTCTATACAATCAGCCTCAACAATCGAATCAGCCTCGATAATCGGAATCAGTATTTGACAATAGGAATCGGCCTTGATAATCAGAATCGGAATCGGCCTTAGCAATCGGCCTCGACAATCAGAATAGGAATCAGCCTCAGTAATTGGCCTCGACAATCAAAATTGAAATCAGCCTCGACAATCGGAATTGGAATTGGCTTCGACAATTGAATTCGACCTCAATAATCGGAATCAGCCTCGATAATCAGAATCGACCTCGACAATTGGATTCGGCATCGATAATCCACCTCGACAATTGGTCTATACAATCGGTCTCAACAATCGGAATCAACTTCGATAATCAGAATCGGTATCGACAATCAGAATCGGCCTCGACAATCGGAATCGAAATCGACCTCGACAATCAGAATCAAAATCAGCTTTAATAATTGGAATCGACCTCAATAATCGGCCTCGATAATCGAAATTGGCCTCGATAATTGGAATCGGCTTCGGTAATCAGAATTGTCCTCGATAATCAGAATTGGCCTCGATAATTGGAATCAGCCTCGACAATTGGGATCGTCCTCAATAATCGACCTCGACAATCGGAATTGGCTTCGATAAGTGGAATCGGCCTCCCCAATCAGAATCAGCCTCGATAATTGGAATTGACCTCGATAATCAGCCGAACAAGGCCTAAGGGAAGGTCACAATGTGGACATTAAACCATCATTGCCCATCAATGTAGACATTTAACCAACATTACTCCCAAGGAGTGATCCACATAAAGCCAAACGTATAGTGGGCCCATGGCCTCATACAATCACCATGGGTCGTATCAATGGGCCACACCAATGGGCCTCATATACATCAAGTGGGCTGTATCAATGGGCTGCACCAACGGGCCTTGTATACATCAAATGGGCTATAATACATGGGCCTAATACACATCACTATGGGCCGCATCACATGGGCCAGAAATACATCTCAATGGGCCTCATCATATGAGCCATAAACACATCATATCAGGCCTTGCCCATGGGCTTCGAATACATCACAATGGGCCACAACCCATGGGTTTCAAATACACAATAGGTGGGCCCTACACATGGGACTATATACATCATAGGTAGGCCCTGCACATGGGCCTCAAATATACATCATGATGGGCCTCATGAATGGGCCACACAAATGGGCCTCAAGTGGGGTTGGACCATACAAAAAATCATTTCAATAGTTGTAAGTGTAACATGTGTATCATAGTACACTATCATTTTATGGGGCACATAACACTCTAATGATGATCAGCACTGTCCAAACATTGTCCAGCATTGTCCAAACATTGTCCATGTAAATCTGCACCGTCCAAACATTGGACAGGTAAATCTACACCATTCAACCATTGGACAGCACTGTCTAGCACAATCTGGACGATGCGTATGAATTAAATACATCAAGGTGGGTCCCATCTATCATGGACGGAGCAGATTTGCAATATATCATCAGGGTGGGTCCCATACGATTTGGACGGCCCAGATAAAATACATAAATCATGGTGGATTCCACAGACCTTCCACTGAATGGTGGTGGATCAAGCACACGTTAGGTGGCCCTGCAGCTATAGGATGACATTCCAGCAGCATGCATAAATGGATGGTCGTGGATGCAACATACATCAGTGGTGGGCCTTGAAAAGGCCTAGCTATGAGTCCTAGAGGGGGAGAGGGGGGGGGGGGGGGGGGTAAATAGGTCTATGCCAAATTAAAACTTTAATAGCGGAATTTAAATGAATAAACGAAATATAGCACTTAAAAAAAATCATAATATGGAATATAAAGCAACCTCAAAATTCTAGTCTTGAGAGGTTAATACAAATGTTGTTCTAAGGATAACCTTGCACCATAAAAACCAAGGGTTTATGGCAAGACAACCTTACTAGAACGGTTTAAGTATCAATATCTTAAACTGAAGAGGAGTGAAAGTAAATAGCAAGAAATGAAAGTCTAAACTATTACAACATTCCCCATAATGCTTGAAATGTAAATATTACAACATTCACATTCACACATACATCCCACAAACTTGAATTATTAAAGATATAGAAAATAAATCACACATCCACAAAACACAAAGAGTTATAGTGGTTCAGTTGTGAGTACACCAACTTTTAAACAACAGCCACACAACTTGCTACTCCACTCCTAATATACTCACACAGAGGATATTAGCATTCACTATGAAAATAGGTTTTTCTCAGTTCACCTAAAACCCTCACAATTGTGTTTGTCAAGTGGGCTTACACAATTCAAAAAAACACACTCTCTGAGTTTTCTGGCTCTCCTCAGATAACCAAAACAATGAGATTTTTCTGGCTCAATCTCAAAAGAAACCAAAAACAGAAGATTTACACAAATGTAAAATACTTGGATTTCTTCTTTTGTTGCAGCCCGGAAGAACCAAGTTGGAGTAGAAGTTCGAATATAAAAGTTCAATGTCCAATACTCACTTTGAAATGGTTCTAGGTTCTAATTGATTTTAAATTAAATCAAGTTGGGCTAGCTCTATTTGATTTTGATTCCAAGAAGTGGAATATCATAATTCCCCTTTCAAATCAGATTGGAATGCAAAAAAAAAAAAAATCAAATATAAAAAGCTAGTAAAAAGAAAATATTAAATATGCATAATCTAACTTAAGAAGATTACAAACTTCTCTCTCAAAGTGATGCCTTGATTTTACTTGAATTAGATATACAACTCTAAAAATCGTGCTCTATTTATAGTTGCAGAAATCGCATCTTCGACTGGTCCTGTGGACATTACGACTAGTCGTAGGACTAACAACATTTTAAAATTTTGAGTGTGATCAGATAAAACCGTTCCACGACTGGTCGTAGGCACTTCACAATCGGTCGTGAGTCCTCCACGACTGGTCGTGACTTGCCCACGACTGGTCATGAGACACCAAAATTCTTTGCTGGAGATTGAGTCGTAGCTGCTAGACTAGTCTTGAATGAGTCGACACTGTTCACACAACCGGTCGAGCAGACTCCAGGACTGGTCGTAGCTCAACTAAAAAATTCTAAAAATTTGCAACAACTTAGGACTAGTCTTGGAATTTCTTAGACGAGTCGAGCCAGTTCTACGACTAGTCGAACAGAGTCCAGGACTAGTCTACAAATAGACCAAACACTTATAAAAGGATTTAATTTGAATTATGTATACAAAATGACCTACCCTAAGGTCAATCTAAGGTCATTCATACCTTTAAACATGAAGTATGAACATTGAACCTTCTTTTTCTTCGGATGTTGGATGATCTTTGAAGTTCATGAAGCTTGAGTTCTTGACACATGATGAAGCTTGAACTTGAGATTTTTGGAAGCTTGAATCTGTAGTTCTTGAGTTGTACTTCACCTTGAGTCTTGAACATGATCTCGTCTTTCGATGTAGTTTTAAAACTCTGAACAATGTACTTGACCTTGCATTACTTGCAGTAGATCATTGTTCTAGTCTTGAAGCATTGTGATGTAGTGCCTTGAACATTTATATAACAACGTGCTACACAAGACACAGATTGAGGTTTTGGCACTACAAAATTTGACAATCAAAGGAGCAAATAACCATGGCACTTACAATCTCCCCCTTTGTCAAATTTGTGACAAAACACACTCCATAAAAAATAAGCGAAGCATTACATGCTCAATAAAGAATCATGCACCATATATATACAAGGGAGCATAATGCACCAGTTATCATCAACTAGCACACATCATTATGAAGTAGGCAAAACTCCTCCTTACTTACTCCACCTGAATTGCACACATAAATCCATAAAAAATTTATGCTACTACCCCACAATCCATATCCATTCCATATTCATAAGCAATCAATCCAAAACTTGAAATATTCTCCCCCTTTTTTTCATAATATGACAAAGGAAGTAATGAAGAAATGGAAGAGGAAGACTTAACAAGAGAGAAATAAAGGAGTTAATTAGGCAAGATATGAAAGATATATAAGCAAATTCAAAGTTCACATATCATGAACCAGCATATACCAAAGTCAACCAAAGTAACCCTCACAAATTGAAAGAAAGCAAAGTTGTATAAGAGTTATTATAGACCATAGGATAAAAACACCTAATTAGATCTTAAAGAAGGAGAAGGTATGGTAGGATCAAGTTGATGAAGGCCCTTGTTTAAGCGCCTAAGATACTTGCGCATATATTTAAATTGTAAATCATGGGCAACATTCATGTTCTCTACCTTCTCCTTAAGTGCACGAAGACGAGCATTAAAATTAGATGGCTCATACTCAGGATCACTTATAGAGTCTGATTCAATTTCATAAAAAATGTCATCCTTATTGATATCATCAGGAGGAAGATCGTCACCTTCTTCTACATTCCCTGCTTCAGCTCCACCGCCGCCCACATCCACTTGTGGGTAGATGTGGAATGGGTTTTCTCAAAAATAGATTTGGGTGAAGAAAACCCCAAAATCTTTAAAGAAACTTGAAATCAAGCACTCTAAGGAAGAAAATGAAGTGATTAGAGTATAAATCTACAATAAAAATTGAAATAATGCACTGACCTTGAAGAATCAAGAAGTTGGGTATGACTAGTCGTGCTACGGCCCATTGGAGAAGAAAGGAAATGAGGAAGAAAGGGTTTTTTCCTAAATTAAAATGTCTAACATGTTACATGACTAGTCGTGAGATGTCCTCGACCGGTTGTGACGCGACTGGTCGAGTACGTCCTCGACTGGTTGTGCAAAGACAAAAACATGCATTCTTCACATAATTCTAAAGTTTAAAATTATAATTAAATAAATATATAACTAGAATACAGAAATGCATGAATAATTAGTTTAAATTGCACATACCAAGATCAAATTTCAATTTATTAAACCTATTTTTGTTTAGTGGTTTAGTGAAAATGTCAGCAAGTTGAGTCTCGGTTGGAATGTAATCCAAAGAGATTGTCTTTTCTTCCACTAATTCACGAATGTAGTGATATCTAATGTCAATGTACTTGATTTTTAGATATATTTATTGCACTGGAATTATCATAATATAAAACCATCAAATCCCATACAATTTCGTAATCGCTTAACATTCTATTCATCCATACAAGCTGAGTACATGCATTTCTAGCTGCGATGTATTCAGCCTTAGTAGTTGAGAGCGATACAGAACTTTGCTTCTTGCTAAACCAAGAAACTAAACAATTTCTGATATAGAAATAACCACCACTGGTTGATTTTCTATCATCGATATTTCCAGCCCAATCAGCATCAGTGTACCCTGCTAACTGAACACTAGTATCATATGGATATCAGAGACCTGAATTAGCTGAACTTGCGACATATCGCATAATCCACTTAATAGCAGTTAGATGAGACTGTTTAGGGTTAGATTGATATCTAGTACAAATACCAACACTAAAAGCAATAT
The DNA here is from genome assembly GCF_029962835.1 of Magnolia sinica. Taxonomy (NCBI): domain Eukaryota; kingdom Viridiplantae; phylum Streptophyta; class Magnoliopsida; order Magnoliales; family Magnoliaceae; genus Magnolia; species Magnolia sinica. The sequence continues at coordinate 58,439,993 of NC_080575.1, read as the reverse complement.
CAGGTCTACTGCAGTTAAATAAACTAAACTGCCAATCATTTTACGATATAATTTAGGATCCACAATTTTACCTGTAAAGTCTTTTGAGAGTCTTAAAGTTGTACTCATAGGAGTATCAAATTTTTTTCTATTCTCAAATCTGAACTTTTTAATTAAGTTCAGAGCATATTTAGTTTGAGAAATAAAAATACCATCAGGTTGTTGTTTTACTTGCAACCTTAAGAAATAATTCAATTCCCCAACCATGCTCATTTCGAACTTAGATTTCATTAAATCTGCAAACTCAACAGTTATGTTAGTACAGGTAGATCCATAAATAATATCATCAACATAGATCTGCATTATTAAGATATGATCATTGTGTTTCTTAACAAAAAGAGTCTTATCAACACTTCCCATTAGAAAATTATGAGTTAGTAGAAACTTAGTCAATTTTTCATACCATGTCCTGGGAGCTTGTTTCAAACCGTAGAGAGCCTTTTTTAGGTGATAGACATGATCAACATTCTTAGGGTCTTCAAAACCCGTTGGTTGTTTAACAAAAACTTTTTCATGTAGATCATCATTTAAGAATGTACTCTTTACATCCATTTGATAAATTTTGAATTTTCTAAAGCAAGCAATGGATATAAATAGTCTGATTGATTCAAGACGTGCCACTGGGGCAAATGTTTGATCATAATCGATGCCTTCAATTTGAGTGTACCCTTGTACAACTAGTCTAGCCTTATTTCGAATTATATTACCAAGTTCATTAGACTTATTTTTGAAAATTCACTTAGTTCTGATAATATGTTTATCTTTAGGTCTAGGAATAAGATACCAAACATTATTCATCACAAATTGATTAAGCTCTTCTTGCATCGCAACTATCCAGTTTTCGTCAGTAAGAGCTTCTTTACGTTTGCCGGTTCTATCTGGGTGTAAAGCACATGTAATTATATATATCTTCTAGTTATCTACGAGTGCGCACACCAGTGAGAGGGTTTTCAAGAATTTGAGTGGTTGGATGATCTTTAACAGTCCTCAGTTCAGAGTTATTTTGACTTGATAAATTATCTGGTTTGTCAATTAAAAGAACTTCATCATTATTTGAACTTGTGGCAGGTGTATTCAAATGATCATCAATGACCACATTAATGGACTCTTGAATAACACCAGTCCTCTTATTCAGTACTCAATATGCTCGACTATTTAAAGAATATCCTAAAAAGATCCCTTCATCACTTTTAGTGTCAAACTTGTCCAGATTTTCACAGTCACGTAAAATATAGCACTTGCTGCCAAAAACTCAAAAGTATTTGAAAGTAAGCTTCTTATCGAACCACATTTCATAAGCTATTTTATTATTTATTTTACTTGTATAAACCCGGTTGATTATATAGTATGCAGTATTTATGGCTTCAACCCAAAGAGTTTTAGGGAGCTTCATACTATTCAACATTATATTTATCATTTCTTGAAGCACTCTATTTTTTCTTTCAACAATTTCATTTTGTTGTAGTGTTTTCAGTGTAGAGAATTCATGTGATATTCCCTGATCGCAACAGAATTTCTTAAAACTGCTATTCTTGAATTCTGATCTATGATCACTGCGGATCTTACAGACTTGAGAACCTTTTTCCGTTTGGATTCGTTTGAGAACTTTTTTTACTTCATCAAGGGTTTCTGATTTATCCCTTAAGAAGGCTACCCAGGTGAATCTGGTATAGTCATCCACGATTACCAAAATATATTTTTTACCACCTCGACTCTTCGTTCTGATTGGTCCTATAAGATCCATGTGGAGAAGCTTGAGCAGTTTTGATGTGGCATTTGAGTTCACCTTTTTGTGAGTACTCCTAATTTGCTTCCCAATCTGGCATTCGCCACATATTTTGTCTACTTTCTGTAATTTAGGTAGACCTCTTATTAGTTCTCTTTTGCTCAATCTATACAAATTGCGGTAGTGTACATGTCCAAGACATTTTTGCCATAACTCAGTCTCATCAGTATAGACAATGTAACACGATTGATTAGATAAGCTAGAATCACTAACAATATAGCAGTTTTCAGAAGTTCTACGACCAGTTAATATTACAGAACCCTTTTGGTTTAAAATTTCACAACCTTGATTAGTAAATTTTATGCTACGATTTTTATCGCATATTTGAGATATGCTTAATAGATTGTGTTTTAACCCTTCAACATATAACACATTCTCAAATAAGGGAAGGTTAAAGAGTTGAACCATACCTTGGTTAATAATCCTGCAGTTATTACCATCACCAGATGTGACTGAACCATTAGCTATGTCTTTAAGATCGGTGAATAGACCTTTATCATCAGTCATATGCCTTGAGCATCCATTGTCTAAGTATCACTTTGAGTGACTTGTAGCTTTGAAAGCCGTGTGGGCAACCAAGCAAGTAACCTTAGGAACCCATTTTATAACTGTTTTGGGTTTAGGAGTATAGTTGGTCTTCTTATGTTTGTAGTTGTTGTAAGATTGACCTAATGAGTTAGATTTTAAGAGCTCCTTAAGCAAATCAATTATTTTTTCAACTAAAGGGTTTCGGTTCTGATTTTTATAGTTGATATGGTTACTTTTAGGTTTAAAAGATTGAAATGTTTTGGTATTTTTAGAAAACTTTTGATTAGAACTTTCTCTTTTGAGTTTGAGGACTCTCTTTTACAAACTTAGGAGTATTCTTTTGTTTAGGAGGAATATCTCTATCGTAGCCCAAACCAGATTGGTCGCCACATTTTCTTCATTCAGACAAAAGTTTTTCTAACTTTGGATCACCTTGGGCATACCTCAATGTATCCTTTAAACTCAAAAGTAAAGAGACTTCAAGTTTAAGTTTTTCATTTTCAGATTTCAAAATTTCAATTTGGGAGGTTTTGAATTCTAAATCGCATTTGCATTTTTCAAAACAATCTAAAATATGAAATTTTTTTAAAATAAGAGAATCAAAATTTTCTTTAAGCTTTGAAAACTTTTCTTTTTGAAGTTTTAATTTAATAGCAATTTTACAACTTTCCTTGTAAAGGGCATTATAGGCATCTTAAAGATCTTCTTCATTTTCATGATCACTATTCAGATTTTCTTCACTAGTTAAATCATCGTTATCTGAAAAAGTGAACTTGGCTAGAGTCATAAGGGCTTTGACTTCATTGCCCGACTCGGTTTCAAAATCTTCTGATTCAGAAGAAGCTTCAAAAGCGAAAGATTCATCCCAATTAGCTAACATACTCTTCTTTTTGGGTTTGTCCTTTTTAGGACACTTGTTTGCCAAATGCCCATATTCTTGCCAGTTGTAACATTGACTATCTTTTAATGATATCCAATTTTTAGGTTTAGATGTTTTCTTATCATTAGCTTTTTGAAAATCAACCCTCTTTTTTACTTTTGAAAATTTTGTAAAACTTTTTCACTAGAAGGGCCATATCATCTTCTGAGTTTTCTAAATCAGAATTGAGAAACATTTTTAGAAGATTTAAGGGTAATAGATTTGCCTTTAGGAGCGTTAAAATTTAACTCATAAGTTTATAAAGACCCAACTAATTCTTCTACCCTCATATTATCCGTATCACGAAGTTCCTGGATCACAGTTACCTTAGAATTAAACCGTTCAGGAAGTGAGCATAGTACCTTTGCACACACTATACTTTCTGGGATTTCATTGCCAAGACCCCACATAGACTTCACAATGTCATTTAATCTTGTATAAATGTCCATGAACATTTCATTTTCTTCCATATGTATTTCCTCAAATTTGGTTGTGAGGATTTGGACTTTAGATTTCTTGACAATTGATGTACCCTCATGTGTCATTTCTAAAATATCCCAAACTTATTTTGCAGTATCATAGGATATAATTCTTTTGAACTCATCCGATGATAGTGCGCAAGTGATTGCATTTAGTGCTTTTGCATTGGCACTACTCTCACTTTTCTGAGGTGTGGTCTAAGAAATATAAGGTGTTACTCTCATTGATTTTGATCCATCGATACCAGTTACTTCAGTTGTAGGAGGGGTCTATTCCGTCACCGTGGCTTGCCACATGCTCTCATCCATGGATTTTAAGAAAATTCTCATCCTGGCTTTCCAATATGCATAATTAGACCCATCAAATAGAGGAGGCCTAGTGACTGAAAGGCTATCAAAATTTGACATCTTATAAATAGCTTAGATCGATTAGCTCAGGAAATAAATCCAAAAAATATAACAATTAAGGTGAGCTATTAGGCTTTAATACCACTTGAAAAGGCCTAGCTATGAGTCCTAGAGGAGGGGTGTGAATAGGACTATGCCAAATTAAAACTTTAACAGTGGAATTTAAATGAATAAAGGAAAGATACTTTAAACAAATTACAATATGAAAATGTAAAGCTACCTCAAAATTCTAGTCTTGAGAGGTTGATACAAATGTCGTTCTAAGGACAACCTTGCACTATAAAAACCTAGGGTTTATGGCAGGACAACCTTACTAGAATGGTTTAAGTATCAATATCTCAAATTGAAGAGGAATGAAAGGAAATAGCAAGAAATAAAAGTCTAAACTATTACAACATTCCCCACAATGCTTGAAATATAAATATTACAACAATCACATTCACACATACATCCCACAAACTTGAATTATTAAAGATATAGAAAATAAATCACGCATCCACTAAACACAAAGAGTTATAGTGGTTCACCTATGTGTACACCAACTATTAAACAACAGCCACAAGCTTGCTACTCCACTCCTAATATCCTCACACAGGGGATATTAGTGTTCACTATGAAAATAGGTTTTTCTCAGGTTCACCTAAAACCCTCACAATTGTGTTTTTCAAGTGGGCTTACACAATTCAAAAAACCATACTCTCTAGGTTTTCTGACTCTCCTTAGATAACCAAAACAATGAGATTTTTCTGTCTCAATCTCAAAAGAAACCAAAAACAGAAGATTTACACAAATGTAAAATACCCAGATTTCTCCTTTTTATTGCAGCCCGAAAGAACCAAGTCGGAGTAGAAGTTCGAAAATAAAAGTTCAATGTCCAATACTCACTTTGAAATGGTTCTAGGTTCTAATTGATTTTAAATTAAATCAAGTTGGGCTAGCTGTATTTGATTTTGATTCCAAGAAGTGGAATATCACAATTCCTCTTTCAAATCAGATTGGAATGCAGAAATAAAATCAAATATAAAAAGTTAATAAAAAGAGAATATTAAATATGCACAATCTAGCTTAAGAAGATTACAAACTTATCTCTCAGAGTGATGCCTTGATTTTACTAGAATTAGATATACAACTCTGAAAATCGTGCTCTATTTATAGTTGTAGAAATCGCATCTTCGACTGGTCCTATAGACACTACAACTGGTCGTAGGACCAACAACATTTTAAAATTTTAAGCGCGATCGATTAAAATCATTCCACGACTGGTCGTAGGCACTTCACGACTGGTCATGAGTCCTCCACGACTGGTCGTGACTTGCCCACAATTGGTCGTGAGACACCAAAATTCTTTGCTGGAGTTTGAGTCGTAGCTGCTGGACTGGTCTTGAACGAGTCGACACTGTTCACATGACTAGTCAGCAGACTCTAGGACTGGTCGTATCTCAAGTAAAAAATTCTGAAAATTCTCAGCAACTTAGGACTGGTCCTGAAATTTCTTGGACTGGTCGAGCCAGTTTTAGGACTAGTCGAACAGAGTTCAGGACTAGTCTAAAAACAGACCAAACACTTATAAAATGATTCAATTTGAATTATGTATACATAATGACCTACTCTAAGGTCAATCTAAGGTCATTCATACCTTTAAACATGAAGTATGAACATTGAACCTTCTTTTTCTTCAGATGTTGGATGATCTTTAAAGTTCATGAAGCTTGAGTTCTTGACACATGATGAAGCTTGAACTAGAGATTTTTAGAAGCTTGAATCTATAGTTCTTGAGTTGTACTTCACCTTGAGTCTTGAACATGATCTCGTCTTTCGATGTAGTTTTAAAACTCTGAACAATGTACTTGACCTTGCATTACTTTAAGTAGATCATTGCTCTTGTCTTGAAGCATTGTGATGCAGTGCCTTGAACATTTATATAACAACGTACTACACAAGACATAGATTGAGGTTTTGGTACTACAAAAATTTGACAATTAAAGGAGCAAATAACCATAGCACTTACAGGCCTGCTGCCGGTGGACAGACAGGCAGGCCCTATACTGCTGGCCTGTGGGACGGTGCAGATGGCATATACACATCAGATGGGTGGCTTTGAAGAAACACATGCATCATGGTGGCGTCCACGTGAGTGGACCACCCCATTTAAAACTCCAATATGTGGGCCCTGACCTAGGACAACAACGTCCAAGTGGCCAGCGGCTAGCAGACCTACACGCTAGTCATTTGGTCCCGGCCCTAAAATGATTTGGAAAACTGGATGTGCAGTGTGGATGCATCCCACAATGGTGTGGGGTCCATGCACGTGGATCGGATGGCATGAATGAAACGCTTACAAAATGGCAGGTCCCACGTCTATACGATGAACGGCGTGGACAGAATAAATACATCAGGGTAGGTCCCACCGTCCTGGAATGGACGGTGGATGAAATACATAAATCATGGTGGGTCCACGTGGTGGGCCACCCCATCCTCTCACGTGACATATATATTATAATATTATATAATATATATCTATAACATATATACTTTATTATATATATATATATTTAGTATTATTATTATTATTTTAACAAGGAGGCTGTATCCAGTGTCCAGATAACTGGACAACTTGGATAAAACAACCAACAGGCTGTATAAGGTACACGCATTAAGGTGAGTCCCACCTGCCCCACGTGTCACACATGTGGGTGGGTCCCACACCTGATGGTTGGATGGTGTGGATAAGGCACATTCATCACATGGTGCCATGAGGGTGGACCACCATGGCTTAGATCAAGCTATTATTTGTGTTTTTCCTTCCGTCCAACACATCCATCAGGTGGGTCCCATGAAGGTGGACTGCATGGGTAAAATACATACTTCATGGTGGGTCACACACACATCGTCATCCATAAGAGAGAGAGAGAGAGACAAAAAATGAGAAGGGGAGGGACCTCGCCACTATTGGGCCCTCCCTAATACAATGCATACATCAAGTGGGTCCCACAATAAGTGGGCTCTTAGAAATCAAAATCAGTGGTGGATCACCCACCTTTGATCTTCTCTTCCTTCTTCTGCCAATGCGACCTAGAGTTCCAAGGGGTGTGATTTAACAGTCGAGATGGACTTTGGATGGTGGAGATGGGAGGTAGGAAGGTGGGCCACCCTAGCTTCTCCATGGAAGCCATGGACATTAGATTTTCTTGGGAGATGGAGTTTTGAAAATGAGAGAGAGATGAGAGAGAGAGAGGTGATGTAAGTGGTGATGGGTGAAAAGGTGAGTGATGGGAGTACTTGTGTAAGGGAGAGAGTTGACTTTAGAGATGGGTGGTTGTATTTGGGGATGGGTGTTAGTGATGGGAGTGATGTGTACTTGATTGATGTGATTGATGGGATATTCTCTTGGGATTTACAACGCGCGACGTTTTCCTCGAATTGAACGTGGACCCACATCTTCTGGCTCGGGTATCGCTTCAGTGCACAAGATGTGGCGTCGGAACCGCGGCGATGGCGCAATCGCAAGGATACAAGTTTTGAGTCGAGTCTACTCTGATATACGGGACACGACTTAGGATCGCGTGCAAACGCCGATAATAGATCGCGGGTCTCTGAAATTCGACCGGGGGGACTGTGGAAGCCTACGTAACGGTACGCGCTAGGATACGGGTCTCACACTGGATGTTTGTGGGGCTCACTAAGGTGGAACATATCACCATTTTTGTGGAGTATTTCCCTTTATTCAGCAGTTATGGACTAATGTGACGAGTTATATCTTGCTGTTCAGAAAATTTCTGGACTATTTTCTGGGTTATTTTTCATTGATCTTGGCATGGAAGATTGAACTTATTATAGGTATGTTTTACCCCCATTGATAGCTAATTCCTGGAGGTGTGGACCCCACCTTGATGTATGTTGAAGTCCACCTCCATTCGTCCATGATTGATCACCCAAAAGAGTGGGCCAAGAGGGGAGGACGGTCTAAATTTCTGGACCGTCCAGCCACTCTGCATGTTGAAGAAACATAAATATCAACTTGATTCTGAGATGATGGGCCATTTTTGTAGACCCCACTCTTTTGTATACTTGTAAAGGGATGTTGGCCACATATTTTCCCAATTTATGGTAGACCTGCGCCCACTCTAATGAGGTGCACAAGTTCGAGACAACAACATTTTCCTGTAGTAATTTTATTTCTGGACCTTGCTGTCCATTTTTGTAAAATATGTTTAAATGTGATTGTGGCCTTACTCCTCATCTATCTTGTGGCCCACTTTGTGGGGACCTATCTCAGGTGTACGTGGGCCACCTAAATCACCAATTTTGGGGGTTCTTGGGGCAAGAACGGCAACACCATTGTTGGACATCCAACTTGGCTGACGTCCAGCCATGGGCTAACCGTCCTCCCCCCTTGTGGCCCACCTTGATGTATGTGTTTCTTCCAGCTGTCCTCCCTGGTGTGGCCCACTGAAGTGTGGACCGTCCTCTGGTGGGACATCCACCTGTGGAGCCCACCTTGATGTAATTATGGCCAGTCGTCCAAGCCTCTAGGGACGCCCAGGCCCACTTGGGATGTCCAGACTTTTGGGGCAGCTGCTAGACTTGCAATCCAGCAGCAGGCCCACATAATTTTATGTGTTGTATCCCCACTCTCTATCTGATTTAGGTCCACTATGATGACTAAGGGCCACTATAAAAATTTAGTTTTTCCCCAAGATTACTATCTGTTGGACCTCAGAAAGCTCAGGAGTTGGTTGGGCTAAAAGTCCAGCAATGTCTTAAGGAATAAATTGTACATGTTTCTGAACATTGTAAGGAGGTGAGGCCCACCAAATGGAGAGTATTGTGTACACACACTATGAGTTTATTTTTGAGATTTTTGGGCTTAATTAGTGCTTAGTAAGACCCACCTTTTAGTTGTTTGTTTGGGCCCAAATGTATAGTCCAAAATTTTGAGATGTCCAACAGGCCCAGATGGGCTGGGATGTCTAGCCTTGGCCCAGTCCTTGTGCATGGATTTCTTCATATTATGCTAGACTTTGTGGGCTGAATTGTATATGTGATTGAGTCCTTGATTGCCCACCTATATTACCTAGATTTGGGCTGATATTGAAGGGCCCATTTGACCCAAGTTGGATATGTTTTTGCCTATGTGCTTGGGCTTATGGGCTGCCCACTAGGTCCAACGTAATGTATGAATTCGGTGACCATTTTTCTTGGGCCATAGCTTGCCTTTTTGGGCAGATGATGTTGTGTGGGGGCTTTGGGTCATTTTCTTAGGGTCCATTATGTGATATGATATATATGTATTGTTGCCCATTTTATTTCTAAGGTAGTACTTAGGCCTTGGGCCTTGCTTTAGGTAGAATCTTTTTTATACTGCCTTTTAGGCGACAATGGTGGTTAATGTCCCCATTGTGGACCCCTCCAAGCCCATTTGTTAGGCTTATTCTCATCTACTGGTGGTTGAATGTCCACCGTAGACCCTTTGTTAGGCCCATTCTTATCATTTTAGGCTCATAGTATTGTTTTCTTAGTCTTTGTGGGCTACCCCAAATTATTGGGCCCCTACTAGTAGTTGTGCTCTTTCTATTCCATGTAAAATTGTCTAAGTACCTAGACCCGATCTTATTATGAGGAGAGTACAACATCATCGCATGGCATACTTAGTTATATTCATGACCCATTCCCATATGCATCATATGTGTGCTTGGTTGAGATGTGATTGGTCATGGTTTATGCCATTGGGCAGGCTGTTATGGGACTCTCTGAGTGATGGAGTTACCCCTCTTGAGCACGCTGTATGTGCAGGACTGATGCATGGTTGATTTGTGTAATTCATGCATTTAGTATTGCATAGCATAGTTGATATTCACCTTACCTTCATCAGGGTCGTATCCTCCATAGGTATATTGTGGATGGCCGGATTTGGACACCAGAAATATTAGTTTGAGCATTGTGGGCACACAAGATGTCCTTAAGTGAAAGTCCTAGAACCTTTATGATACCAAGAGATGCTCTAATATCGAGACCGAGTGAAAATATGAGAATCAATGCCTTTACCATTAGGCCGCGTCTCCCACTGTATCGTGGTCGGTTGGAAAGGGGTGTGGCCTTATCCGCCCGAGTGAGGGGGCATTTAAGCTAGGCTGAGTTTGACCAACTATAAATGGGTTCACCACCATCGAGCCTTGTTGGTGATTGGCTATCCATAGGCAGGTAGTGAGGTCTCTTATGCTCGCTGGGCTGCGTAGTTAGAGAGGTGACAGTTTATTTGGAGTGTACTTGACCCTGATGATTTACCAGAGAGGAACTGTACTGATATGTGGACTTGATATGAGGATTGGCATGATTTCATTGCACATTGCATATGACACTTAGCTATATAGGCCCGCATTGCTTAGCCTTGGGATGGCTGATCATATTTTGCATTGAGTTGCATAGCCTTTGGTTGGCAGATGGTATTCTTGCCTTGCATTTGCATAACCTTGTTACAGCTGTTGGTATTCATGATCTTGCCACGCATTCTGCTTGCTCCGATATTACATTCATGGTACCTATCTTACACATACTTAAACCGCCCTCTAAGCTTTCTATAAGCTTATGCATGATTGATGTGTGTAGGTGACGCTAGGCAGTAGCAGTGCAGGAGCAGGAGCATACAATGGAGCTTTCTTTTAGAGTTCTAATTATTAGCCATTGTATATTTCTTATATGCCTTGTAAAAAGTTTTTATTCTTAGTGGATTTTACGATGATGCTCCTGTGATTATTATCTATGGGTTATGATCTTGGTTATGCTGATTATGAAATAAACTTATGTTATAGAAATCCTCCTTGTAGGATCCCATGATCGGAACCTGGTGTATGGGTGTTAGGAGCTGAGAATGGGGTACTATGGAGGCTATCGACACCGGATTTGGCGATCGGGAATATTGTGAGTCCAGTTTTCGAGTCTGGGGCGTAACACTTCCAGCTCAACCTCTTCCCAATCCAAAACCACAATATGAAGTTAGCGACCCGAGCACTTCAAACCAAATGGAGCAAGCTAAATCTATTACCACTCTTAGGTGTGGGAAGACCATTAACAAAACCATTCTGGTTAGGGCTGAAAAGCCTAAGGACCGAGAAGAGGACAACAATGATAGACTTAGCATTGCTCCACAAGAATTATAACTGGAACTTCAAGGCAAGCCGATTGCCCCATTCCCCTAACAATTAGTTGCACCAAAATCTCTCTCTAACTCTTAGGACATTCTAGAGGTGTTGAAACAAGTGAAGGTCAATATTCCTTAACTAGATGTGGTTAAACAAACAAAAACCTTCATATGCCAAATTTCTGAAAGACTTGTGTATGACAAAAAAAGGCAAAATATTCAAAAGAAAATATTTTTAACTGAAAAAGTGAGTGCCATCCTAAAGCAAGATGTGCCACAAAAATACAAAGATCCCAGTAGCCTAACCATACCTTATGTAATCGGGAATTACCGAATTGAGCATGCACTTCTTAACTTAAGAGCGAGCATAAATATGATTTCTTACTCGGTCTACAAACAGTTAGGTTTGGGTGAATTAAAACCTACCCTAACCACATTACAACTTGCTGATCGCTTAGTTCGTGTACGGAGAGGTGTACTTAAGGATGTCTTGGTCTAGGTTGATAGATTTTACTATCTAGTAGATTTTATTATTCTGGATACACAACCCATCAGTAACATGAGCACTCTAATTCCTGTGATTCTTGGTCGCCCATTCCTCGCCACTTCAAACGTAATAATTAATTGCAGGAATCGAGTCATGAGTATGTCTTTCGAGAATATGATATTAGAGTTGAACATCTTTTTCAACATAGGCAAACAGTTAAAGGATAATGATGATTTTTACGACATTAAAATGATTGACTCTTTCGTGGAAGATAGAACACTTTTGACCTTATCCTCTGACCCTCTAGAGATGTGTCTGGCTCACTCCCATGATTTTAATGATGATATGATTAGGGAGATGGGGACCATGCTGAATGTTGTGCTGGTACTTGAAGTTAACCGGTGGAGGCCACAATTCAAAGAATTACCCTAAACTGATGTAGTGCCTCTACCGTCTAACCTCAAGGCACCGAAGTTTAACCTAAAACCTTTGTCCTCTGATTTGAAATATGTCTATTTAGGTCAAGGTGAGGCATACCCGGTGGTGATTTCTTCCCACCTTGAGCAAGAACAGGGGAGTATGCTCATCTCTACTTTCATTGAGCAAAAAGGAGCCCTGGATAGTAGATTGCGGACCTCAAGGGAATTGACCATTTGATTTATACTCTCTGCATTCATTTAAAGGATAATGCGAAGACCTCATGACAACCACAACATAGATTAAATCCAAATATGAAGGAAGTGACTAAGGCCGAGGTTCTTAAACTATTGGATGTGGATATCATATACCCTATATTCGATAATCAATGGGTAAGTCCAACTCAGGTGGTTCATAAGAAGTCCGGAATCACAATCATAGCCAATGCCAAGAATGAACTCGTGCCAACTAGGATCACTACTGGTTGGAGAATGTGCATTGACTATAGGAAGGACAACTTTCCTTTACCCTTTATCGATCAAATTTTGAAAAGGCTAGATGGTCACTATTGCTATTGCTTCCTTGATGGTTATTCAGGCTACAATCAGATCGAGATAGCCCTTAAAGATCAGGAGAAGACTACATTTACATGTCCTTATGGCACCTTTACTTACCGAAGGATGCCATTCGAGCTATGTAATGCCCCCGTTACTTTTTAGCGATGCATGTTGAGTATTTTTTCTGACATGGTTGGGCAATATTTAGAGGTCTTCATGAATGATTTCTCGGTCTTTGGTCTATCCTTTAGCGAATGTTTGAAAATTTTAAAAAATGTGCTGAAGCGATGTGGGAAAAGAATTTGGTACTGAATTGGGGAGAAGTATCATTTCATGGTTTGTAAGGGAATTGTCCTTGGACACATTATCTCGTCTAAGGGAATTGAGGTAGATAAGGCTAAAATTATCTTATCTCTGACCTATCTCCACCCAAGAACATATGAGACGTGAGATCCTTCTTAGGACACGCCAGGTTTTACAGAAGATTCATAAAGAACTTTAGTCACCTCTCTCATCTTCTATGTAATCTACTTTAAAAGGATGTACCATACGAATGGACTGAGCAATGCCAAGAAGCTTTTAGTAAGCTTAAGGACATGTTAACCACTACACCTATCATGTAGCCACCCGAATGGAGCCTTCCTTTTAAACTTATGTACGACGCGTCTGACTATGCTCTTGGCGCAATTTTAGGCTAGAGAAAAGAAAAGAAGCCCTACGTTATTCATTAAGCAAGTAGAACTCTAAATCCTGCCCAAGTGAATTACTCGAATACAAAAAAGGAACTCTTAGCCGTAGTGTTCGCTTTAGATAATTTTAGGTCCTACTTGATCGGATCTTATATCATGATTTACACAAATCATGTGGCGCTTAAATATCTTCTTTTTTAGAATGATGCTAAGCCCCGCCTGATAAGATGGATCCTCCTACTCCAAGAATTTGATTTGGAAATAAAAGATAAAAAGGGAGTAGAGAACGTAGTGGTTGACCATCTTTCCCGCCTTGATCTCTCTGATTCCCTTAAGATGGCACATGTAAATGACGTGTTCCTTGACGAACAATTATTTAAAGTCTCTCATTTACCTTAATTTACTGATATTGCTAATTATCTTGCCACAAGTTTCACGCCGACACATTAAACTACGTAAGATAAGAAAAAAATTCTTCACCGAGGTTTGTAAATTCTTTTAAGATGATTCATATTTGTTTAAATATTACCCATACCAAATCTTAAGGAGATGTATGCTAGACAATGAACACCAAAGTGTCATCTCCTTTTGTCACTCTCAGGCTTGTGGTGGTCACTTTTCTGCTAAAAAGACCACGACAAATATCTTGTAGTGTGGTTTTTATTGGCCCACTATGTTCAAAGACACTGAAATTGCTATGTTGGAAACCCTAAGTTTAGTCAAAATTTAGTGTGTCAAACCAATTCGAGTTTGTGTCATGCTTATGTGTTTTATGTATTAAGCTTGTGCTTTGATTAGCTTTGAATCTTCGACGATCGTGCTGAATCAATCTTGCCAATATTTATGATGAACTTGCCAAGATCTTCAAGCTGAAGAAAGTGTATGAGTTTCAAGTGCTGGTTGAAGACTCAACTTTGAAGAACCCAATCGCAATATTGCGGCTCAAGTTCTATAACCGGAAACATCCAAGAACTCAAGTCCTAATTGAAGACTAAGTTCGATATATTGAGTTTAAGCTTCAAATATCGCAAGAATTAAAGTTGTCGATGTGATTGATAGTTTGATGGTTCACAGGTTTTATCTCGCAAGTAAGGTATGAATGACCAAGATTGACCTTAGGGCATGTTACGTTCATTTCATACTTGGTATCAGTCATTTTATAGGTTAAAAGGTTGTTTTTCGACTAGCCCTAGCACTGGCTCGACTAGTCCTAGAATTTTCTCGACCAGTCCAGGATATGTTACAAATTTTTAAAATTTTTCTATTAGTCCTCGACTAGTCGTAGAAATTGCTCGACCAATCGTGGAAACTCCTCGACCAGTCGAGTGAACAGTGCTCGACCGATTGTGCAGGGCTCGACTCAAATTAGAACAAGCATTCTGACCCCACTCGACTAGTTGTGTGTAGTCCACGACCAGTCGAGTAGGCCACTCGAATAGTTATGGGACCCACAAGGCCAGTCGAGCACTTGTTAAATCTTATCACGTCAGAATTTTTGAAAATCTGTTGGATCTAAGGCCAGTCGAGTGAGCAGATTTTTCACTTATAAATAGCACTCAAATTTTAGAGTTTTCTATTCAATTCTAATTATTTTTAACTAATCACTTTGGGATAATTTTGTGTTCATTCTAAGCTATTTTGTGCATATTTTAGATTCTTTATAAGTAGCTCTTGTTATTTGATTTTAGATCTCTATTCCAATCTGATTTTGAAAAGGGACACTTGATTTACCCTTTCTTGAGATCAAAATCAAATCAAGCTAGTCCAAGTTGATTTAAATTAAAAATTATCTAGACCTAGAACCCTATATACTTGTGGGACTGAACGTTGAACATCTACGTTGTCATTAAGTTAGTTCTACTGCGCTACTTCAGAATCTTCATACAGATAAGTGTTTCCTTTTCTGTAATTTCATTTTATTTGGTTTATGAGATGAGCTAGAAAATATCATTTGGTTTTTTCTGAGATAAGCTAGAAAATCTCTGAGTGTGGTGTTATGATTGTGTGAGCCCACTTAAAATACAATTGTGAAGTTTTAGGTGAACCTTGAAAAACATATTTGATTAGTGAACGCTAATATCTTGAGGGAGTGGATATTAGGAGTGGAGTAGTTGTGTGGCTGTTTTCAGACAGTTGGTGTACACACATGAACCACTATAATTCTATGGTGTTTGATTTATTTCTTTATCATTTTATGGTTTAAGATCGTGGGATGCATTTGTGGATGTGAATGTTGTAGTCTTTATTTTTTAAGCATTGTGTGGTGAATGTTGTAATAGATTAGTTCTTATTTCTTCACCTCCATTTGAGTTTGAGTTTTTGATACTCTCCCACATTCTAGTGTGGTTGTCCTGCCATAAACCGTAGGTTTTTGGTGTCAGGTTGTCTTTAGAACCAAGTTTGTATCAACCTCTCAATACTTGATTTTAGAGATTGTTTTCTATTGTGCTATCAACTTCTTATTAAGTCTTTATTTTTGCACTTTATTTTTAAATTTAGTATTGTCCTATTCACCCCCCCTCCCCCTCTAGGACATTTAGCTCGGTCTTTTCAGACACTCATGAGTTTTGCAAAGCTTGTGAGCATTGTCCCGTTGAAATATGATGCCTCTAAACCCTATTCTAATCATTGAAGCATTTGATTGTTGGGGTGTTGATTTCATGGGACCATTCCTCTAATCATTTGAGAATTTATACATTTTGCTTACCATAGACTATGTCATTAAATGGGTTGAAGTGATTCCATGCCAGAACAATGACCATCAAACGGTCATTAAATTCCTAAAAGAGAACATCTTTTCCTAGTTCGGAATGCCTTGAACCATCATTAGTGATGGGGGCTCCTATTTTTGTAATAGGCCATTCGCGAACTTAATGAAGAAACATGACATCTCTCACAAGGTGAGAACTCCATACCACCCACAAACAAGTGGGCAAGCTGAGGTTTCTAATTGGGTGATCAAATACATTTTGGAGAAAATAGTTAACCCTGATCGAAAGGATTGGTCAATCTGATTGACCGATGCTTTATGGGCATACCGTACCACATTTAAGACCTATATTGGAATGTCCCCCTTTAGACTTGTTTATGGGAAGGCTTGCCACTTGCCTGTAGAGTTGGAACATAGAGTCTACTGGGTTATTAAAAATCTAAATTTCAACTTGGACAAGGCTGGCTCGCTATGCAAACTTCAGTTAAATGAACTTGAAGAAATCCGGAACGATGCATACGAAAACTTGATAATTTACAAGGACAGGATGAAGGTGTTTCATGATCAACACATTCTTCGAAAATCATTCACACCAGGTCAGAAAGTCCTTTTATACAATTCTCGGTTTCATGTCTTTCCGGGTAAGCTCTGATCTCGTTGGACCAACCCTTTAACTATTACTAATGTTTATCCTCATGAGGTCGTCGAGATAAAGAATCCAAATAATGGCAATGAATTCAAAGTGAATAGACATCGATTAAAGCCATTTATTGAGCAATTTGATTCAGAGGACATGTTCATACCTCTGAATGATCCTGTTTATCATGATTGATCTCTTAGTCTGACGGAGGTGTAGTTAGTTTTATTTTTTTTATTTTTCATTCTAGTATAGTTTGCTTTTTGCTGCTTAGGATAGTTTTCCTCCATCGTTTTAGGATAGTTTGTTTTTGGTTGATAAACTCTTCTGCTAACCCACCTTCACGCTAAGATCCTTTGGAAAAAGCTTGAAAATTCCTTCATCAGGTACTATCTTTCCATCACTTCTCCTTCAATTATGTTGTCTCTTTTACAAAACATGATTATTTCTTTTACATTGAGGACAATGTAGATTTTAGGTTGGGGGTGGGAGATTAGGTAAACTAATCAGTGTTTTTTCAGTTTTGAGAAAAATTTGCAAACATTTTGAAAAATTTTCAGTTGTGTATTTAAGAATATTTTGAGTATGATGATAAGATAGAAATTAAATTTTGAATTACTAAAGTCTAGTCATCTAAGTAATTTATAGCCCAAGTTCTTGTGCTCAATTGATTAAGAGGAAGTTTGAACATCATGTTAATCTAAATCATAAGACATCTTCAAATTGTTTTCTATGAATAATGCTAGGATTTCTAATTGTTAGTATGTGAATCATTGATAGATGGTGGTGAGAATCAAGTCTGGAGAATTTTATCCACCTTATAAGATGAAAAGAACTAGTTAAAAAATAGGAGATCAACAAAAAGGGTCATGTGTGGTGAAAAGATTGAAAAAAGTTTGAAAAAGAATGAAAAAAAATCTGAAAGAAAAGAGAAAAGACTAAAAAGAAAGAATGAATATAAATGACCATCAATATAAAACAAAAACTGAAAAAAGAAGGAAAAGGGGATAAGTTTGGAATTAGTACTTAAGTTTTCAACCAATCTTAAAGTGATGAGCAGGACTAACATGATGTAATGATAATATCCTTATAGAATGTAAGTTGATCTTCACTACGCACATTGAAAAACTTGATATGTGAACAATGCTCTAACCTAATGGATAAAGGATTTATTTAATCAATTGCTTATGTGGTTCGGCTCCAGGTTTTCAAAAGAAAAAACTCACTTTCTCATCTTGAGTCTACTCATGCATACTTAATACACAAAAGATTGTTTTCTTAAAAAAGTTGAACATTGCGCATTAAACTTATTTTTTGCTTACTTTGCTCGGGACTAGCAAAATGCTGGTTGGGGATTGTGTTGAGGGTCAAATATTACATATTGGACCCCATTTATTACTTGGTTTTATGCACATGAGAATGCTTAATGTTCTATTTTAATCATGTTTATGTTGCAAGGTGAATTTAAGAGCTTAGATTGAAAAGGATATTAAAAGCATGGATTTAACGCTCAAGAATCACCAAAACCAGTGGACAGATTAACCAATCAGCTGTTAATCACTAATTTAAGGCCTACTTGATCTTTGGATAGGCCTTAACTTTGGGAGCAACCCATTAAATTAGATGGGAAAGCAGATGGACGGAATAGATTTCTAAAAAACACAAGGTGAGCCCTACTTCACATAGCTGGTGTACACAGCAGGAGTACGCCCACTGTGTACCGGACCAACAAAAGAGGTCAACCACCGCTGACCCACATAATCCCGAATGGATTCAAAATTTCAAATCTTCCACTGCGAACGGACAAACAAAGACTCATGGACGATCAAGGTGGGCCATCGTCTCAATCCAGTAGCCCGATCCGATCTATCCATTCGAACTGGATGAAGGGCTTGACCAAGATCTAGGTGATCTTGGCATGGGACACGCTAGAAAGCCGCTGTCAACTCGCTGAACGACGAAATCATTACCGCACAATCAACCAGGTGGGCCGTATCAGCGGATAGCCAAAACTGTCCATCTCGAACCAAAAATCCTACACGAATCCAATGGACAGAATGGATTTCCCCGCCAGCATCGATCATGGGCCCACCAACCGTCACAATGTAAGAAATTTTGCAGAGAAGTGCGAACGGGAATTGCGGACGCAGCTCGAGCCACCGTAGGCCATTAGACGATCAAGGTCCGGATCGGGGCCATGATCCGAACCGTCTAGACTCTAGCCAAGCAAATTTTGACTTCTATATGGTCGGATTTACTAGATCGGGCTATCTCTTCTTTCAAACACGGATTAAATGCAACTGTCTATGAGTTTTTCGTTGCGCAAGAATAGGATAGTGTAAAACGATTTCCACAAGAGGGCCTACTGGAATAATCTGGAAAGAATATCACCATCCTATAAATAAGGTGTCACCCAATGGTGAGCAAAAAGGAAAAAACATGAGCATGAGAAGAGAAAGAGAGAGAAAGAAAGGACCGGCCAACTGTCTCCATCAAGAGTTTTTTTCTCCCCTTTCCTAGTTGTTATTGTTATGATTTTCTTAAGAGAGTCTAGTTCAATCATATCTATGATTGGCTAAACCTCATAGCTAGGGCTAAGAGGTGAAGCTTGTAGCGTGATGGTTGTTTTCTATTGCTTGTATTCATGTTGTTGAACTCTCTTCGATTTTAGTTTGATTATAAGAAATACTTTCAATTTTTAATGGTCTGTTGTGACTTAAATTACAATGGATTTACAATAGCTTTGAGTATGTTCTTTTCATTATTGAGATTGTGGTTTTAGAAAATCTTGTTGTTCACCATCGTCCCCAGGGCATGGTTGGATGATGGAATTCTCCCTAACTCTCACAATTCTCTCAGATTGGTTGTGGATTGGTAAATTCTGTTGTTTGCTTTGTCTCATAGGCATGGTTTTGTGATGAATCACTTTTAGTTCTAATAACTTTCATCAATTGAGAACTAGATCAAAGGAAGTTCAGACTTGATTATTAATGAGATATCTTCCAATTGGGTGAAGATGGGACTCTGATTCTAGTTATGTTTGTGAATCAAGCATAGATCTCACTGATCTCTACAAGTGGATCCTTGGAAATCCTAGTTTCCTACTTTTGAAGTTCACAAGTTTTCATTAATTTGTTTACAATTATTATCTCACATATTCTAAATTAGGTTTTATCTTCTTCTAGTTCTAGTTCAAGTTGCTTTCAGAAAACACACGAGATTAGTCCCTGTGGATTCGACTTCAGTCTCACCGAGATTATTACTACATTGCGACCCTACACTTGGGGTTGTGAACACCTAAGGATCCAGGAATCCACATATAACAATCTGGATATTCAATCTACTTGATTCAATGATAACTCAATTAGAATCGAAGTCTATATTGTATAAAGAACATAATTGTTTGTTAAATTTCGTTTAGATAAAACAACTTGAGTTATAGTCTGTCTAATGTAGATCAAGATGGAAAGTTCAAGTCTCAAGTCATTCAAGTTCAACATCTACTATGGAGAGCAAGCTTAAGTACAAGTCATAAAATTGGAAAGTACAAGTTATGAATTTGGATAGTTCAAGCTAAAGTTCAAGCTAAAATGAGTTCAAGTTCTACTACACTTCAAGTAGAAAATCAAACTCCACCTTCAATACACTTTAAATTGAAGATCTATTATGCTCTATTGAATATTTAAGAAGAAGAACAAGTGTTAAACTTCAATGTCCAGTCTTCTCAGGTATAATTGACCCTAGAAAGACCTTAGACTTAGGTGCTTTCAAAAGATAAACTTATATGAGTTTCTTTACTTTGGTTAGGCTTTAGTTCGACTAGTCTGAGTTGTGGCTCAACCAGTCTAAGATAATCTTCAACCAGTCCAAGTTTGAAATTTAAAAATGGATATTTTTTGTGATTTCTTGACTAGTCGAGTAGACTGCTCAACCAGTCGAAGAGAGACCTTCGACCAGTTGAGGGTTGCTCGACCCATTGAAGAGGGACCTTCGACCAATTAAGGGTTGTTCGACTCGAAGTCCAGCAACTAAAATATAGCACCTTCGACCAGTCAAAGCTCATGCTCAACCAGTCGAGGAGGGCCTTCAACCAGTCAAAAAACAGTTTTATCTGATCATGCCCAAAATTTGAAATTTTGTTAGATCTTAGACGAGTCGAAGGTGACCTTAGACGAGTCGAAGCAACAATTTTTCAACTTATAAATAGAGGCCTTCTCTCAATCCAAAATTACTTATACAAGCTAAGAAAAGCCTTCACCAAGAAAGAGGGAAGTCCCCATTATCTTCAAGCTATTGAACGGTATTTTAATATTTTGTTTATATAGCTTTTTATTTTGATTCCTTAATCTCTTTTTGTGAATCTTACTTTTTAAAAGAGAGTAACCACTGTTCTTTGAGATCTTGAGGAATTCAAACAAGTAGCCTTTGGTTTGAATTAATTTAAAATCAATATAGAACCTATAGCCCTTATTTATGTTACTAGACATTGAACGTTCTACTTCAAGCAAAGCGGTTCTACAGGCTACATCAAGAATGTCTTTAAGAAGAAGATAAGTACATTTCTATATTCTGTATTTTTGGTTTCTTTGGGAAAGCCAGAAATTCTCATGTGTTAGTTTTGACTAAGATAGCCAAAAAATCTCAACGTAGGGTTTTTTTTTTGTGATAGCCCTTCTAAAATCACAACTGTATAAGGTTTTAAGGTGAACCTATGAAAACCTTGTTTTTAGTGAACGCCAATATCACGTGGGTTGTGATTAGGTGTGGCTGTTTGAGAACAGTTGGTGTACACACTGAACCACTATAATTCTTGTTATTTATGGTGGATATTTAGCTTTTGTATATGTGGTGAATGATTGCAATTTATTTATGTAAATGTGGTGAATACTTGTAATAGATAGCTCTCTTGTCTCTTACTTGGTTTGAGATCTTGCTCCTTACAAACGTTTGTGAAATCAGGTTGTCCTACCTTAAACTTTGTTTTTAGTGTAAGGTTGTCCTATGACCTAAGTTTGAATCAATTTTTCAATACTAATGCTATTAGGATTTCTGATTTATTTATTATTTCAATGCTTTAAGTTTTTATTTTGAATAGTCCTATTCACCCCCCCTCTAGGACTGTTAAGCTCGCCCTTTTCACTATCCTATCCAATCGGATGATGGAGCGGTTAAAATGGAATCTTAACTTTCCATTAATTTGGTTCCTAAATATCCATCTAATTGTAAAGATGGTAGGGAAATTCAATCATCCTACCATGCCCAGGAGACGATGGTGAACAATGACTTCTACACATCACACAATTCCAAAGTCTATAAGATCATATCAAGAGCCTTCACAGAATCTACTATAATTTTCGTCACATTAAATCATAAAAAACTGAAAATATATCTTAATTCAAAAAAAAAATTAATGGAAGTTCAACATATACTTGAATCAAAGCAAACTAAACATCAAAATAAAATATAAGTTTCATCCATTAGCCTTAGCTAAGAGATTAGCTTAAGAAGATGTACATCTTAAAATAAAAAATAAAAAGATCAACTAGAACCTGTGAAAAAATCAAAGCAGAAGAATGTTGTCGGCACTCCACCTAGACCTTCTCTCCCTTTCTAAACCCTAGAAGATGTTTTGGAGCATCCTAAGAACTCCTATTTATAGTTGGGGAACTCAAACTTTCACACCGAGTTGGAAGAATCCGGAAACCGCTTCAAATTTACGCAATCCGTGCAGAATTTGTGTAGCCTTAGGCTAGCCTAAGCAAAGCTTCAGCTAGCCGACCGACACTTGGGCTAGCTGAACTATCACGAATTCCAAAAGACCATGTTACTAGATTTTCAGCGAAACTTTTTTGAGCTGGCCGAATTCTTGGGTTAGCCGAACCAAAACTCGGGCTAGTCGAGCGACACTTCAATTCTTGGGTTCTCTTCATTCCTCACTTGGTTTCCTTGGATCTTTCGCATGTGAATTCCTCATTAATGACTTCCAAATCTCCAATTCTTCATTATCTTCTTTTGAGCTATAAATCCATCCTTTTAAGCGCATATTCATCATAAGCTTTCGAATCACCTCACATGACAAAAACGTATATAATTAAATCAAATTATCAATTAAATGTCAAGAAAACTAATGTAATTGAAGGGTTAAATATGCAATATTTGAATCTCAACAAGGTTAGCGGTGAACCTGATTTAAAACCTCTGATAGTGAAGTCCAGCACACTTATAGGTTAAGTGTTTCCGTTGAGAGTGGAGTAGGAAAACCGAACCACTCTACATGCTTGTGTTTGAGATTGTATTTGAGCACTTGTTTAACTATACTTATGTGATTATTTAGTTGAATTGTATGTATGCATAATTAGATGATAGCTAGGAGTTGATAGGTAGCATATCCCACACACACATGTACACTATCATGTTATAAACTAGTTGCATATTATCACATCCATTGTAGCCTGTGTGATTGGACCCACTATTGGCTTGGAAGCTTTATTTTTTACATTACCTTACTTAGTTTAAGTAGGTAACTGTGTTTAAAAGGCATAAATTTTAATTGGCCCTAATCACTCTCCTTAGGACATTGTCTTCATTCCATAGCTTCGCTAAGCTTTTGCACGTAGGTCGTGGCCCACCACCACGTGCAATTTCAATCTTATCATATTTCAATAAGGCTTCTGAGACTAAGGAATGATCAATAAGATTTATATATAAGGTTAAGGCTCATCTGGAGGTTCAAAGGTTGTTTTGGATTAAGGGTTAGGGTCACCATGACACCTCATTGATCTATTTTTTTGCTCCTTTATGCTCATGTCCTCTTGTATCTTTAGTCTTTAGCTTCCGAGGGCTTAACTAATTACATAACACACGGACTCACATGATTGACAAACAAGATGCACAAATCAGTTCACTAACAAGTTTCCACCTGAAGAAAGCCTACAAATATAGTCTCTGAAGACGAATGCTGACTAAGGAGAATCTCAATGTCAAGATAAACAGTTGACGCAGTGCCGCCCTGCTCTGCCGCCACATCATTAAGTACTTAATAAGGCATGGTCAATAACTCAGCTCTCTCCTTAATGAGCTTGGAAGACTCGCTTATCGCATATGTGGATCGTGCAAAATCTTGACCAGACACATCAGCCACTATAGATATGTGAACAGATGATGGCTCAAAAGGTAAAGGATTCAGGGAAAATGGATGATCGCCACCATTAAGGTTAATCATCTAGATGTCGCA
This sequence comes from Magnolia sinica, assembly GCF_029962835.1. Classification (NCBI taxonomy): domain Eukaryota; kingdom Viridiplantae; phylum Streptophyta; class Magnoliopsida; order Magnoliales; family Magnoliaceae; genus Magnolia; species Magnolia sinica. Next base: position 58,415,965 of record NC_080575.1, on the reverse strand, counting down.
AAAGACCACACCACATACTACCCCAGTAGGGTCAATCTGACAATCCAAGACTGTACCAATGCCTATCAGAGCAGTCCGAGCAAGAATATGAGTCATCCAACTATGTCATAACGGGCCCAATCAAAGAACCAAGTCTAAGATCTCCACTGATCACCTCCTCCTCAGTGAAAGTAGGCATCCCATCTGCATCATAGCTATCCAAAAGGGCCATCGAATAATCCTCATCGTCTAATGTTAAGAAAACAACCCCCTCACCATCTGACATGGTTTGGATCACATTAAGACTATAAAAAGAAGAGATCTCTCTCCTGTCTATCCATGTGATGATCCAACCCATCCACCTTAATCTCCATGCATCTAAGCCATCTAAAGGATAAATCAGCCCCTCTACATCAACCATGGCTTCATCCTCTCCATCTAAAGTCACATTCTCATGGCCCATCTCCAAAGAACCCATAACCCCCTCACCATTAAATCCCTCATCAATGGCCTCCCCATTAATGATGGAAAGTTAAGCAATTTCCCTATTAATGGAGCCATTCAATTTGGCCCTGCCACTCTCTCATGACCTCCATTAACACCACCATTAATACCCCTAACTAATACATCATCCAACGCATCAATGGGGGGAGAATCACCACCAACCAAGGATAAAAAGGAGAATCTGATGAATGGGACTCATAAACTCAAGCCATGACACCATCTAACAACCCCATCTTGAGTGGCCTTTGAAAGGAATGGCCAAGATGAAGAAAGGATAAAGAGAAAGAAGAAGACAAGGGGAGAATCCATGCATGAATTCAAGGTTCGATGATAAGGAATGATAGGGACCAATAACATGGGAATGTCTGGATTATATGAAGAAGAACAAACCAAGAAATCTTATTAAAAGAGAGACCAATGGCAGCCGGGTTTTCGCCGATCTGTACACTTTGATCCCGCTCATGGAGGTTGGCCTAGGGGCTTATAATAGGTGAAAATTGCAGGGTGACATCAGCTGAAGATACCTTATGTCATGCCCCAAACTCGAAAATTGGGCTCACAAAATTCTTGAACGCTGAATCCGGTGCCGACAGCCTCCGTAGTACCCCATTCTCGACTCCCAGCGTCCATATGCCAGATTCTGATTATGGGATCTTACAAGGAGGATTTTCATATGTACATTTAGCTCGTAATAAGCATAACCACAAGTTTACCCAAATCACAAAGGCAACATCATCATCACATATCCACTAATATAAACATTTGAATATAATGCTGAAAGGGAAATACATAAATCGAAAATCAAAGCTCCAGAAGACCACTGTGTGCTCCAAGCTTAATGTTGTTGTAACCTAACATCACCTGCATGCATCTATCGTTCATAAGCTTATAGAAATCTTAGAGGGTGGTGAAAGTGTGTGCACAAGATAAGTGCCAAGCACATGAATACAACGCCATAATCATACAATGTCAGAAACATTGGCGAGATCATGAATCATATGATAACAAAACAAGTGGAAACATACTGGTAAGTCCACGAGTCATGTAATATCAGAGTAAATAGAAATACTGACAAGTCTATAAAAATATCATCAACCTCACCTAGGATATGCAATGAAAAGACATAACAAGCCAATGTCATATACTGAGAAAGTAATGCAATTCGGTGACATAGTAAGCCAAATATCAAATACCGAGTCCACAAGTACCGACAGCCTTATCTAGGCCATGTAATACAGAAGCACAGTAAACCAAGTGCTATGTGTTGAGGATGCAATGTAATATGCGATGTGAATGAAATGACCAAACTGGGGTGTGAAGTCAGGATGATAGTACGTAATATCACAGGCTACGGGGTCTACCACAAGGGACTTCTATCCAAACCAGGCCCATACCTAAATTTGGATAGTCATAGTCAATGTGGTAAACTTTTGATCTTAAGTTAGTCGCGCGCCCCAACCAAAATCTTGGCCATTGCGAAAGTACATGTAACAAATAGTTATGCACCACTAGCCCAAGTGGATAGTGAATGAATGAGTATGCAACTCCTGCTCAATAAATCCACATATCAGTACCGTACATCTTTGGGATCATCACCAGGGTGTAGTACACTCTACATGCAATCACCGCCCACTGATGTGCCACCATGCAAGTGAAAGAGACCTCACTATCCGCTTAGCCAGTAGTCAGCCAATTTCTACCTGACATGTCGATAGCGGACCCATTCACGAACTAGTCAAACTCATCCTAGCTATGCCCCGTACCCTCGGGCGGGTAAGGCCACACCGCCTCCCAACTGCCCACGACATAGTGAGAAACGGGGCCTCTTGGTATTCGGTACTTTGGTGCTCATGTATCCACTCGGTCTCAACGTTGGGGCGTCCTCTGGTACCAAGAGGGTTTAATAATTTTCACCCAGGACTATCTATGGTAGCCTGATGCTAGTAACAAATTTTCGGTGTCCCATCTAGCCATCTACGATATGCCTGTGAAGGTAACGGCCCTGATGTCGCAGGGCGTAAAGTAATCACAACACACAATGTAAGATGCATGATCATACAATCTAGTCATGCATTAATCCTATGCATACTGTGCGCTTATATGAGATAACCTCCGCCTATCAGGGAGTCTCATAACAACCTACCCAATGACATATGCAATGGTGAACCGCATCTCATAAAAACATGCAAATGATGCGTATAACATGTATCATGATGCTATGTTGTCACATACTCATAATCGGTATTGACAATCGATACCAATAATCAGCATCGATAATCGGCCTCGACAATTGGCCTCGATAATTAGACTCGATAATTGAATCAGCCACGACAATCAGAATCAACCTCGATAATGGGAATCGGCCTCGACAATCAGAATTGGCTTGACATTCAACCTCGACAATCGGAATTGGCCTCCATAATCGAAATCAGCCTCGACAATCGACCACGACAATCAGAATCAGCCTTGACAATTGGCCTCGACAATCGGAATCAGCCTCGACAATCGGAATCGGCATCGATAATCGGAATCGGCCTTGATAATTAGAATCGGCCTCGATAATCGCCTCAATAATCAGAATCAGCCTCGACGATCGGAATCAGCCTTGACAATCGACCTTGGCAATCAAAATCAGCCTCGACAATCGGCCTTGATAATCGGAATCGGCCTTGATAATCAGAATTGGCCTCGATAATCGACCTTAATAATTGGAATTGACCTCGATAATCAGAATCGATGAGAATGGGCTTATCAAGGCCTATGGGAAGGTCACAATGTAGACATTTAACCAATATTGCCCCCAAGGAGTGGCTCACATAGAGCCAAAGCCAAACATATAGTGGGCACATGGCCTCGCACAAGGGCCTAATACACATCACAATGGGCCACAACCCATGGGCCTCAACAAATCTCAAGTGGGCCTCAAATATACATTACAGGGGGCCTCATTCATAGGCCTTATATACATCACCATATACATCACAATGGGCCACATACATGGGCCTAATATACAACAGGTGGGCCCTGCACATACATCATATGGGTCGTACCATTGGGCTTCTCACACATCACATTGAACCTCGCCATGTAGGCCCCACATGCATCACACTGGGCCTCACTCCTGAGCCACATATACAACTTAATGAGCTACATATATGGGCTAAAAATACATCACAATGGGCCTTACCAAATGGGCCTCTCATACATAACATTGGGCCTTGCCATTGGGCCAGAAATACATTACAATGGGCCACAACCCCTGGGCCTTAATACACAATAGGTGGGCCCTACACATGGGCCCAATATATCACAGGTGGGCTTATAAAACATATACATCAATAGAGTCCACGTCCAGGGATGGATGGCCTAGATATATAATACATACATATAAGGTGGGCCATACGTGCCATCAAGATAGGGCCCGCCATAACGTTTATTTTCCATCCAATCTGTTCATATGGTCACAAAGACCTGGATCAAGGGAAATAACAATATCATATTGATCTAGAATTCTGGAATCCCTAAAGGGTTCCAATGGTAGGTGTTCAACTTTCCACTATTGTCTGCAGTGTGGTCCACCTGATAGATCTGCATCATTTTGTCTCAAGCCTTAAAACAAGCTTACCAATTGGATGGGTGGTTAGGATATAACAGATACACCAAGGGCTGTCCCACTGTCCTGCCATCTAGACGGTGAGGATGGATGGTGTGTATAAAACACATACATAATAGTGGGTCCACCGTCCTGGACAGATGGACGACATGGGATAAATCACATATATCACGGCAGGACATGGTAGCACCGTCCAAATAGTCTAGCACCGTCTAGCACATCTGGACAGTGTGGATAGAACAAATACATCACGGGTGTGGCCCACATGGCACCGTCTTGAGATGGATGATGCAAATACAAAATACATACATCATGTAGGAATCCTACGTCCCTGGACAGATGGGTAGAGTGGATGTAGAATAAATTCATCAAGGTGGGCTCCACATGGCACGTGGCCCATAGCTGCCAAAACAAATGGACAGCATAGAGAAATATATACATCAAGGTCCTACTGCAGCAGCCATACTGTTGGACGGTTTGGAGAAAATACATGTATCACGGTGGACCCTTAAGGTGGATGACATGGAATGAAGCACATGCATCAAGTTGGGGCCCAAGTCCCCTTGATCTAAATGGATGAAGAGCATAAAATATATTCATTAGAGATGGGGTCCATACAGATGGACGGTCATGATAAAACCCATACACCATGGACGGTGTAAATAAAATATATATACATCAAGGTGTGCCCCACCGTCCCACCTACTAGACAGTGGTGGGGACACAACACATACATCAATACAGGGCCCCATAACACCGTGTACGGTGCAGATAAAACACTACATCATGGAAGACCCCACTCAGCACAAAACAGATGGACGGTATGGCTGCAAACATCATTGTCAGCCTACATAGCTTACTAACGCCGGGCCTATCATCCTGAAAACGGTTGGGCTGCATGGGCGCAAGACACATATATCAAAGGTGGGCCCCTCTTTGCGGTCTCCAGAAGTGGACAGCGTGGATTATAGAACATATACATCAAGGTGGGTCTCACCCACACGTGACACACGTGTGGGGTGGCCCCACATCTAAAATAGTTGGGCGGTATGTATAAAATACATATGTCAGGGATGGCCCCACCCAACCATCGTCCAGAGACAGATGGCGTGGATATACAATATATAAGTCAAGGTGGGTCCCACCTACCCACACGTGTCACACGTGTGGGGTGGGCCCACCCCATCAGCAGATGGATGGCAAATACATCACGGTTGGCCCTTCACAGCAAGTGATTTATATGTTAAGCATGTCTTCACATGATTTTTGGGATGACCCATTATCTAGATTGGACCCATCAAATGCATGGTGTGAATGCTCCACATGCATCACGGTGGGGCCTGAGGTGGGGCCCATTCTCCCTGGCGGTTCTAAGCAGTGGGACGTCACTTGCTGCAATGTCCTCTGGACGTCAGCAGCAATAGCGTCTAGAGCCTCCCTCCTTATTTTTTTGATATTTTTTATTTTTGTGAGGATTTTCATAGGTGAGGCCCACAGGAGGAGGATCCACCCTGCCAGTTGGGTTCCTTGGCTCATGATAGGCCTAACAAGCCCAATATTCGAAATATTTTGGTACGTAGAAACATCACGGTGGGCCCTGATAGTTTACATCACCTAAACCACCATTCTCTACAATATGGCCCGCCAGAGATTCGGTTCAGCTTCATTTTTCAGCTCAATGCCTAAAATGAGCTAGGAAATTGGATGGTTGGTGTGGATCAGATACATTCATCAAGTGGGGTCCATGTCTAGTGGACTGGACCTGTTAGGATAAAACACACATCACCGTGGTCCCACAAGCAGGATAGAGCACAGTGTGCTCCACCTGAGGTTTGCATCTGCCTTATTCCCAGGGCATGCCTAGATGGACGGCGCGGAAAGTACATCAAGATGGGTCCACGTGTATGTGGCCCACCTGATTGAATCAAGTTAAAATTTGTGTTTGCCTTCATCTAGGGCCTGTCCAACGGACGGGCAGCAAGGTGGGCCCCCGAATGGACAACGGCGTGGATAAAATACATACATCATAGGTGGGGTCCATGACACCATCCATTGAGGTGGACCATCACACAAGGAAAATAATAATAATAGTAATAAAAAAGAGTTAGAGAGACGTGAGAAGGGGAGGGACCCCACCACTATGGGCCCTCCCTATACCATGCATACATCAAGATGGGTCCCACCATATGTGGGCCCTCAAATCATTAAGATCGAGATGATGAACACCCACCTTTGATCTTCTCTTCTTTCTTCTGCTATTGTGATCTAGAGCTCCAAGGGGTGCGATTCAACGGTAAAGATGGACTTTGAATGGTGAGGATGGGAGGTAGGAAGGTGAGCCACACCAAGCTTTCTCTCATGCAGGTTGGGCGTTGGATGCTCTCTTAGGAGATTGGGAGATTATTAGAGAATGAGAGAGAGAGAGAGAGAGAGAGAGAGAAGTGATGGGATGATAAGGGATGGGTGGAATGGGTGTTGTAAGGAAGGGAATGGAAAGGTATGGGTTTAGTTGAATTTTGGGTAAAAGAGGGATAAGTGGGCAGAGAGAGAGAGAGAGTTAACTTGTGAGGGGTGAGGTGGCATGGGGCATGGGTGGTGTACTTGACTTGTGAAATGATGTGTACTTGATTGATTGATGTGACGGTTCGTAGAGATTCTCTTGGAATTCGCAACGTGCAGCGTTTCTTCGATGTATTCGCAGGCCCACATCTCCTGGCCTGGGTATCGCATCGGTACGCAAGACGTGGCATTGCAACTGCGGCGACGGCACGGTCGTAAGGATACAAGTTTTGAGTCGAGCTGACTCTGATATACGAGACATGACTCAAGATCATGCGCAAACATCGATAACAGATTGCAGGTTGCCGGAATTTGACCGGAAGGACCATGGAAGCCTACAGAACGGTACGGTCTAAGATACGTGCCTTACACCTTAGGAGCCTTCGAAACTTGAAATGAGCCTGTCCTTTGGCCAGAATGTGATTAAAACCATCCAAACCCTTCCCTAAGTGCCACATCATGATGTGGACCACAAACAGGCATGACAAGCAAGAAAATGCTCAATCAAAGATCGAAGTGGACACCCAGCAATCCAAACTATTGAAGTGTTGCAAAATCATAATCCATGCCATCAATCAATATTCTCAAGCCTAAAAATATCAAAAGCAAGCATCAAGAGAGAACAAGGAACTAAACACATAGAGGTAAGCATACCTTTTCAATAAAAACCATCATCAATCGCGATCGACGATTCACGATTTGATGGAATGAATCATCTTTTCAAAAAATTCTTTAAAAAATGTTTTAATAAAAATAGACATCAATCGCGATTGTCGATTAGCGATTCGATAAACCAAATCATTTTAAAAAAAATTCTAAAAAATATTTTCTATAAAAACTGGCAATGATTGTCACCATTGGATCACGATTCGATGGATCAAATTATCTTTTAAAAAGCCTAAAAATATTTCAATAAAAACTAGCATCGATTGTAACCATTAGATTGTGTTTTGATGGTCTGGATCATCTTTTAAAAATCTAAAAAAAATAATTTAATAAAATTGACATTGATCGTGACTGTCAATTCGCAATCCAATGGACCAAATCATCATAAAAAATCTCAAAAATAAATAAATTATCATTGATTGTAACCACCAACTTATGATCCGATAAATTGAATCATCTTTCTAAAACACCAAAAACACTTTTAAATCCCTAAAAGAGTTATAACCGTATGAAAATCTTAACATATAGTGGGACGATGGACTCGATTGATCAAAAATCAGAATCCTGACTGCCAGTGATGGACAAATCCACATCATCCTTAATGAAAATTGGGTCAGATAACATTCAACAATCTAGAATAGAAAAAAATACCTAATAAGTTTGTGAGATGATGGAAAAAATCAACCATCTCTCATAAATTGGACTCTTATTGTATTACCATGAAATTTAACATATTATGTACATGTGTACGATACCAATCTAGCTATCATAACCTTACATCTATTCTCCAACACGAATTGACCGTTGGAAATAATCTCCATTCATAAATCAAGCTATCTGACCATTGATTTTAAGATAGGATCATCATATACCTAAATATTCTCACTTGTCCATCATAACCAACTGCTCAGTCAAATACGTACTGCTAGATAGAGACATCTAACCGTCCACTTTGATTTTAGACCACCCGATCGTAGTAAACTATCTACTTAATCTCTACATCCGCTCGTACATACATTGAGTTGATATTCTAATCTGTTCATCATGTTCATCTCCTATGAATATGCTTAACCGATCATCAGAACTGCAATCTGAGAAACTTACACATGTGAATAAGACACTCGAATCTAATGATACTCATGTTTTACCCCCTAATCACTCTAGAAACCCACCTTGTGTTCTTCTGTTTTCAAAACTGGTCGTACATGTACTTATATACACTCTTACAAAACCAACCATCAAGTTTTCCTATTTTAAACATGTCATCTGACCATCCATTATGTGGTTTGATATATGCACATTCCCTAATTAATTTTGTGAATAACTCTTTATTCATAATAATTTAGATATAAGTCATTTTTTAAGAATTACTTAGAAACATGCCTATAACCATGTAAAACTATTATATTTTTCAAAACTCTCATGTCAGCAATAATCACGAAAATGCCATTAACCTAGACCCCTGAATTCTAGATCATATGGTTTCCACGATCCGTTTGATGTGAAATTTTATACCATGCATATGTATCATAAATTAACCATACATGTCAAATTTTGGCCCTTAGATCATTGTAAAAGTGACCCAATTGGTAAATCATCCCCTTAACCATTGATTACGGTGTTCATCAAGTGAAGAAATCTCGTGAGTAGTCATAGTAGGATATTTCCCTTCATATGAATGACTTAGATTGTCCATAATATGGACCCAGTGCGAAATATAAAGACCCCACTTTGGTAGGCTTTTCCTTAGGCACGAAGTTATCCTTTCAAGGCCTATCAACTCCTTATAATATATGGATCTTCTGATTTAACCACTTCTTTCTATCTATCGCAACTCAAATTTAAACCACATTCTGGTCTCATATGACTACCAGGTGATACAAAATTTTGACCCTGTTCTATGATCCTGCATCATTGCACGCTGAAGCCAATTCCTTGCTTTTGATGTAAAAGGTGATATTTTAGATATAGGCCTTTTCCACCATCGATCAACCACCAAATTTTGCCCAACTGTTTTCCTATCATAACTATACATTTCTTCAAAAATTGGCCCCTGATCATTAAGTATAGACCGTTAATTGAGATCAAGTTCGTTTTAGTACTCATTAGAAGAATTTTCAAGATTGGCCAATATAAATTTCGGATCACTAAGAAAATTATCTACCTCGAATTTATTCGATGACCCTAACACAATGAATGAATTAGATTTAAAGAAGATTATTAGAAAAGGAAAAATTGGAGAAACTCAATCTAATTGCAATGTTAAACACACCCCTTTCATATCCACACTCCCATGCATTCCCCTCTCTATTCACACGCCCACCTCTCAAACGTCTAAGGAGAGAGAAAGAGAGAGAAAGAGAAAGAAAAAGAAAAAGAAAGAGAGAGAAGCCTAGACGTCCATCATTTGCTTCCTTCTCCAAACATCTGGTATCTCCCTCTTGCTCAAGCAATGTCGTGATTCATGTATAAGTTTTCCTACATAAATATCTACCTAGGGTTTAGATATAAGGCTAAGGTAAGGGATTCCTTTAAGATTATATTAACTTGAGTTGATATGAATTATTCTGTTCCCTCACATGCTTTGAATCCTCTATGCAAATATTTAATTTACCCCCATCAATTATTTATCTTTTGGGAATTATGGTTAAGGTGTGATGTTAACTATATATGATCTTTCTGAATTTATGTGAGGGATTCCTTTAAGCTTACTTTGATTTAAGTTGATATAAATTATCCTACCTTTTACGTGTTTATATGTTAATGTAAATTCTCCCTACAATTGTTTAATTTACCACCATCATTTATTTATCCTTTGGTAACTATGGTATTATGCATGGTCTTTATGAATTTATGTGAGGCAATGGATATAAGCCTTGCCCTTGCCTTTACCAATTTTGTTGAGTTAGCCCTTGCTGCTCTTCTCTTTGTTAAGTTAGCCCTTACCACTCTCCTCTTTGTTGAGTTGGCCCTTGACACTCTGCTCTTTGTTGAGTTACCCATTGTTACTCTTCCCTTTGTTGAGTTGGTCATTGTCACTCTCCTCTTAATTGAATTATCCATTGCTACTCTCCTCCTTATTTTATTGGCCATGTGTTATTTACTTTATGGCTTGGGCATGTGCCTTGGAAATCCAAAACCCCTCGTAATTTGAATTATCTCTCTATCAATATAAGTGAAGTGTTAGAGGTATCACAACTAGTGGCTCAACATTTATTGTGGACGTAATATGTTACAGGTAGCGACCCTCTTAGTCGGCACATAATTCTGTGGATTAGTTGGCGTGGTGCATAATCGATGTAAGTAAATCACCATGCGTGTTACATCACTTTTCGGGATTGGATGTCATAAATAGTCACTCCATGAACACATCGTGTTATGTAAATCCCCCAACAGCATTGTTGTGTCGCCTTGAGATATTCGCATAAATCCACGTTAATATTGGACACGCTAGTGAAACTTCCTAGTTATAGGATGCGGGGCAAGTCGGGTTTCTTGTAAACTGTATTCCACATTATGATGATCACTAAGTATGATGAGCCGCACACACTTTGGTAGGCATACATTCATATATACAATTGTTGCGTATGTTAATACCACTCATAGTAGTGGAGTACGAGACCTATCAGAACCCTTACATTACTTTTATGAATATCTTAAATTATCATTAATCTTAAAGGACAACCATTACTATGAGTAGAGCGTTGACCCTCTCCAATCATACAGATGATGTAGGTGATGTATAGATTGAAGACCTAAAGGACTATCTCCTTATGCAAGATTATATTGAATGAATATGAAGATAGTTTTATATTTCCAATGCGAACTCAATAATGTAATAAGCTCCAATTTAAAGGGAATTTAATAATTTGTTGAATTCTTTTACTCAAATGAAATAACACATACAGTTGATTTTATTCTCGTGAATGGTTACCTTCATGATTGTAATTGGATGTGATCTAAATGAAAAAAATGGTGCAATTTTTAAAGCATCCAATTTATTCATTATTAACACCTGTAATTCTTAGGCATGAGTATGTAATCGGGCCGTGGAAATTTTGGGATGTTACAGTTGGTATCAGAGCATGAGATTAACTAAGCCTAGGGGAATGGACCATCATAAGTTTTATACAACTAATATAGGATATGAATTAGGTATATATACTTAATTAGAGCCCCAAAGGAAATAGGAAGTTGAGGAATTAGAAACCCATATTCAGGTTCCCTATTGGAAATATTAAGTTAGATGTGGAATTTAGGGACTATGAATCTAGGTACCTTTAGAAAAATTCTTAAAATCCTAAATGAACTTGTCATGAACTAAAATTTATCCTTAAATGAATTTCCAAGCAAGAAAAACTAATTTGCTAAACCAGAATCGGATATTTTCCAATTTTCTTAAATTTTGTTGTCGTTTTGATGAAAATTTACATATTAGGAAACTTCCGTTGGTCTCGGTAGGTATACTTATCGAAAAATTTCAAACATTTTTTGGTACTTAAATTAGGTCCCCAAGAATCTCCTCCTAAAATTTTAACCCAATAGGATTCGTAAAAAAATCTATAAAAATCTGACAATAACAAAAATAGGTAAGAATTACTATGGGACAAGAAGCTTTTATACAACTCACAAGCGTGAAACTACCCCGAAAATGTGGAATATTAACTCAGAAAATTTTCTTTAACTTCAAAAATAAGTCAAGGACTTAATTTCCAAATTTTAAATAAATTGGACACATGGATCATAAATTAAAATTCTGAGAGTGATAGACTGTCAATATAAAATGATTTTGGAAATTTACAACCCTATATATAAAGGATACAATAAAGCTTAGGTTCAACAATGAATGGATAATTTAGGCCTATCCTTTATGAAACCTAGGGTAATTTTACAGTGGAATGAAAAAAAATCATATTCCCCAAGGATCTGGAATGATCGGGACCATGAATTTACGGAATCATATTTAAGCAAGTTAGAAGTGGGTTGATCCAAGTACCAAATCCCGGGTGCTTACCAATAAACTTAATGCCTTGATTAAGTAGAAGTTTGAGACTCAACCAGAATGAATGATAGCAAAGAACTCACCGCCCTGGTCAAGCAAGAGTTCAGTGTGTTAGGATTAGTCGTACTATAACCGTTTACTGTGTTGCCCTGAAACACTAAGAATAAAAAAATAGAGAAAATTTACTCTACATAATGGGGGAACTAATATGTGAAATACTATAAAGTTAAATGTATAAATCAATAAAATAATTATATGTATATAAATCTCGAGGTCGAGATTTTCATTTGAGGGGGTAGATTGTGGCGTCTCGATTTCATATAGCCAATTATAAACAAACCTAAACATATATATCTACCTCATGAGGAATATAATGAAAATTAAACCAAATGAATTAGTGTAAATGGTATAAGTAATTAAATTTTGGAGACGAAATTTTATTTAAGGAAGTAGATTGTAACACCTTGAACTTTTCAATACCTGAGTATTGAAAGTTCTCGAGTGTTACCATGAGATTTAACTTATTATTTACATGTGTACGATACTAATCTAGCTATTTTAACCTTACATCTATTCTCCAACACGAATCTGACCATTGTGAATAATCTTCATTCATAGATCAAGCTATCTGACCATTGATTTTAAGATAGAATCATCATATACCTAAATATTCTCACTTGTCTATCATAACCAACCGCTTAGTTAAATATGCACTGCTAGATGGAGACATTTAACCGTCCACTTTGATTTGGGACCACCCGATCATAGTAAAATAGCTACTTGATCTCCACATCCACTCGTACATACATCAAGTTGATATTTTGATCCATTCATCTTGTTCATCACCTATGAATATGCTTAACCCACCAACAGAATTACAATTTGAGAAACTTACACATGTGAATAATACACTCGAATCAAACAATACACATGTTCTACCCCCCTAATCACTCCTAAAACCAACCTTGTGTTCTTCCATTTACAAAACTGGTCGTACGTATACATATATACATTGTTAGAGTACTAACCATCAAGTTTTCCTATTTTAAACTTTTCATCTGACCATCCATTGTGTGGTTTGATATATGTATATTTCCTAATTATTTTGATGAATAACTCTTTATTCATAATTACTAGATATAAGTCCTTTTTTTTAAAGAATTACTTAGAAACGTGCCTATAACCATGTAGAACTATTAGATTTTTCCAAATTCTCATGTCCCTAATAATTACAAAAATGCCATTAACCTAGACCCCTAAATTCTAGATCATATGGTTTTCACAATCCGTTTAATGTGAAATTTTATACTATGCCTATGTGTCATAAATTAACCATACATGTCAAATTTCGGTCCTTAGATCATTGCAAAAGTGACCCAATTGACAAATTAGCCCCTTAACCATTGATTTCGGTGTCCATCGAGTGAAGAAACCTCGTGAGTAGTGATAGTAGGATATTTTCCTTCGTATGAATGACTTGGATTGCCCATAATATGGACCAAGTTCGAAATTTGAAGACCCCACTTTGGTAGGTTTTTCCTTAGGCGCGAAGTTACCTTTCAAGGCCTATCAACTCCTTATAAATTTAGATATTTTGATTTAACCACTTCCTTCCATCCATTGTAACTCAAATTTGGACCCCACTTTGGTCTTATATGACTACAAGGTTATACAAAATTTAGACCTGATCTATGATCCTACACCGTTGAACACTGAAGTCAGTTCCTTCTTTTGATGCAAAAGGTGATATTATACATATAGGCCTTTTCCACCATCGATTAACCACCAAAATTTGCCCAACTGTTTGCCTATCCTAACTACACATTTTTCTAAAATTTGGGCCCTGATCATTAAGTGTGGACTGTTAATCGAGATCAATTTCGTTTTGACACCCATTAAGAGAATTTTCAAGATTGACTAATATAAATTTCAGATCACCAAGAAAATCATATGCCTCGGCTCTATTCAAAGACTCTGACACAATGGACAAATTATATTTAAAGAAAGATCGTTAAAAAATGTAAAATTGGATAAACCCAATCCAAATTATGATGTGAAACACGTCCCTCTCATACGCACACTCCCTTTTAAAAACGGTGGGCATGTGTTCCCCTCTTCATGCACATGCCCACCTCTTAAATGTCCAAGGAGAGAGGGAGAGTGAGAAAAAGAAAAAGAAAGAAAGAAAAAGAGAAACCTAGACATCCATCATCTGCTTCCTTCTCCAAACGTTTGGTATCTCCCTCTTGCTCAAGCGATGTTGTGATTTATGTAAAAGCTTTCCTACATGGATATCTATCTAGGATTTATATCTAAGGTTAAGGTGAGGGAGTCCTTTAACTTATATTAACTTAAGTTGATATGAATTATTCTGTTCCCTCACATGCTTTGAATCCTTTATGCAAATATTTAATTTACCCCCATCAATTATTTATCATTTGAGAATTATGGTTAAGGTGTGATGTTAATTATATGTGATCTTTCTGAATTTATGTGAGGGATTCCTTTAAGCTTACTTTGATTTAAGTTGATATGAATTATCATGCCTTTTACATGTTTCCATGTTATTGTAAATTATCCAACATGTTATTGTAAATTATCCCTACAATTGTTTGATTTATCACCATCATTTATTTATCCTTTGGGAACTATGGTATTATGCGTGATCTTTATAAATTTATGTGAGGTGATGGATAAAAGCCTTGCCCTTACCTTGACCAATTTTGTTGAGTTAGCCCTTGTTGCTCCTCTTTGTTGTGTTGGCCCTTGTCACTCTCCTCTTTGTTGAGTTGGCCCCTGCCACTCTCCTCTATGCTAATTTATTCATTGTTACGCTCCTATTTGTTGAGTTGGCCATTACCACTCTCCTCTTGGTTGAGTTATCCATTACTACTCTCCTCCTTATTTTATTAGCCATGTGTTATTTAACTTTATGGCTTGGGCATGTGCCTTGAAATTCCAAAACCTTATCTATCTATCAATGTAAGTGATGTGTTAAAGGTATCACAACTAGTGGCTCAATATTTATCGTGGACATAATACGTTACGGGTAGGGGCCCTCTTAGTCGGCACGTAATTCCTTGGGTTGGTTGGCATGGTACACAATCAATGTAAGTAAATCCCATACTGTTACATCACTTTTTAGCATTGGATGTCACAAATAGTCACTCCATGAACACATTGTGTTACGTAAATTCTCCAACCACGTTGTTCTGTCGCCTTAAGATGTTCGCATAAATCCACATTAACATTGGTCATGCCAGCTAATCTCCCTAGTTATGGGATGCGGGGCGAGTCGGGTTTTTTGTAAACCGTATTCCACATTGTGATGATCACTAAGTATGATGAGCCATATACACTTTGTTAAGCAAGCATTTATATATATAATTGTTGTGTATGTTGATACCAGTAGTAATAGTGGAGTATGAGACGTATCATAACCCTTACATTACTTCTATGAATCTCTTAAATTATTGTTAATCTTAAAGGATAACCATCACTATGAGTAGGGTGTTAACCCCCTCCAACCATACAAATGATGTAGGTAATATACAGATTGAAGACCTAAAGGACCGTCTCCTTATGTAAGATTATACTGAATGAATAAGAAGATAGTTTTATGATTTAGTTTTATATTTCCGATGCGAACTTGATAATGTAATAAGCTCTCATTGAGAAGGCTTTTGATAATTTGTTGAATTCTTTTACTCAAATGAAATAACAATATAGTTGATTTTATTCTCGTGAATAAAATTAACTGTATTGGATGTGATCTAAATGAAAAAGAATTGGCGCGATTTTTAAAGTATCCAATTTATACATTATCAACACTTAGAATTCTTAGGCACGAGTATGTACTCAGACTACAAAAATTTTGGGATGTTACAGATAAACCATCTCTAGCAAATCTCAGTCTTGATTACGACCATAAAAACCCAAGCGATAAAGTAAAATCCTAAAATCCATAATCCCTAGCCGAGTCAATTTAGAATGCAACTATCATGTCACAAGAAAACACCTCAGCCCCTTGTATGTTTCCAATAAAAACCAACTTACTTGAAATCCCATAGGCATTGCCAGTGGAGATAACTAAGTAAGCTGGACCCGTTTACAAAAATCATCAAGTAATAACAACCCCCATGCAGTATCTCTCCCCATAGTGGCATGACATTCAAAATCACAAAAATATTTTAAGAAATAAAGGGTTGGGCTTTTGAGGCACTAAGAGATCTTCCATATCCCTAGGTAGAAGTCAACACAAAATTGAATAACATTTGATGTCTTGCAGTTTTCACATAGATTATTAAATTCGAATGCACGTCAACATACAATCAGAATGAACTGTAGTGTTAAGTAGATCATATTAAATGCTGATGTTAAGAAAGACGATCATATTAAATTTGAATAAAAACCCCCACGCAGTTTCTCTCCCCATAGTATTAAGTTGATCATATTAAATGCTACTGCTAAGAAAGACAATAGGCCAATACTAGTAAGAAGAAATCATCTAAATGGAGAAAAAAGACAAATTGTAACCCAAGTGTTAAAATTATAAGATTTCATGAAAAAAGTCACCCGCACATACCTAGGCATGAATACTTGCGAAACTTGACTGAGTCTAAGTTGGCATAGTGAGATCCCTGTAAGACTGTAAATAGTATAAGGTAAGCTAACCACTTTGCCGATCTAGCAAAATAAGTACTCCTGAGGGTGATTTGGGAAGCAACAAAAATTCCAATTCGGGTTAGTATCCACATAAGGTCGCAGAAAGTACATGGGCTCTACTATACCTTTTTGATGTTAATATCGATTAGGGTTGAAAGGATTGTGATTGGTTACTCGTAATACCGCAAAAAAGTATAGAGACAATTGCAATGTTTTCCCGAGCTATATACTTCTAGGTAACCAACTGACACAGACACAAAGGCAGATAATGAATTTAGACCACAATTCATGACTAGTTGGTAAAGATGGGGTGTCCACTTGCTTTGGCATTCATTTTCACACAAACTCTGCCAAAGAGAGGCATCTATAGAGACCCCCCTTTGAGCCGATAAGATGATTGAGTTTGAATAAATGGATGGTTAACTAAGACTCTAATCTTAAACTTTAACCCTAGAAGACTAAACCCTAGGGACCCGAATCCTAAAGCCCTAAACTCAACCTAGTCAACCCAGTCAATCCAAGTCCTAAATCCTAGAACCATGAGTTTACTCGATGGGTCCACTTACCAAGTCAACTCACTAAGTCGACTCATTCGGTCAACTTACCCATCCCAACAACCCAATCAACTCATCTAGTTAAACCTAAAACCAAGCCCAAAATCAAGCCCAATCAGAGTATAATACGCGACAATAGTGTGTCATCATTCACAATGGAGTCTTCACACAAGTGAGGGACGCTGCACCTAAAAGTAGGAAGTTTACGTGTAGACTGGCGGTTGTTGAGGGTCAAATATTGCATTTTATTCCCTATTTATTAGTTGGTTTTATAAACATGATAATGCTTAATGTTTTATTTTTATCATGATTGTGTTGCAAAGTGAATTTAAGAGCTTGGATCGAAAAGGATGCTTAAAGCATGGATTTAACACTCAAGAATCACCAAAGCCAAGGATAGATCTTATGAGACCAAGAATGAAGAATTCACATGACAAAGATCTAAGAAAACCAAGTGAGGAATTAAGGGAATTGAAGATTTGAAGTGAAGAAAAAGAACCCTAAAAATCTTCCTGCTTCGACTAGTCTAAGCCCTCCTTCGACTAATCTAAGCTCTTCTTCGACTAGTCGAAGAAACTTCAACTCAAACTCAAGCGATCAAATCCTATAAATTCCCATCATCCTTGACCAGTTGAAGGTGATCCTCGACCAGTCGAAGGTTGTCCTCGACTAGTCGAAGGTTACGCAGATAGCACTCAGACTGTGTAAATTTGAGGCGGTTCTAAGGTCGCTTTGCGAATTTTCAAGGTTAGTTCGTAGGAGGGAGTTCCCCAACTATAAATAGGAGTCTCTATGATGTTCCTACACATCTTCTAGGGTTTGAAAAGTAGAGTAAAAGGGTGGAGAAGCCATCGCTAAGAGGTTTTTCTCTTCTTCCTTAGTTGTTTTTATATTTTATTTAAGAGACTTTGGTTCAATCATGTCTATAGTTGGCTAAACCTCTTAGCTAGGGCTAAGAGGTAAAGCTTGTATTGTGATGGGATGTTTTTATTACTTTGATTCATGTTTATGTTGAACTCTCTTTGATTCTAGTTTGATTATAAGAAATATTTTCAGTTTTTAATGGTTTGTTGTGACAAGTTATAATAAATCTGCGATAGCTTTGAATATCGTCCTTTCCTATTCTGAGATTGATGGATTGGTAAATATTATTGTTTGCCATCGTCCCATGGGCATGGTTAGGTGATGGAATCCCTTCCAATTTTCCCAATTCTTCTTCTTTAATGACTAGATTCATGAGAAGTTCAAAGATCTGACCGTCTCTTCTTCCATCTGGATAAGATAGGACTCCAATTCCAGTTGTGTCTTTGAATCAAACATAGTATCACCCTGATTGCTACAAGTGGATCCTTGGAAACCCTAGTTCCCAACTTTAAATTTACAAGTTTTAATTACTTTAATCACAATTACTCTCTCAATTACTTTAGAATTAAATTCACATCTTCTTCTAGTTCTAGTTTACTTAATTTCAAAAACACACAAGTTCAGTCCTTGTGAATTCGACCTCAGTCTTACCGAGATTATTACTACATTGTGACCCTATACTTAGGGTTGTGAACAATGACACCCTGGTTGCTGCCAGCCACATGGCACTCCCCCTCTTTGGGAAGACGCCTCTTAAGTATATGGAATTCTCCTTTTACATCCCCTAAGTGTGTTATTCGTGTGTATTTACTCCAATGGCCATCTCCTTACCCAAATTTACTACTTTACCACGTCATCCAACCTATGAGATGATGTCAAGTGGCAATATCAAATCTAAACCAACGAAGCATATTTTATCCCTGGACTTTGTAGGAATTATAAGAAAACCGAATTTGACAGCTATAATTGGCCACCTCTCCTTCTCATTTGGGAGACGTAGAAAGCATCAAGAAATTCCTTAGCCATCTAGTCATCCCATCCCTCCACAAAGGACAGTAAGAGAGAGAGAGAGAGAGAGAGAGAGAGAGAGAGAGAGAGAGGGTCCAGCCCTGGTCTAGCCTAGCCTGGCCAAAATTTGAATCTTCTGAGCCATCTAAGTCCTAATCAGAGTCACTCAACCGAGCCTTTGCGACATTACCATCCATCCAACTATTTAAACCTCAATTAATTTCATCAATTTTAGGCATTAGTGTTGTGCAACACTCATTCCCTTCTCAACCTCCTGCTCCTCAAATACACCATCACTGGATTGTATTTCATTGTTTTCTTATATCTAATTGGCAAGCAAATACTTTGTGACTTGTCAATACAATCGGAGTAAGCCTCCCCACCAAAAACCCAGACAATTAGCCATCGTTTTGTAATAAGCATTAACACAACTTCAAACATTCCACACATCATAATTTCATACACACACACACATCGCACCCAACACTCGGTTAGCTCAAAGTTATGCTCAGTGGCTTGTCAACATAGCTAGATTAGCCATTGTCACCATCGCATTCATTTCATCTTTTGTGTATGAGAACTAATCATATTCCTCAAAAATTAATCAGATCTTATGAAGTAGAGACCATATCTGTATGGATAGAGTGGGTGCCTAACACCTTCCCTCTTTATAATTGTGGTCTCTTACTCTAAATTTCTAGAACGCGAACACAAGAATCATCTTAGGGTGAAGGATTTTCGGATTCTCAGTCCTAAGTGTTTTTACAAGGCTAACCATTTGTAGATTCAAAATAATTGGTTAATGGTGATTCTGGTCAAACGTAATACTCTCCTAGTCATCCCCCCTAAGCCCTTGAGAAAGGCAACTCTTCATAAGTGAGTTGATTCCATCTTGGATCCAGCGTCCAAAGGAACATACACCAAAGTGGAGGGATCAGAGAGAACGGGAGAGGGAAGAGTTGCAGAATGCGAAAAGGGAAGATGATTTGTCGGCTCATTGATGTTTTTACGGAATGAAAGGGAACGAGAAGATGGTTTAATCCGATGAGAGAGAATGAGGGTAATTTTGTTATTTTAATAATACAGTTCCTGAGCGGTATATAACCCTAACGGTATATTACAACAAGCGGCTGAATGTCTGGGGGTGCAAACCTTAAGTGACTTACGTTAAATATTATAAAAACATGCGTTTATTCCTAAATAGCCTAAAAGGCAGGGAGTTATACAGAAAATCCCTAGACAATGGGAAAGACCAATAACAGCTTGATTTGTTACTTTTGTGGTCCACTGGAACTTTTTGACGGTGGTTGTTCAATCACCATTGTTTCTTGTGGTGTGGCCGATTTGAGATTGATTATCCCTTATTTTCAAATGAGGTCCTAAAATGGGCAAGCACAATGGACGAGAGGAGTGGATATAACACAGACATCAAAGTGGGTGTCGTAGAGGCCAGGGTAAGGGTAGATTCATGTAACCCCGGATTATAGGCAATTCACATCCGATGTCACTTTCCTGTGGCCCAGTATACAGGGAGCCCCAGGCCAAAGCTCATCAAGTTCGCTGAAACATGTTAAGACATGAGCCCAATCATACGGCAGATCTAAAACTCAAGTCTACCATAACGATAGGGAATAATCCTAACATTAACCGACAAGATTGATGGACAGAGTGGATGTCATGTTGCGAATCTGAGCCATTCATCATTTTTGCCACCTCATTTTAAGACATAAGCCCAAAATTCATGCGGTTCTAGTGCACGAGTGGTTCCCATGACAAGAAAAAGTGGGTCTTAACTATTTTACCGTTGAAACTATCAATGGTTTATTTTTAATGCTTTTAGGCCAATCAAACCATTGAAAAAGGTATTCCCAACCGTTTCAGAGGGTCATTTCCGGTTTAAACATAACCACCGATTTTTGCCCTGATATAAAATGTCTGTGGCAACATGAAAGCTTGAAGGGCCTAGGTTCAACATGCACTGTTATCTGCCATGTGGCCCACCTTAGCTTTGGATTT
Organism: Magnolia sinica; assembly: GCF_029962835.1. Taxonomy (NCBI): domain Eukaryota; kingdom Viridiplantae; phylum Streptophyta; class Magnoliopsida; order Magnoliales; family Magnoliaceae; genus Magnolia; species Magnolia sinica. The sequence goes on along the minus strand of NC_080575.1, from coordinate 58,394,535 downwards.
GCATAATAGTTTTGTCTAAATCATAAATTCATACAAGAAGAATGATGAACGGCTCAATGTTTTTGCAAAGAACACGGTGACGTATGACCATTCACACCCACATCGACCATTCATACCCACGTCTTACAAGTATGTGACAGGTGACGTTTTCACGCACCCACCATTAATTTTGATGGGCCCACCTTCACAATACTTCTCATATATCTGTACCGTTTATCATTTTACCCATCTCATTTTATGGCGTGTGCCGAAACCCAGGCAGATTCAATGTAAAGGTGGGTCCACCAATGAGAAAATGATGGTTCGAAAGGCCCTGGTTCAACAGGAAACGGATTGGCTACTCCCCTGCCACTGGCCAATGGCTGGTGGTAGGTGCTCTGTGGGCCCCACCATGATGTATTTGTTTCATCCATGTCGTCCATCTATTTTACTTGATCATTTTAGGATATGAGACCAAAAATGAGGTATATCTAAATCTCAAGTGGACCACGTTGAAGGGGACATTGTTGAATGAACGTAGACCATTTCAAACATTTTGGGGCCCATAAATTATGGATCAAGCTGATCTTTATTTTTTTTACCTTCATCTAGGTCTATATGACCTAATCAACAAATTGGATGTCAAATATGTGACACCCCGGTTCCCATAACCCGAGTATACTCTCGTTTTCCAAAAACCCGAGTGTTAGCCTTTCAAGATATTCTAAATTTTATGTACATTTATTTATTTATTTAAATATCAGAGTTAGCAATTTAGCATAATCAAAATAAATCAAGTATAAGAGGAAGTCCAAATATATACAACCAAAATTTCACGTGGTTACCCGAAAACTTTTAAAAATCAATGTCTTAAGTTTTTAAGATACATAACAATACAAATTAAATACAAATGTAATCAGGAATAGAGAGTCGCAAGATCATCTGACTCATCCTATTTCACATGAACACTAGCATGCATATCCTCTGCGTCTCTTGCACACTGATTACGGTTTGATAGCGTCAATGGTTATCGCAGTGAGGTATAACCCTAAGATTTATCGTATCATCAAGATAATTAAGCATAATTATTAAGAACAATCTACATTGTATATTTTACAATGATCATCATAATACAAAGTTCATTAGATATGCATATATTGAATAAATTCCACCAAGATATTTATGTTTAAATACATGGATGTATGCATATGCTCATAGACTTGGGGATGCACATCCAGCTAGTAAAAGGTCGCCCAAGGAGAACTACCACCCAGAAAAGTATACAAAGGTATGCCCTAAGAAGAACTAGCCACCTATAAAAGACCATGCAAAGAGGACACCCAAGGTAACCTAGCTTCCTAGAAGAGTACTCTATGTACGTCCAAGGAAAACTAGACACCTGAAAAATCCATGCGAAAAGGACAGCCCATGGTAGTCGAATGCACGCAATGAAAACTTAGGATCATCAGGTAAAATACTCTACAATACAACCCGTAGTGACCCAAAAAAACTCCCCGTCTTATATCGACCACCTGGTAAAATCTGTATGCCATGAAGATGCATGATTAGCCCAACCATTATTATTCCAATTTTAAACAACCATTTTAAGAAAGCTAAAAGGTCACTACGAGGGGTTTGTCACCCATCATAAGTCGACATCTCAGGCATAGTGTCTCATTCCACCATTCCTGATTTTTGAGACTAACAAATATGATGTTTTGAGGGTAACCTCTTCAACTAGTGGTCAATCATAGGTTAGCAAGTGGAACTTATCATCAACAGGTTATTTGAAAACAATTTATCAAAGTTACAAAGGGTAAGTAGTTGATCAAAGCCACATAGGACAAATAGTCCATTCAAGGATGCGACAGAAGGGATTGTCCCCAAACGCCACATATGCATAAATGGTCCACAAGATGTAAGTTCACAACAAAGAAATTTCATTTAATCTATTAGACAGAATGACCACTAGTTTAAGGACATCCAAAAATACCATCAAGTAACCGCAAGTGGTAAAACAAGCTACACACAATATCAATAGCATTTACACATATAAAATGAGATATTTGAGATCTATCACATGTTCATATCTGAATGTAAATCCAACGATCAATTATTATGAAGAATCACTAAAATAAAAACTAACATATATCATTGTTTTCATTAAGTATTATATTAGGCAATTAATGAAATATACGAGCTAAGCTAACTATTAAGATGTAGAAAAAGCTTGAAGGGTGATCCTCACCTTTCAACTCAGATCTAATTTTCAACGCTTGTTGGAATTCGCGTGCACACTTTAAAATTGATTCCTATCATAAATTACCAATTTGTACAGTTAGATCTAAGTTTACATAGTATCTATGGTTAAGATCATAACCTAGGTTTTAAATTACTTAGATTTAGGGTTTCGTTTTAGAGTTTTTATTTATGCCTAGATTTTATGATTTGAACTATTAATGATGTATAATTAAGCACAATGTTAATAATATGGGTAACTATAAAATAATTATTATCATAATGGAATGATTAATACTAGCTAACATGGTAATAATTACGATGATATTAAATGGTATAATGATAATATTTTAGAATGATAAACAAAATATTAATATTTAATAATTAAGATTTTTATTCATAATAACTAATATTATAATAAATAGTCCATTAATGGCTAATCGTTTAATAATCATAATAACTATAGTAATAACAATTAATGGTAAATCAAAAATCTAATTTGGGGAGGACAAGTTGACTCACATTAGTCGACTTATTAGTTCAACTCGGCGTGCCACTATTCTCTCTCACCTTCTCATCTTCCTTTTCTTCCTTTCTTCCTCTCCTATCTTACTCTTTCTTTCTTTTCTCTCTTTCTACTTCTTTCTTCTTGCTCTTATCTCTCTCCTTTCCATCTTCCCTTTCCTCTCTAGTAGCAAGGCCGGGAACCACTCAACCCAACTTGTTTTAACGAGTCAGCGAGTCGAGACTCAGCCGAACCTAACTTCCTCTCGAACTCCCTTTTTCTTTCTTTCTTTCCACTCGCTCGTCCCCTTCTCCCAACATCACACGTCCAGTAAGGTGGTTGGATCAGACCAACATACCTGACTCAACTCCACTCAACAACCCCAACCATTTCCCACGACACAGTGAGTCAACCCAGCTGTAATAGTGACCCGGCAACGAGTTGACAATGGCAACAACTCGTCACACATACGTACACCATACTGATTCTCTTCTCTTTCTTCTTTCTTCTTCTTCTATTTCTTCTCTCATCTCTGGTCCCTACACGTTCAAGTGATTTGGGACTCGACTGAGATGCTCCCCAAACTCAGCAGATTCGGGTTGAGTCTTGGTGCAACATGGCAACCGCATCCCTGCTCTCGAGTCCTCTCTGTCTCTCCTTTTCTCTTCTTCTACTTCATCCTTCCTTCTTTTGTTGTTCTCTCTGCCTCTTCCACTGCTCGGCCAGAGAAAACCTGGACTCAACCTGCACTCGATTGTGACTTGAACCGAGTCGACTTGACTAGGTGTAGTAACCCGATGCGGCATCCTTTTTCTTCTCTTTCTGACTTTCCTTTTCTGGAAAAGGTCACCCTAAAAGGCAGCCTCTTACAGGCTTCCCTAATCCTATTATAGAGGCTTCAAAAAGGGCAAATAATCCATGGGATTAGTTACACCCAAGTGCAGTTTAACCCGAGAACCACTAACCGACTTCTCTCTTAGAATTGACCGGGATGGATGCATGTTATTGATCTAATGTACATCTCTTTTTCTGACATCATGGTCCTCTAGATGGACGACCTTGATCAGGAAATAGGCCTCATCACCAGGTGATGGTTTTACTGGACGAACGGAGAAGATGCGTTGATCGTTGATGGCGGATTGTGATTGGATGGCTATTCCTTCGATCTAATTTGTATGGATGGTATGGATGTGATTAATGATCATTGTGGGACCCATGCTTTGGATGAACAGCGATGAAAACTCAGTGGCTTCTTTAGTTTTTAAGTTGTGGCAGTTCTTTCATTGCGAAGGAAGCCCTAAAGACAACTTGGATTGTAAGGCAGGGTTTGCTGAGGTGGAGGGCTAAGATTGAGGGGGATTCTGCATGTGCGTAGCCAACCTGGCAACAATGTAGAGTTTTTGTTTTCAGAAACCACTGCCCGCCATACCTTCTTATGGTGGAAGCTGTGCGCATGCACGCTCATATGGATGTCTGAACCAGATGGGGTTTGATCGAGTTTTCCATCTGGACATGATGGACGGTTTAAATTATGGTCACGTTCGAAGATGATGGGCCACAACAGCCTCAAATGGACGTCTTCCATTTAAACCGTGAGTGGCAGGAAGTGCGGAAGAAAGAGAGGAAAAACCTCTTTTTCGGGCAAGTTCGAGTCAGACCCGATTTGACCCAAACTTGGGTTCGGTGTGTCGCAGATGTTCATGGGTTGTGCACATGCATCATAGTGAGGTGTGGTTCATGGGTTTTATTTGTGAAATCCACACTGTCTAGCAGGTTTTACCGGCCTAATTAGGACCTCTGGGCATAAATGAGGTTAATCTAAGCCTAAGGTGGACTACACTTTAAGGTTCTTTGGTTTTAATTGTGGATTTCCATTAAACCGCTGGTATGATTATTTCCAATTAGATCACTAGTTGTTATAAAGGTTTTTGATCTAAATATATGGATTTTAATGATTGTTTTGGCAATCAATTCATCGCATTGTGTGATCAAGTGGTAGATCGATGGATAGGAAGCTTTTTTGGGGTTGATAAACGGTGGATATGATTATTTATATCTCGAGATGGAATAATGACAGTTCATTTTACCCAACAGGGCATCACACTTAGTTTCGTCTAGGTTGGGATTTCAAAATGGGTCAGGTGAACTGATTATCCAACTTTGGGTATGGATGATGATGTAATGGTAGAGTTCATATGTTGACCTCGAGGAATTTAGGATACCACATGCCTTAACGTCCAAATTCGGAAGCATGGGTCGGATAGTCATTTAAGATCTAATCTACATTCAAGAGTTACGGTCAAGTAGGGCGAACTATGAGTAATTAATCGTTGTGTAACTTATAAACTATGTGTGTTCTAACACACGTTCATGCTAGATTTGATTTAAATGGTAACACTCGAGTATTGAGAGGTACGAGGTGTTACAAAATAAAAAGTACAATGGGCCTTAGGTGGATTTTAATGGTGGATATACAATCACTACTGTTTTCTTATGGTGTGGTCCACCTGAGATTTATATCCCTCTCATTTTTGGGATCAATCCCTAAAATGATCTGTAAAAATAGATGAACAGAATGAATGAAACACATATGTTGGTTGAAAAATATTTAAGTTGCTAGGTCAACTTATGGAATGGACCAACTCTATTAACCAGCACGGGCCCTTCGAGTTCCAGGCCCTAAGGGGCATCTACGTCCAAAAACAAGCCGACCTTTCAGGAGGTCGATGCGACTGTAAGCACACTCAAAGAGGATGCAACTGTAAGTCCACTAAAATGGCCAATTGTCGATCTAACCTATAGGTCAGCCATAGCTCGACTATAGGTTGACCATAGCTCGATTATAGGTCGACCAATAGCTCAGTTGTAGCTCGACCAGAGCTTGATCATGGCTCGACTAGAGCTCGATTATAGTTCAGGGTGACCTTTGAGAGGATGCAAATGTTGACTTTATGAAAAGCTCAGCAAATGACTTATCCCTAGACCAATAGTCCAAAGATCTTTCCAATGGCCCGAAGATCTCTCCCAAGATCTTCGAAGGATTAGATCATATCTCGAGAACCTCGAATTGCAATAATCCCATAAAGAACCTGGATCTAAATGGATTTGTCTCCAACGTATCAAGAAAGACTCCTTACACCATTGTCTTCCTTCCCGTATAAATAGAGATATCCCCAACCAATGTAAGGTACGCACATTCATACCCTAATACTCGACTGGTGACTCTTTTCCAAAAGAGATCCTACCCTATAAAAGACTCCCAAAGTCCTGACTTAGGCATCGGAGGGTCCCCTGCACAAGCCAAGGTCTCCTTTGTCTCTCATTTTTGTTTGTACAGGTCATGACAGGTCAATCAGGGAGGGTCCACCGGAAAACTGTATCAACAGTTTAACACCATCTATGGGATCAACATCTTAAGTTGTTCCTGCTTTATGGGATAAACTTCAGGAAAACTATAATGGCAAGAGGGAAGAATCAAACTCGAGCCTCCTCAGCTGCAACTCCAGTTGCATTTGAGCACACATCGCCGCCTCCGGAACAACCCTCGCAACCAAAAAATCATCAGGGTTCGTCCTCACAACACCAAGTGAATTTCAGTTCCAAGAGACAGGGTCAATGTCCCGTGCAAAGGGAGGTCGGCTGAACTCCCTAAAAAAGGAGGTCGGAATGCTCAGAGAAAAAATGGGCTACATGAGACAAATGCTAGAGAACTTACAGCCCCAGCATATGCAAAGAGCCAATGGGTAAGATGAACAAACGAGCAACAACCCTACTCAACCTTCCTGCACATGACCAAGCTCTCCGAGAAATCGACCACCCTCTCAGAAGAGCCAACAACATAGCTCGACCAGACCGGTCCCCTCTCACGGCTCGAAAACTGCAACCTTGCCTACTTTAGACCTATGCCATGAGCTAGATCGAAAAACGTGCGGTAAATCCCCAGTCGAAACTATTGCTGAAAGTGGCGAACCTTGGGAGATTGAGCTAAAAAATCTGTGAAATTAGATCAGAGACATGCAGCAGGCCTACCGACCTAACGTGCCGACGTAGGCCACAATAGAAGAATCTGATCACCCATTCACTGCTGACATTATGCAGGTGCGACTGCCAGACAGGTTTCGGCTGCCCCACATTACCCCCCTTTCAGGGAACACCGACCCATCGGAGCACATGGAGTCCTTCAGGGTCTACATGGAACTCCATGACACCTCTGATGCAGTCATGTGTTGAGCCTTCTCCTTAACTCTGGCTGGAGCTACTCGCTATGGTTTAAGCAATTAAAATCGGGCTCCATCAGTTCATTCTCTCAACTCAGCCAAGCTTTCGTCATGAACTTCATCGGAGGAAAGAAGTGGCTCAAAGCACCTGCCCATCTACTTCAGATAGTTCAAAGAGAAGGCGAGCTCTTGAAGTACTACATCAAACGCTTCAATCTGGAAGCTTTACAGGTCCATAAGCACTCCGAAGAGCTTGCCCTCAATGCCATCATTACCGGGTTGAGGGATAAGTAGTTCCTCTTCTCACTGGACAAGAATCCTCTTACAACGATGACAGAGCTACTGAACATGTCGTAGAAGTACGCTAATGCTAAGGAATCCCATATTATACGAGAGGTCGTCCATAACAAAGTTCCTTTGACCAAAGAGAGACAGGTAAAGGCAGAGCCAAGCTCGACCAATTCAAGCAAGAAAAGGAAGGATGACTAATCTTGGAACAATTGTCGCTCGAGCAAACAGCCCAACAATAAGTTTAAAACTTACAATCCTCTTAACAAAACTCCTGAACAAGTCCTGATGGAAATCCAGGACAAGTGTATCCTCAACTGGCTAAACAAATTGAAGTCGGACCACATAAACAGAAGTCAGAACAAGTACTACCACTTACATCGGGATCACGAACATAACAAAAGTGATTGCTTTGATCTCAAACAAGAGATCAAGGCACTCATCAGTAGCGGCCATCTCGGGGAGTATGTCATCCATATGGGAGATCGGGCTGCAGCGAAAGATGACCAGCCTATCAACAATGAACTGAAGGTTCATGTCAGAAGCATTGGTTGTCCCGAGGGCAAAGTTCTAAAGATCGGATGACCAACGAAAGAGCAAAAAGTGGACAACCACAACCTGACCTTCACTAAAGAAGATATCTGAAGAATCCACCACCCACATAATGATGCACTTGTGGTCACCTTGACCATAGCTAATTGAAAGGTGTTCCGAATTCTCGTAGACACCAGGTCGTCCGCCAATGTTCTCTTCGCCCAGGCTTTCAACAAGATAGGAGATGGTCGGTCTTTACTTCGAACAGTGAAAACCCCGTTACTCGGCTTCTCTAGTGGTAAGGTCATACCCGAAAGGACAATTTAGCTCCCACTTATGGTGGGAGACGGACATAACCAAACCACCAAAATGATCGACTTCCTGGTGGTAGACTGTCCGTCAGTTTATAATGCGATCCTTGGCCGACCATCCGTGAATGCACTGCCAGTTGTGGTCTCGACCTGCCACCTAGCCATGAAGTTCCCGACCGAGTAAGGGGTCGGTTCAGTAAAGGGCAACCAACACAACGCTCGACAGTGCTATGTAACGGCACTGAAAGCTCTACTACAAACGATGACTGTCACTTCTCTAGGTCCTCTTGGAGATCAGACAGTGACTGATACCTCTCTGGATCCGCGTGAGGACTCTAACAAAAGTGGTCACCCGATGGAAGACCTCGTTCTCATCCCACTGGATAAATATGTTCCCTCTTGAATCATCCAAATTGGGTCGTCTCTAACGGCACCATTATGGGACAATATGATAACTCTCCTTCGATGTTATGCGGACGTCTTTGCATGGTCCCATGCAGACATGCCTGGCATCGACACCAAGATCATCGTACACTGGCTGAACATCGACCCTTCACACCGACTAATTCGACAGAAGCGTCGTGTGCTCGGTCCCGAAAGATATGCAGTGATCAGTGAAGAAGTCAATAAACTCCTCAATGCTGGATTCATCGAGGAGGTTTACTATCCAGATTAGATAGCCAACATCATGCTAGTAAAGAAAGTAAATGGAAAATGGTGGGTCTGTGTGGACTATACAGACCTGAATAAGGCTTGTCCTAAAGACAACTTTCCTCTCCCCCAGATTGACCAACTGGTCGACAGCACAGCTGGGCGTGAGCTACTAAGTTTCATGGACGCATACTCTGGTTATAATCAAATTGTAATGCATCCACATGATAAAACAAAAACCACCTTTATCACCGACAAAGGACATTATTGTTACCGAGTCATGCCTTTTGGATTGAAAAATGCAGGTGCTACTTATTAGCGATTAGTCGACAAGATGTTCACCCGACAGATAGGGCGAATGATGGAAGTTATATCAAAAATATACTCATCAAGAGCATCAAAGCAAAAGATCATATCACTGACCTAGAAAAAATGTTCCTCATCCTTCACAAGTACCGAATGAAGCTAAACCCGAGCAAATGTTCCTTCGAAGTTAGCTCGGGAAAGTTCCTTGGCTTTTTGGTTAGCCAATGGGGAATTAAAGTGAACCCTAAGAAGATCAAGGCTCTCCTTGATATGTATTTGCCAAAAATGACCAAAGATGTTCGACGTCTCACAGGGAGGATTGCTACTTTCAATCGCTTTGTGTCCCGAGCTATGGACAAGTCTCTCCTTTTCTTCAAACAGTTGAAGGGGAAATAAGTGGTAGACTGGATAAAAGAATGTGAGGCGGTCTTTCAGCCGCTCAAGCAATATCTAGGGTCGCCCCCATTGCTCTCCAAACCCGAGTAGGGGCAATCCCTACTGTTACACTTATTTGTTTCTGATGTAGCGGTTAGCTCGGCTTTAATTAGGGAACACAAAGGAAAGCAACTCCCGGTATACTACGTCAACAAAGCCCTAGTTTCCACCAAGACAAGATATCCAACCTTGAAAAAACTAACATTGGCTCTGGTAATCTCCTCTCGATGCTTACAGCCGTACTTCCAAGCTCACACCATCATTATCTTAACCAATCAACCACTACATCAAGTACTCCAAAAACTCGAAGCTTCGGGACACTGACCAAGTGGGCAATTGAATTAAGTGAGTTTGACATCAAATATTAGCTTCGAGCAGCCATTAAAGGCCAGGCAATGGCTAACTTTATAGTCGAGCTAACTCCTACACCTGAGTTATCTGCCGACCTACCTAGGCTGGAGCTCGTCCCAAGTGTGACATTTGATCCACCATCTGCCACACTGTCCGACTCCCATGCTATTCCCAACCCACCCCAATGGACACTCTACGTTGATGGCTCATCCAACTCTAAGGCCAGTGGGGTAGGGATAGTGCTGGAGACCCCAGACCATACATGCATGCAATATGCCTTACGATTCGGATTTCAAGCCTCCAATAATATAGCGGAATACGAAGCCTTGCTCATCGGACTTAAACTGACAGCTAACATGGGATCTCAACATCTCAAAGTCTTCAGAGACTCCCAATTGGTCGTTAATTAAATAGTTGAAGCATACCAGGCCAATAATGAATGCTTGAAATCATATCTACGGAAGGCTAAAGAATTGATCAAAAAGTTTCACAAATGCAGTGTGTCATTGATCCATCGAGCTGAGAATTCTAAAGCTGACATGCTGGAAAAACTAGCCACTACAGATGAGGACGACATTCCGAGATCCATCCCAATTGAGTTCCTTGTGCGATCCACCATCGACGAGGCCGACCTTGTCGCGGTACTTTTAGTAAGCTCGAAACCAACTTGGATGGATCCAATAATCGACTATCACAAAGAGAACAAGTTACCCGAGGATCGAATGGAGGCACGTCGGTTGCAAACTAAAGTTTCCCGATACGCCACACTCAACAACATCCCCTACAAGAAAGGTTTTTATCTTCCCTACCTCATATGCCTCGGACCGAAAGAAGCAGAGTACGTCCTAAGGGAGATCCATGAAGAGATCTATGAAAACCACTTTGGAGGTAGAGCTTTGTCTCACAAAGTGATCCGAAAAGGTTATTACTAGCTGACCATCCAAAATGATGCTCGATAATTCGCTCAGAAGTGTGACAAGTGCCAACGCTTCGCAAACGTACCTCAACAACCACCTGAAGAGCTGGCCCCGATGACTGGACCATGGCCATTTGCTCAATGGGGAATCAACATCATTAGTCCTCTCTCGACTGGGAAAGGTTAGACCAAGTTCGTCGTGGTAGCAGTCGATTACTTCACAAAGTGGGTTGAAGCTGAACCATTTATGAAAATAACTGAATAGAAGATCATAAACTTTGTCTGTAAGAACATCATATATAGATTCAAGAGTTCCTCAGACCATTGTTTCTGACAACGGGAAGCAATTCGATAACAAGCAATTCCAAGGGATGTGCGATAACCTCAAAATTTGCAATGTTTATTCCTCACCGCAGCATCCGCAGGCAAATGGACAGGTCAAAGCAGTTAACAAAATTATCAAGCATCACATCCGCACTAAGCTTGAGAATGTCAAAGGGGAATGGGCTGAGGAACTCCTTAAGGTCCTTTTGGTGTATCGAACTACCGCCCGAACAGCCACTGGGGAAACACCCTTTTCCCTACCTTATGGAGTGGAAGCAATCATCCTAGTAGAAATTGGGATACTTACAGCTCAAATAGAGTCCTTCAATGAGCAAGTCAATGCTGAGCTCATGACACTGAGTCTCGACCTTCTCGAAGAAAGGAGACAGTAAGCTTGGGTCCGAACTGCCGTCAATCAGCAACAAGTAGCACATTTCTACAATGCCAGGATAAAAATCAGAAGATTCTGAGCCAGCGACTTAGTCCTTCAAAGGACCTTCCAGAATACTGAGGAACTTGGGTCGGGAATGTTAGGCCCAAACTGGGAAGGACCCTACATAGTGACAAGTACAAGCTTACCTGGTTCATACCGATTGAAAGAATTGGATGGTCAACTCTTGCCACATCCCTGGAATGCTGAGCATCTCAAGATCTATTATCCTTAGCTGATTGGTGGGAAGTTTATTGTCCATCAATCAACTTCAAGTTAATGATAATAAAACTCCTTTTCGACATGATTTCTACTTGATCAAGTGTTTCTATCAGAACCATTCAATTTCCAACCAGTTGGATTTAACCAAGATCTGCTCAAGGACCGAACCATATCCGACCTGTCGGATCTGACTGAGATTTGACCAAGATTCGACAAAGATCCGACCGAAGCTTCCTCGCGGCCACCAGCTCAACCTCTGCAGTAGAGCCCCGAGCTTTTGATTGGGCGAGCTTTTGGCTGGTTTCACCGACCTGCTCCCGCAGTTAAACGAACTGAGCACATGCCTTCAATATTCTCAGGGCAAGCTATAAGACAGAAAAGGTAGGTGAAAGATGAGCAACAGATTACCAATATCAACCTAGCTTTGGAAGACATACTTACCCCGAGGAGGCTTGTTGTCACATATGTAAGGGCTGGTTCTGTCGGGGAGTTGAACAATCTCTCGAACTCTACATAGGGCATGTGTCGCTCTGCCCAAGGAAGGATATCCTCGATGCTTTGGTAGAAACTCCTACCCCGCTCCTCTTGGGCTCCAAGAGGGTGTGTTATCTCCTCCGCCCTTGAAGACCGAGCTTTCGTGGAAAGCTCGGTAGCCTCTTGTGCCTTAGTAGGGGCAGCTGTCCCCACCTTTCCAGCGGTGTCAAAGGAGGGCTCCACCTCCATTCCCTCTCCTTCCACCTCCATTATGACAGGGCAAGAGGGGCCGACCTTCCCCTTGCTCTTAGAGGAGGTCTTCTGCCTCTTCCTCTTCGGTGCCCCTAGCTCCTCCTGGGAGGGCGCCTAAAGCTTGGAGGGAGGCTTGAGCAAGGAACGAGCTTCAGGCATCTCTGCATCAAAAATACGAAGAAGCCACATTAGGAAAATTCACAAAATTGTCCCATGTATTGAAGCTCGGTCAGAAGTCTTATCGAAGCTCTTACCACTAATCATGCGGTCCAAACCCAAACTAAGAAGCTACTCGGGTTGGAGAAGAACTCTCCAAGACCTTCTCCCTCCCCTAATGCTTTCGCCCCTTTGATCCGAGCAAGCGCCCCACTGTTGAGTAAAGGAGCATGCTTGGGAATAACTACAACAAAAGATGTACAAACAAAAATTGGTAAACTTCTAAGAACGAGCAACCAAGGACGAGCTAACAAACAACTACGTTCGAGGAACACTTACTTAGGTCTAAAAATGTTGTGGGGACCAAGTGCTAATCCAAGGTCAGAGGTAGGTTGGCTACCTCCCAACACCCAGAGGCCTAAAACCACTTACACCTCTAGTTCTTGTTGGATGATGGAGGGTCGATAATAAGGCCCCCTCCAGTCCCCTGCCAAGCAGATAGATAGTACTAGTTGGGCTACAACTTGTTCGGCTTCAATTAGTACAGATGGAGGAACTCTTTAATGATCATGTCGAGATGCTCTAGCTCGAACCACAACACCGCGCAACCAATCAAAGCCTTCCACCCATTGGGAATCATCTGTCTCGGGGGCTATATTCAGGCGGGTAAGCAAATGCGTCACCAAACCTTACAGAGGAAGCCACATGCTGCACTGAAGGGCAACCTAGAAGATCGCAACAACTCTCTCTGGAGGCCGATCCGGAAGCTCGTTCGGTGAAGGGAACTAAAGGATTAAGACTCGGGAATGTGATACCCGAGCCTAATCTGAGCCAATTCCTCAGCTGTGAGGGTCGAGGGCACATGACCCCTCGGACCCTCCTTAGTAAACTCTTCCGGGTCATCTTCACTGAAAGAGTCATGTTTTACACTTACCGGCGTCTCGGCTGGGGACCCCTCCATCGCCCGGGATGCTGGGGAGTCGATGTCTGCTATCATCACCAATGACGATGATGGGTTCGACATCACCCAAAGGCTACTGGCCCCACTGTCATCGCCGAGGCCCCCTCCTGTGAACTAAAGGAGTCCGACATTGTGGCTCTTTATCGATGATTGAGAGTCATTGATTAAAAGGGAAAAAGAAAGGAAGGGGGCAATGATTTGGAGCTCACTAGGGAAGAAATAGACTTTCAAACATTGGTGATTACAGTCACCTAAAATTGCCTCTCGACACTAGGGAAGACGACTAGACGCAAAGAGCGAAATGAAAGTGAATGGCGATGAAGGGTTAGGGCTTCCCTTATATAGGGAAGCCATGTAACGTCGCTTGAGTATGCCCATTCAAGCTTGGTTGTGCGGCGTCCTTTCAACTACCCCTGCCAACATGTGGCATGACCCCATATGCTACTCAACCCTAACATCGAGTAATATGCCACGTGCCACGCCCTCATTCACCTATCACTAAAACGGCGGCCTGACGCCCCACGTGACCTCGAACTATGAAGTGACATGCCATGCTTAATTGCTGACATGCCTCAAACACCGTGCTGACTGCCATAACTGGCATTTATGACTCCATGACTCGACCTAATCCCGACCTAAACCGCATTAGGCTTACTTTCTGAGCCACTATAGGTCGGCTCGAAAAGTAAGGGGGGCTTACTTTTGGGTGAAAATTAGTTAAGTCATTAGGTCAACTTATGGAATGGACTAACTCTACTAACCAGCATGGGCCCTTCGAGTTCCGAGACTTAAGGTGCATCTATGTCCAAAAATAGGCCGACCTTTCAGGAGGTCGATGCGACTATAAGGACACTCAAAGAGGATGCAACTACAAGTCCACTTAAATGGCCAATTGCTGACCTAACTTATAGGTCGGCCATAGCTCGGACCTATAGCTTGGTTGTAGCTTGACCAGAGCTCGATTATAGTTCAGGGTGACCTCTGAGAGAAGGCAAATGCTGACTCCATGAAAAGCTTGGCAAACGACCTATTGAAAAGGTTGAGCTATATGTCCTAGAGGGGGGGGGGGGGGGGGGGGCGGGGGGTGAAAAGGACTATGCCAAATTAAAATGATAACAACAACAATTAAAAAATTAAAGGAAAGATAACACTATAATCAATTCATAATACTGAAATGTAAAGCAACCTCAAAATTATGAGTATTGAGAGATTGATACAAATGTTGTTCTAAGGACAACCTTACACCAAAAACCAAGGTTTATGGTAGGACAACCTAATTCTTAGAAATGTCTTTGTATCAAAAACTGAAACTTGATACAGAGGGATAAATAAATAAATAGCAAGGAAATGAAATCTAAGCTATCACAACATTCCCCACAATGCTTGAAATGTAAAAGATTACAACATTCACATTCACAAACACATTCCACAATATCGAATGGTAAAAGATATAGAAATTAGACCACACATGCAAATACAAAGAATTATAGTGGTTCGCCTATGTGTACACCAACTGCTAAACAACAGCCACACAACTACTCTACTCTTAATATCCTCACACAGTGGATATTAGCGTTCACTATGAAAATAGGTTTTTCCATGTTCACCTAAAACCCTCATAATTGTGTCTTTCAAGTGGGCTTACACAATTCAAAAACCCCACACTCTGAGTTTTCTTGATCTCCTCAGATAACCAAAACAATGAGATTTTTTTGGCTCAATCTCAAAAGAAACCAAAAATAGAAGTTTTACACAAATGTAAAATACCTGGATTTCTCCTTTTGTTGCAGCTCCGAAGAACCAAATCGGAGTAGAAGTTCGAATAGAAGTTTAATGTCCAATACTCACTTATGAAATGGTTCTAGGTTCTAAATTGATTTTAGAGTTTAAAGCACCTTGGGCTAGCTTGTTTGATTTTAATTCCAAGAAATGGGAATACCTCAATTCCTCTTTCAAATATAATTGGAATGCGAAAATTTAAAATTAAATGCAAAGAAAGCTACTAAAAGAGAATATTAAATTAGCACAATATAGCTTAAATAAATGACTAACTTATCTCTCAGAGTATCGTGTTGATTTAGCTTGAATTGGATATCAAACTATGAAAATCGTGCTCTATTTATAAGTGTAGAAGTCGCAACTTCGACTGGTCCTGTGGACACTACGACTAGTCGTAGGACCAACAGATATTTAAAAATTTGAGCGCGATCGGATAAAATCGTTCCATGACTGGTCGTAGGCCATCCACGACCGGTCGAGGGACCTCGTGACCTGTCCACGATTGGTCATGCAGTGCTGAAATAGTTGCTGGAGTTTGAGTCGTAGCTGCAGGTCTGGTCAAGGACGAGTCGTGCACTGTTCACACGACCGGTCGAGCAATGTCTAGGACTGGTCGTGGCTCAATAAAAAATTTTAAAAATTTACAATAATCTTAGGACTGGTCGTAGCTCAATAAAAAATTCTAAAAATTTGCAATAATCTTAGGACTGGTCGACGAATTTCTTGGACTGGTCGAGCCAGTACTAGGACTAGTCGAAAAGAGTCTAGGACTAGTCTAAGAATAGACCAAAACACTTATAAAATAAACAATTGACTTATGTATCCGAAATGACCTGCCCTAAGGTCAATCTAAGGTCTTTCATATCTTGAACATGATGTATGAACATCGAACCTTCTTTTCTTCAGATGATAAACGATCTTTGAAGTTCATGAAGCTTGATATCGTGGCACATAATGAAGCTTGAACTTG
This sequence comes from Magnolia sinica, assembly GCF_029962835.1. Lineage (NCBI taxonomy): Eukaryota > Viridiplantae > Streptophyta > Magnoliopsida > Magnoliales > Magnoliaceae > Magnolia > Magnolia sinica. Next base: position 58,378,236 of record NC_080575.1, on the reverse strand, counting down.
AGATCTTTTGAAGCTTGATTTTGTAGTACTTGAGTTGTACTTCACCTTGAGTCTTGAGTATGAACAGTTCACTTGTCTTTCGATGTCGCTTTAAAACTTTGAACTTTGAAGCTTAAAGGAGTGAACAATGTACTTGATCTTGCATTTCTTTGAAGTAGATCTTGTTCTTGTCTAGAAGCATTGTCCTTGTACATGTATATCAATGTGCTGCACAAGACACAGATTATGGTTTTGACACTACAAAATATTACAATCAAAGGAGCAAGAGACCATAGCACTTACAATCTCCCCCTTGGTCAAATTTGTGACAAAACACACTACAGAAAACATAACCAATATACACTCCAAGAATCATGCACCATTTATCATGCACAAAGAATCATGCACTAGTTATCAAAAGAAACCAGTTAAAGCTTGGTTAAAGCATCATGCACCAGTTATCATCAACTTGCATCAACACTACTCCCCCTTATTTAACTTGCATCAACACTCCTCCCCCTTTCACAAATAAAAAACTACATATCCTCAATCCATGCCAATATACTAATATATATATATATATATATATATATATATATATATATATATCACAATCATGACATTATCCATATATTAGGCATGCCAAACTTCTCTCCCTTTTTGTCATAATATGACAAAGGAAGAAATCAAGATATGGAAAAATAAACAAAAGAGGAATAAGGGAGCAAATAAGTCAAGATATAAGCAAATAAAGTGCATATATAAGTAACCAACATAAGCCAAGTTCATCCAAAGTCACTCTCACAAACTGAAAGAAACCAAAGTATTATAAGAGTTATTACAGGCTATATGAGAAAACACTTAATCAGATCCAGAAGAGGGAGCAGGAATAGATAGATCAATTTGGTGTAAACTTTTGTTAAGGTGCCTCATATATTTGCGCATATAAGCAAATTGAGAATCTTGAGTTACATGAATCTGAGCCACTTATTCCTCAAGAGAATGCAACCTCTTAGCAAAATCAGAAGGTTGATAGTCAGGGTCAGCCTCAGAATCTGATTCAAGCTCATCAAATATATCATCCATGTTAACATCATCAGGTAAACCGCCTTTTTCTTCATTCACTGCTTTAGCTCCACCACCACGCACATTCACTTGACCATCAGCCAATCTCAAATTCATCTTGTTTATATTTTTGTTGTTGAAGATGAGATGATGAATAGGAGCCTCTCCAACAGGCATAACCACTAACATATTAATGGCCAACACAGTCATAAGGTATGCAAAAGGAATATCATTGTGGCCAGGATGTAGACGAAATTGGATAATAGAATGACAGATTAATGAAGGAAGACAGACATTAGCACCATACATGATGGAATGCAAAATCCGAACCATGAAAGAAGTGAGTTTGGTTTTGTTACCATACTGAGGATAGACATTTGAAATAAAAATCCTATGAAGGACTCTATATCTGCGTAATAAGTACCTTGAAGCAAGCACATTCCCATTCTGAGTCCATTGCGCATCTATATTGCATAATGCCCTCGTAGGCATACGTTTTTCTGATTAAGAAGGTTTCTCAACTAGAGAACTAATAGGAATACCCTCATCATTAACAGGTAAATCCATTAGGCCATATATCAGATGACGATTAACTTTAAATGGGCCTTCTCTAGTAGCAATTTTAAAAGTTAAATTTTCTTTAGAGAAATCAGAAATGCATGTGAACATAGACTATGCAATAGACCGGTATGCCGGCCCACCCCAATGTAGAATGTTATCCCATCCTACAGATTAAAGAAGTGAAAGGAGATCAAAAGGGGCAAGATGTGTAACATCTACAGGTCGCTTAACAATCACATTACGCAACCTCAAATCCCTCACATAGGGAGGATCATCTTCGGGTGACTAAAGGTGGCACCGTGTGATAGGTGTCGATCTAGAAGATGACGCACCACGAGAAGTTTTCTTCCTACCTCTAGCATCCATTTGCAACTAAGAATACAAAAAATCAAGAGAATACAAAGGATGTATAGTGGGGTTTTGCTAGATCAAATTTTACAAAAGAAAACCCCAAAAACCTTAATGAATCACAAAATAAATCACTCTAAGAGTGAAAATGAAGTGATATGGACTTGAATCTATAAGAAAAACACAAATAATGCACTAACCTTGAAGATCTTAGAAGGTGGGTACGACCGGTTGGGCGTAGGCTCATTGGAGAAGAAGAGAAAATGAGGGAAAAAAGGGTTTTTCCCAAAATAAAAGCACCAACGCACTATATGACTAGTCGTGGGACGTCCTCGACCAGTTGTGCCATGACTCGAGTACGTCCTCAACTGGTCATGCACAGACAAAAATATGCATTTTTCACATAAATTTGAGATTTAAACAAATAAATTAACAATTATATATACTATAATACATAAATGCATGAATAATCAATTTAAATTTAACATTCCAAGATCAAATTTCAATTTATTAAACCTACTTTTATCGAGCGGTTTAGTGAAAATGTTAGCAAGTTGATTCTCGGTCGGAATGTATTCCAAAGAAATTGTCTTTTCTTCCACTAATTCACGAATGTAGTGATATCTAATGTCAATGTGCTTGGTTCGTGAATGCTGGATTGGATTTTTAGATATATTAATTGCATTGGAATTATCACAATATAAAACCATTGAATCCTGTGCAATTCCATAGTCGCTTAACATTTTATTCATCCATACAAGCTGAGTACATGCATTTCCAGCTGCGATGTATTCAACCTCAGCAGTTGAGAGCGATACGAAACTTTGTTTCTTGCTAAACCAAGATACTAAAAAGTTTCCAATTGAGAAACAACCACCACTGGTTGAATTTTTATCAATGATATTACCAGCCCAATCAACATCTGTATAACTAGCCAATTAAACACCAGTATCATGTGGATACCAAAGACCTAGAATAGCTAAACTTGCGACATATCGTATAATCCGCTTAACAGCAGTTAAATGTGACTATTTAGGGTCAGATTGATATCTAGCACAAATTCTAACTCTAAAAGCAATATCAGGTCTACTTGCAGTTAAATAAAGTAAACTGTCAATCATACTACGATATAATTTAGGATCCACATTTTTACCTAATAGAGTCCTTTGAGAGTCTTAATGTTGTACTCATAGGAGTATCAAAATTTTTACCATTCTCAAATCTGAACTTTTTAATTAAGTTTAGAGCATATTTGGTTTGAGAAATAAATATATCATCAGGTTATTGTTTTACTTGCAACCCTAGGAAATAATTCAATTTCCCAACCATGCTCATTTTGAACTTGGATTTCATAAGATCTGCAAGCTTAACAGTCATGTTAGTATAGGTAGATCCATAAATAATATCATCAACATAGATCTGCACTATTAAGATATGATCGTTATGTTTCTTAATAAACAGAGTTTTATCAAAACTTTCCATTTGAAAATTGTGACTTAGTAGAAACTTAGTCAATTTTTTGTACCATGCCCTGGGAGCTTGTTTCAAACCATAGAGAGTCTTTTTTAAACGATAGACATGATCAGTATTTTTAGGGTCTTCAAAACGCGTTGGTTGTTCAACATACACTTCTTCATGGAGATCACCATTTAAAAAAGCACTCTTTACATCCATTTATTAAATTTTAAATTTTCTAAAGCAAGCAATGGATATAAATAGTCTGATTGATTCAAGACGAGCTACTAAGGCAAAGGTTTCATCATAATCGATGCCTTCAATTTGAGCGTACCCTTTTACAACTAGTCTAGCCTTGTTTCGAATTTTATTACCAAGTTCATCAGACTTATTTTTAAAAATCCACTTAATTCTGATAATATGTTTACCTTTAGGTCTAGGAACAAGACACCAAACATCATTCATCACTAATTGATTAAGCTCATCTTGCATCGCAACTATCCAGTTTTCGTCAGTAAGAGCTTCTTTTATGTTTGTCGGTTCGATCTAAGATGTAAAGCACACGTAGTTACATATATCTTCTAGTTGTCTATAAGTGCGTACACCAGTGAGAGGGTTTCCAAGAATCTGAGAGGTTGGATGATCTTTGACAGTCCTTAGTTTGGAGTTATTTTGACTTGATGAAGTATCTAGTTTGTTAATTAGAAGAACTTCATCATTATTTGAACTTAAGACAGGTGTATTCAATTGATCGTCAATGACCACATTGATGGACTCTTGAATAACACTGATCCTCTTATTCAGTACTCAATATGCTCAACTATTCAAAGCATATTCTAAAAAGATCCCTTCATTACTTTTGGTGTCAAACTTACCTAGATTTTCACGGTCACTAAAATATAGCACTTGCTGCTAAAAACTTGAAAGTATTTGAAAGTAAGCTTCTTATCAAACCACATTTCATAAGCCGTTTTATTGTTTGACTTACTTGTATAAACCCGGTTGATTATATAGTAGGCAGTATTTATGGCTTCAGCCCATAGATTTTCAGGGAGCTTCATACTATTCAACATTACATTTGCCATTTCTTGAAGCACTTTAATTTTTCTTTCAACAATTCCATTTTATTGAGGTGTTTTGGGTGCAGAGAATTCATGTAGTATTCCCTGATCGCAACAGAATTTCTCAAAATTACTATTCTCGAATTCTGATCCATAATCACTACAGATCTTACTGACTTGAGAACCTCTTTCAGTTTGGATCCATTTGAGAATCTTTTTTACTTCATCAAGGGTTTCTGATTTATCCCTTAAGAAGGCTACCCAAGTGAATCTGGTAAAATCATCCACGATTACCAGTATGTATTTTTTGCCTCCTCGACTCTCCGTCTTGGCTGGTCCTATAAGATCTATGTGGAGAAGCTTAAGAGGTTTGGATGTGGCATTGAAGTCCACCATTTTGTGAGCACTCTTAGTTTGCTTGCCAATTTGGCATTCGCCACGTATTTTGTCTACATTCTGCAGTTTAGGTAGACCTCTTATCAGTTCTCTTTTGCTCAATCTATACAAATTGTGGTAGTGTACATGTCCAAGGCGTTTATGCCATAACTTGGTTTCATCAGTATGGACCATGTAACACGATTGATTAGAAGAGCTAGAATCACTTACGATGTAGCAGTTTTCAGAAGTTCTACGACCAGTTAATATTATAGAACTGTTTTTATTTAAAATTTCACACCCTAGGTTAGAAAATTTTACACTGTGATTTTTATCACATGTTTGAGAAATGCTTAATAAGTTATGTTTTAAACATTCTACATATAAGACATTCTCAAATAAATGGAAGTTAGAAAGTTGAACCGTACCTTGACCAATAATCCTGCAGTTGCTACCATCACCAAATGTGACTGAACCATCAATCATGTCTTTAAGAGTGGTAAACAGACCTTTGTCACCAGTCATGTGCATGGAGCATCCATTGTCTAGGTACCAATTTGAATGGCTTGATGCTTTGAAAGCGGTGTGGGCAACCAAGCTAGTAACCTTAGGAACCCATTTCATAACTGTTTTGGGTTTAGGAGTATAGTTGGTCTTCTCGTATTTGTAGTTGTTGTAAGAATAACCTACTGAGTTAGATTTTAAGAGCTTCTTAAGTAAAGCAACTATTTTCTAAGCTAAAGCATTTCAATTCTGATTTTTATAGTTGATATGGTTGTATTTGGGTTTTAAAGATTGAAAAGTTTTAGCATTTTTAGAAAATTTCTGATTTGAACTATTCCCTTTTGAGTTTGAAGACTCTTTTTTCACAAACTAAGGAGGAGTATACTTCTATTTAGGAGGAACATTTTTATCGTAGCCCAAACCGGATCGGTCGCCACATTTTCTTGATCTAGACAAAAGCTTTTCTAACTTTGGATCACCTTGGGCATACCTCTATGTATCCTTTAAACTCAAAAGTGAAGAGACTTCAAGTTTTAGTTTTTCATTTTTAGATTTAAGATTTTCAATAAGGTACGTTTTGAAATCTAAATCGTATTTGGTTTTTTTTAAAACAATCTAAAATGTAGGATTTTTCTAAAACACGAGAATCAAAATTTTCTTTAAGTTTTAAAAACTTTTCTTTTTAAAGTTTTAGTTTAACAGCAATTTTACAACTTTCCTTGTATAGGGCATTATAAGCATCTTGAAGATCTTCTTTATTTTCATGATCACTATTCAGATTTTCTTCACTAGTTGAATCATCTTGATCTAAAAAAGTGAACTTGGCTAGAATCATAAGGGCTTTAACTTCATTGCCTGACTTGGTTTCAGAATCTTCTGATTCAGAAGAGGCTTTAGTGCCAGAAGATTCATCCCAAGTAGCCAACATTCCTTTCTTTTTGGGTTTGTCCTTTTTAGAATACCTGTTTGCTAGATGCCCATATTCATGGTAGTTGTAACATTGACTATCTTTTAAAGATTTCCAAGTTTTAGATTTGGATCTTTTCTTATCATTTGATTTTTGAAAATCAACCCTCTTTTTACTTTTGAAAATTTTGTAAAATTTTTTAGATAAAAGGGTCATATCATCTTCAGAGTTTTCTAAATCAAAATTACTACAATTTTCTTGAGAAAAACATTTAGAAGATTTAAGGGCAACTAATTTACCTTTAGGAGCTTTAAAAGTTAACTCATAAGTTTGTAAAGAGCTAACTAATTCTTCTACCCTCATATTGTTCGTATCACGAAGTTCCTGGATCGCGGTCACCTTTGAGTTGAGCCGTTCAGTTAGTGAGTGTAGTATCTTTGCACACACTTTACTTTCTGGAAATTTATCGCCAAGACCCTACATAGAGTTCACAATGTCATTTAATCTTGTATAAAAGTCCATGAACATTTCATTTTCTTCCATATGTATTTCCTCAAATTTGGTTGTGAGGATTTGAACTTTAGATTTCTTGATAATTGATGCACCCTCGTGTGTCATTTCTAAAATATCCCAAGCTTGCTTTGCAGTATCACAAGATATAATTCTTTTGAATTCATCCAGTGATAGTGTGCAAGTGATTGCATTTAGTGCTTTTGCATTGGTACTAATCTCATTTTTCTGAAAAGTGGTCCATGAGAAATAAGGTGTTACTCTCATAGATTTTGATCCATCGATACTAGTCACTTCAGTGGTAGGAGGGGTCCATTTAGTCACAGTGGCTTGCCACACAAAAATTCTCATCCTGGCTTTCCAATAGACATAATTGGAGCCATCAAATGGTGGAGCCTAGTGACTGAAAGACTATCAAAATTTGACATCTTATATAGCATAAATCGATTAACTTAAGAAATTAATCCAAAAAATAATAACAATTAAAATGAGCTATTAGGCTCTAATACCACTTGAAAAGGCCGAGCTATATGTCCTACAGGGGGGGTGAATAGGACTATGCCAAATTAAAATGATAATAGTGAAAATTAAAAAATTAAAGGAAAGATAGCACTATAATCAATTCACATTACTGAAATGTAAAGTAACCTCAAATGTATGAGTATTGAGAGATTGATACAAATGTTGTTCTAAGGACAACCTCACACCAAAAACCAAGGTTTATGGTAGGACAACCTTACACCAAAAACCAAGGTTTATGGTAGGACAACCTAATTCCTAGAAAGGTCTTTGTATCAAAAACTCAAACTTGATACAAAGGAATAAATAAATAAATAGCAAGGAAATGAAATCTAAGCTATTACTACATTCCCCACAATGCTTGAAATGTAAAAGATTACAACATTCACATCCACAAATACATTCCATAATATTGAATGATAAAAGATATAGAAATTAGACCACACATCCAAACACAAAGAATTATAGTGGTTCGCCTATGTGTACACCAACTACTAAATAACAACCACATAGCTACTCCACTCCTAATATCCTCACATAGTGGATACTAGCGTTCACTATGAAAATAGATTTTTCCATGTTCACCTAAAACCCTCACATTTATGTCTTTCAAGTGGGCTTACACAATTCAAAAACCCCACACTCTGAGTTTTTTGGATCTCCTCAGATAACCAAAATAATGAGATTTTTCTAGCTCAATCTTAAAAGAAACCAAAAACAGAAGATTTACACAAATATAAAATACCTAGATTTCTCCTTTTGTTGCAGCCCGGAAGAACCAAATCGAAGTAGAAGTTGGAATAGAAGTTCAATGTCCAATACTAACTTATGAAATGGTTCTAGGTTTTATATTGATTTTAGAGTTTAAAGCACCTTGGGCTAGCTTGATTTGATTTTGATTCCAAGAAATGGGAATACCTCAAATCCTCTTTCTAATATAATTGGAATGTGAAAATTTAAAATCAAATGCAAAGAAAGCTACTAAAAGAGAATATTAAATGAGCATAATATAACTTAAATAAATGACTAACTTATCTCTCAGAGTATCATGTTGACTTAGCTTGAATTAAATATCAAACTCTGAAAATCGTGCTTTATTTATACGTATAGAAGTCGCACCTTCGATTAGTCCTGTGGACACTACGACCAGTCATAGGACCAACAGATATTTGAAATTTTAAGCGCTATCGGATAAAACTATTCCGTGACTGGTCGTAGGCCATCCACGACCGGTTAAGGTACCTCCACGACTGGTCGTGACCTGTCCACAACTGGCCATGCAATGTTGGAATAGTCGCTAGAGTTCGAGTCGTGGCTAGAGGACTGGTCGAGGATGAGTCGTGCACTTTTCAGATGACCGGTCGAGCAGTCTCCAGGACTGGTCGTGGCTCAACAAAAAATTCTAAAAATTTGCAACAAGCTTAGGACTGGTCAAGGAATTTCTTGGACTGGTCGAGCCAGTGTTAGGACTAGTCAAACAGAGTCTAAGACTAGTCTAAGAACAGACTAAAACACTTATAAAATAAGCAATTGACTTATGTATCCAAAATGACCTACCCTAAGGTCAATCTACGGTCTTTCATACCTTGAACATGATGTATGAACATTGAACCTTCTTTTCTTCAGATGATAAATGATCTTTGAAGTTCATGAAGCTTGATATCACGGCACATAATGAGGCTTGAACTTGAAATCTTTTGAAGCTTGATTTTGTAGTACTTGAGTTGTACTTCACCTTGAGTCTTGAGTATGAAAAGTTCACTTGTCTTTTGATGTCACTTTAAAACTTTGAACTTTGAAGCTTAAAGGAGTGAACAATGTACTTAATCTTGCATTTCTTTGAAGTGGATCTTGTTCTTGTCTAGAAGCATTGTCCATGTACATGTATATCAATGTACTACACAAGACACAGATTGTGGTTTTGACACAACAAAATTTGACAATCAAAGGAGCAAGAGACCATAGCACTTACACCTATCCCTATAACAATAGTCCGAAGATCTTTCCAATGGCCTGAAGATCTCTCCTAAGATCTTCGGATGATCGGATCAGATCCCGAGAACCTCGGATTGCGATAATCCCACAAAGATCCCAGATCTAAACGGATTTATCTCCAATGTATCAAGAAATACTCTTATGCCACTGTCTTCCTTCCTGTATAAATAGAGATATCCCCAACCAATGTAAGGTATGCACATTCATGTCCTAATAATTGACCGGTGACTCTTTTCCAAAAGAGATTCTACCCTATAAAAGACCTCAAAGTCTTGAATTAGGCATCAGAGTGTACCTTGCACAATCTAGGGTCTCCTTTGTCTCTCGTTTCCATCTGTACAAGTCTTGATGGGTTAATCAGGGGGGGTCTGCTAGAAAACTACATCAACAACATACATCATGTTAGGGCCCACAGAGCACCGACCACTAGCCCCCGGGCTAGTGGAAGGGGGAGTAGCCAATCCGTTTTTAGTTTAACATGCATTGTTATCTACCTTTTGACCCACCTAAGCTTCAGATAAGAATATTTGTTTGGCCTAAATCATAAATGCATAAGAATAAAACAAAGGATTGCTTGGATTTTTTGAAAAAATATGATCGGCCCCATAATAACGTCTTCTCCCGTTGAATTAACTATCATGACTTGTAAAGAGGACAAATTTATCGTTTCCCACTTAATAGAACATTTCTGTTAATCAAAAGATGTTTACACAATAGAAAGTTAATATTTTATAGTAGGTTGTCTTGAAAAAATAGTTTAAAAATAACATTTTTTGGGCCATAGACGAAAACATAAGTGTCTTACAGGAAAAATCCCCTAGAAACTGTTGATGGTCCATATACCATTTGTCACAGAGCAAATTATTTTTACCTGCGATTAATGTCTAGAATACGGATGGAGAAAATTCTAAAGAGTAAGAGGTGAGATAAGGTCCATCAGATCTGATTTCAACTATTATTTCTCATCCAAGTTAGGTCCAAAAATTGTTCGAAAAGGCATACTTTTCAGCATGTGTATCAAACAACGCGTCTTTTATGTTTTTAGTTCTCTCTCTCTCTCTCTCTCTCTCTCTCTTAATACTAATATGAGGTGTGCTTGACCTGAGTACCATCAACCCTCTACTATAAATACCCACTCATCGTAAGTTCGTAACATACCATAAGCAATAATAGCCATGACAATACATAAATCTCTTTGCCTTGATTTTGTGCTCATTTTACTAGCCTTTCTTTCTTCTAATGCAACATCATTATCATTTGCAACAACAGCACCATCTCCTGCACTCTTAGAAGCAGAGGCTCTCATGAAATGGAAAACTAGCCTCTTGCCAACAAAAGCTCTCCTTTCATGGTTGCTTCCTGTTGTTAATGCTAGACATAATCTCTCCATGAAAATGGATTGGGATCTCATGTTACGGCCTTCGAACCATAACAGATATAAGATTATCGAGTGTGGGCTTGCAAGGTAAGCTTGAGAACTTGAGCTTCCTTTCATTTCCAAACCTCCTCCGTCTCAATCTCAGTGGCAACAAACTACTGGAACCATTCCAGACCATATTAGCACTCTTTCCAGACTCGTCTCCCTTGATATCTCCATGAATAATCTCTCCAGAGTTCTACCACTTGAAATAGGCAATCTGTTTAGTCTGACTCAATTAAATTTACACTTAAACCACCTCATCGGGTCAATCCCTCCATCTTTAGGTAACTTAACAAAGCTAACACTCCTCTACCTCTTTGAGAACCAAATATCTAGTTCTATTCCACCAGAAATAGGGAATCTGATTAATCTCAAGAAGCTTTATTTGTACAGTAACCTTCTAATAGGTTATATTCCTTCGACTTTAGGGAACCTGACCATGTTCACAACTTTCTATTTATCTAAAAATAAGATTTCAGGCACAATTCCTCCAGAATTAGGGAATCTCAAGAATCTCGTTAGGATATGGTTGTCCAATAACAACTTGACTAGTCCAATCCCTTCTGCTTTGGGAAATTTGACCAAGCTTACTTTATTATCCCTTCATTACTGTCAATTATTTGGTTCCTTGTCCCAAGAAATGGCAAACATGACAAATCTTTCTCATCTCTGTTTGGGTGCCAACAACTTCTCTGGCTATTTACCTCAGTTATGCCAAGGTGGATAGCTTAAAGCATTCACTACAGTAAACAACTATTTCATTGGTGAGATCCTTAAAAGCTTCAAAAACTACACTACCTTAAAAAGAGTGCGACTCAATAGAAATTGGCTCGTTGCATATGTATCAAAAGCTTTCGGTGTATACCCACATCTCACATTCATGGATGTTAGTGACAGCATGTTGTTTGGTGAACTCTCACCGAATTGGGGAAAATGCCGAAACCTGACAAAGCTATAATTATCTGGTAACATGATCACTGGTAGAATTCCTCTAGAGATTAGGTAATTAAGGTTGCTATAAGTGCTTGATCTTTCTTCAAACCATCTAGCAAGAGCAATTCCAAAGGAATTTGGAAAGTTGACTTCTTTGTTCGACTTAACTTTAAATGATAACCAGATTTCTGGTCAAGTACCCCAAGAGATTGGAAAACTATCCAATTTGAAGGTTCTTGACTTGTCATTAAATCACCTAAGTGGTCCAATACCACCTCAATTAGGGGATTGCTCTAAACTCTACTATCTAAAATTAAGCAAAAATGTTTTGAATGGAAGCATTCCCTTTCAGATCGGTAACCTAGTATACCTACAGAGCTTACTAGATCTATGTCATAACTCCCTCAATGGATAGATATCACCACAACTCGTGAAATTGATTCGGCTAGAAATGTTATACCTTTCACACAACATGATGTCAGGCTTCATTCCACCTTATTTTGAAGGGATGTTCAGCTTACAATCCATTGATTTTTCATACAATGCTTTGGAAGGTCCTATTCCCAATAGCAAAAGCTTTCAGAAGGCTCCTGTAGAGGCGTTCAAAAAAAAACAAAGGCTTATATGGTGAAGTGCAAGGCTTGAGACGTTGCAATGCCTCTTCAACAGGTCATGACGATGTGAAGAAAGGCCACAAAGTTGTATTCCTCATTATTCTTCCTCCCTTGGTAACCTCATTTCTTTTATTTATAATTGTTCACATTTCTTTCATTTATTACCAAAGAAGAAGAAATATAGAGAAAGGGATTCTTGTGAAGAGCAGGGAAAATCCATTTTCAACATGGAATTATCATGGGATTGCTATATTCGAAGACATCGTGGAGGCGACAGAGGGTTTTGACGAAAAATACTACATTGGAACTAGAGGGTGTGGGAAAGTTTACAAAGCAAATCTACCAATGGGCGAGGTAGTAGCTGTGAAGAAACTCCACCCACTCGAAGGTGGGGATCATTTTGATCGAAGAAGTTTTAGAAATGAGATACAAGCATTAACTGAAACCCGTCATCGTAACACTGTGAAGCTTTATGGTTTTTGCTCCTATGCTCGATGTTCATTTCTAGTCGACCAGTACATGGAAAGGGGAAGCTTGGCAAGCATCCTAAGCAATAATGAAGGTGCTGCATAGCTGGACTGGACTCTAAGGGTGAATGTTATTAAAGGTGTGGCCCATGCTTTATCTTACATACACCATGATTTCACTCCGCCGATTGTCCATCGAGACCTATCAAGCAACAACATTCTATTGAATTCAAAATTTGAGGCTATTGTCTCTGATTTTGGAACTACAAGATTGTTAATACCTGATTCATCCAATTGGACTACACTTGTATGCACTTATGGATATATCGCTCCTGGTTAGTCCCTAATATATTCTCAATTCTTTAATAATTTTATTATAAATTGGTCTTTATTTTTCGTAAGTTTTCCTATTATTTGTTGGCAATTATATAATATAAAGTCTGTGCATTAGTTCCAACACTATTGTTGGATGTGACAATCTAGGGCGACTTAAATACGAGAAAAATTATATTTGAAAATTCTCCTTTTCTCTTTAATATTGCTTAATCCAATGACTATAAGAGGCCTTGTAAAGATAATATGGCTGCACGGTAAGACTGAACCCTGATTCACACTTATCGAACAAGCTTTAACCACATTTTATTAGCTACTAAATTTGTGGCACTGACCATTTTTAACTATACATTTGTTGGCACTAATTGATTGAACAGAATCCTTCCATAAGTGACGTTTTTGGGATCTACTCCATTTATGATATGGGTCATGTTTTCAGATTCTATGGAGTGATTTACATGCATACCAAGTTTAGATAGATGAGTTAAGTCTATTTAAGAAATGATTGAAAAAGCTCATGGCTTCTAGCCCATACGAATAAATTCGAAATGATGCATCAGGAAACATGGCATCATGCAATGCTCCGCCAAGAGATCCCAAGGCATGGTTGGGTTTTTCTTTGTTATAGAAGGGTTCCATAGCTCTAAGATCCAAACTTTCCTCATGGTGTCCCACACAATGAATGCCTTACACAATAAAAGAAGTTCTTAAATTGGAAAATCCTTACCATTGAACTTATGATCTTTCTATGTTGCATGTGCACAATTGCCTATTTTTTCCTTGATTGTCTATCATCTGGCCACTAAAATGGTTAAGATTTCCAATTAGAGAATTACTAATGTATGTCCCAACCAAATTGGGGCCCATGATGTCAATGGTCTGGTTATTGGAACTATGGACCCCACTAGTATAGACTTAAAACCTTGGGAGGATATCATAGATATGCTTAGGTGGACCACACGCCAATGGAATGTGTTGCTACAACAATACCTATACACACCATTACACTTTAGTTCACACATGCCAACTTCTCATGTGTCTGGAACATCTGAGACATACATAAAAGTAGCCTCGACCATGTAAATGACCCAACACAAAGATTAAGATGGTCCCCTCCACCACCACGTCAAAACAATGGACAGTTTTAAGAAGAAAAGAAAAGAAAAAAGAAAGTGAACAATATGCACTCAATGTATATATGTGGCATGCCTGATGAGTGTGTAACGCCTGATATTTTTAGGACTCAAGTATATGACCCGTTTCCCAAAAACCCGAGTGTTAACCTCGAAAATTCAATGTAAATTCAAATCATTTATCATTAATCAGAGTCAACAGCAACGAAGCTAGAGTAAACCATGCATTCAATAAAAATATTCCGATTATCATAAAATTTTAAATGTAGCGCCCATTGTAAGACCCAACCCAAGTTCTTGTGTGTGCATGTGTGTGTGTAGGTATGTATTTCATTTCTCTGTCCCACAGTCTTACCAGTCGAATTCCAGTGACCCATGACCCTCGAATAGTGTTTGTGGTCATCCTTGAGTCCGGTCACATTGACCCGACTTGGATCAGCCCGAGACCTATGCCATCTTGATCGCATCGACGTTGCGGTTCCAACGACGCATCTTGTGCATCCATCCGATATATAGATCAAAAGTTGTGTACATTTCATTAAATAACCATTAATCATGTGGCCCACTTGTGTGGAATGCATGTGGACCACCACCCTTGGCACAAGTTCCAAGGTATACTACCCACACCCTACAAAAGCTCCATAACTAACACTACCTATCTCACACACTACCAAGAAACCTATCTTAGCCTACAACATTGTAATCTCCTCCCCTAGGCAATCATTACCTTTCTTATAAAGCAATCATGATCACTCTCTCTCTCTCTCCCTCTCTCTTTATCTCTCCCTCCTCATTTTCCCCTCATTATTAGTAACCCATCTCTCCCAACATCCCTTTCTTCTCAAGTTCTCCAGCCCTCTAAATCTAAAAACCCCTTAAATCCCTCCACTAAAAATACATCTCAACCATCAAAATCTCTTCCTTGCTCCAACATCTTCATGGTGTAGGAGTTTGAGAGTTGGATTCCAAGAAGGTGACTATTTTTTTGCTGATTTCCTTTATATCCTTTAATCTCATTATTCCTTCATGGATGGATCACATGGGACCCACCAATCCATGGTGGGGATCCCATTTGATCTCATGGATGTGGCCCTTTGGCCCATCCTACATGCATGTCATGTTCCATGATGTGGCCATCCTCCATGGATCCCATCATGAGGTATCATATGATCTACAACCTCCTAAGATCATCTAGACCTTGATATCATGTTAGGATGGCATCCCAACCATCCATTTTATATAATGTAGTTCTATGGTTTGATTGTTCTTAGGAGGGCCCATTATTGGCAGGGACCTATCCCCATGGCCGGATCATTCCTTCTTCCTCACCTTTCCTTTATTTGTGGATGGTGATGTGTGTGGCCAACTTGGTGGGCCTAGGACGTCTCAAAAATCCAGCAAGGGTGGGACGCCCCTAGCACCCATTTTATGATTTTTAGCACCATATTTTAATGCATGCAAGTGTCCTAACCTAAGTTCTTGATCTAGACATGTGTGGGGCCCACTAAGGAAGGTCACGCATCCTTTATTTACTGTATATATATATAGATATAAGTTGATATGTTCAACTATATATAGCTATCCAAAAATCTAGACTGTTGCATGGACTACTATGGTTAATGTTTGGCATGGATTTGGATTATGATTTCCACTATTTTTCTTAATGTTGTGGGGTGTAATATGAAGGGGTGGACCCCATCTATCCATATAATGGCACCCCAAAAGGGAGGCCCATAGGGGTGGGCGGTCCATCTTGCTGGACCGTCCAACCTAAATGAATGGAGGGAAAACACAATTTTCAGCTTGGTTTTCTTAGTGGTGGGCCACTTTTGTAGACCCCACCTTGCTATATTTTATAGAAAAAATACTAATCATCCATCCCTCCCCTCCTAGATGAAGTTTAGGCCTACCTTATTGGATAAATATTGTATGGACAAGAACATTTTGCCCAGCAGAATTTTTGGATAGGCTGTATTTCTAAATTAAATTAAAATATTTATAATCATCCAAAAATCACAAAATTTTTTAGAGGTGTGTCCCACCCATGGAAGGCCACCTTACCAATATTTGGGGTCAACAAACCCCTATGTACATCATGGCAAGGGCTGGACCGGCCCACCAGGCTAGGATGCCTAGGTCAAACAGATTTTCTGGACAGTCTGTTTTATTTAAATTAATTAAAATACTTTTGCTATTCAAAAATTTTTAAAAATTTACAAAGATGTGACCCACCAATGTTAAGACCCATCTACCAAGTTTCAGGGTCAACGGACCACTATTCAATTCGTGACACTGCCTGGACCAGCCCACCAGGCTTGGACGTCTAACCATGGTTGGCCGTCCATGCTCCTTGTGGGCCCACCTTGATGTGTTGTGTATCCTCACCTTATGATTTTTGTGCAATTACTTTTTAGGTAAGACCCTTTTTTTCATGTATGAGCCACCCTAGGATATTTATTTCATCTAGTAAGACCATTTGCTGGATCCCAGAAGGCTCAGGAAGTTGGGTGGGCTGAAATTCCAGCAAGACCCAGTTTTCACTATACATTGTTAGGTAGTTTTGAATTGTAATTTTCCACCAGAATGGGACTGCTATGTGTACACCCTATGCAAAAATTTTCCTGAGATATTGGTCCCCCATTTATGCCTTTAGTCTCTTAAAAATTTGGGCTTAATAAATGCACTTTTGAGGCCTGCCACAATTGGAATTTTATTAGGTTCATGAACATGGCTAATTGTTGGGATCTCTAGGCTCAGTTAGGCTAAAACTTTTAGATAGGCCCATTAGACATTTGGGCCTATATTTATCACACTATTGTGATTGGTTTTATGGGATAAAATACTCAAGTAGTTGGGCCTTTGGCTGCCCACTAAATTAACCCCATACTTAGGCCAAGAAGTGAGGCCCAACTCACTTGTTTCAAACATAATAATTTGCCCATATGGTTGGAATACCGGGCTGCCCATTAGGCCCACCACAATGTATGGGTTTGTGATCTTTATGGTTTGGCCCGACCCTTGATTAGGAGCTCACTATGTTGCTTATTAAATTGGGCCATGTACATTGCCCCTAGGCCCATGGATTGTTTTAGGCCTTGGGCCTTATTCCATATTCGTATAGAAGCGGGATACCTTTTGTGACCCAGTTGAGGTTGGATGTCCTCCTTGGTGGCCCTAAGGTAGGCCTATAGGGTTCTTATAGGTGGTTGAAAGCTCACCTTAGACCCTTATTAGGACTGTTTCTTCCTTGGGCCTTTATAACCCTCTTAGCTTGTGGGCTACCCCAAAGTATTGGGCCCCCACTAGAGGACTTCTCCTTAGAGTACATGTCTATGTATCTAGCCCTTGTCCCTCCTTAGGATGGAGGAGTATGTTCCATGTCATCATCGCCGAGTAGCGCATTTACACCATTATGACACATATGTATCATATGTGTGAATGGATTGTATTGTGTGTGGTCATTGTGTTAATATGATAAAGGATAGAGTTTCTCCCCTTCTACACATTGAGTGCTTGAAGCTAGTGCATGATCTATGTGCATGACTCATGCATAGGCATCACATTTCATGATGATCTGCCCTTACTTCATCAGGGCCTCGGCTCCATAGGGACATTCGTGGATGGCCGTATGTGTGGACACCGAAAGTGTTGCTTGAGTAGACAGGGTGCATAAGATGCCTATGGGTGAAATTTCCAAAACTACCATGGTACCAAGGATCTGCCCCAACGTCATGACTGAGTGGAAACTATGAGCACAAGAGGGCCTTATACCGATAGGCCGCGACTCCCACTGTCGTGTAGTCGGTTGGGTAGGGGTGTGGCCTTACCCGCCTGGTGTAAGAAGGCATTGTTAGGCTGAGTCTGACAAGCTCGTAAATGGGTCCACTACCGATGAGCCTTATTGGTGATTGACTGTCCACAGGTGGGTAGTGAGATCTCTTACGCACGTTTGATTGTGCGGGTCTGGAGAGCAACAATCATCCAACAGTGTACTGGACCCCGGTGATTTTCATATGATGGAAATGTACTTGATATGTGGATTTGGATATGAGTACTGACATCACTTCACATCGCATTTGCATCGGCTGCATAGCCCCTTTATGCATCGCCTTAGTATGGTGCCCAGTACTCATTACATTAAATTCATGATAAGCCTCGGTAAGGCTAGGGATATTATCATCGATCATGTTTTCTCTTCTCTTATCTTCTATTACTCTTCTGTGTACTATTGTCACACACTTCCACCACCCTCTAAGCTTCTATAAGTTTATGCACGATTGATGCATGCAGGTGATCCTATGTCAACATCATAGTGGCAGATCTTAGATTAGAGTTGAGCCAAGGACCCCCAGTGTTGCAGATCTTCATCCTCCTTTTGTTATCTGATGTATTTTCCTTTCTGTTATGTACTTGTAAAAGTTCAGATTTATAATGAATTTTGTAATGTGTCTCTTTGTTATTTTTGAGATGTACTTACTGTGATCTTGGGTATGCTTATATTAGAAATGGTTATATGATTATGAAAATCCTCCTTATAGGATCCGAGAATCGGAACCTGCCACAGGAGCTGAGAATGGGGTACTACGGAGGCTGTTGCAGCCAGAACTAACTATCGGGTTCCTTGTGAGTCTAATTACCGAGTCTGGGGCATGACAGGAGTTGGTATCAGAGTATAGCAAATAATTCTGGAATAACTTAGGATAACATTGCATGTTTTCTGAGAGCTTAGGACAAGTAGTGTCTCGAGATCCTTCTTTTACTTTGTATTGAGCCCGTAATTGTCCTGATTCCTTGCGTCATAGTTTTCTTATAGATGATGCCACCTAGACATGGCACCCGTGGTCATGGTGCCCGTGGATGAGGCGCCCGAGATACCCGTTCTACTTGAGCACATCCTGCTCCTGTTTTAGAGGATCCGATTCCCAAGGTCTCGATTCAGCCTGTTCCTCATATAGCTTTTGTTCCTCCTGTAGCGCTTATTAAGCCTGTAGCACCTATTCCTCTAGTTACTCTAGTTCTCCCACCAGTTCCCCCTCCTTAACCTGCTGTTCTGGTTACAGAGGCTCTCGCCCCTTCAGCCACACCCGTACCTCCACCGAGGCGTGTGCCGCTCCTGCTTTTCTAACAATGCCTGTAGGTGCCGAGCATTTTCAGCAGCTGATGCAGGTTATCGCTACTGCGTTGCAGAGTCGTCAGCCTGTAGCCGTTCCAGTTTCTGAGCAAGGTGATTTGCCACGCGCTAACGCTATTTTTGGAGAGTTTAGACAGCATGACCCTTCGAGATTCAGAGGTGAGCCCGATCCATCCGTCTCTAAGGTATGGCGCATGGAGATCGTGAGGATTTTCGATACTATTTAGTGTCCAGTCGATCAGAGGGTATCCCTTATGACCTATCTTCTTCAGGGTGAGGCCCGTCATTGGTGGTCGTCCATGTCCAAGATGGCTAGGCCAAATTTCGTTTGGACTTGGGAGGAATTTGTGGTTTATTTTGACCAAAAATTCTTCCCTAAGCATGTTCATATATAGAGGGTGATTGAGTTTGAGACCCTAGTTCAGGGTGACATGTCGGTGTCACAGTATGAGGCTCGTTTCTTAGCCTTGTCTAGATTTGTTCCTCATCTCACTAATGATGAGAATATGAGGGCTCGCCGTTTTGTGACTGGTTTGTGTCTTGCTCCTCGTAGCCGTGTGGTGGGGCATTATTTGGAGAAGTTCGATCATGTTGTTCATTGGGTGTTAGTTTACGAGGAGGACTCGACTATAACCTAAAGATTGAGAGAACAGAGTTCCGGTGGAAATCGAAAGAGGAGAGCACAGTTTGCAGTTCCACGCAGCACCGTCAGCAGAGATGGAGGGGCACACTAAAGTTTTGGTAGCCTACGGTTCAGATAGTAGCTTCACCATCATCATCAGAACCACCAGCCGCTTCATCTTCGGGCCCTTTTTTTAGTGTTTACTTCGGTTGTAGACATGTCAGGCATTGGAGGCGTGATTGCCCTCTCCCCATACAGTAGCAGAGGTCACCACAATTGCCTCCACCTCATCCTCCTTAGCAGTAGCAGCAGCGAGCGTAGCTTCCATCCGCCACTCCTAGGGCTCCTCCTCAGTAGCAGAGGCAGCCAGGTAGACCTCCATAGCAGAGACAGCAGCAACAGGGACAATAGTAGTAAAGGGGATATCCGTATGTTCAGCCCCTAGGTCGAGTGTGTATTACAGCTCAGCAGTCATAGACTCAGGATCCACAGTCTTTCAGTTTGCTCCCCTTACCAGCTTAGGGCCGATTTTATCCCGCGCAGCAAGCACTAGGCCAGGATCCACCGTCATCGACCGACGGAGTTGTTAAGGGTATTCTTCTTATTTCTGCTTGTGTTACCCATGTTTTGTTTGATTCTGGTGCCTCCCATTCTTTCGTGGCTAAGTAGTTTTGCTGATCGATCGGTATTCTGTCGGAGTCTGTGTCTGAGACCATTGCAGTTTCAACTCCCATAGGGAAGTTTGTTGTATTGACCCGTCGCTGCCCTTCTTGCCCGGTCTTAGAGAGCGAGATGTTCCTTCCTGCCGATCTGTTCATGATGCCAATGACAGGTTTTGACGTTATTCAGGGTATGGATTGACTTGTGGAGTATTGTGTTTTCCTGGACTGTGCCGCGAGGACAGTTACGTTTCACATTCTGGGCTTTCTAGTGTTCCAATTCGTCGCCGAGCCGAGAGGAGAGCCGTTATCTAGTTTCTTGGCTTCTGTCATCGAGGATTCTATGGCAGGGTGTATTGAGCAGTTGCCAGTGGTTTGTGAGTACCTGGATGTCTTTAAGGAGATCCCAGGTTTGCCACCACGTCAGCAGGTGGAGTTTCAGATTGATTTGGTGTCCGGTACCACACCTATCTCGAAGGCACCCTATCGGATGACATCGATGGAGTTGAGGGAACTGCAGGAGCAGTTAGATGAGCTCCAGGAGTTAGGTTTCGTTCACCCCAGTAGTTCACCTTGGGGAGCCCCAGTATTGTTTGTGAAGAAGAAGGATGGCTCGTTGCGACTCTGTGTGGATTATCGTGAGCTCAACAGGGTCACCATTAAGAAACGATACCCGCTTTAATGATCTGTTCGACTAGTTGTAGGGTGCATAATATTTTTCCAAGATAGACTTGTGCTCTGGTTACGATTAGATTCGGGCCTAAGAGGAGGACATTCCGAAGATGACTTTTCAGACAGCTATGGTCACTTCGAGTTTCTGGTCATGTCGTTCGGACTGACCAATGCGCCCGACGTATTTATGCAGCTGATGAATGAAATTTTATGGTCGTTCCTCGATCAGTTCGTGGTGTTATTCATTGATGATATTCTTGTATATTCGAGGACCCGGGTGGACCATGTTGAGCACTTACAGATTATGCTGGAGCCCTCCATGCCCACCAGCTGTATGCGAAGCCGGAGAAGGTTGAGTTTTGGCAGGAGGAGGTGAAACTCCTCGGTCACGTGATGACGAGGGAGGGTGTCATTGTGAACCCCTCGAAGGTTGATGCAGTGTTTCAGTGGGGCCATCTCACGAACACGTCCGAGATCCATAGCTTCCTTGGTCTAGCAGGATACTATCGACAGTTTATCGAGGGTTTCTCTCGTATTCTAGCATCGCTGACCTGGTTGACGCAGAAGGGCGTCGAGTTCGTCTGGAGTGATGCCTGCGAGGAGGCATTTACAGAGTTGAAGGACCGCCTCACGTCCGCTCCTATTCTCACTCCTCCTGATGGGAGTGAGGGTTTTAATGTTTTCACCGATGCCTCTAGAGTTGGCTTGGGTGCTGTATTGATGCAGTATGGGAAGCCTGTGGCATATGCCTCATGCCAGCTCAAGGTCCATGTGCTGAATTACCCCACCCATGATTTCGAGCTTATTGTGGTTGTCTTCGCACTGAAGGTGTAGAGGAATTATCTATATGGGGTCAGGTTTGAGCTCTTCTTGGATCACAAGAACTTGAAGTATCTACTTTCGCAGTCCGAGTTGAACCTGTGTCAGAGGTAATGGATGGAGTTATTAAAGGATTATGATTTTGATCTTCAGTACCACTCGGGCAAGGTGAACATGGTGGCAAACGTGCTCAGCCGTCAGCCACGAAACCTGGTGGCACAGATGATGGTGTGAGAGTGACAGATGCTTGAGGATGTTTCAGAGTTTGACTTTGAGTTTGGTCTGCATTCTTCCATTATTCAGCTTTCGAGCTTGTCGATTCAAGCCTCTTTGGTGACTAGGGTGATCAAGGCTCAGCAGATGGACGAGCCACTTCAGGAGTACCGAGCAGAGGTCGCATCCGTGAGCAATCAGACTGGCAGATTGGTTCCGATGGTGGATTACGCTTCAGAGGCCAATTGTGTGTACCAGACGTGCTAGAGTTGTGTCATGATTTGATGACTGAGGCACATCGATCAAGACTTACTATTCACTTGGGCTTCACGAAGATGCATCGTGATATGAGGAGGTAGTACTTTTGACAGGGGATGAAGCGCTAGATTGCTAGTTTTCTGGCTGAGTGTGACACATGCTAGCGTGTCAAGGCCGATCACCAGAGACCCCCTGGTCCCTTGCAGCCATTGAGCGTTCTAGTGTGGAAGTGGGAGCATGTGTTGATGGGCTTTATCGCTGGTTTGTCGAGGACTTAGCACGGTCACGATACCATTTGGGTTATCGTTGATCATCTGACAAAGTCAGCTTATTTTATTCTAGTGTGTGCTTCCTAATCGATGGATCGACTTGTAAAGGTATTTATTGAGGAAATAGTGAGACTTCACGGCATTCTAATTTCGATCATTTTTGACCGAGACTCTAGATTTACCTCTTAGTTTTGGAGGAGTTTCCAGCAGGAGATGGGGGCTACTTTGCATCTCAGCACCACTTATCATCCACAGACGGATGGGCAGACCAAAAGGGTCAACCAGATCCTTGAGGATATGCTAAGAGCTTGTGTGATCAACTTTGCGGGCAGTTGGGATGAGCATTTGTACCTCGTCGAGTTCGCATACAACAATAGCTATCAAGTGACTATCGACATGACTCCTTTTAAGGCACTTATGGTAGACTGTGCAGATCTCCCAGCTGTTGGACCGAGGTTGGGGAGTGTTGTCTCCTAAGTCCCGAGCTTGTGCAACAAATGTCGAAGGCTATTGATGTTATCAGGCAGAGGATGCGCCAGCTCATAGCCGGCAGAAGAGTTTTGCTGATCGTCGGCGTCAACCCCTTCAGTTTGTAGTTGGAGACATGGTATATCTCAAGGTCTCACTTATGAAAGGTGTAGTTCATTTTACTTTGAAGGGAAAGCTTGCCTTGAGATTCATTGGACCTTTTAAGATTACCGAGCATGTTGGCGCTGTGGCATATAGGCTTGCCTTACTTCCTGAGTTGTCCGCGATCCATGATGTATTCCATGTTTTTATGTTGCGAAAATGTGGGTCGAATACTATTCCTATGATTGAATGACAGCCACTCGAGGTCCGTGACGATGCTTCCTACATTGAGCAGTCGATTTGTATTCTTGATCGGATAGAACAAGTCCTCGGGACCAAGGTCATTCCCTTGGTGAAGGTACAATGAGGTCATCATTTAGAGGCCGAGGCAACTTGGGAGTGCGAGGCCGAGATTAGAGAGCATTATCCCCATTTGTTCGATGATTGATTGCTTACATTACTTGTATTACCTTCTCTTGTGATTGATGATTGAGATATATATATATATATAATATGATGTTTATACATTTTTGTTGTTCTAGTTTTGGCAATTTTGAGGATGAATTTTCTTCGTGGGTGGGAAGGATTGTAAGATCCGACCCAAGTTCTTGTGTGTGCATGCATGTGTAGGTATGCATTTCATTTCTCTTAGTCTCGCAGTCTTATCAGTCAAATCCTGATGACCCTTGACCCTCGGATAGTGTTTGCGGTCATCCTTGAGTTCGGTCACATTGACCCAACACAGATCTACTCGAGACTTATGCCATCTTGATCGCATCGTCGTTACGGTTCTAACGATGCATCTTGTGCATCCATCTGATATATAGATCAAAAGTTGTGTATATTTCATTGAATAACCATTAATGATGTGCCCCACTTATGTGGAATGTATGTGGACCACCACCCTTGGCACAAGTTTCAAGGTACACTACCCACACCACACAAAAGCTCCATAACTAACACTACCTATCTCACACACCACCAAGAAACCTATCCTAGACTATAATATTGTAATCTCCTCCCCTAGGCAATCATTGCCTTTCTTACAAAGCAATCATGATCACTCTCTCTCTCTCTCTCTCTCTCTCTCTCTCTTATCTCTCCCGCCTTCTCATTTTTTCCTCATTGCTAGCAACCCATCTCTCCCAACATCCCTTTCTTTCCAAATTCTCCAGCCCTCTAAACCTACAAACCCCGCAAATCCCATCACTAAAAATACATCTTAACTATCAAAATCTCCTCCTTCCTCTAAGATCTTCATGGCGTAGGAATTTGAGAGTTGGATTCCGAGTGGGTGACTTTTTTTTTGCTAATTTCCTTTCTATCCTTTAATCTCATTATTCCTTCATGGATGGATCACATGGGACCCACCAATCCATGGTGGCGATCCCATTTGATCCCAGGGTTGTGGCCCTTTGGCCGATCCTACATGCATGACATGTTCCATGATGGGGCCATCCTCCATGGACCCCATCATGACATATCATATGATCTACAACCTCCTAAGGTCATCTAGACCTTGATATCATGTTGGTATGGCATCCCAACATCCATTTTAGATATGGACCATACATGTGTTGGTTTTCTGATTGTAAGTGTATATAATGTAGTTCTATGGTTTGATTATTCTTGGGAGGGGCCATTATTAGCAGGGCCCTATCCCCATGGCCGGATCGTTCCTTCTTCCTCTCCTTTCCTTTATTTGTGGATGTTGATGTGTGTGGCCCACTTGGTGGGCCTGGGATGTCTCAAAAATCCAGTAAGGGTGGGACGCCCCTAGCACCCATTTTATGATTTTTGGCACCATATTTTGATGCATGCAAGTGCCCTAACCAAAGTTCTTGATCTAGACATGTGTGGGACCCACTGTTTGGCATGGATTTGGATTATGATTTTCACTATTTTTTTTGATGTTGTAGGGTGTAATATGAAGGGGTGGACCCCACTTTGAGGTGTGATGGATCACACTTCAGAATATCCATACAATAGTGAAATGGCCTAGCTATATGTCCGAGAGGGGGGGGGGGGACAAATTCAAATAGCTTACTAGAACAAATTGAATATAAAAAACTCAAACCTGAAAGGAAATAAAGGAAATAGTAAGAAATAAATTCTAAACTATTACAACATTCCCACAATGCTTGAAATGTAAATATTACAACATTTACATCCACGCATACATCCCACAAATCTGAATGATAAAAGATATAGAAATTAAATGAACATTCAAACCACAAGATACAAAGAATTATAGTGGTTCGCCTATGTGTACACCAACTGTTCAACAACAGCCACACAACTACTCCACTCCTAATATCCTCACATAGGGGATATCAGCGTTCACTATCAAAATAGGTTTCACAGGTTCACCTAAAACCTTCACAATTGTGTCTTTTTAACTTGGGCTTACACAATCCAAAAACCCACTTTCTGAGTTTTCTGGCTCTCCTCAGATAACTAACACAATGAGATTTTTCTGGCGAATCTCAACAGAAATCCAAAAAGAATAGAAGATTTACACAAATGTAAAATACTTGGATTTCTCCTTCTGTAGTAACCCGGTAAAACCAATCGGAGTAGAAGTTCGAATATAGAAGTTCAATGTCCAATACTCACTTTAAAAATGGTTCTAGGTTCTAATTGATTTTAAATTAAACCAAATTGGGTGTAGCTTTATTTGATTATGATTCCAAGAAGATGGAATACAACAATTCCTCTTTTCAAATAAGATTGGAATATAGGAACAAAATCAAATAAGAAAAGCTAACAAAAGAGAATATTAAATATGCACAATGTAGCTTAAAATTAACACAAACTTATCTCAGAGTGGAGCCTTGAATTATCTTGAATTGAGTTATGAAACTCTGAAATTCGTGTTCAATTTATAGATGCAAAAATCTCGTCTACGACTGGTCTTCGGAACCCTTTAACTGGCCATAGATCCAACAACATTTTGAAAATTTGAGCGCTATCTGAAAAAAACCGTTCTATGACTAGTCTTAGGATTTCTACGACTGGTCTTAGACCACATACGACCGGTCGTATCTGACCCAGGACTGGTCATAGGAAATCAGCATTGGTTGATGTAGTTCGAGTCGTAGATCTAGAACTGGTCGAAGGACGAGTCGTGACCATTTCTACGACTAGTCGAACAGTCTCCAGGACTTGTCGTAGAATAACCAAAAAATTCTGAAAAATTGCAACAACCTAGGACTTGTCATGGAATTTCTTGGACTGGTCGAACCAGTGCTAGGACTAGTCGAACAAGGTCCAGGACTAGTCTTAGAACAAACCAAATTCATATAAAAAATTTAGTTTCAATTATGTATACAAAATGACCTACCCTAAGGTCAATCTAAGGTCATTCATACCTGGGACATGAAGTATGAATATTGAAACTTCATTCTTTCAAATGAAGGTTGACCTTTGAACCTTATGAAGTTTGAGATGTCTACTTGATGTAGCTTGATCTTGAGATCTTCTACAGCTTGAAATTAAACTTCATCTTGAGTTGCACTTGAGTCTTGAACAAACACTCTTCTTATCAATGTAGCTCTGAACATTGATGCTTACAGAAGAGGACAAAATTCATGACCTTGCATTTCTTGAAGTTGATTACCATACTTGACTTGGGGCATTATGATGTCGTGTTTTGTACATATATATATATATATATATATATATATATATATATATATATATATATATATATATATATATATCAACATACAAACACAAGACACAGATAGAGGTTTTGGCACAAAAAAATTTAACAACCAAAGGAGCATGAGACCATAGCACTTACAATCTCCCCTTTTGTCAAATTTGTGATAAAACACACTCCAATAATTCAATAAAATAAGAGAAGCACAACATGCACAATAATGAATCATGCACCAGTTAAATAAGAGAATCCGTTACAGCCTGGTTAATGAATCATGCACCGGTTGTCATAAACTAACACACAACATTCATCTATACTTTACTCCCCCTGAGTAGCTGCACACATAGATATCAAGAAAAATATAATGCTACTCATATATATATCACTTTCATATTCATAAGCAATCAAACCAATATCACTTTCATATTCATAAGCAATCATACTAAAACTTCTAAACTTCATCTTGAGTTGCACTTGAGTCTTGAAATGCACTTGAGTCTTGAACAAATACTCTTCCTATCGATGTAGCTCTGAACATTGATGCTTACAGAAGAGGATAAAATACATGACCTTGCATTTCTTGAAGTCGATCACATACTTGACTTGAAGCATTGTGATGTCGTTTCTTGAACATACATATATACATATATATATATATATATATATATATATATATATATATATATATATATATATATATATATATATCAACATACAAACACAAGACACAGATAGAGGTTTTGGCACAAAAAAATTTGACAACCAAAGGAGCATGAGACCTTAGCACTTACAATCTCCCCCTTTGTCAAATTTGTGACAAAACACACTCTAAAAATAAGAGAAGCACAATATGCACAATAATGAATCATGCACCAGTTAAATAAGAGAACCAGTTACAGCCTGGTTAATGAATCATGCACCAGTTGTCATAAACTAGCACACAACATTCATCTATACTTACTCCCCCTGAGTAGCTGCACACATAGATATCAAGAAATATAATGCTACTCATATTTATATCTCTTTCATATCCATCAGCAATCAAACCAAAACTTCTCCAAGCTTCCAAAAGCTTTCTCTCCCTTTTTGTCATAAAATGACAAAGGAAGAACAAATGGACAAGAAGAAGAATCAGGAGAGTAAAGTAGGCAAGATATGAAATAAGATGCACATACCATAAATCATTAACCAGTCAAATCCAAAGACAAGTAAAATCAGTCTTGCAAACTGAGAGAAAGAAAAATAGTATAAAAGTTATTACAGACCAATAGATAAAAACTTTTAGTTAGATCCTGAAGAAGGAGTAGGAATAGATGGATCAATTTTGTGCAAACCCTTAGTAACGCGCCGCATATACTTGCGCATATAAGCAAACTAAAATGCTTGGGTTACACGTATTTTAGCCACCTGTTCCTCAAGAGAACACAACCTCTCATCAAAGCCAGAAGGCTGATAGTCCGGATCATTTCCAGAGTCTGATTCAATTTCATCCATATTAACATCGTTAGGAGGAAGATTGCCAGCTTCTTCTTCATTCCTTGCTTCAGCACCACCACCACCAACATCCACTTGGCCAGGAGCTAGTCCCAATTTCATCTTGTTAATATTTGAATTGTTAAAAATAAGTTGATGGATAGGGGCCTCTCCAATAGGCATAGCCGCGAGCATGTGAGTGGCTAAAACAGTCATAAGATAGGCAAAAGGAATATCACTATGACCTGGATGGAGACGAAACTGAATGATAGAATGAAAAATTAAAGAAGGTAGACAGATGTTAACATCAGTGATGATAGAATGCAAAACATGAACCATAAAACCAGTTAGTTCGGTTTTGTTATCAGAACGCGGATACAGATTTGAAATAAAGATTCTGTGAAGAACCCTGTATCTGGGTAACAAATACTTTGAGGGGAGCGCATTCTCTTTACGAGTCCATTACACTTCCATATTACACAAATCTCTAGTGAGCATATGCTTTTCTGATTCTGAGGATTTTTCGGCTAAAGTATGAATGAGAATACCCTCATCATTAACAGGTATTTCCATGAGGTCAGCAATCAAATGACGATCAACATCAAATGGACCTTCTCTAGTATCAATTTTAAACATTAAATTCTCACTTGAAAAGTCAGAAATGCATGCAAACATGGATTGAGCAATAGATTGGTATGCAGGCCCACCCAAATGTAAGATGTTATCCCAACCTACAGATTAGAGTAGCGATAGGATACTAAAATGAGCAATATGGTTAAGATCAATTAGACGTTCAATGATGACATTACACAAATGCAAATCCCACACAGGTGAAGGATTATCTTCAGGTGATCGAAGATGGCGCCGAGTGATAGGTGTTAATCTAGAGGATGATGGACCACGGGAAGTTTTCTTTATCCCTCTAACATCCATTTGCAATACAAGATTTAAGGAAACAAATAGATTCAAAAGATTTAAAGTGGGGTTCTGATAGATCAGATTTTACAATAGAAAACCCCAAACTTGCAATGTAAGATCATATAGATTACTTCAAGAGTGAAAATGAAGTACTATTAACAAGAATCTACAAGACAAATGCAAAAGAACCACTAACCTTGAAGAACAATGAAGGTGGTTTCGACTGGTCGGGCATCGACTCGTTGGAGAGTGAAGTGGAAATGAAGAAGATGAAAATTTTCTCCAATTTTAAAAGCACCACCAAGTTCCATGATAGGTTGTGGATGTGCTCAACCGGTCGTACCAAGATTGATCGTGTACATACATGACTGGTCGTGTACCGACTGAAAAATGTAATTTTCATAAAAAATTGAATTTTAAACTATTAAATTATCAAATATAAATACACTATGATACAACTATGTAAGAATATTCAATTTAAATTGCACATACCAAGATCAAATTTTAATTTACTAAACCTATTTTTGTCAAGTGGTTTAGTGAAGATGTCATCAAGTTCAGTCTCGGTCGGAATGTATTCCAAGGATATTAACTTTTCTTCCACTAATTCACGAATGTAATGATACCTAATGTCAATGTGCTTGGTACATGAATGCTGGATTAGATTTTTAGAAATATTTATAGCACTGGAATTATCACAATATAAGACCATAGAATCTTGTGCTATTCCATAATCTCTTAACATACATTTCATCCAAACAAGCTGAGTACATGCATTTTCAGCTGCAATGTATTTAGCCTCAGTAGTTGAGAGTGATACGGAACTTTGCTTCTTGCTAAACCAAGAAACTAAATAATTTCTAATATAAAAACAACCACCACTGGTTGATTTCCTATCATCGATATAACCAGCCCAATTAGCATCAGTGTACCCAGCCAACTGAACACTAGTATCATATGGATACCAAAGATCCAAATTAACAGAACTTGCGACATATCAAATAATCCGCTTAACTGCAGTTAGATGTGACTCTTTAGGGTTAGACTAATATCTAGCGCAAATATCAACACTTAAAGCAATATCAGGTCTACTAGCGGTTAAATAAAGTAAACTACCAATCATACTATTAAACATTACATTTCCCATTTCTCGAAGCACCATATTTTTCCTCTCCACAAGTCCATTTTGTTGTGGTGTTTTGGGCGTAGAGAATTCATGCGATATTCCCTGATCGCTACAGAATTTCTCAAAACTGTTATTCTCGAACTCAAATCCATGATCATTATGGATCTTACAAACTTGAGAACTTTTTTCAGTTTGGATCCGTTTGAGAATCCCTTTTACTTCATCAAGGGTTTCTAATTTATCCCTTAAAAAGGCTACCCAAGTGAATCTAGTAAAATCATCCACGATTACCAGTATGTATTTTTTGCCACCTCGACTCTCCATCCTGGTAGGTCCTATAAGGTCCATATGGAGAAGCTCGAGTGGTCTTGATATGGTATTGGAGTTCACCTTTTTGTGAGAGCTCCTCATTTGCTTGCCATACTGGCATTCACCACATATTTGGTTTACTTTTTATAATTTAGGTAGACCTCTTAGTAGTTCTCTCTTGCTCAATCTATATAAATTACGGTAGTGTACATGTCCAAGGCGTTTATACCATAATTACGTTTCATCGGTATGGACAATGTAGCACGATTGAATAGATGAGCTACCATCGCTTACAATATAGTAGTTTTCAGAAGTCCTGCAACCAGTTAATATTACAGAACCCTTTTTGTTTAAAATTTCACAACCTTGATTAGAAAAGTTCAAGCTGTGATTGTTATTGCATATTTGAGATATGCTTAACAGGTTGTGTTTTAGCCCTTCAACATATAAAACATTCTTAAATAAGGGAAGGTTATAGAGTTGAACCATACTTTGGCCAATAATCTTACAGTTGCTACCATCACCAAATGTGACTGACCCATCAGTCATATCTTTAAGGTCGGTGAATAAAGCCTTGTCGCCTGTCATATACCTGGATCACCCACTATCTAGGTACCACTTTGAATGGCTTGTCGCTTTAAATGCAGTGTGGGCAACCAAGCAGGTAACCTTAAGAACTCATTTCATAACTGTTTTGGGTTTAGGAGTATAGTTGGTCTTTTTCTATCTGTTGTTGTAAGAATGAACTACTGAGTTAGATTTTAAGATCTCCTTAAGCAAATTAACTATTTTTTCAGCTAAAGGATTTCAGTTTTGATTTTTATAGTTGATATAGTTACTTTTAAGTTTTTGAAAAGTTTTAGCCTTTTGAGTAAAAACTTTGATAAGTACTTTTCCCTTTTGAGTTAGAGGTTTCTCTTCTTAAAACTTAGGAGGGGTATTCTTCTATTTAGAAGATATATTCTTATCATAACCCAACCCGGATCTGTCGCCACATTTACTAGATCTGGATAAAAGTTTTTCAAACTTTGGATCTCCTTAGGTATACCTCCATGTATTCTTTAAACTCAAAAGTGCAGAGTTTTCATGCTTAAGTTTATCATTTTCAGATTAAAGTTTTTCAATCAGGGAGGTTTTGAATTCTAAATTGCATTTAGTCTTTTCAAAACAATCTGAAATATAGGATTTTTCTAAAACAAGTGAATCAAAATTTTCTTTGAGTTTTAAAAAATTTTCTTTTTGAAGTTTCAGTTTTACGGCAATTTGACAAATTTCCTTGTATCGGGCATTGTAAGAATCTTGCAGATCATCTTCACTTTCAAGATCACTATTCAGATTTTCTTCACTACTTGAGTCATCATGATCTGAAAAGGTGAACTTGGCTCGAGTCATAAGGGCTTTAACTTCATTGCCCGACTCAGATTCAGAAACTTCTGATTCAAAAGAGGCTTCAGTGCCAGAAGATTCATCCCAAGTAGCTAACATTCCTTTCTTTTTAGATTTGTCTTTTTTAGGACATTTGTTTGCTAAATGCTCATATTATTAGCAATTGTAACATTAACTATCTTTCAAAGATTTTCAAATTTTAGATTTAGGTTTAGATCTTTTCTTATCATTTGATTTTTGAAAATCAACCCTCTTCTTACTTTTGAAAATCTTGTAAAACTTTTTTTTGCTAAAAGAGCCATATCGTCTTTAGAATTTTCTAAATCCAAGTTTTCTTGAGAAATACATTTAGAAGATTTAAGAGTGATAGATTTACCTTTAGGAGCTTTAAAATTTAACTCATAGGTTTGTAAAGAACCAAGTAGTTCTTCTACCCTCATATTGTCCGTATCACAAAGTTCTTGGATCGCGGTTACCTTAGAGTTGAACCATTCAGGAAGTGAGCGTAGTATCTTTGCACACACTTTACTTTCTGGGATTTTATCACCAAGACCCCACATAGAGTTTACAATGTCATCCAATCTTGTATAAAAGTCCATAAACATTTCATTTTCATCCATATGAATTTCCTCAAATTTGGTTGTGAGGAGTTGGACTTTAGATTTCTTGACAATTGATGTACCCTCATGTGTCATTTCTAAAATATCCCAAGCTTGCTTTGCAGTATTATAGAATATAATTCTTTTGAACTTATCCGGTGATAGTGCGCAAGTGATTGCATTTAGTGCTTTTGCATTGGCACTACTCTCATTTTTCTGAAGAGTGGTCCATGAGAAATATGGTGTTACTCTCATCGATTTTGAACCATCGATACCAGTCACTTTAGTGGTAGGTGGGATCCATTCAGTCACTATGGCTTGCCACACACTCTCATCCATTGATTTGAGGAAAATCCTCATCCTGGCTTTCCAATAGGCATAGTTGGAGCCATCAAATGGTGAAGGCCTAATGACTGAAAGGTAATCAAAATTTGACATCTTATATATAGCTTAGATCATTAGCTCAGGAAATAAATTCAAGAATAAAGAAATAAAAATGAGCTATTAAGCTTTGATACCACTTGAAATGGCCTAACTATATGTCCTAGAGGGGGGGGGGGGGGGGGGGTGAAAAGGACAATGGCAAATAAAAATTTTAACAACAGAATTTAAAAAAAAGGAATGATAGCACTTTAAACAAAACACAATATGGAAATGTAAAGCAAACTCAAATAAAGAGATTGATACCAATGTTGTTCTAAGGACAACCTTGCACCATAAAAACCAAGGGCTTATGGCAGGACAACCTTACTAGAACAAATTGAATATCAAAAACTCAAATTGAAAGGAAATAAAGGAAATAGCAAGAAATAAATTCTAAACTATTACAACATTCCAACAATGCTTGAATGTAAATATTACAACATTACATCCACACATACATCCCACAAATCTGAATGATAAAAGATATAGAAATTAAATGAACATTCACACAACAAGACACAAAGAATTATAGTGGTTCGCCTGTGTGTACACGAACTGTTCAACAACAGCCACACATCTACTCCACTCCTAATATCCTCACATAGGGGATATTAGCATTCACTATCAAAATAGGTTTCACAGGTTCACTGAAAACCTTTACAATTGTGTCTTTTTAACTCGGGCTTACACAATCCAAAAACCCACTTTCTGAGTTTTTTAGCTCTCCTCAGATAACCAACAAAATTAGATTTTTGTGGCGAATCTTGAAAGAAAACTAAAAAGAATAGAAGATTTAAACAAATGTAAAAATACCTAGATTTCTCCATCTGTAGCAGCCCAGTAGAACTAATCGGAGTAGAAGTTCGAATATTGAAGTTCAATGTCCAACACTCACTTTAAAAATGGTTCTAGGTTCTAATTGATTTAAAATTAAACCAAATTAGGCGTAGCTCTATTTGATTTTGATTCCAAGAAGATAGAATACAACAATTCCTCTTTTCAAATAAGATTGGAATATAAGAACATAATCAAATAAGAAAAGCTAACAAAAGAGAATATTAAACATGCACAATGTAGCTTAAAATGAACACAAACTTATCTCAGAGTGGAGCCTTGAATTTTCTTGAATTGAGTTATGAAACTTTGAAATTCGTGTTCAATTTATAGATGCAAAAATCTCATCAACGACTGGTCTTGGGAACCCTTCGACTGGTCATAGATCCAACGACATTTTAAAATTTTGAGCGTTATCTGAAAAAGCCGTTTTACGACTAGTCTTAGGATTTCTACGATTGGTCTTAGACTACCTACGACTGGTTGTATCTGACCCAGGACTGGTCGTAGGAAACCAGGATTGGTTGCTGTAGTTCGAGTCGTAGATCTAGGACTGGTCGAAGGACGAGTCGTGACCATTCCTTCGACTGGTTGAACAGTCTCTAGGACTGGTCGTAGAATAACCAAAAAATTTTGAAAAATTGTAACAACTTAGGACTGGTCGTGGAATTTCTTGGAATGGTCGAACCAGTGTTAGGACTAGTCGAACAAGGTCCAAGGATAGTCTTAGAACAAACCAAATTCATATCAAAAGATTCAGTTTGAATTATGTATACAAAATGACCTACCTTAAGGTCAATCTAAGGTCATTCATACCTGGGACATGAAGTATGAACATTGAAACTTCATTCTTTTAGATGAAGGTTGACCATTGAACCTTATAAAGCTTGAGATCTCTACTTGATGTAGCTTGATCTTGAGATCTACTACAGCTTGAAATTAAACTTCATCTTGAGTGCACTTGAGTCTTGAAAGGCACTTGAGCCTTGAACAAACACTCTTCTTATCGATGCAGCTCTGAACATTGATGCTTACAGAAGAGGACAAAATACATGACCTTGCATTTCTTGAAGTCGATCACCATACTTGACTTGAAGCATTGTGATATCGTGTCTTGAACATATATATATATATATATCAACATACAAACACAAGACACAGATAGTGGTTTTGGCACAACAAAATTTGACAACCAAAGGAGCATGAGAGTCTTCTCCCCCTTTTTGTCACAAAATGACAAAGGAAGAACAAATGGACAAGAAGAATTAGGAGAGTAAAGTCGCCAAGATATGAAATAAGGTGCACATACCATAAATCATAAACTAGTCAAATCCAAAGACAAGTAAAATCAGTCTTATAAACTGAGAGAGAGCAAAATAGTATTAAAGTTATTACAGACCAACAGATAAAAACTTTTAGTCAAATCCTGAAGAAGGAGTAGGAATAGATGGATCAATTTTGTGTAAACCCTTAGTAACGCGCCGCATATACTTGCGTATATAAGCAAATTAAAATGCTTGAGTTACACGTATTTCAGCCACATGTTCCTCAAGAGAACGCAACCTCTCTCAAAGCCAGAAGGCTGATAGTCCAGATCATTTCCAGAGTCTGATTTAATTTCATCAAAAATATCATCCATATTAACATCGTCAGGAGGAAGATTGCCAGCTTCTTCTTCATTCCTTGCTTCAGCACCACCACCATCAACATCCACTTGGCCAGGAGCCAATCCCAATTTCATCTTGTTAATATTTGAATTGTTAAAAATAAGATGATGGATAGGGGCCTCTACAACAGGCATGGCCATGAACATGTGAGTGCCTAAAACAGTCATAAGATAGGTAAAAGGAATGTCACTATGACCAGGATGGAGACGAAACTGAATGATGGAATGACAAATTAAAGAAGGCAGACAAATGTTAACACTAGTGATGACAGAATGCAAAACATGAACTATAAAACCAGTTAGTTCATGTTTATTACCAGAACGCGGATACAGATTTGACATAAAGATTCTGTGAAGAACCCTGTATCTGGTTAATAAATACTTTGAGGGGAGTGCATTCCCTTTATAAGTCCATTGCACTTCCATATTACACAAATCTCTAGTGAGCATATGCTTTTCTGATTCTGAGGGTTTTTCATCTAAAGTATGAATGGGATTACCCTCATCATTAACAGGTATTTTCATGATGTCAGGAATTAGATGACGATTAACATCAAATGGATCTTCTCTAGTATTAATTTTAAACGTTAAACTCTCACTTGAAAAGTCAGAAATGCATGGAAACAATAGATTGGTATGCAGGCCCACCCCAATGTAAGATGTTATCCCAACCTACAGATTGGAGTAGAGGCAGGATACCAAAATGGGCAATATGGTTAAGATCAATTGGACGTTTAATGATGACATTGCGCATATGCAAATCCCGCACAGATGAAGGATCATCTTCAGGTGATCGAAGATGGTGTCGAGTGATAAGAGTTGATCTAGAGGATGATGGACCACGAGAAGTTTTCTTTTTTCCCTCTAACATCCATTTGCAATACAAGATTCAAGGAAACAAATAGATTCAAAAGATTTAAAGTGGGGTTTTGATAGAGATCAGATTTTATAATAGAAAACCCCAAACTTGTAATGAAAGATCAAATAGATTACTCCAAGAGTGAAAATGAAGTACTATTAACAAGAATCTACAAGAAAAATGTAAAAGAACCACTAACCTTGAAGAACAATGAAGGTGCGCTCGACTAGTCGGGCGTCAGCTCATTCGAGAGTGAAGTGGAAATGAAGAAGATGAAAATTTTCCCTAATTTTAAAAGCACCACCGAGTTCCACAATAGGTCGTGGATGTGCTTGGCTGGTCGTACCAAGATCGGTCGTGTACCGACTGAAAAATGCAATTTTCATAAAAATTTAAAATTTAAACCATTAAATTATCAAATATAAATACACTATGATAAAAGTATGCAAGAATATTCAATTTAAATTGCACATACAAAGATCAAATTTCATTTTACTAAACCTGTTTTTGTCGAGCGGTTTAGTGAAGAAGTCAGCAAGTTGAGTCTCGGTCGGAATGTATTCCAAGGATATTAACTTTTCTTCCACTAATTCATGAATATAATGATACTTAATGTCAACGTGCTTGGTACGTGAATGCTGGATTGGATTTTTAAAAATATTTATAGCACTGGAATTATCACAATATAAGACCATAGAATCTTGTGCTATTCCGTAATCGCTTAACATACGTTTCATCCAAACAAGCTAAGTACATGCATTTCCAGCTGCAATGTATTCAGCCTCAGCAGTTGAGAACGATACGGAACTTTCTTCTTGCTAAACCAAGAAACTAAATAATTTCTAATATAAAAACAACCACCACTAGTTGATTTCCTATTATCGATATTACCAGCCCAATCAGCATCAGAGTATCCATCCATTTAAACACTAGTATCATATGGATACCAGAGACCCAATTTAGTAGTACTTGCGACATATCTCATAATTCGCTTAACCACAGTTAGATGTGACTCTTTAGGGTTAGACTGATATCTAGCACAAATACCAACACTTAGAGCAATATCAGGTCTACTAGCAGTTAAATAAAGTAAACTACCAATCATACTATTCAACATTACATTTCCCATTTCTTAAAGCACTCTATTTTTCCTCTCCACAATTTCATTTTGTTATGGTGTTTTGGGCGCAGAGAATTCATGCGATATTCCCTGATCGCTACAGAATTTCTCAAAACTGCTATTCTCGAACTCATATCCATGACACTACGGATCTTACAAACTTGAGAACCTTTTTTAGTTTGGATCCGTTTGAGAATCCTTTTTACTTCATCAAGGGTTTCTGATTTATCCCTTAAAAAGGCTACCCAAGTGAATCTGGTAAAATCATCCATGATTACTAGTATGTATTTTTTTTCCACCTCGACTCTCCATCCCGGTAGGTCCTATAAGGTCCATATGGAGAAGCTTGAGTGGTCTTGATGTGGTATTGGAGTTCACCTTTTTGTGAGAGCTCCTTGCTTGCTTGCCATACTGGCATTCACCACATATTTTGTCTACTTTTTTTAATTTAGGTAGACATGTTATTAGTTCTCTCTTGCTCAGTCTGTATAAATTATGGTAGTGTACATGTCCAAGGTGTTTATGCCATAATTCTGTTTCATCGGTATGGACAATATAGCACGATTGGATAGATGAGCTACCATCGCTTACAACATAGCAATTTTCAGAAGTCCTGCAACTAGTTAATATTACAGAACCCTTTTTGTTTAAAATTTCACAACCTTAATTAGAAAAGTTCATGTTGTGATTGTTATCGCATATTTGAGATATGCTTAACAGGTTGTGTTTTAGCCCCTCAACAACATTTTTAAATAAGGGAAGGTTATAGAGTTGAACCGTACCTTGGCCAATAATCTTGCAGTTGTTGCCATCACCAATTGTGACTGACCCATCAGTCATATCTTTAAGGTCGGTGAATAAAGCCTTCTCACTTGTCACATGCCTGGAGCACCCATTATCTAGGTACCATTTTGAATAGCTTATCGCTTTGAATGCAGTGTGGGCAACCAAGTAGGTAACCTTAAGAACCCATTTCATAACTGTTTTGGGTTTAGAAGTATAGTTGGTCTTTTTGTCTGTTGTAAGAATGACCTACTGAGTTAGATTTTAAGAGCTCCTTAAGAAAATCAACTATTTTTTCAGCTAAAGGGTTTCGGTTTTGAGTTTTATAGTTGATATAATTTCTTTTAAGTTTTTGAAAAGTTTTAGCCTTTTTAGAGAAACTTTGATAAGTACTTTTCCCTTTTGAGTTAGAGGTTCCTCCTTTTACAAACTTAGGAGGGGTATTCTTCTGTTTTGAAGGTATATTCTTATCATAGCCCAACCTGGATCTGTCGCCGCATTTCCTAGATTCGGATAAAAGTTTTTCAAACTTTGGATCTCCTTGGGTATACCTCCATGTATCCTTTAAACTCAAACGTGAAGAGTTTTCAAGCTTAAGTTTATCATTTTCAAATTTAAGTTTTCCAATCAGGGAGGTTTTGAATTCTAAATTGCATTTAGTCTTTTCAAAACAATCTAAAATATGGAATTTTTCAAAAATAAGTGAATCAAAATTTTCTTTGAGTTTTAAAAACTTTTCTTTTTGAAGTTTCAGTTTTACGACAATTTGACAACTTTCCTTATATAGGGCATTGTAAGCATCTTGCAGATCATCTTCATTTTTAAGATCACTATTCAGATTTTCTTCACTAGTTAAGTCATCATGATCTAGAAAGGTGAACTTGGCTAGAGTCATAAGGGCTTAACTTCATTGCCCGACTCAGATTCAGAATCTTCTGATTCATAAGAGGCTTCAGTGCCAGAAGATTCATCTCAAGTAGCCAACATTCCTTTCTTTTTAGATTTATCCTTTTTAGGACATTTGTTTGCTAAATGCCCATATTCTTGGCATTTGTAACATTGACTATCTTTCAAAGATTTCCATTATAAAACTTTTTCACTAAAAGAGCCATTTCGCCTTCAGAATTTTCTAAATCAAAGTTTTCTTGAGAAATACATTTAGAAGATTTAAGAGCGATATATTTACCTTTAAGAGCTTTAAAATTTAACTCATAGGTTTGTAAAGAACCAACTAGTTATTCAACCCTCATATTGTTCGTATCACGAAGTTCCTGGATCGCGGTTACCTTAGAGTTGAACCGTTCAGGAAGTGAGCATAGTATCTTTGCACACACTTTACTTTCTGGGATTTTATCGCCAAGACCCCACATAGAGTTTACAATGTCATCCAATCTTGTATAAAAGTCCATAAACATTTCATTTTCATCCATATGAATTTCCTCAAATTTGGTTACGAGGAGTTGGACTTTAGATTTCTTGACAATTGATGTACCCACGTGTGTCATTTCTAAAATATCCCAAGCTTGCTTTGCAGTATCACAAGATATAATTCTTTTGAACTCATCCGGTGATAGTGTGCAAGTGATTGCATTTAGTGCTTTTGCATTGGCACTACTCTCATTTTTCTGAAGAGTGGTCCATGAGAAATACGGTGTTACTCTCATTGATTTTGAACCATCGATACCAGTCACTTCAGTGGTAGGTGAGATACATTCAGTCATTGTGGCTTGCCACAGACTCTCATCCATTGATTTGAGGAAAATCCTCACCCTGGCTTTCCAATAGGCATAGTTGGAGCCATCAAATGGTGGAGGCCTAATGACTGAAAGGCTATCAAAATTTGACATCTTATATATAGCTTAGATCGTTAGCTCAGGAAATAAATCCAAGAATAAAGAATTAAAAACAAGCTATTAAGCTCTGATACCACTTGAAATGGCCTAGCTATATGTCCTTGTGTGTGTGTGTGTGTTGGGGGGGGGGGGGGGGGTGAATAGGATGATGTCAAACAAAAATTTTAACAGTTTAAATAAAGGAATGATAGCACTTTAAACAAATCACAATATGGAAATGTAAAGAAAACTCAAATAAAGAGATTGATACCAATGTTGTTCTAAGGACAACCTTGCACCATAAAAACCAAGGGTTTATGGCAAGATAACCTTACTAGAACAAATTGAATATCAAAAACTCAAACTAAAAGGAAATAGAAAGAAATAAATTCTAAACTATTACAACATTCCCACAATGCTTGAAATGTAAATATTATAACATTCACATCCACACATACATCCCACAAATATGAATGATAAAAGATATAGAAATTAAATAAACATTCAAACCACAAGACACAAAGAATTATAGTGGTTCACCTGTGTGTACACCAACTGTTCAACAATTGCCACACAACTACTCCACTCCTAATATCCTCACACAGGGGATATTAGCGTTCACTATCAAAATAGGTTTCACAGGTTCACTTAAAACCTTCACAGTTGTGTCTTTTTAACTTGGTCTTACACAATCCAAAAACCCACTTTCTGAGTTTTCTAGCTCTTCTTAGATAACCAACACAATGAGATTTTTCTAGCGAATCTCAACAGAAAATGAAAAAGAATAGAAGATTTACACAAATATAAAATACCTAGATTTCTCCTTCTGTAGCAGCCCAGTAGAACCAATCAAAGTAGAAGTTCGAATATAGAAGTTCAATGTCTAATACTCACTTTAAAAATGGTTATAGGTTCTAATTCATTTTAAATTAAACCAAATTGGGCGTAGCTCTATTTGATTTTGATTCTAAGAAGACGGAATACAACAATTCCTCTTTTCAAATAAGATTGGAATATAAGAACAAAATTAAATAAGAAAATCTAACAAAAGAGAATATTAAACATGCACAATGTAGCTTAAAATGAACACAAACTTATCTCAGAGTGGAGCCTTGAATTTTCTTGAATTGAGTAATGAAACTCTGAAATTTGTGTTCAATTTATAGATGCAAATATCTCGTCTACGACTGGTCTTGGGAATCCTTCGACTGGTCATAGATTCAACGACATTTTGAAATTTTAATCACTACTTGAAAAAGCCATTCTACGACTAGTCTTAGGATTTCTATGACTGGTCTTTGACCACCTACGACCGGTCGTATCTGACCCAGGACTGGTCGTAGGAAATCAGGATTGGTTGTAGTTCGAGTCGTAGATCTAGGACTGGTTGAAGGACGAGTCATGACCATTTCTACGACTGGTCAAACAGTCTCTAGGACTGGTCGTAGAATAACTAAAAAATTTTGAAAAATTGCAACAACTTAGGACTGATCGTAAAATTTTTTGGATTGGTCGAACCAGTACTAGGACTAGTTGAACAAGGTCCAAGACTAGTCTTAGAACAGACCAAACTCATATAAAAAATTTAGTTTGAATTATGTATACAAAATGACCTACCCTAAGGTCAATCTAAGTTCATTCATACCTGGGACATGAAGTATGAACATTAAAACTTCATTCTTTCAAATGAAGGTTGACCTTTGAACCTTGTGAAGCTTGAGATCTCTACTTAATGTAGCTTGATCTTGAGATCTTCTACAGCTTGAAATTAAACTTTATCTTGAGTTGCACTTGAGTCTTAAAATGCACTTGAGTCTTGAACAATCACTCTTCTTATTGATGTAGCTCTGAACATTGATGCTTACAGAAGAGGACAAAATACATGACCTTGCATTTCTTGAAGTCGATCACCATACTTGATTTGAAGCATTATGATGGCGTGTCTTGAACATATATATATATATATATATATATATATATATATATATATATCAACATACAAACACAAGACACAGATAGATGTTTTGACACAACATAATTTAACAACCAAAGGAGCATGAAACCATAGCACTTACAAATCGCACCCAAAAAGGGAGGCCATAAGGGTGGGCGGTCCACCTTGCTGGACCGTCCAGCCCAAATGAATGGAAGGAAAACATAATTTCTAGCTTGGTTTTCTGAGTGGTGGACCACTTTTGTGGACCCCACCTTGCTATATTTTATGGGAAAAATACTAATCATCCATCCCTCCCCTCCTAGGTGAAGTTTGGGCCCACCTTATTGGATAAATATTGTATGGACAACAACATTTTACATAGCGGAATTTCTGGATAGGTTGTATTTATAAATTAA
Organism: Magnolia sinica; assembly: GCF_029962835.1. Classification (NCBI taxonomy): domain Eukaryota; kingdom Viridiplantae; phylum Streptophyta; class Magnoliopsida; order Magnoliales; family Magnoliaceae; genus Magnolia; species Magnolia sinica. The sequence continues at coordinate 58,335,500 of NC_080575.1, read as the reverse complement.
ATTAAAATATTTCTAATCTTCTAAAAATCACAAAAATTTATATAGGTGTGGCCCACCCATGGAAGGACCACCTTACTAATTTTTAGACCAACAAACCCCTGTACACACCATGGCAAGGGCTAAACCGGCCTATTAGGCTGGGACACCCAGGTCAAACAGATTTTCTGGATAGTTTGTTTTCTTTAAATTAATTAAAATACTTTTGCTATTTTAAAAATTTTAAAAATTTACAGAGAGGTGGCCCACCCATGATAGGACCCACCTACCAAGTTTTAGGTGCAACAAATCCCTATGGAATTCGTGGCGATGGCTGGACCGGACCAACAGGATGGGACATCCAGCCATGGTTGGCCGTCATCCTCCTTGTGGGCCCACCTTGATGTGTTGTGTATCCTCACCTTGTGATTTTTGTGCAATTAATTTTTGGGTAAGACCCTTTGTGTCATGTATGGGCCACCCTAGGATATTTATTTCATCCAGTAAGCCCGTTTTCTAGACCCCAGAAGGCCCAGGAAGTTGGGTGGGTTGAAATTCCAGCAAGACCCAGTTTTCACTATACATTGTTAAGTGGTTTTAAATTGTATTTTAACACTAGATTGGGGGTTCTATATGTACACCCTATGCAAAAATTTTCTTAAGATATTAGGCCCTCATTTATGCATTTAGTCCCTTAAAAATTTGGGCTTATTAAATGCACTTTTGAAGCCCGCCACAGTTGGAATTTTATTGGGTTCATGAACATGGCTAATTGTTGGGTTCTCTAGGCTCAGTTGGGCTGGAAATTTTAGATTGGGCCATTGGACCTTTAGGCCTATATTTATCATGCTATTGTGATGGGTTTTATGGGCCAAAATACTCAAGTAGTTGGGCCTTAGGCTGTCCACTAAATTAACCTCATACTTGGGCCAAGAAGGGAGGCCCAACTCACTTGTTTTAAACATAAGAATTTACCCATATGATTGGAATACCGGGCTGCCCATTAGGCCCACCACAATGTATGGGTCTGTGATCTTTATGGTTGGGTCCAACCCTTGCTTAGGAGCCCACCATGTTGCCTATTAAATTGAGCCATGCACATTGTCCCTTGGCCTGTGAATTGTTTTAGGCCTTCTGCCTTGTTTCATATTCATATAGAAGCGGGCTACCTTTTTGGACCTAGTTAAGGTTGGATGTCCTCCTTGGTGGCCCTAAGCTAGGCCCATAGGGTTCTTATAGGTGGTTAAAGGCCCACCTTGGACCCTTATTAGGAATTTTTCTTCCTTGGGCCTTTATGACCCTCTTAGCTTGTGGGCTACCCCAAAGTATTGGGCCCCCACTAGAGGACTTCTCCCTAAAGTACATGTATATGTATCTAGCCCTTGTCCCTCCTTGGGATGGAGGAGTATGTTCCATGTCATCATCGCCAAGTAGCACACTTACACCATTATAACCCATATGCATCATCTATGTGAATGGATTGCATTGTGTGTGGTCATTGGGTTGATATGATAAAGGATGGAGTTTCTCCCCTTATGCACATCAAGTTCTTGAAGCTAGTGCATGACTGTGTACGTGACTCATGCATTGGCATCACATTTATTGATGATCTACCCTTGCTTCATCAGGGCCTCGCCTCCACAGGGACATTCGTGGATGGCCGTATGTGTGGACACTGGAAGTGTTACTTGAGCATATAGGGTGCGTAAGATGCCCATGGGTGAAATTTCTAAAACTTCTATAGTACCAAGGATCTGCCCCAACGTCGTGACCGAGTGGAAACTATGAGCGCACGAGGGCCTTATACCGATAGGTCGCAACTCCCACTATTGTGTAGTCAGTTGGGTAGGGGTGTGACCTTACATGCCCGGTGTAAGATGACATTGCTAGGTTGAGTCTAACCGGCTCATAAATGGCTCCGCTGCCGACGAGCCTTGTTAGTGATTGGCTGTCCACAAGCGGGTAGTGAGTTACACTCATTTAACTATGCAAGTCTGGAGAGTGATAGTCATTAAGTAGTGTACTGGACCTAGTGATTTCCTTATGATGAAAATGTACTTGATATGTGGATTTGGATATGAGCATTGGCATCACTTCGCATCGCATTTTCATCGGCTGCATAAGCCCCTTTATGCATTACCTTGGTATGGCGCCCAATACTCATTGCATTGTATTCATGATAAGCCTCAGTAAGGCTAATGATATTATCATCAATCATGTTTTCTCTTCCCATATCTTCTAATTACTCTTCTGCACACTATTGTCACATACTTCCACCGCCCTCTAAGGTTCTATAAGCTTATACACGATTGATGCGTGCAGGTGGTCCAAGGTCAGCATCGTAGTGGCAGAGCTTGGATTCGAGTTGAGCTGAGGACCCCCAGTATTGCAGATCTTCATCCTCCTTTTATTGTCTGATGTATTTTCCTTTCTGTTATGTACTTGTAAAATTTCAGATTTATAATGGATTTTGTAATGTGTCCCTTTGTTATTTTTGAGATTTACTTGTTGTGATCTTGGGTATGCTCATATTGGAAATGGTTATATGATTATGAAAATCCTCCTTGTGGATCCTAGAATCGGAACCTACCTCTGGAGCCAAGAATGGGGTACTATAGAGGTTATTGTGTCCAGAACCAGCTATCGGGTTCCTTGTGAGTCCAATTACCAAGTTTGGGGCATGACACCCATACAGGACTTGTACAATCTCAAATAACAAAGTTCATATAAGCAGAAACAGGAATCTATCAACTAGTGGTGGAGCTCAATATAGGCCACAAGGACCCCGCTTAGCTCTTCAGCTACCCAATCAGCTCTAACAACCCAGTGAACAGCATCGGCTCGCTCTACACCTGCATCAACTGTTACAGTTTAAAAGTGTCAATGGCTATTGCAGTGAGGAGCACCCTTTAAGATTTCACACTCATCATTCATAACCCAATATAGATCGCAAGCCATGAAAATGGATACATTAAACAGGGCACTGCATAATCATGAACATATAGTCAAAAATTAAGCCAATCAACAAAATCTCATCATAAGCAGAATATAACAGCAATCACAATATAAAGGAATACATCCAGAAAATCAAATAATCAATCATGCGACTTTCTATTGCACCCGAAATCATATTGTGTCATGCCCCAGACACAGTAACCGGATTCATAAGGAACCCGATAGCGGTTCTGGCCACAACAGCCTCTGTAGTACCCCATTCTCGACTCCTGAAGTAGGTTCCAATCTTGGGATCCTACAAGGAGGATTTCCGTAACAGTATAATAATTACCAATACGAGCATACCCAAGATCACATCAAGTATATCTGAGAATAACAAAGGCACACATCACAAAATCCACTATGAATTTAAACTTTTACAGGCTTTCATAAGGTCCAGAACAACATACATAAAATACTAGAAGAATGAGAGAAAAGTCTGAAACACCGGGTCCTCAAGCTTAGCTTTAATCCAAGCTCTACTGCTACGACGCCTACCCAGGATCTCCTGCACGCATCAATCATGCATAAGCTTATAGAAGCTTAAAGGGTGGTGCAAGTGTGTGATAATGACGCATAGAAGAATAGTAGGAGGTACAAGAAGAGAAACATGCTCAAAACAATATCACAAGCCTTACCAAGGCTTATCAAGAATACAATGCAATGAGTACTGGGCGTCATACCAAGGCTTATGCAGCCGATGAGAATAGGATGTAAAATAATTCCAGTGCTCATAACCAATCCACATATCAAGTATAATGTCAATCATAAGGAAATCACTAGGGTCCATTACACTGCTGGATGACTGTCGCTCTACATACCCCACATAGTCAAATGAGCGTACGAAACCTCACTACCCACTTGTGGCTAGCCAATCACCAGCAAGACCTGGCGGTAGCGGGCCCATTTATGAGCTGGTCAGTTCAGCCTAGCAATGCCTTCTTCCATCAGGCGAGTAAGGCCACACCCTACCCAACCGACTACAGTCGCGGCCTAATGGTATAAGACCCTTGTGCACTCATAGTTTCCACTTAGTCACGGCATTGGGGCAGATCCTTGGTACCATGGAAGTTTTGAGAATTTCACCCATGGGCATCCTATGCACTCGGTATGCTCAAGTAATATTTCCAATGTCCACACGTATGACCATCCACGAACGTCCCTGTGGAGGTAAGGCCCTGGTGAAGTAAGGGCGGTATCGTCATAAAATGCGATACCAATGCATGAGTCACACATACAGATCATGCACAAGCTTCAGGCACTTAATGTGCACAAGGGGAGAAACTCCATCCCTCTATGCCTACCACACAATGTAATCAATTCACACCGATGATGCATATGGGTCATAATGATGTAAGTGTGTTACCTATAGAATATATTCCTCATTCCCAAAGATGGATAAGGTCTAGATACATGGACAGGTACTCTACGAAAAAGTGAAGTCCTATATTGGGGGCCTAATACTTTGGGATAGCCCACAAGGCTAAGTAGACAAAATAGATGAAACGGGCCTAGCAAGGGTCTATAGTGGACCTTTAACCACTCATAGAGGCAAGTGGGCCTACCTTGGGGTCACAAATGTGGGCATTCAACCACTATTTGTCTCAAGAAGGTAGCCCATCCATATTCTATCACGATTCAAGGCCCAAGGCCGACACATCACCATAAATAAGAAATGGGCAGTTATAACATACAACATACATTCATATTGGGCCTCGAATAAATGGCCCAGGGCCTAGTCAATACATAGGTCCAAAGGGCAATTCATAGCCCAACCCATATGCAATACTATGGGCTCATAAGGAAGGTTACGGCCCAACATAAGGGTCACTAATTCCATATATTGTGATGGGCCTAGTGGGCAGCCCATTCCCCAAACCACATAGGCAATAATCTTGTTATAGTCAAGCAAGTTGGGCCTACAACCCGGCCCAAGAATATAGTTGATTTGGTGGGCAACCAAGGACCCAACCACCCATACATTCTAGCCCACTAACCCAATCACAATATTATGGTTAAAACAGCCTAAGATTTCACCAGGCCTATCAAAAAGTTCCAGCCCATTTGGGCCTGAAAGAGTCCAAAAATCTGGTTACATACATGGACCCAAATAACCCAACTATGGTGGACCTCAAGAGTACATTAATTAACCCCAAAATTAAGGGAAATAAAGGCATGAATTTACCCCTCCAAGGTCTGGCCCCAAATCCTTAAGACTTTAGCTCAAAAGTAATGCACATAAGTAATATCTTGCTGGATTTTTATTCCACCAGCTTTGTGGGCCTGCTGGAGCCCAATAAAATGTTCATCTGATTGGGACACAAGTCTTGGTGGTCTAGCAATAAGGTCAGAGGGTCCCACCACATAGGAGTACACCAATGTACATAAGAAATAAGTGGGCTACACTACTGGACCAAGGTCCAGTGGCAGCCCACAATGGGCATTCCACAATTGGGCCTGGGCGGTCCAATGGGCTGGACGCCCAGCCCTATCTGTAAGACCCGTATCCTAGTCCGTACCATTCCGTTAGCTTCCGTGGTCCTTCCGGTCGAATTTCAGCAACCTTCGCACTGTATCCGATGATTGCTTGCAATCCTAAGCCGAGTCCTGCATACCGAAGTCGGCTCGAACCGAAACCTATACCTTGGCGACTGCACCGTCGCCAAAGTTCCAATGCCGTGACTTGTGCACCGACCCGATACCCAAGCCAAGAGATGTGGGCTTGCGTTCATTTTAAAGAAACACCGCGCATTGTGATTATCGAGGGAATCTCTACGATATGTCCCATCAATCAATGTCAAGTACAAGCCTTACCCCAAGTACAACAACCCATCCCTGCTTTTTTCAAAAGTCTACTCTTTCTCTACCTCACCATTCTCCTTTACACAATTTCAACCACAACCATACCTCTTTTACAAATTTTCAACCCAACCCATACCCTTCCTTACATCACCCCACCCATATTATTCCTATCACCTCACTCTCTCCCTAGGGCCCATTAATAGGCCCATACCTGTGATGTGTAGGCCGTCTAGGCCCATCTTCATTTCGATCAGAACCCATCATCACATAACATGCTTAGTATAGATTCATGATTCATGATCATACGCATCATATGTATGCCTGATGTGAGGATTGACTGATCATTACACATGTCTTCAGGTAGATGGTTTATGGACTCCTTGATAGGCGGAGTTGCCTTACATGAGCACACGGTACACGCAGGATTATTGCATGTTTGATGGTATGATTCATGGACTTGCATTCGTGTGATTGTGCTCATTGTATGCCCTAGTGACATCAGGGCCATAGCCTCCACAGGCATATCGTAGATGGCCAGATGGGACACTGAAAATGTTTAGTTCTAGCATACGGGCGCCATAGATGTCCCTGGGTGAAAATCCCTAAACCTCCGAGGCCAGGAGATGCCCCAACGTCGAGACCGAGTGGATACATGAGCGCCTGAGTGCGAATACCAAGAGGCTGCGTCTCCCACTGTGTCGTGGTCGGTTGGGAGGGGGTGTGGCCTTACCCGCCAGAGGGTAGGGAGCATTACTAGGCTGAGTTTGACCAACTCATGAATGGGTCTGCTATTGACATGTCGGATAGGTATTGGCAGACTATTGGCCGGTGGATAGTGAGGTTTCTTACGCTCACTTGGACTGTGCTGCTGGGAGAGAGATAGTGTCATTTGGAGTGTACTAAACCCAGTGATGATCCCAGAGATGGACTATACTGATATGTGGACTTATTGAGCAGGAGTTTCATACTCATTCATTCATTCATTCATTCACTATCCATTCAGGCTGGTGGTGCGCAACTATTTATTATATGTACCTTCGCAATGACCATGATTTCGGTTGGGGCGCAAGACTAACCTGAGATCAGGAGTTTACCACATTAAGTCTGACTATCCAAATTAGGTATGGGACTAGTTTAAATAGAAGTCCTCTGTGATAGACCCCATAGTCTGCGCTACTACGTACTACCATCCCGACTTCACTCCAGCATAATCATTTCATTCGCATCACATGTTGCATTGCATTAGTAACATTTAGAATTTCGGGTTACTATGTTTCAGTATTTAGATACGGCTGACGGTATTCGTGAACTCATCAGGAACTGTATATTGCATTGCATCCTCGACATCTGATAATTGGCTCTTTATAACTCCTCATTTACATGCTGATTTATATTACGTACTCCGATATTGTATGACTCATGGACTTATCAGTATTTTCGATATTGTATAAGTATGGCATGACAATATGATGATGATGATGTGATTACGAATGCATGTAATATGGTTATGGCTGTGGTATGATCCTTATAGCATATTTATCTTACCTACATGTAGGACACACTGCACACACATGTGTACTCACTAGGCTTTTTGCCTAAGCCTCCTATTTTCCATTTTTTTCAGGGCTGGAGTAGCTTGGAAGACTTAGCTTTCTCGATGCATTGCATCTATTCTTCGATTTAGCAATGTTGACGTTACGTACCTTTTATAAAGCATTATACTTATAACCATCGGGACTTATGATGGAGAGTGTTGCTTGGTAATTTGATCATGGATCTTCATGCTTAGGTATTACTATGTATATATATATATATAAAAATCTTCCTTGTGGTGCGCCGAACTCAGGACTTGATGTATGGAAGTTGAGTGCTGGGTTCAGGGCATCACGAAAGCTGTCCGTCCCCAGGTTTGGGGCGTGATAGAAGATGGTATCAAAGCATAAGATTTGGGATCACTTACGAGCAATGTCAATAACTTGAAAACATAGAAGAACTTAAACTAGGTTTGCCACCATCGTTGATCGAGAACCTAGATGCTATTAGTACCTCTGATTTGTACGAATCTAAAGACATAAATTTAGGATTCCCAGTTTGAGAACCTAGTCAAAACAGGATTCCCTAGTTGAGAACGTAGAGATTATACTTAGCACCCAGGCATGAGGGAGATAGCCGCGAGTAATACCCTCACTTGTGGGATGAATGATTGTACTATATATGTATGATGATACGTATGTTGGCTTTCCATGTTATGAGTTTGATAATGTATTTGAAATTTTGAGGATGAAATTTTTATTTAGAGGGGAGAGTTGTAAGACCCGTATCCTAGTCCGTACCATTTTGTTAGCTTCCACGGTCCTTTCGGTCGAATTTCGGCAACCTTCGCACCGTATCCGATGATTGCGCGCAATCCTAAGCTGAGTTCTGCATACCAAAGTCAGCTCGAACCGAAACCTGTACCTTGGTGACCGCGCCGTCGCCGGGGTTCCAACGCCGTGAATTGCGCACCGAACCGATACCCAAGTCAGGAGATGTGGGCCTACGTTCATTCCGAAGAAACACTGCACGTTATGATTATCGAGGGAATCTCTATAATATGTCCCATCAATCAATGTTAAGTACAAGCCTTACCCCAAGTACACAACTCATCTTTTTTCAAAAGTCTACTCTCTCTTCACCTCACCATTCCCCTTTACACAATTTCAACCACAACCATACCTCTTTTATAAATTTTTAACCCAACCCATACCCTTCCTTACATCACCCCATCCATATTATTCTTATCACCTCACTCTCTCCCTAAGGCCCATTAATAGGCCCATACATGTAATGTGTAGGCCATCTTGGCCCATCTTCGTTTTGATCAGAACCTATCACCATATAACATGCTTAATATAGATTCATGATTCATGATCATATGCATCATATGTATGCCTGATGTGAGGATTGACTGATCATTGTACATGCCTTAGGGTAGATGGTTTATGGACTCCCTGATAGGCGGAGTTGCCCTACATGAGCACGTGGTATGCGTAGGATTGTTGCATATTTGATGGTATGATTCATGCACTTACATTCGTGTAATTGTGTTCATATTATGCCCTAGTGACATCAGGGTCATAACCTCCACAGACACATCGTGGGTGGCTGGATTGGATATCGAAAATGTTTGGTTCTAGTATACGGGTGCCATAGATATCCCTGGGTGAAAATCCCTAAACCTGATGGTACCAGAGGATGACTCCAACGTCGAGACCGAGTAGATATATGAGCGCAAGAGGGCCGAATACCAGGAGGCCACGTCTCCTACTGTGTCGTGGTCGGTTGGAAAGGGGTGTGGCCTTACTCGCCCGAGGGTAGGGGGCAATACTAGGCTGAGTTTGACCAACTCGTGAATGGGTCCACTATTGACATACCAGATAGGTATTGGCAAACTATTGGCCAGGCGAATAGTGAGGTTTCTTACACTCACTTGAACTGTGCGGCTAGGAGAGTGGCAGTGCCACTTAGAGTGTATTAAACTCCGGTGATTATCAAGAATGAGAACTGTACTGATACATGATGAGGATTGGCATGCTTGAGTTGCATCTCGCATCGCATGGCCGTGTTATGGCTGATAGCATTCATATCTTACACCACACAGCCTTGGTACGGCTGATTGCATTCATGTACTCATCACCATGTTTCTGCATTACTCTGACCTTGCATTCTGAGCATGCTTATATGGCGCACACACTTACACCACCCTCTAAGCTTTCTATAAGCTTATGCATGATTGATGTGTGTAGGTGATGCCAGGACGCAGCCGTAGCATAGTAGTAGCAAGAGCGTGCAGATGAGCTTTTGGAGTTTCTATCTTTTGCATTATCTTGTATTCCCTTCAGGTGCATTGTACTTAAAAGTTTTTTATCATAGTGGATTTTGTGATGGTGTTCTTGTGGTTATTGTTCGTGGGTTATGCTTTTGGTTATGCTCATTATAAATTAAATTGATATTCGAAATCCTCCTTGTAGGATCCCAAGATCGGAACCTAGTAAATGAGTGCTGGGAGCCGAGAATGGGGTTCTACGGAGGCTGTCGACGCCGGATTCGGCGATCGGGAATTTCGTGAGCCCGGTTTCTGAGTTCGGGGCGTGACACTATCCAAAGGCTAAAGGTGGACCCCACCTTGGACGTTCCACACCAAGGTGGACCACGTCCAATTGGGCCACAAAATGGGTGGACACATGGATAAAATACAACATCATGGTGGGCCATATCATGGTGGGACGGCCAGCCTTGCTGGACGTCAACACCATGGACGTCCAGCAGGGTGGGTCGGTCCAGCCACTTGCAATCTGATTTTCAGTGGCTAAATTGGCCCAAAATTAATTTAGGTGGGTCCTAGCAAGGGTGGACTACCTCAGGAATTAATTTTAGAATTTTACAAGCATGATAAGTATTTTTAAGAATTAGGACAGCAATATATGTTAAAAAAATCTGGTAGGGCAAAAATCCTACTGACCCCATGTTTGACACCACATGGGGTGGGCCTAAGCTTGTCCAAACCCCTACAAAATTGGTGGGAAGGGTGGTCCTACTCATGAAAAGCAAGTGGGGGCCACTGGGGTGTCCCACTTATTCCAGAAACTCAGGTAAAAATGCTCATTTCTAGCTTGCAGTGTTGCTGAACTATCCAGAAATTTCTAGATAGTTAGCCCACTTTGGCCTATCCTATGGGCCTCAATCATGGGATAAATGGTGTGGGCCCCATTCCAAATCAAAGTGAGGTCCATGCACTACAAAATCTCTAAAGAAATTTGGGAGGAAAGGGCATGCAAACAGATCCAAACATTAGCTCAAAAGTCATGCTCAAACTGGGGCTGAAATCTGGACAGCAACATATGTTGTCCATATTTCAGCCCATATAAATTAATCGAGGGGCTTATTGCCCTAAGTCATCAAGTGGAGTCCGCCTTAATGGATTGGAAAATTTTCAGATTCATTAGTGCATTAAAATCTCCATGAAAAATCAAGTTTAGAGGCCACCCAACCCATGCATGCATGGTGGGCCTGGATGTCCAAGAAGGTGGGTTTGGACGTCCCATCTCCTTGATGGATTTGAGATGTTGCTGAACTTCTTAGTGGGCCACACATCATCAGAAATAAATAGGAGAAAAAGGAGAGAAAGGGAGAGAGAAGGAGAGTGATCGGCCATTGGTGGAAGGTCCTCGCCACTAATGGACCTTCCACACTACAATCCATGCCATCCACTATGTACATATGTTACATGCAAGCTACTATACATCAAGAAAAGTTGCTAGAGAGTGGATACACCTTTCCCCACTATGCATGCAAAGGCACAAATGGCCTATGAGATGCTAGAATGAAGAGGAAGTACATCATGGTGGGTCCATGGAGAATGGCCCACCATGGAAGGAATACGTAAGATATAGTCCCATGGCCTCCATCCTAAGAGCCATGTAGGACGTCCACCATGGATTGGTGAGTCCTACATGCCTCCATGCATGTAAGGAAAAGAAAGAAAGGAGAAGAAAGAGAGAAGAAGCCAAGAAGAGCACCCACCACCAAAGATGCCTTCAAAACTCCAAGGGTAGTGTTCTAGGCTTTAAGGGGAGAAGACTCAAGGGTGTAGATGGGATTCTAAGGGTTAGATGGAGGGGGAAATAGGGAAGAAGGTGGCTGGAGTGGAGAGAGCTTAGGGACGTTTTGGCAATGGAGGGAGGGAATGAGAGAATGAGAAGGGGGGAGGGGGGGGGGGGGGGAGAGAGAGAGAGAGAGAGAGAGAGAGAGAGAGAGAGAGAGAGAAGGGAGGGGTGTATACTAAAGCACTCATTGCACTCTTAGCTAGGGAAGAGTAAGGTTAGGATGGTGCATGAGGGGTGAAGCCTAAAGAACATGATTATTTCTCTAGAAAAGGTAGCCTAGGCTAGGCTATGATAGGTTAGGTGCTAGGCATGATAGGCTAGGTAGCTAGTTAAGGTAGATTTTATGGGAGAAAGTACACTAGGGTGGGCCTCATGGGAAAAAGTGTACAGCCTACTAGGTGGAGTCCACAAACAAGATCAAAGGCTCAAAATGATGTGCGCCAACAACTTATGATCTACAACTCGGATGAACGCACGGGGCACGACATCAGAACCGTGGTGACGATGCGGTCAAGATGGCATAGGTTTCGGTTCGATCCGAGTCGGGTCAACATGACCAAACTCAAGGACGACTGCAAACACTACCCGAAGGTCACGGGTCATCGGGATTCTACTGATAGGATTGCGAGACCAAGATATGCATACTCACACACACACATACACACATGCGAATTCGGGTCGGGTCAAACACATTGTACGTGAACTCTACAAGATGGCTACAAAATCAATAAGCGAACTTCAACTCCACCCAGAAATCATGGTACAAGTGAAATCCATAAGGTGAATAGAAAATCAACCTTTAAACCTCTACTTCACCCAAGAATCATATCGTACGTGAACTCCGTAAGATGGCTAGAAAATTAATAAGTGAACTTCAGTTCCACCCGGAAATCATGGTACAATTGAACTCCAAAAGATGAAGAGACAATCAACATACAAACTCTAGACCACTGAAAATCATATCATACGTAAACACCGCAAGATGGCTAGAAAATTGATAAGCGAACTTCATCTCCACCCGAAAATTATGGTACGACTAAATACCGCAGATGGCTAGGAAACTAACATACAAACATCTACTTCACCTGGAAATCATATCGTATATGAACTCCGCAAGATGGCTAGAAAATTGATAAGTGAACTTCAGCTCCACTAGGAAATCATGGTATGAATGAACTCCACAAGATGAAGAGAGAACCAAGCATTGGAACTCTGACATCATTCAGAAATCATATGAACTCCGCAAGATGGCTAAAAAATCAACAAGCGAACTTCAGCTCCACCCGAAAATCATAACGAACTCTACGTAATGACCTGAAAATCAACAAGATATACAACTATAATCAACAAGCCATAGAATGGCATCCATGTCCCATCAAAGCCACGAATGACAAATAAACGAACCAAGCCACGTAGGGCAAACATGTCGTCCAAGCCATGTAAGGCATATATGCGATCCAAGTCACGTAAGTCAAATATAGACTGCAAGATGGTGAATTCATGACAGGTCTATAACGTCTTGAAAAAATCCGTACTAAAACCTGAGTACCACCTCAGGCAGAAATTCCTAAAGACCGTATACTATGAAAATTAAACAAAAATTAATTAAGTACTAAACTAAATTAATCAGTGGATTATCTTAAACCACTATCTATGCGAACTATAAGACCCAAAACTATTAAAGTCACCAACTCAACAATACTTAAAAACCTCAAAAAAAATCCCAAAACTCAGTTGCTCTCGGGAGCACATTGAAACTTCGTATCGGACCTGGACCGCGCGTCGAAAGTCCGCTGACTGCGAAACTATAAGGTTAGGATTGCCTTATTGGGCTTGACAACCATCATGGGAATCGAGCCTAAATCATATCCAGAAACATACAACTTGATCCTTGAGTGAAGTGTGTGAGAAACGCGAATATCTTTAGAACCTAACTTGAAACGTAAGTGATTTGGGTCATTCGCTTGCGGCTAAAATTGAAGACTTTAGACCGTCAGTTTCTGACCCAACTACACCCATGGATCAGGAAAATTTCCTTGCACCTATTGGTATACTTGTGGCCCTGATCGAGTAACGACGACCGTTGATATGATACAGGTCCTCTACGGTCGATCCACTGATTCGATTGTACCGAAATCATAACCTGGCCTAGATCCATTGTTAGGGAACTTACTCTGTAACATAGAAAAGTAATGGACCTCCAGATGGGCCCCGTTTATCGAAAACAGGTATCCTTTGGCTATAACCTAAGTATATCATGGCCCTGGGGCCATTTACACCACTTTTGAGCTTATATAAGGCCCTTAAACCCACCTCTCTCTCTCTCCCATACAAATTTTCTCTACCCCTAGGAGAGAGGAGAGAAAATGAGAGAAAAGTGTGTGGAGAAGAGAGTGAGATCAGTAAATCGTTGCTGGGATTCACTCCCACTACACCACGTACCGAATCACCACCCCATCATTGCTACACCATCGATTCTAACTTTGATTTGGGTAAGAAATCCTAACCCTAATCTTGTTTTAGTAATTTAAATAGAGGAATCGGTGAAATAGCTAACCTATTTCGATGTTTAGGTACTGTTGTTCTGTATACGAGGATGTAGGATTCAAACCGAGTTCGAAACGAGAAATCCGACAAAAGGTGCGGACTATAAACATTTAGGTTATGGTTTTCAAGGCTTTCAATGTCAGCAATGATTTATGTCTGACTTGATTGCTGTCATATGATCTTAGTTATGATGTATTCGATAAATTATACACGTGTGTAAACTATGTGAATATATAATGCATTTTATATGTTTGTTGAAATGTTTGAATGAAATTGCAATTATGATTTGTGCTTGCCATGCCTATTAGTTAGAATACATATTTGTTGTATGTATGATAACTCTTTTATTAAAGGATTTGATATAATATATGCTGTAAGTAATTTAGTTCATGTATGTAGCAATGTGTAATCCAAGTGTTTGATAAAATGTCTGAATGAGAAAGTGTTTGTTAAATTGCTTCTAATGAGGGTGTTGAGATAGGATTCTCAACTACCTTATCCATATCTATAATTTCCTTCATGTAATATAAATTGCTACTATATCATTCATGGATGAAATGTGTATGTATAGTAACATGTTCTATATGTTTGATAAAATGCTCAGATGAGAATATTGTTTAAATTGTTTGTTAATTTTTGTTATGATTAACATATATGACTACTTAGTGCATTTGAGTATGATTGGGACTACTACGTAGTCCAGGCAATCGGTAATGGTTCCCGATTGAGTGGTCAAATTAGTTTCGCCACATTAGATACATTCGATGAATCCGAGCCGTACGGTGATTGTCGACAGTGGTTAGGCCACGTGGAGTGTTTATGTACTCCATGTCGATTTACTCAGCGTGCGCTCATACCAACCAAACTTATCAAATAACCTGATTGGCCTATTATGTGTTTACCATGTTTGGACGTTACTGCTTGAATCTAAGGTACTGCTTACCAATGTAAAGCCCGTCTCAACTATGGTACCATGATTCGCTAAGACTCATAAGCCGGGCATGGTGGTATGGGATACCGTGGTCGAGCTCTCGGCCTACACTGGGGAGATGAGCCTCCCCGTAGTGACCAGTCAGCAAACCAAACTCGTGAGCCAAATACGGTGGTATGAGACACTGTATTCAAGCTGTCGACCTACGTTAAGGTGACGAGCCTTCTCATAGTGACCTCGAGAATAAACTAGGCCTATGCTGAGGTGACGAGCCTCTCTATAGTGAGCTCGAGTGTAAACTCATGAACTCAGCTATCCACTGTTTTTCATTAGGAGTGATGCCTTACAACTTGCCTATCGTATGTGATTAACTAGGATTAATGACCCTAAATGGGTCTTCCGTTTGGGTTAATGATATAAAGGGAGGTACTTTAGCTTTCCGAATCTGCTGTATGAATAAGCCTAATCAAATACTTGTCTAACAAAACCATACACCACATTGCATGTGCTTTAGTGAGGAAGTGCACGTTTAGGGAGTTTGCCATGCGTGATCGTGAGATGAAGTCACTGAGGGAGTGCAGGCGAGGGCATGCATCATTACTGCATTAACAAGAGTTATTAGGAAGTGATTGTTGTATTGTTTCATCATTACTACTTGATTGAATTGGCAACATGTTAACCTTTGCCTTATAATACCACTGAGTTAATCACTCACTCCCACTATGGGATGGTGTTTTAAAACACCAACCAGACTCTGATTTAGATGTAGGTCCCGATGAGGCTTACGCGACGGAGTCGGACTTCTTAGACGAGGAGGAGTTCTCCTACATTCAGCTCTTAGGCGGATCTGTATAGACCTAGTGTTGTGTCACCGGGATTACAGGGTCATGGATTAGTTGAATACTTACACTTTGAGATTTTGTAAATTTTGGAATAATACATGTATATATTCAGGCTAGTATCATACTCATATTCTGGGGGTTGAGAAACACTTACATACTTTATGTACCTATCTCAGTCTTCCACTCGCTTAATTTAATTATCTCTGGAGTATGATATGTAGTTTTAATGTAATCCCACTCATGTTTAACGCACTAATATGGATAACATTTAAACATCATTATCTATGTTGCATAAGTGATGCGTTGGAACTAGAGAGTCGAGCTTTGCTCGACCCTCGATTTTTGAGGCATTACAAGTTAGTATTAAATCATGATTTGGATTAAAAAGGACCTGGGTTATGGTAACATGACGTACACTAACGTAATTTAACTTAGGAAGGGGTGATAAAATGTAGAAACGTTCGTAGGATCCCAAATTTTACCAACGGGCGAGAATGACCGTTGAATATAGCCCGTACGCAACTGAGACCATGTAAAATGATCTCAATTCCTTCCTAGGCTATCAAACGACGGGTTTAAGCTATTAAATGATGAATCCCAAACTTGAGACACGCCAAAAGGTGTGAATATGTGCGAAATGGGACTAGAAAACACATCTCACGGGCATAAGAGCCCAAACTGCAAAATACGGTGGGACCCAGGGGGTCCCCTGCCTGTTTTCGGTACCCCAGGAGGGGATTGGACACCGCCCACAATCCAGGGGACTGTGGCGCACTGCCCAGGTCTCCAGTGGGCTGTGGCTGGCTGGCAGTTCCAGCAGCCCGTCGCCCTCACTCACATGTGTGGGGCCTTATTTTTGTGTGGGGCCTCTCCATTTCTTCCTATTTTACTTCATTTTCCCCATTTCAAGCTTCTAAGTCCTCCAGACCCCTCCAAAATCTGATTTTCTCTCTCAAATCTCCCTCCTATACATACTAAGCTTCTTTTTCTTCTACATTTCACTCCCACCTCCACCATTTTTCTTAAACCCATCTCATACAACTCCCCATCTTCCTATTTCTTACCTATTTAAGCATAAAGCCTACACCTTTGTGTCTCATAACTCTTACACTTCCCAAATTCACCCTATTCTCAAGCTTTTCCAACTCCATGGCTCTTTTTGAGCTTGTCAGCACTATTTTCTCCACTCCGCACTCCTTTCCCTCATGGGAAAGAAGAGGGCGTCCGCGGATGAAGCTGGGCCTAGCCAGCCTACCCGTTCAAGGAAGCAGTCAAGTGCTGAGGCTAGCGCTACGGTCAAGCGAGAGCAAAGGACAAAGTGGGATCTCGATCCCCAAATTTTACTCGAAAGATCTCTACCGCCGGGCATCAGACTTGGTAAGTTTCATGGCCATAAAGTTGTGTTTGAAGCACATGTTGACGAAACGTTATTTGGGCTATATCCCATGATGGACCTCCTTTTGGAATCCGGGTGGGGTCCCATATTTGAAGGCAAGTATCATGCATGTGAAAAGCACTATCCGAGCCTTCTATGCCCACATACGGGATCCACTATTGGAGCCTCTACAGTTCACTATTCCCGTGGGAAGGTGGGAAGCCATTGTCGATGTAGGTGTGATGGCCCGAATTATGGGAATTGGACGTGATGAGGTACATGCTAGTGAATATCGTCTCACTAGTGTGCGAGAAAGAGATCACCGCATGCGGTTTCTTTGTGGCCGACTGGTTCATTGGAAGCAAGGCAATTGCCTCCCATCGACCAAGATGATGGCAGACTTCCACCTACTCCACCACATATTCACGGACAGTGTGTATCCTAGGTGGAGCAACCGTACCTAATGCACTCGTTTGATGGTGGACTTCCTGTACAGAGCTGGGTAGGGAGACAAGTTGTGTCTACCTACGTTCGCCCAGTTACAGATAATCCAGACCACACGCTCTGTTAGGGGAGATACTTCACTCCCATTCGACTGACTTATATGTAATATTGCTCGTAATTTCAGCTTTAGACTTAACATGGATGAGCTTGCGCCAATCCACTTCATTAATGACACTACGCTTAACAACATGGGAATTGGCCCGTGATAACATCAAGCCTGACTCGATGAGTATAGGGATGAGATAAAAGAGGAGAGTGAAGAGGAAGAAAGTAGTGAAGAAGAGGGAAAAAACGAAATAGAGGAAGGAAGTGAGAAAGAAAGAAGTGAAGAAGAAGAGGAGCCCATAACTCTAATGGGGGACCTCTTACTGCTATACATGAGCACCACTGTGATCGAGCCGCCTTAAAAACCCGCATGACTTAGATTAAAGACAACCAGTGTAACATCTTCGAAAAATTCGTACAAAGACCCAAGTACCACCTCAGTCTGAAATCGCTGAGGATCGAATCATGTAGAAATTAGACAAAAATTAATTAAGTACTAAACTGAATTAATCAATGAATTAGATCAAATCACTTTCTATACGAACTGCAAGACCCAAAACTAGCAGAATCGCTAACTCTACATTTCCTAAAAACCTAGGATCAATCTCAAAACCCATTTGCTCTCAGAAGCATCTTAAAACTCCGTATCGGACCTGGACCACGCGTCGAAAGCCCGATTAACGTGAAACTATACGGTTATGACTACTTTACTAGGCTTGACAACCATCTCGAAAATCAAGTCCAAATAGTATCCAGAAACGCACAAATTGAGCCTGGAGCAAAGTGCATGAGAAACACGAATATCTTCAGAAAATAAACTCAAACTTAAGTGAATTGGGCCGTTCGCTTGCAGGCCAAGTTTAAGGTTTCATACCGTCAGATTTTGATCCAACTGCACCCATGGATCAGGAAAAATTCCCTACACATGTCAGTGTACTTGTGACCCTGATCGAGTGACGATGGCCGATGAACTGAAACTGGTCCTCCGCGGTCGATCTACAAACCCGATTGGACTAAAACTTTAACCTGACATAGATCCATTGCCAAGGAACTTTCTCGAGACCGTATGCAGGAAATGGACCTCTAGATGAGCTCCGTTAGCCCGAAACAGACAACTTTTGGCTATAACCTAAGTATATCATGGCCATGGGGCCATTGACATCAGTTCTAGGCCTATATAAGGGCCTTAACCCACCCCTCTCTCATTCCATACGAATTTCCTAACCCTAGGAGAGAGAAGAGAGAAAAGAGAAGGAAAGAGTGAGGAGAAGAGAGAGTGAGTGAGAGATAGTTGCTAGGATTCGTTCCCGCCACTCCACATGTTGAATCACCTCTTCCATGTCACTATACCAATGATTTTGACTCTACTTTTAGGTAAGGAATCCTAACCCTAATCTACTTTAGTTATCCAGATAGGTAGATCAGGTTAATAGCTAACCTATTTCATGATTTAGGTAGTCGTTGTGCCATAGACAAAGGCATAGTGTTCTAACTGAGTTCGATAAGGGTTTACTGACGGAAGGTGCAGACTATAAATGTTTAGGTTATGGTTTTCAAGGCTTTCAATATCAGTTAATGATTTATGATAGACTTGATTGCTATCACATATGCTTAGATATAATGTTTTCTGCGTATTACATATATATATATATGAACTATGTTGAAATTAATGCATTCCATGTGTTTATTGAAACGTTTGAATGAATATGGAATTATGATTTGTGCTTGCCATGATTGTTGTACATGTGGTAACTCCCTTGTGAAAGGATTTGCTATAATATACGTTATAACTAATTTATTACATGTATGTTGATATGTGTATTCTAAGTGTTTGATAAAATGCTTGAATGAGAAAATGCTTATTGAAATGTATTTAATGAGGGTGTTGAGATAGGATTCTCAATTACCTTATCTATATTACAGTTTCCTTTATGGAACATCTCTTACTACTATGTGATTTATGGATGAAATGCTTATGTATAATAACATGTGCACTATGTGTTTGTTGAAAGGCTCAAATGAGTTTATGTTTAAACTGGTTGTCACATGCTCCTTGGACTATCACTTATGAATGCCTATTATGTTTGAGTATGATTGGGACTAATACGTAGTCTAGGCAATCGGTAATGGTTTCGATCAGTGGCCGAACTAGTTTCTCCACGACGGATACGTTCGATGAATTCGAGTCGTACAGTGATTATCGACAGTGGTTAGGCCACAAGGAGTGCGTGTACACTCCATGTCAATTAATTCAATGTACGTTAATACCAGTCGAGCTTGTCAAGTAACCCGATTAGCCTAATGTATATTCACCATGTATGGACGCTACTGTTTGAATCTAAAGTACCACTTACCATTAAAAAACCTGTTTAACCTTGGTACCACGATCCACTAAGACTCATGAGCTGGGCATGGTGGTATGGGAAACCGTGGTTGAGTTTTTGGCTTACGCTGGGGTGACGAGCCTCCCCGTAGTGTCCAGTGAGCAAACTAAACTCGTGAGCTGAATACGGTGGTATGAGACACTATATTCGAGTTGTCGACCTATGTTAAGGTGATGAGCCTTTTCCGTAGGGACCTTGAGTATAAAATAGGCCAACAATTGGGTGACGAGCCCCTCGTAGTGACCTCCAGTGTGAATTAAGCCTACGCTGAGGTGACGGGCCTCCTGTAGCAACTTATAGTATAAACTCGCGAACTTGCCTATTGTATGTAATTAACTAGGATTGACAACCCTAGATGGATCATTATTTGGGTAAATGATATAAAAGGAGGTACCTTAGCTTCCTAAATTTGTTGTATGAATAGATCTAATTAAAAACTTAGCTAACACGACCATGCGCCGCATTGCATATGCCTTTGGTGTGGGTGTTGAGCACAGTGGGAGTTTAGCATGCGTGACCATGAGATGATGTCACAGAGGAAGTGCAAGCGAGGGCATGCATCATTAATACATATCATCCTCGCATTAACCAGAGTACTTAGAATGTTTCTTGTACTGCTTTATCATTACTGCTTGATTGAATTGATAACATGTTAACCTTTGCCTTATAGCTTCACTAAGTTGATCACTCACTCCCACTCTGGGATGGTGTTTTAAAACACCAACTAGACTCTTTTGTAGCTGTAAATGATGGTGAGGCTTACGAGATGGAGCCTTTCTTCTATGACGACGAGGAGTTCTCCTACCTGCAAATCTCTGGCGGGTCTATGTAGACCTGGAGTTACATCACCGGGCTACAGGGATATGGATTAGATGACATTACACTTTATCATTTTGTATATTTTGGAACTATACATGTAATTATTTAACCTGGTGACATGATCATACTCTGGGATTCATATCCACTTATACATTTTATATATCTATCACAGTCTTCCGCTTGCTTAATTTAATCACCTCTGGAGTATGATATGTTGATTTGGTATAATCCCACTCATGTTTAATGCACAAATATGGACAACATTTAATTATCATTATCGATGTTGCATAAGTGATGCGTTGGAACTCGGGAGTTGAGCATCTTCTCGACCCTCAATTTTTAGGGCGTTACAAGTTACGGAGACAGATTTCAAGAAGACTAGCATTTGCGGCTCCACCAATGATAGATGAGTGGAATATGGTAGAATTTGTGCGGGACTTCAAGAAGAAGCTTACAGTAGAGGAACCATTCGTGAGTGTCGCACACGTTCGTGTGCATCCACTCATTGATGACAGGATTATTGCGGCTCAGAAAGATGATGAACTATTGGCAAAGATGAGAGAGCAGGTGAGCGAAAGTGAAGACTCAGACTGGAGAGTTGGTATGGATGGGGGTTTACGTTATCGTGACCGCCTATGCATCCCAAATCTTTATGACTTGAGAAGGAAAGTTCTCGAAGCTACTCATAATTCGAAGATGGCGATGTATCCTGATAGTATGAAGATGTATCGAGACATGAAGTACTCGTATTGGTGAGACAACATGAAGGCCCACATAGCAGACTATGTATCCCGTTGTTTCACATGCCAGCAAGTCAACGCTGAACACCACCAACCTCCTGGACTACTTCAGCCCATGCCCATAATAGAATAGAAATGGGATTCCATTTCTATGGACTTCATCTCAGGGTTACCGAAGATGAGGAAGGGGCATGACTCCATTTGGGTGATCGTGGACCGATTGACGAAATTGGCTCATTTCCTCCCGATTAGAGTCTCAAACTCCATAAACGAGTTGGCTAGGCTATACATTAAGGAGATAGTATGTCCGTATGGAGTACCTATGGAGATCGTGTCGGATCGAGACATGCGATTTACATTTATCTTCTGGACTCATATCCAAGAAGCAATGGATGTGAAATGAAGTTCAGTACCGTGTTTCACCCGCAGATGGATGGGCAGACGGAATGGGTGAATCAGGTGTTGGAAGATATGCTGCGAGCTTGTGTGCTTGATTTCAAGGACAGTTAGGATGATTGTCTTCCATATGCTGAGTTCAGAAGAGTTACGCCAATACGAGGCGACGACCGCTAGAGTTTGAGGTTAGGGACCATGTGTTTCTTAAGGTTTCCCCAATGAAGGGAGTCCTTTGGTTTGGCAATAAGGGGAAGCTCACGCTACAATTTATTGGTCCATTCCAGATTCTAGATCGAATGGGTGTGGTAGCGTACTGTCTTGCTTTGCCCACCCCACTCGCAGGCGTGCACAAAGTATTTCATGTATCCATGTTGAAGAAATATGTTCCTGATCCGTCTCACATTATTAAATGAGAGCAAGTATAGTTGAGTGAAGATGCCACTTATGTACTGTGACCGACCCGTATCCTAGACAGGAAGGAGAAGGTGCTGCATAATAAGGTTATCCCGCTTGTGAAGGTACTGTGGACGCACCATACTGAGGAATAGGCTACTTGGGAAACAGAAGCTGAAGTACGTAAGAACTACCCTCAGATTTTTGAGGAGTACGAAAAGGTATAAATTTTGAGGATGAAATTTTTTCTTTAAGGGAGGTAGATTATAATGTCTCAGAAAAATCCATACAAAGACCCGAGTACCACCTCAGGCTGAAATCGCTAAGGATCGAATCATGTAGAAATTAAACAAAAATTAATTAAGTACTAAACTGAATTAATCTGCGAATTAGCTTAAATCACTTTCTATATGAACTGTAAGACCCAAAACCAGTAGAATTGTTAACTCTATATTTCTTAAAAACCTAGGATCAATCTCAAAACCCAGTTGCTCTCGAGAGCATCTTGAAACTCCGTATTAAACCTGGACCACGCGTCAAAACCCCGATTAATGTGAAACTATACGGTTATGACCGCCTTACTAGGCTTGACAACCATTTCAGAAATCAAGTCCAAATAGTATCCAAAAATGCACAACTTGAGCCCAGGGCGAAGTGTATGAGAAACACAAATATATTCAGGAAATAGACTCAAACTTAAGCGAATTGGGCCATTTGCTTGTAGGCCAAGTTTAAGGTTTCAGACCGTCTGATTCTAACCCAACTACACCCTTGGATCAGGGAAAATTCCCTACACATGTCAGTGTACTTGTGACCCTGATCGAGTGACGATGGCCGTTGAACTGAAACTGGTCCTCCACGGTCGATCTACAAACCCGATTGAACTGAAACTTTAATCTGGCATAGATCCATTGCCAGGGAACTTTCTCCAGACTATATGCAGGAAATGGACCTCCAGATGAACTCCGTTGGCCTGAAACAGACAACTTTTGGCTATAACCTAAGTATACCATAGCCCTGGGGCCATTGACATCAGTTCTGGGCCTATATAAGAGCCTTAACCAACCCCTCTCTCATTCCATACGAATTTCCTAACCCTAGGAGAGAGAAAAAAGAAAAGAGAAGGAAAGATTGAGGAGAAGAGAGAGAGAGAGTGAGAGATAGTTGCTGGGATTCGTTCCCGCCACTCCATGTGCTAAATCACCTCTTCTGTGTCGCTATACCGGTGATTTCGACTCCACTTTTGGGTAAGGAATCCTAACTTTAATCTACTTTAGGTATCCAGATAGGTAGATCGGTGAAATAGCTAACCTATTTCATGATTTAGGTAGCTGTTGTGCCGTAGGCAAAGGCGTAGTGTTCGAACTAAGTTCGATACGAGTTTACCGACGGAACGTGTGGACTATAAACATTTAGGTTATGGTTTTCAAGACTTTTAATGTCAGTTAATGATTTATGACTGACTTGATTGCTATCACATATGCTTAGATGCGTTGTTTTTCGCGTATTACATATATATATGAACTATGTTGAAATTAATGCATTCCATGTGTTTGTTGAAACGTTTATATGAATAAGAATTATGATTTGCACTTGCCACGATTGTTGTACGTGTGGCAACTCCCTTGTGAAAGGATTTTCTATAATATACGTTATAACTAATTTATTACATGTATGTTGATATGTGTAGTCTAAGTGTTTGATAAAATCCTTGAATGAGAAAATTCTTGTTGAAATGTATATAATGAAGGTGTTATGATAGGATTCTCAATTACCTTATCTATAGCTACAATTTCCTTTATGTAACCTCTCTTACTACTATATGATTTATGGATGAAATGCCTATGTATAATAACATGTGCACTTTGTGTTTGTTGAAAGGCTCAAATGAGAGTTTAAATTAGTTCTCACATGTTGCTTGGACTATCACATATGAATGCCTATTATGTTTGAGTACAATTGGGACTAATACGTAGTCCAGGCAATCGGTAATGGTTTACGATCAGTGACCGAACTAGTTTCGCCACGACGAATACGTTCGATGAATCTGAGTCATACGGTGATTATCGACAGTGGTTAGGCCACAAGGAGTGCGTGTGCGCTCCATGTCGATTAATTCAACATACGCTCGTACCAGTCGAGCTTGTTAAGTAACCCGATTGGCTTAATGTATGTTCACCATGTATGGACGTTACTGTTTGAATCTAAGGTACCACTTACCATCGAAAAACCCGTTTAACCTTAGTACTATGAACCACTGAGACTCATGAGCCGGGTATGGTGGTATGGGACACCGTGGTCTAGCTGTCGGCCTATGCTTGGGTGACGAGCCTCTCTGTAGTATCCGATGAGCAAACCAAACTCATGAACCGAATGCGATGGTATGGAACACTGTATTCGAGCTGTCGGCCTACGCTAAGGTGACGAGCCTTTCCCGTAGTGATGTCAAGTATAGAATAGGCCTATCATCGGGTGACGAGCCCCTCGTAGTGACCTCGAGTGTGAATTAATCCTACGCTGAGGTGACAACCTCCGTAACAACATATAGTGTAAATTCACGAACTTACCTATCGTATGTGATTAACTAGGATTGACAACCCTAGATGGATCATTGTTTGGGTAAATGATATAAAGGGAGGTACCTTAGCTTCCCGAATCTATTGTATGAATAGGTCTAATTAAGAACTTGGGTAACACGACCATGCACTGCATTGCATGCGCCTTTGGCATGGGTGTTGAGCATAGTGGGAGTTTAGCATGCGTGACCGTGAGATGATGTCATAGAGGGAGTGCAGGCGAGGGCATGCATCATTAATACATATCATCCTCGCATTAATCAGAGTACTTTTGAATGCTTGTTGTACTGCTTTATCATTACTGTTTGATTGAATTGATAACATATTAACCTTTACCTTATAGCTCCACTGAGTTGATCACTCACTCCCACTTAGGGACGGTGTTTTAAAACACCAACCAGACTCTGTTGTAGCTGCAGATGATGATGAGGCTTACGAGATGGAGCCTGTCCTCTACGATGACGACGGGGAGTTCTCCTACCTGTAACTCTCTAGCAGGTCTATGTAGACCTAAAGTTGTGTCACCAGGACTACAGGGATATGGATTAGATGACATTGCACTTTATCATTTTATATATTTTGGAACTATACATGTAATTATTTAGCCTGGTGACAGGATCATACTTTGGGGTTCATATTCACTTATACACTTTATATATCTATCACAGTCTTCCGCTTGCTTAATTTAATCGCCTCTGGAGTATGATATGTTGATTTGGTATAATGTCACTCATGTTTAATGCACAAATATGGACAACATTTAATTATCATTATCGATGTTGCATAAGTGATGTGTTGGAACTTGGGAGTTGAGCATCTGCTCGACCCTCAATTTTCAGGGCGTTATAACCAGGCTACCCTGAGACAAGAGGTCAAGGAGACCCAGGCTGAATTGAAGCAAAAGCTTGAAGAAAATCATGCTTACCTGAAACAAAAATTTAAGAAGATGCCGTGCATCTTGAAGACTTTCTTGTACTATATGCAGGACAAGGGTACGCCTCCGCCTTCACCAGAGTCGGACGACTAGTCATATGTTGTAGTCGTCTCTAAGTTTTCCTTGTTTCTTGTTTTCTTATGTAATAACCTTATTAGGCTTAGTTATGTGTTAGATTAGTTGGTGTGGAACTTTTACTAGATTAGCTCACATGTATTTTCTGTCATGATTCATGTAACACTACATCTCATGTATTATGATAATTTTTGGTTAAATGAAATGCATGAGGCATCTTTTGATTCGGAATGTGTAGAGTGCTTGGAAAATTAAGTATTGTTATTCAAAATATTACACATGTGCACCCTATATTGTATATAGGGAATGCCCCCTAAGAACACTTGGAGCATTGCACGTCTCGCACTTGGCAGATCGATTGACGGGGCACCTCCCTCAAGAGATAGCCATACGGACCCTAGCTTAGGCTCGAACTTTGAGACAATGCTGGATTCACAGCCGACCACTGGCCCCACCAATGGGCCAACACCTCATGCACCACCGGTTCCTGAAAAGAACCGTGCGTCCACATCAACGCCACACATACCTCAGTCTGCTCCTCCTCCTGATAGGTTGGAGCAGATGATGCTCCTTATGCAGCAACAGCAGCAAGTTTGGGCCACTATTGCAGGGGCTATTGCCCAGAACATGAGTATGACCCTGCCTGTACCACCTGTGCAGCCCGCTGGAAATATGAATACCAACGGTCTATTTGAACACTTCTAGCGCTTCCGACCTCCCATCTTTACGGGCACCCACAGGCCCGAGGAAGCTGAATACTGGCTAGATCGTATCTCTAAGATGTTGAAACCGTTGTACTGCACTCAGGCAGAACAAGTTGAGCTAGTCACCTATATGTTCGAGACGGAGGCTAGTTTATGGTGACACAACATCCTATGAACAGTTCCCACAGGACACGTATGGACTTGGGATGAATTTGAGACACT
The DNA here is from genome assembly GCF_029962835.1 of Magnolia sinica. NCBI lineage: Eukaryota > Viridiplantae > Streptophyta > Magnoliopsida > Magnoliales > Magnoliaceae > Magnolia > Magnolia sinica. The sequence continues at coordinate 58,308,596 of NC_080575.1, read as the reverse complement.
CTTCCATGGGAAGTATTTTTTCCTCACTTACCGTAATGATAAGGAGGGTGAGTTTCTTCACCTTTGATAGGGAGGAATGACCGTGTCAAAGTACGAAAACAGGTTTATGGAGCTAGCTAGATACGCTCCTTTGATCTTAGCAGACGAGCCGATGAAGATGCGACGATTTTCTGAGGGTCTACGGCCTGATATCTGCACGAAGATGTGTTGTGCTAGCATTCCCAACTATGTTGAGCTAGTGAACATGTCCCTACGAGCTAAGCAGGATGGAGACAGACTGTCTCATACATGTTTACTAGTGGGCCCGAGGCCTCGACCTGATTTGTCGAACCGACTATTCCTCGACAAGAGGCCACCTGCCGATTCGCCTCTCAGGCTTACGGCTCCACGACCCAGCCAAGGTGATCAGATCTATGGTGCACCTACTGTAAGAGGATGGGCCATACAGAAACATATTTCTTTACCAAGATAAGGGGCAACGGCTTCATGCTGCCACAGAAGATCAACCGCCAGTCGCCGTAAGTTATATCAGCTCCACCTCTGCGATATGTACCACCAGTACAACCATTTTTCTAGCCACCTTCACCTCGAAGTAGGCCGCCTCAACGGCCTATGGCAGTGCAACCTAATCGTTCCCAGCAGGTGCGTGTACATGCACTTGCAGCTGAAGCACTTGAGTCAGCAACTGCAGTGCCTTTGGCCTTTGAGGTCACTGCCCACATTCAAGGTACACCTGTATTCTTATTGGTGGACATTGGTTCCACTATTTCGATAGTGTCATGCTTTATAGTCAAGTGTTTGGGGTTAGAAACTACTCCTATGATTGGGGTGAGACTCCTTACCGCCATAGGGACCTTCTCAGACATTACCAAGATTTGTAAGGATTGCTCGATAGACTTAGGAAGCAGAACAGTGCTCGTTGACCTGATTGTTGCCCCACTATGTCATTATGATGTCATCCTTGGTATGGACTGGCTCACCGAAATGAAGGCAGAGGTCGATGCGATACCAGATTGGTGACAGCCCATGGACCTGAGGGCACGACCTTTACTTTTCCAGTTCAGGTCAGTTGGCCCTATCACATTAGTTGTTATGCTTCCTTGTTGGAGAATGTCGATGGTCCAACACTTGGGGACACGCTTGTAGTCCAAGATTTCACGGACGTATACAGAACAATACCTAGATTACCTCCTCGGTGCGAGATCGATTTTACTATCGACCTTGTGCTAGGTACGACATCTATCTGTTTGCCGATGTATCGCAAGCCTCTATGTGAAATGGAGGAATTGAGGAGATAGATTGATAATCTGTTGGATTCAAGTTTCATACGGCCTAGTGTATTCCCTTGGGGAGCACTCGTATTGTTTGTAAAGAAGAAAGACGGATCACTGCGATTGTGTATTGATTATCGTAGGTTGAATCAAGTGACAGTGAAGAACAAGTATCCTTTTCCCATGATAGATGATCTATTCGACCAGTTGAAAGGGGCACAGTATTTCTCCAAGATAGACTTACAGTCCAGATATCATTAGTTGCGCGTTAGGGATGAAGACGTGCAGAAAACAGCATTCAGAACTTGTTTTGGGCACTATGAATTCCTTGTGATATCGTTTGGACTCACAAATGCACTGGCTGTGTTCATGGACCTCATGAACCGGGTGTTTCGGCCGTATCTGTACCGGTTCATCATCGTATTTATAAATGACATTTTGATATACTCCAAGAGCTGAAAGGATAACGAAGAGTACCTGTGAGCAGTCTTCAATACTCTCAGGGAGAATCAGTTATTTGCTCAGTATTGAAAATACGACTTCTAAAAGGAAGAAGTCAAGTTTCTAGGGCACGTAGTATCCAAGGAAGGTATTGCCGTGGACATCGCTAAGGTGACAATAGTATAATACTGGGAACAGCTTGGTTCGGTTATAGAAGTGAAGAGTTTTCTTGGACTTGCTGGCTACTATCATCATTTCATTAAAGACTTCTCCAAGATAGCCAGACCATTTTCTCAACTCACTCGAAAGGATCTTAAGTTTGCTTGGAACGAGAAAGCAAAAGCAGCCTTTCAGGAATTAAAGGACAAGCTGACGTTCACACCCATGCTAGTATTACCAGAGCAAGGGTCAGATATACTATATACACCGACACGTCTCATGCTGGTTTGGGTTGTGTCCTTATGCAGAAGGATAGAGTGATTGCCTATGCATCATGACAACTAAGGAAGTACGAAGAAAACTACCCCACGCACGACGTGGAATTGACAGCAGTTATCTTCACATTAAAGCTCTGGAGACATTACCTCTACAGAGGAGAGTTCGACCTCTTTTGCGACTACAAGAGCCTCAAGTACATATTCACACAGAGACCTGAATATGAGGCAACGACGTTAGATGAAAACCTTGAAGGACTTCAAGTTTGAGGTCTCCTACCATCCTGACAAGGCAAACCTTATGGCAGATGCATTGAGCTACAAGAAGACAATAGAATTTGTAGCTCCGCTGATGATAGAATAATAGAATATGGTAGAGTTTGTGCGAGACTTCGAACAGAAGCTTACAGTAGAGGAGCCGTTCAAGAGCTTCACACACATCCGCTTACAGCCACTTATTGATGACCGAATCATTGTGGCTCAGAAAGAAAATGAACTATTGGCGAAAATGAAGAGTGAGCAAGTGAACTATTGGCGAAAATGAAGAGCGAACAAGTGACAGTGAAGACTCCGAATGGAGAATTGGTTTAGATGGAGGTTGAGATACAGTGGCCGCCTATGCATCTCAAATCTCCATGACTTGAGAAAGGAAGTCCTGAATACTGCTCACAATTCAAGGATGGCATTGCATTTGGGCAGTACGAAGATGTACAAAGACATGAAGCATTCGTATTGGTGGGACAACATGAAGGCCTACATAACAGATTTTGTATCCCGTTGTCTCACATGCCAGCAGGTCAAGGCCGAACATTGCCGACCTCCTGGTTTACTTCAGCCCATGCCCATAGCTGAATGGAAATGAGATTTCATATCTATGGATTTTATTTCCAGGTTACCGAAGTTAAGGAAGGGACATGACTCCATATGGGTGATTATGCACTGATTGACGAAATCGGCTCATTTCCTCCCGATTGACATTTCAAACTTAGCAGATGATTTAGTTAGGCTGTACATCAAAGAGATTGTACGACTACATGGAGTGCTTATGGAGATTATGTCGGATCGAGACACGCGATTCACATCCATTTTCTGGACTCGAATCCAGGAAGTAATGGGGGTGAAATTGAAGTTCAGTACCGCGTTCCACCCACAAACCGATGGGTAGACGGAACGGGTAAATCAGATACTTGAAGAGATGTTGCAAGCATGTGTGCTTGATTTCAAGAATAGTTAGGATGACTGTCTTCCCTATGCTAAGTTTACTTATAGCAACAGCTTCCAAACTAGCATTGGCATGGCTCCCTATGAAGCATTGTATGGGCGCCCATGTCGAGCACCACATTGTTGGGCAGAAGTTGGCGAGAAGAGCCTGATTGGCCCAGATTTGGTTCAGGCGACCTCAGAAAAGATTGATATTATCAGGCGTTGACTTCTTACCGCCCAGAGTAGATAGAAGACTTACGCCACTACCCGTCGGTGACAGCTAGAATTTGAAGTTGGGGACCATGTATTTCTTAAGGTTTCCCCCATGAAGGGAGTACTTCGTTTTGGCAAGAAAAGGAAACTCACACCGCAATTTATCGGTCCATTCCAGATTCTAGACCGAGTGGGTGTGGTAGCATACCGTCTCACTTTGCCCACACCACTCACAGGCGTACAAAACATATTTCATGTATCGATGCTGAAGAAATATGTTCCTGACCCTTCCTATATTATCAAATGGGAGTAGGTGTAGCTAAGTGAAGATACTACCTATGTCCTGCAACCAACACGTATTCCGGATAGGAAGGAACAAGTGCTACGTAGCAAGGTTATCCTACTTGTGAAGGTATTATGGACTCACCACACTAAGGAAGAGGCTACTAGGGAAACAGAAGCCGAAGTCCATAAGAACTACCCTCAGATCCTCGAGGAGTATGAAAAGGTATTAATTTTAGAGAAAATTTTTTTCTTTAAGGGGGGTAGATTGTAACGTCTCAGAAAAATCAGTACTAAGACTCGAGTACCACCTCAGGTAGAAATCCCTAAAGACCGTATACTATGAAAATTAGATGAAAATTAATTAAGTACTAAACTAAATTAAATGATGGATTAGCTTGAACCACTGTCTATGCGAACTGCAAGACCCAAAACCATTAAAATAGCTAACTCAACATTACTTGAAAACCTTGGGGAAATCCCAAAACCTAGTTGCTCTCAAGAGCACATTGAAACTCCGTATCAGATTTAGACCGTAAGTCAAAAGTTCGATGACTACAAAACTATAAGGTTATGATAGCCTTATTGGACTTGACAACCATCGCAGGAATCGAGCCAAAATAGTATCCAAAAATGCACAACTTGAGCCTTGAACGAAGTGTGTGAGAAACACGAATATCTTTAGAAATTAACTTGAAACTTAAGTGATTTGGGCCATTTGCTTGCGGGTGAAATTGAAGACTTCGGACCGTCAGTTTCTGACCCAACTACACCCATGGATCAGGGAAATTTCCCTACACCTATTGGTATACGTCTGGCCCTGATCGAGTAACGACAACCGTTGATCTAATACAGGTCCTCCATGGTCGATCCACTGATTTAATCGTACCGAAATCATAACCTGGCCTAGATCCATTGTCAGGGAACTTATTCTGTGACATGGATAGGTAATGGACCTCCAGATGGGCCTTGTTTATTGGAAACGGGCACCCTTTGGCTATAACCTAAGTATACCATGGCCTTGGAGCCATTTACACCACTTTTGAGCCTATATAAGGCCCTTAAACCCACCCCTCTCTCTCCCATACGAATTTTCTCTAACCCTAGGAGAGAGAAGAGAGAAAAGGAGAGAAAAGAGTGTGGAGAAGAGAGTGAGATCAGTAGATTGTTGTTGGGATTCACTCCTACTATATCACGTACTGAATCACCACCCCACCATCGCTACACCGTCGATTCTAACTTCGATTTGGGTAAGAAATTCTAACCCTAATTTTTTTTTAGGAATCTGAATAGAGGAATCAGCGAAATAGCTAACCTATTTCGATGTTTAGGTACCGTTGTTTTATATACGGGGACGTAGGATTCGAACCGAATTCGAAACGAGAAATCCAACAAAAGTTGCAGACTATAAACATTTAAGTTATGGTTTTCAAGGCTTTCAATGTCAGCAATGATTTATGTGTGACTTGATTGTTGCCATATGATCTTAGTTACGATGTATTCAATAGATTATACATGTGTGTAAACTATGTGAATATATAATGCATTCTATATGTTTGTTGAAATGTTTGAATGAAATTGCAATTATAATTTGTGCTTGCCATGACTATTAATCTAGAATACATGTTTGTTGTATATATGACAACTCCTTTATGAAAGGATTTACCATAATATGTGCTATAACTAATTTAGTTCATGTATGTAGTAATGTGTAATCTAAGTGTTTGATAAAATGTCTGAATGAGAAAGTGTTTGTTAAATCGCTTCTAATGAGGGTGTTGGGATAGGATTCTCAACTACCTTATCTATATCTATAATTTCCTTCATGTAATATAAATTGCTACTATGTGATTCATTGATGAAATTCGTATGTATAGTAACATGTTCTATGTGTTTGATAAAATGCATAGATGAGAATTTTGTTTAAATTGTTCGTTAAATATTGTTATGAATAACATATGTGACTACTTAGTGTATTTGAGTATGATTGGGACTACTACGTAGTCTAGGAAATCGGTAACGGTTCTCGATTGAGTCGCCGAACTAATTTTGCCACATTGGATACGTTCGATGAATCTGAGTCGTATGGTGATTGTTGACAGTGGTTAGGCCATGTGGAGTGTTTATGCGCTCCATGTCGATTTACTAAGCATGCGCTCGTACCAATTGAACTTGTCAAATAACTCAATTGGCCTATTGTGTGTTTACCATGTATTGACGCTACTGCTTGAATCTAAGGTACCGCTTACCAATGTAAAACCCATCTCAACCATGGTAGCACAATCCGCTAAGACTCATGAGCCGGGCATGGTGGTATGAGACACCATGATCAAACTATCGGCCTATGCTGGGGTGACCAGCCTTCCCTTAGTGACCAGTGAGTAACCTAAACTCATGAGCCGAATACAATAGTATGGGACACTGTATTCGAGCTGTCGGCCTATGCTAAGGTGACGAGCCTTCCCGTAGTGACCTCGAGTATAAACTAGGCCTACGCTAAGGTGATGAGCCTCTCCGTAGTGACCCCGAGTATAAACTCGTAACCTTACCTATCCACTACTTTTCATTAGGAGTGATGCCCTACAACTTGCCTATCGTATGCGATTAACTAGGATTGATGACCCTAGATGGATCTTCCGTTTGAGTTAATGATATAAAAGGGAGATACCTTAGCTTCCCAAATCTGCTGTATGAATAAGCCTAATCAAATACTTGGCTAACACGACCATGCACCACATTACTTGTGCTTTGGCGAGGAAGCGCACGTTTAGGGAGTTTGTCATGCGTGATCGTGAGATGAAGTCTCTGAGGGAGTGCAGGCGAGGGCATGCATCATTACTGCATATCATTTCTACATTAACAAGAGTAATAAGGAAGTGATTGTTGTATTGCTTTATCATTACTGCTTGATTGAATTGATAACATGTTAACCTTTTTCTTATAGTACCACTGAGTTGATCACTCACTTCCACTTTAGGACGGTGATTTAAAACACCAACCAGACTCTGATTTAGATGTAGGTCTCGACAAGGCTTACGTGGTGGAGCCGGACTTCTTAGACGAGGAGGAGTTCTCCTACGTTCAGCTCTCAGGCGGGTCTATGTAGACCTAGAGCTGTGTCGCCGGGATTACAGGGTTATGGATTAGTTGAATACTTACACTTTGAGATTTTGTATATTTTGGAACAATACATGTATAATTCAGCCTGGTATCATACTCATATTCTAGGGGTTGAGAAACACTTACATACTTTATGTACCTATCTCAGTCTTCCGTTCGCTTAATTTAATTATCTCTGGAGTATGATATGCAGTTCTAGTGTAATCCCACTCATGTTTAATGCACTAATATGGACAACATTTAAACATCATTATCTATGTTGCATAAGTAATGCGTTGGAACTCGGGAGTTGAGCTTTGCTCGACCCTCGATTTTCAGGGCGTTACATGGTCTCATTCATTACATAACTCAATCACAATGACAAACATACAGTTAATTAATAATGTACAACTCAAGATAGCATGTTATCATCAATCATCTATACTTGCTGTAGTTAAAGAGATATATTAATTATTTAACACAGAAATCAGGTGCGCAACACATTAACATATTCACATATCAAGTCAAGCAACTCAATTAAGTAACTTAGGAGATACTAAGTGGAAAGGATTAAGGCATCATTTATGGTTAATGAATTTAAGTGGGAAGCTCAAAGGGTGAGACCACACCTTCCATGTCGAGTCGCCCATTTGTGTCGCTAGGGAACGCAGGTGTCATTAGAATCAAATCCTACCATACATTGTAAAATTCTGCAGTTAGAACCATGCTTAATACACTATTTATTCTTTAAAGTCACAACCTAAGGTCTAGATTACTTAGATTTAGGGTTTCATCCTTAGGGTTTATACCTAAGTTTAGATTTTTAGGGTTCAAACCCTAGTTAGTGTGCAATTGACTTTAGTGTTAATTAAATAATTATAAAATATTTACTAACATTAGTGTTATGGTTAATGTTTGGCAGTAATCATTATGATGATAATTAATATTATGGTCTACTATTTATGATAAGACAGTACATTAGTATTTAATAATGATATCATTTTAATTTCCTATATATAATAACTATCATTAAGATAGATAATTTACTAATGCCTATGCATCCTAATATTTAACAATCCTAATAATGATGGGAATGGTAACAATGTTAATTTAATAATAATTGTCAACATTAGTGTTATAATTTATATTAGCTAATGTAGCAAAAATAATCATCAAAATGGTAATAAATGGTGTGATATATTATAAGTGATAATGTCTATGAATGATAGGTAAATGCTAATATCTAACATCTAATGGTCGTAATTTCCTTATATCAAAAAAATTAATATTAACATACATAACCTGTTAATGGCTAAATAAAATTAATAATCAAAATAACTATAGTATCACTAATTATAATAATAAAGCAAATGATTAACTTTGGGAGAGAAAGCTGGCTTACAACAGTTGACTTGGTAGCTCAACTTAACACATCTGAGCTGGCCCAACGCCAAATGCAGCTCGACCGAGTCAACTCAATAGATATGGCAGCTGAGTTGACTCAACATCATGCTCTCCCTTCCAATTCCTTCGTTCCTCTCTCTCTCTCTCTCTCTGCCTTTTTCTCTCTTTCTTCTCTTTTCCTTTCTTTTTTTCCTTGCTGGAATCCCAGCTAGACTAGGCCACTTGACCTAGTTAACTCAGTCAGAAACCGAGTCGACTCAGTTCCAGCTGAACAATAGTACCACACTGCCGCTCTCTCATTTTTCTTCCCTTTTTTTCTTTCTTTCTTTCGTTTCCTCCCTGGGATGAACCGGACCGAACCAGGCCCAACTCGGCTTGGACTTGACAACGTGTGCAGCGCTCCTGCTCGCACTCACACTCTCTTCCTTCTTCTCTCTATTCCTTTCCTTCTTCTCCCCTTTTTTTAGGGACGTCCAGCAATGGACTGGTCCCAACCAGATGCTGCCTCGACTCAGGACGGACCTGGTCGACTCGGCAGCGACCCGTCCTCTCTCTCTCTCTTCCTTCTTCTTCTTCTTCTTCTTCCTTCCTTCATGACAATGACAATTGTTGTCTGCTTCTTCCTTTTTCTTTCTCTTTTCTTCCTTTCTTTTCTTCTTCCATCTCCAGCCAGAGGGAGCTCCATATCTGACCAGAAATTTCACTGAACCAGAGCGACTTAGCGGCTTGAACGGAGAAGGAGGAGACAACCATTAATGGCGTCTTGAAAACTACTTCTCTTGCTTTCAATCTGCTTCATTCAGATGGTCCGTATGGACCCTAGGAAGCTCGTAGATAGTCTCTTTCAAAGTTTGAGGAAGGTTGGAGTGGTGGGTTCGAAGGGAAGGAGAGAACGGCTGTTTCTTTCATTTCGAATTGTTGTTAGTAATGGAGAGCCCTCAGCTCGAAAATACCTCCCTCTTATGGCTTGCCCTAATGTTGCTGGACCGTTAGGTGGCAAACAAAGGGCTTGGATCACATTGCTTTGCAACGTCCTTTACCTGTAGCCGGTATTACAAAACCACCCACGGTTTTGATTTTGCTACAACTGAAAACCCCAAACCATGTGCATCAGATGGAGGAGACTCTCTTAAACGGACGACTGAGATCAGCCAAAGACCCTTCACGTAGGTCGTAATAGTTGGCCTGACAGATGCTTTCCGTTTTTAGAAGCTTTGTGTTTTTAGGGCTGATTTGCACCTAAAATCGTGGGCATGTGTGGCTGAGTGGCTGCGCATGGAAAGCATGGTTTTGGTTAGAGCCACGCCGCGAACAAGATGGATGGTTTCGATTGATCAAATTGATCATGTAGGTGGGCCACAGTTCACCGAGGAGGGACCCTGTCTAACCGTCTGTTTTGGCGTAAAGAAATTTAAAAAGGAAAGAGGGAAATCCTTCCTCTCGTGGTTTTTCCACGATCAGATGCGGTTTGACCAAGTCTCCTGGGTCTGGTGCACTGCAAGTGCACACACTCCATGTGCATGCGCGCTCCAGAGTGGGGCCCACAATGTTGGTATTTAGAATCTGGCCCATTTATCAGATTCCATGGGTCCATGTATGACCCCTGACCAAAGATCAGGAAGATCAAAAGCTCAGGTGGGCCACACTTTGTGATTCAGGTCTTACTGGTGGATTCCCATTAATTCGACGGTCGGATCACCTCAAAATTGAATGTCACTGGTTGAAAGGGTCCTAATGGGTCCCATGTATGTTCGAGACCCTCATGATGTATCACTAATCCAATTAATATTAATTTTATTACTATTATTATTATCATTAATTATGTTCTTTTATTATTATTATTATTATTATTATTATCCCTTACATATTTTGTCTTATATCATTCATATTATCACAGATTGTTGATATATAATATGAATATCAGTAGGTAAAGATTAATATATGTTATTTGTATATCATTTGTATGGTTACATATGTGTTAGATTTTGATTTTATATAAGTCGTTAAAATGTTTGTAATATGTTATTCATTATAAAATTTTCCAATATATTTTATTTTTATGTATTATAAATTCTATAATTTGTAATTTATAATGATATTGTAAGTGTATGCATACAATATGGATTATGGTTACATATCATTTTAATATGAAATTTTAAGTATTTATAAAGTATATAAATATCATTCATAGTGTATATATTTATATTGTATTATTTTATTTATTATAAATGACTATTAACTAGTTAGATTACATAATATACACATATATAATAAGTTATGTGTTTTAGATAATTATTACATATTACATATTTTGAATTGGATGACCAATCTAATGGTCGGATAATTCCACAATTGATCCTAAGCACAACCAATGTTTCCCGTACTAGTTTAGGGAACTTTTGGCAATTGCATTTATGACCCGAAGGCTAACCTATGTAATTTAGCGGTTATCCACCCTATCCGGGTTGTAGATCTTATGTACTAACGCAAGCCTCGATGGCTAGCTTAGATTACAAGTTGGATGATTATACGAGATGCAAACCTATCCCAATAAATCAAGGCTCAATCCCAAGGTGGATTGACTTTAGACCTTACAAATGTGTTGTGTGTTGTTCTAGCCCAAATTCAGACATTAAAAGCCATTAAAGTCCAAGGCCGATTGAACTCAGCTCTTAAGGGTTTATCATCGCCATGGACCATGAATCACTGAATGATGATTTGTAATATAAGCCACGTGTGTTCCCACATATGCTCGTGTTTAATAGTAACACCTAAGTACCAAAAAGTATGGGGTGTTATAATCTACCCCCCTTAAAGAGAATTTCGTCCCCGAAATTCAATACTTCTAACTTAAATGGGGATGAGGAAAATCCGTTTTACTATGTTTGTTAGCATTCAACACTTTCTTTGTGAAGTATGCTTGTATTCATGACTGACTACTAGGACTAGGGTTGTTACAATCTACTCCCCTTAAAGAAGAATCTTGCCCACGAGATTCGGTCATGCTCATCCCAATTTCTTTCAATATCAACTATGATCAAGGGTTTGCTTGCATGACTTCAAGAAGAATTTCACCATTATCCTATATTTATATATTTGTGTGTGTATGTCTGAAGTTCACGATGACATATGTTTGAAGTTTCACGATGACAGTTCTACGTTACCTAAAAGAAGAACAGTAGTTTGCATTTTCTATATTCGAGTTAACACAGACAGACGGTTATGGTTGGTCTGAGCCTGATACCACGATCTTCTGCCTGATCGGGGCAGTGAGTTCCTTGGTATCCCTTCCTAAACCTGGTAAATCTTAACCTTCTACTTGATCAGGGCATTGAGGTCGTTAGAATTTTCTAGGATTTAGAATTAGGATCAAACTGTGTACACTTCGTTCAAATATGATTCCGTCAGTCCGTGAACTCGATTATTCAGGATTCATGTGAAATATCGTATATATAGTTTTCTATTTTCATACAGGGTAGGTGTATGTGGCCCATTATGCTTTCACTGCACACTCAAATTGTTTAAGCGATGTACAAAAATCTAGGGGCCTAACATTTCTAAATGAGAATTTGGGTTTAAATTATTACCCAAATCTTTAAGGTTAATTAGTCTCAATAAGCCTAGTTTAAGGTTGATAATTCACCCAGGATTCTAAAATTCCATGCTTAGTTATTTCTAATTGCAGGAACATGTGAGAAATGTTGTTTCTAATCAAAGAGACATATTGGGGAATTCGAATTATAATTCCTAGTATGAATTCTTAAGTTTATAGGATGTTTATATTTGATCTAACGTACAATGTGGTTGAAATTTGTCTTCATATAGTACTTAAGTTTAGTTCCTGAATTCAGCAATCATAATTCACAAAGGAACTTAGTTTTTTATTTCTAAGTTCAAATGATTAACCCTAAACATTTTAAGGGAGCCTAAACTTTTGGTTTCTAGATTCACAAGGCATCCTAAAAATAAAGGAATAGAACCTAATTTCAAGCTTCTAATTTCATTAATGTAACTTCGATGTATTTGAAGTTATATAAGTCTTGTTTTTCCCCAAGGCCTGGTTTCTCGAGACTGTCTCTGATACCAACTGTAACGCCCCATGTTTTCAAGACCCAAGTATATGACCCGTTTCCCAAAAACTCGAGTGTTAATAACCTCAAAAATTCCGTGTAAATTTGAACCGTTTATCATTAATCAGAGTTAACAGCAACGAAACTAGAGTAAACCATGCATTGAATAAAAACATTTTGATTATCATAAAATTTCAAATGTAGCGCCCATACAGGACTTATACAACCCAAATAAAAAAGTTCATATAAGTAGAAACATGAATCTATCAACTAGTGGTGGAGCTCAACATGGGCCGCAAGGACTCCGCCTAGCTCTTCAGCTACCTGATCAACTCTAGCAACTCAGTGAATAGCATCGGCTCGCTCTACACCTGCATCAACTGTTGCGGTTTGAAAGCATCAATGGTTATCACAGTGAGGAGCACCCTCTAAGATTTCACACTCATCATTCATAACCCAATATAGGTCGCAAGTCATGAAAATGGATACATTAAACAAGGCATTGCATAATCATGAACATATACTCAAAAATTAAGCCAATCAACAGAATCTCATCATAAGAAAAATATAATAGCAATTGCATTATAAAGGAGTACATCCAGAAAATCAAATAATTAATCATATGACTTTCTATTGCACCCGAAATCACATTATACGTGAACTCCGCAAGGTGGCTAGAAAATCGATAAGCGAACTTCAGCTCCACCCAAAAATCATGGTACAAGTGAAATCTGTAAGGTGAATAGAAAATCAATTTTTAAACTTCTACTTCACCTGAGAATTGCATCGTACATGAACTCCGCAAGATGGCTAGAAAATCGATAAGCGAACTTCAGCTCCACTCAAAAATCATGGTACAAGTGAACTCCATAAGATGAAGAGACAATCAACATACAAAATCTAGACCACCCGAAAATCATATCGTACGTGAACACCGTAAGATGGCTAGAAAATTGATAAGCAAACTTCAGCTCCACCCGAAAATTATAGTATGATTGAACACTGCAAAATGGCTAGGAAACCAACATACAAACATCTACTTCACCCGGAAATTATATCGTACGTGAACTCCGCAAGATGGCTATAAAATCGATAAGCGAACTTCAACTCCACTCGGAAATCATGGTATGGCTGAACTTCACAAGATGAATAGAAAACTAATCATGGAAACTCCGGCGTCATTCAAAAATCGTATGAACTCAACAAGATGGCTAGAAAATCGACAAGCGAACTTCAACTCCATCCGAAAATCATAACAAACTCCGCATAATAACCCGAAAATCAATGAGATATACAAGTATAATCAACGAGCCATAGAATGACGTCAATGTCCCATCAAAGCCATTAAGGGTAAATAAACGAACCAAGCCATGTAGGGAAAACATGCAGTCCAAGCCATGTAAGGCATATGTACAATCCAAGTCGCGTAAGTCAAATATGGACCGTAAGATGGTGAGTTCACGACAGGTCCTATTCATTACATCACTCAATCACAATGGCAAACATACAGTTAATTAATAATGTACAACTCAAGATATCATATTATCATCAATCATGTATGATTGCTTAATTAAAGAGATATATTCATTATCTAACAAAGGAATCAGGTGCGCAACACATTAACATATTCACATATCAAGTTAAGCATATCAATCAAGTAACTTAGGAGATACTAAATGGAAAGGATTAAGACATCATTTATGGTTAATGAATTTAAGTGGGAAGCTCAAAGGGTGAGTCCTCACCTTACATGTCGAGTCACCCATTAGTGTCGCTAGGGAACGCAGGTGTCATTAGAATCAAATCCTACCATACATTGTAAAATTCTGTGGTTAGAACCAAGCTTAACACACTATTTATGGTTTAAAGTCTCAACCTAAGGTCTAGATTACTTAGATTTAGGGTTTCAACCTTAGGGTTTATACCTAGGTTTAGATTTTTAGGGTTCGAACCCTAGTTAATGTGCAAATGATTTTAGTGTTAATTTAATAATTATAAAATATTGACTAATATTAGTGTTATGGTTAATATTTGTTAATAATCATTATGATGATAATTAATATTATGGTCTACTATTTATGATAAGACAGTACATTAGTATTTAATAATGATATCATTTTAATTTCTTATATATAATAACTATCATTAGGATCGATAATTTACTAATGCCTATGCATCCTAATATTTAACAATCCTAATAATGATGGGAATGGTAACAATGTTAATTTAATAATAATTGTCAACATTAGTGTTATAATTTATATTAGCTAATTTAGCAAAAATCATCATCATAATGGTAATGAATGGTGTGATCTATTATAAGTGATAATGTCTATGAATGATAGGTAAATGCTAATATCTAACATCTAATGGTCGTAATTTGCTTATATATAAAAAATTAATATTAACATATATAACTTGTTAATGGCTAAACAAAATTAATAATCAAAATAGTTATAGTATCACTAATTATAATAATAAAGTGAATGATTAGCTTTGAGAGAGAAAGCTGGCTTATAGCAGTTGACTTGGTAGCTCGACTTGATGCATCTGAGTTGGCCCAACTCCTTATGCAGCTCGACCGAGTCAAGTCGGTAGATAAGGCAGCCGAGTTGACTCGACATCATGCTCTCCCTTCTACTTCCTTCCTCTCTCTCTCTCTCTCTCTCTCTCTCTCTCTCTCTCTCTCTCTCTCTCTCTCTCCCTCCCTTTTTCTCTCTTTCTACTCTTTTTCTTTCTTGTTTTTTCCTTGCTAGAATCCTAGCTAGACTAGGCCACTCGACCCAGTCAACTCAGTTAGAAACCGAGTCGACTCGGTTCCAGCTGAACAGCAGCCCCACGCTGCTTCTCTCTCATTATTTCCCTTATTCTTTTCTTTCTTTTGTTTCCTCCCTGGGATGAACCGGACCGAAGTAGGCCCAACTTGGCTTGGACTCGGCAGCGTGTGCAGCGCTCCCACTCACACTCACACTCTCTTCCTTCTTCTCTCTATTCCTTTCCTTCTTCCCCTTTTTTTTAGGGATGTCTAGCAATGGACTGGTCCTGACCAGATGCTGCCTCGACTCAGGACGGACCTGGTCGATTCAGCAGCGACCCTTCCTCTCTCTCTTCCTTCTTCTTCTTCTCCTTCTTCCTTCCTTCATGACAGCGGCAACAGCTGTCCGCTTCTTCCTTTTCTTTCTCTTTTCTTCCTTTCTTTTTATCTTCCATCTCCGACCAATGGGAGCTCCAAATCTGACCAGAAATCGCTCCGAACCAGTGCGACTCGGCGGCTCGAACGGAGGAGATGATGGCCATTAATGGCGTCTTGAAAACTACTTCTCCTGCTTTCAATCTGCTTCATTCAGATGGTCCATATGGATCCTAGGAAGCTTGTAGATACTCTCTTTCGAAGTTTGAGGAAGGTTGGAGTGGTGGGTTCGAAGGGAAGGAGAGAACGGTCGTTTCTTTCATTTCAAACTGTTGTTAGTAATGGAGAGCCCTCAGCTCAAAAATACCCCCCTCTTATGGCTTGCCCTAATGTTGCTGGACCTTTGGATGAAAAACAAAGGGCTTGGAACGCATTGCTTTGCAACGTCCTTTACCTGTAGCCGGTAATACAAAACCGCCCACGGTTTTGATTTTGCTATAACTAAAAACCCCAAACCATGTGCATCGGATGGAGGAGACTCTCTTAAACAAACGGCTGAGATCAGCCAAAGACCCCTCACGCGGATCGTATAGCTGGCCTGACAGATGCTTTCCGTTTTTAGAAGCTGTGTTTGTAGGGCCGATTTGCACCTAGAATCGTGGGCACGTGTGGCTGAGTGGCTGCGCATGGGAAGCATGGTTTTAGTTAGAGCCATGCTGCGCACAAGATGGACAGTTTGGATTGATCAAAGCGATCACGTAGGTGGGCCACAGTTCACCGAGGAGGGACCTTGTCCGACCGTCTGATTTGGTGGAAAGAAATTCAAAAAGGAAAGAGGGAAATCCTTCCTCTTGCAGTTTTCCCACGGTCAGACGCGGTCTGACCGGGTCTCCTAGGTCCGGTGCACTGCAAGTTCACGCACTCCATGTGCATACGCGCTCCAGAGTGGGGCCCACAATGTTGATATTTGGAATCTGGCCCATTTATCAGATTCCATGGGTCCATGTATAACCCCTGACCAAAGATCAGGAAGATCAAAAGCTCAGGTGGACCACACTTTGTGATTCGGCTCTTATTGGTGGATTTTGAGGTGATCCAATGGTTGGATCACCTCGAAATTGAATGTCAATGGTTGAAAGGGTCCTAATGGGTCCCGTGTACATTCGAGACCCTCATAATGTATCACTATCTAATTAATATTAATTTTATTACTATTATTATTATCATTAATTATTTCCTTTTATTATTATTATTATTATTATCATCAATATTATCACTTACATATTTTGTCTTATATAATTTATATTATCATAGATTGTTGATACATATAAATTATATGAATATCAGTAAGTAAAGATTAATATATGTTATTTGTATATCATTTGTATGGTTACATATGTGTTAGATTTTGATTTTATATAAGTCGTTAAAATGTTTAAAATATGTTATTCATTATAAATTTTTCCAGTATATTTTATTTTTATGTATTATAAATTCTATAATTTGTAATTTATATTAATGATATTGTAAGTGTATGTATATAATATGGATTATGGTTGCATATCATTTTAATATGAAATTTTAAGTATTTATAAAGTATATAAATATCATTTCATAGTGTATATATTTATATTTTATTATTTTATTTATTATAAATGACTATTAACTAGGTAGATTACATAATACACATATATAATAAGTTATGTATATTAGATAATTATGACATATTACATATTCTGAATTGGATGACCAATCTAATGGTCGGATAATTCCACAATTGATCCTAAGTGCAGCCAATGTTTCCTATACAGGTTTAGGAAACTTTTGACATTTGCATTTATGACCCGATGGCTAACCTATGTAATTTAGCGGTTATCCATCCTATCCGGGTTGTGGATCTTATGTACTGCCGCAAGCCTCGATAAGTAGCTTAGATTGCAAGTTGGATGATTATACGAGACTAACCTATCCCAATAAATCAAGGCTCAATCCCAAGGTGGATTGACTTTAGACCTTACAGATTTATTGTGTTGTTCTAGCCCAAATTCAGACATTAAAAGCCATTAGAGTCCAGGGTTGATTGAACTCGGCTCTTAAGGGTTTATCATCACCATGGACCGTGAATCACTAAATGATGATTTGTAATATAAGCCACATGTGTTCCCACATTTGCTCGTATTTAATGGTAACACCTGAGTGATGAAAACACTACAAAAAATACATGTATTAGCGGCGTTTTTATCACAGGCGGCCATAACAAACCACCACTGTAGATAGAAATCAGTGGTGTTTTTATGTGGCCGCTAGTGTACAATGAAGCAATCGCCGCTGATTTTAAATGAAAAAAACAAAAGAGTCATTTTTACCCCACTTTCCCAAATCGCGCGCCTTATCCCCAAATCGCCCCTCTTCTCTCCCGCCTCTTCTCTCCCAAAACCCTTCCCCCCTCTTCTCTCCTCCATACAATAACTGACCGAAAGTCTTCTCTCTCCCTCTCTCTTTCCCTCTCCAATGTCTCTCGATCTCCATTTTCCAGTTAGGCCTCTCTTGATCTGGCTTCCATTTCCGTTGCTGGTTGAAGACGCTGATCTCTCAGCTGTTGCCCTCCTTCTCGTCAGAACAACACGTCAAAGTCTGAGAAGGCCTGCAAGAGGAAGTACGCTGATCTCTCGGCCGTGCCCTCCTCGCCGTAACACGCCCCTCTTTCTCTCTCTCTCTCTCTCTCTTAAGTCCAACTCATCCTACTCTAGAGCACCTAATCCACGGAAGGGTGTACGGAAGATTTCTAGAAGCCATAGCTGTTGCCATCTCAACCATTGGAGCTGTCAACAAAGTACCAGTACATTGCTCTTTTTTTTTCTTTTTCTTTTTTCCGCCATTTGATTCGTATCTATGCTTTGGAATGTATGGATAGGATTTCTTCTTCTTGTTCTTGTTCTTCTTCTTTTATTTATTTATTTGATGGGTCCTTTGAATTTTCTGTCTTGAGAAATGGGTTCTTAGTATTTTGGTTTTTGGGTCTATTTTTTTGCTTGATTTTTTAAGAAGATCCAGTCCATTCCTTTCATTTTACTGCATATATGGCTTGTGTTTGATGATCTGAACCGTTGGTTTATCATGGACAAATGTGAATGGATCATAGGCTGAAAATTACACTAACCACACAATTCTAACCATGTGAAAAAGTAGTGTACAAAATCACTAAAATGTAGTTAGTGGCTAGGATTATCTGATCAAGATGATGTTTGGTTAATGGTCCATTGGTGGACCTTAAGATGAATGAATGGCTCGGATTATCAATACATGTGCCAAATGTATGTAGGTGGATTGGGTCTTTTCCCTTCATTGAATATGATGTCTATTAGTACTATGACACAAGCACTGCTATGATGATAGAAAACCATAAAACGAGAATGCTCTGTTAGACGTTAATCCTCTGTGCTACTGGACATAGTTGTGATCCGAACCATTAAAATAATGATAGAAACTATGGATGGTCCATTATATCAATGTCTAAAATATGTCTATCCTTATAAAAACTGGGACAGTCTAGATGGTGTGGCATACATGTGTTCTACAAAGTGTAAAGGAGCTGCATACAACAAACAAATGCCCATCATATAGAGGCCATATAGGTCCAATGGATCTGATTTTACTTATTACTCCTCATCTAAGTTAGGGTCCAAAATAGGATGAGTTACTTCAACGGATCTGATTTTACCTAATTCTCCTCATCTGCTATTAAAGTCTTTATCAGCTCGCATATCTGATGAAGTAGAAGAGAAGGGTGAAGACCCTCCTGTCCCAGTCTCTTTACGTTCCCGCAGTGTAACGCCCTGAAATTCGGGGGTCGAGCATAACTCAGTTCCTGAGTTCCAAAACATCACTTATGCAACATATTTAATGATGGATGTATGTTGTCTGTATGAGTGCATAAAACATGGAATAGATTAAGCCAAATTGCAAATATGATTCAGGGATAAGTGAAGAACGCAAGCAGAAGACTTAATGAAATATATGTGTACTTGTGCAAATCTCTGAAATACATATACATACCAGGTCAAATACAAGTGTTGCTATCAAAATTACAAGTACCAAATTACATCATTTAATTCCTAAAAGAAATCCCGGCATCCCGCGCATCAGAACAAGGCTCACTAGAACCCGTCTGAAAACTGCATGAAAGAGAAAGTAGCCTCATCATCCTCGATCTCCCGCTCTGCCTCAGGGGTCTCATCAACATCCGCAGCTAAGACAGAGTCTGGTGGGTGTTTAACACCACCCCAGAACATGGGAGTGAGTGATCAACTCAGTGGAACAATAAAGCAAAGGTTAGCATGTTATCAGTTCAATCAAGCAGTAATGATAAAGCAGAACAATTAAACATGTCCTAAGTACTCTTGTTAATGCAGGGATGTATGCGGAATGATGCGTGCCCTCACGTGTACACCCTCAGCGTCTTCATCTTACGTTACGCATGACATCACCTCAAAGTGCGCCACATCTATAAAGCACATGCAAATGCGGTGCATGAATATGATTACCAAGTTGTTATTAGTCCTTTTCATACAGCAGGATTGGGAAGCTAAGATACCTTCCTCATATCACCATCCAAATAGTGATCCATTCTAGGGTAGTCAGTCCTAGACATCTCATACGATCATATGGTTGTAGGTCATTGCAAAGGGCTCGTCACCAATCAATGCACGCCTATCATACCTTCGTTACCACAATAAGGCTCGTCACCTTAATGCGGTATCCAGGCATGCTCGAGGTCACTACAAAGGGCTCGTCACCAATCAATGTAGGCCGACAGCACGAATATAGTGTCCCATACCACCATAATCGGCTCACAAGTTTGGTTGCTCACTGGTCACTACGGGGAGGCTCGTCACCCCAGAGTAGGCCGACAGCTCGACCACGGTGTCCCATACCACCATGTCCGGCTCATGAGTCTTAGCGGATCAAGGTACAATGGTTATTAGGATTTCATTGATAAGTTGGGTACCCTAGATTCAAACAGTAGCGTCCATACATGGTGAACATACATCAGAAAATCGGGTTACTTGACAAACTTGACTAGCACGAGTGCACGTTGGGTTGAACGACATAGAGTGCGCAAACATTCCGCGTGGCTAAACCACTGCCGACAACTCTAATACGACTCGGGTTCGTCTAATACGTCCTACGTGGTGAAAGCAACCTCAGTTATGATCTTAAGGTCGATTACCGATTTCTTGGACTAATGCATAGTCCCACACACATTCCACTACAACAGGAATTCGTATCTACAATTTAGAATAGTAATGGAACAACAACTCAAATCATGTAGTACACAAGCATTTAAAGAACATCAACTTAACATGGATTTAAGCATAAACAAGACTTGAAATTAAACAACAAGGAATGTAACTTGCATATAGGAAATCATACACACTAGTGGGAGAGTTGAGAATCGCTTCTCAACGCCCATACTAGGTTGGTATATCACACTTTAGATCATTCAGACATTTCTACAAACACTTAGAATACATAGTTCACATACATGACGTATGTTGTAATATACACATTTGGACAATTCCTTTTACCAAGGAGTTGTCGCACAAACATCTAGCATAAGTACACGACAAATAATCATGGCAAACACAGGTTCATATTTTATACGCATACGATACTTTATACATACACATAGAATACACAAATCTCAAAATAACACATGCATATCAGGAACGCAACATAAACATAACATTTGGCATGTGAAATCTCATCCATAACAAGAATAAATCATTCACTGGCATTGAAAGCCTTGAAAACCATAACCTATACGATTAAAGTCCACACCTTAATCCAGAAAAAAACACCGAGCTGATTTCAGACGATATGTCTTTGTCAACGGCGACAAGATAACCTAAAGCAAGAATAGAAATGAGCTACAATAACACAAAGAATATTCTAAGCTCTAAAATAGATTAGGGTTAGGTTAACTTACCCAAAGAAGAACTCAGAATCACCGAAATAACGATTCAAAAGTGAAGGTTCAAGGATGAAGAAGAAGAAGAAAGAATCTAAGATGATTCACCAACTTCTCTCTCACTTTCTCTCTCTTTTCCTTTCTCTTTCTTAGCTAGGGTTAGGAAATTCGTATGGAAAAGAGGGCTAGGGTTTTAAGGTCTATAAATAGGTCTAACATTGATGAAAATAACCCCAGGGCCAAGGTATACTTAGGGTATCACCAAAACAAGCCTCTCACGATCCAACGAAGCACTTCCGGTGGGCCTATTACCATGAAAGGTCGGACTTAAGCTCACTGACCATGGATCTAGGTCAAGCTGAGTTTTCGTACCGACCGGATCTTCAGATCAGCCGTGACGGACCACACTCAATTCAACGGTCACCAAATCTCGATCAGGCCCACAAGCACAAGGACATGCCCGGGCCACCTTTCCTGATCAGAGGGTGAAATTGGGTCAGAATCCAACGGTTAGATAGCTTAAAATCATCGCGCAAGCGACACGACTCAGATTTCATAAAATCTTATTGAATTTCCAACCGTTCCCACACTCTTCACTCCGGACTCAATCAAATCGACCCAGAACATCATCTGGACTTGATTTTTGAGGTGATGGTCAAGTCCAACATGGTGACCGCAACAGCCTAAGATCATCGCTATCGAACTTTCGATGCGCGGTCCAGGTTCGATCCAGAACTTTCAAAAATTCTCAAGAACAATTGGATGTAGCGATGAATCCCATATTTCAAAGTAACCTAGCGCTAACTAATCTACAGGTTTTGAGTCATGCAGATCCAATTTAAAGTGATTGATGTAAATTTCACAAGCAATCGAGTATAGCGCTAATTACCCCAAAAAACTACTAAGGAAAGAATAGAGTTAATACTCGGGTCTTGGCACAAAATTTTTCGAGTCATTACACGCAGGGTCTTCAAGATTAAGGTCTTGAGAAGATTCATTACTTGAATTGCATGCATCAAAGCTGTCAATGGATCGAGCATCTGAGTCATGTTAGGAGCAAAGACCATGGCAATATTTCTTACATTCATCTTGTTAGCTTCTTCCCCTTCGACAACATCTGCCATAAGATCAACGGCCCAGTTAAGGAGTGCAACTTGAGTTGGGAGGAGTAGTTTCACAAGTTCCACACTCTCTTCCTCTGTTTTACATTGCAGAACTTGTTTGGGGGAAAGGCCATCAAGTACTCCTGCAGGAAGCTCTCTGAACCATGCCTTAATTAGACCTGCTAGGCAATGAACATCAATGTCATCAGGTACAATGCCCTTGTTTAGATGGTCCCTCACATTTTCTTCCTTACTGTTCTCGGGATTAATCACATAGCAATTCTTTGTATACGGAAATGCAATTTATTGCATTGTGACTTTGTTTTTGGTTGAGATAGTTTATGTTATTTTTTGTGCATGTTGATATCATTGAGTTGGTAATAAAACCATAGTGTATCCTACAAGACCTCCATGAATTGTCTTACAAATGTTGTTCATATGTTATTCTAATGTTAATGTGCATGCAGAGTCACAGACAACATATCTCCATTTATTTACTGCAATAGTTTGTAAATCCCTCATAGCAATGCCATAAAAAGTGAAAAAGAAAAAGAAAAAGAAAAATCCTTACACTTCATATAGGGGTGGAAATCCCTCATTGCAATAGTTTGACTCGTGGCGTGATTTTTACTTGCTTATGTTGCAAAAGTTGAATCCATTGAAGTGGGGAATGTGCTCTAGTTACACTTCATATAGGGGTGTTGTCAGACTCGACCCGAATTCGCCTGTGTATATGTGTGTGTATGTGAGTATGCATCTCATTCATCTTGGTCTCGTGATCCTACAGGTCGAATCCCACCTGTGACCCTCGGATAGTGTTTGCGGTCATCCTGAAGTCTGGTCATGTAGACCTGACTCGAATCGAGCCGAAACCTGTGCCATCTTATCCGCTTTGTCGTTGCGATTCTGACGCTGCGTCTTGTGCATTCATCCGATGTATAGATTATAAGTTGTGTGCATTTCATTTTTTGCCCTTGATCATAGTCATGTGGCCCACCTAGGGATAGTGCACATATTTCTAGGTAGGTCTCATCTCTTGGCACTATTTCCAACACACAAAACACACACACACACACACACACACACACACACACACACACACAACCTAAGTCCTATTCTTACACCACCTACCTCTAAACACTACCCACAAGCCTAGAAAACCTACTAACCATATAACTTTGGTTGTATCTCCCTATTGCAATCATCATTCTTCTCTAACCAAGGTAAGAGAGAAATGATTACTAGCTTAAAAGAGGTTTCTCTCTCTTTCCCTCTCATTTCTCTCTCTCTTCTCTTCTTCCCTAGCAACTTCCTTCCATTATTCCAGCCCATCTTCCCTCCATTCCAGCCCCATTTCCCCTCTAATCCTCCAAATCTAACCATCTAAATCCAATCTCACCCATTGATATGGATCCCTTGGTGCACTAGGAGCTAGGAGGTCCAAGTTTGGAGCAAAGTTTGGAGCAATCTAAGGTGGGTGTACTCCGAGGACTTAGGATTTCTATTTTCATGTTCTTAGATCTCTTATATATATATATATATATATATATATATATATATATGGGAAGTGTAGGACCCACCAATTAATGGTAGAGATCCTACATCATCCCTTAGTTGTGGCCAAAGGGCCTATTTGATGCATGCATGCCTAAGCATGGAGTTTTCCCTTTATGGACCCCCATCATGGAGGATTATTTAGATTCCATGGAATGATAGGTCATTTAGACCTTAGAATCATGGTTGGGATGACATCCCAACCATTGATCTTGAATCTATGACATACATGTGGTCGATCTTTATTGTAACATATGAATAGAAGGAATGTATGGTGTGATTGATGAAGAGGAGGGCCTCAATATGACAGAGCCCCTCCTCTTATGGCTGATTCTTTATTTTTCCTTTATGATAGAATTCTGATCTTGCATGTGTGGCCCACCTTGTAGGCCACTAAAAATCCAGACCAACCATGGAGCTTGGACGCCCATAGCGGACCATCCTTAGACATGTGGCCCCAAAATCAACCTAAATGGGACACATGCAAGGGGTATTTGATGATGGGGAAGGTTTGGACATTTGTGGGGCCCACTGGGGTGGTCCACCAAATAAATTTCTTAGGTTAAATTCCATGGCAAATAATGTTTATATTTTAATTCTTTCAATTACATGTTGCTGTCCAAATCTATCGGGACAGATTTTTTGGCCAACTTGAGGCAAGGATTTAGGGCTTTTGGTGGGGAATTGTATACCAAGTGAAATATGATTTTTAAATATGGGTATCCCACCTATAATCATGCCAAATTCTAGCCCCAATTGGCCTCATTTGGGTCCCCAGAAGGGTGGGCCAATATGGGTACTTGTTGAGTTTTCTGCTATAATTCCAGCAAGATTGTAATTTGGAAATGTAAAATTATAAAATCGTTTCTGACTAGGTAGCCACTTTGGTGGACCCCAACTTCTAGTACATATATGAGAGAAGTTTTAAATTTAATTTTCCCAATTTTTGGACATCCAAGGCCCACCCCATTGGGTGCTCGATCATGATCTATCCAGAATTCTGCACTTGGCAGAATTTCTGGACAGATTGTAATTCTCAATTTAAATAAAATAATTTTGAGCATCTAGAAATCATAAAAATTTACAGGGAGGTGTTTCGCCCATGTTAGGATCCACCTACTAAATTTTAGGGTCAACGTACCCCTTTTCACACCGTGGAAAGGGCTGGACCAGACCACCACGTTGGGACATCCAGCTTAACCAGATTTTTTGGATAGTCTGTTTTATTTAAATTAATTAAAATACTTTTGACCATTAAAAAATTAAAAACTTTTGTGGAGGTGTGGCCCACCTATGGGAGGACTGTCCTACAAATTTTCAGGGCCATCGGGCTCCTGTACTGCCCGTCGTGTGGCCCGGAGTGGCCCACTAGGCAGGGATGCCCAGGCTGGGGTGTCCGGCCTTGGCTGGCCCTCCAGCCAACCTTATGGGCCCACCTAAATGTGCTGTATAGGTGACTTGACCATTCATGTGGGGTCCTTAGGGGAATTGACCATCTTCCCCTTTGGTACCACTAATTGGGTCCCATGGGATGAGTTTTTTTGGGCCAAATACTCGGGCCCGTAGAGCTGCTACATATGGGATATCCCTGTCTTGGGCTGCTACTGGGGCAGCATTCCAACGGCATGACCCACTTGAAGTGAGTGTTGTATATCCCCTTCTCATCTGGTGGGACCCACAATGATGTGTGTGGGCCATCAGGGATTAAATATACTATAAAATAAATCTATTGTTGGGTTCCAACCAACTCAGAAAATGGGTGGGCTAGGATTTGGCATTGGGTCCAATACTGCTACTCATAAGAGTTATTCTGGGACAGCATGACCCACCAAATTTGAGGATGAATTAATCTGTTATTTTGCTATTTTTCTTCAGTATTTTTAGGTTTAATTAGGGCCCATCTGAGGCCCACTCAAGTTGGGTTTTTATTAGAATGATGTATGTGGTTAATTAACTAGTTCCTTAGGCCTTTTCAGACTAGAACCTTCTATGTAGGACCAATGACCTTTGGGCCTATACTCACCTACCTATTGTGATGGGTTAGGGGCTATAATATGCAAGTAGTTGGGCTCTTGGCTGCCCACTAAATTGACTCTGTACTTCGGCTAAAAAGTGAGGCCCAACTCACTTGTGTTAAATGTGAAATTTACCCATATGGATGAACTACTGGGCTGCCCATGAAACCACCACAATATATCGATTTACGACCCTCATGGTTAGGCCTAAACCTTACTTGAGGGCCCACCATATTGCCTATGAGTTGGGCTTTGTGTATAGCCCATTAGGCCATGGATTACTTGGGCCTTGGACCTTACTTTTCTGCGTAGCGGGCTATCTTTTGGGACCTAGTTGAGGTTAGATGTCCTCCTTGGTGGCCATAAGGTAGGCCCATAGGGCCCTTCTAGGTGGTTGAAGGCCCACCTTGGACCTGGCTAGGACCGTTTCCTCCATTAAGGCCTTATAACTCTCTTAGCTCGTGGGTCACCCCAAAGTGTTGGGCCCCCACTAAAGGACTTCACTTCTCCTTAGAATACCTGTCTATATATCTAGACCTCATCCCTCTTTGGGAAGGAGGAATATATTCTATAGGTAGCACACTTACATCATTATGACCCATATACATCATCTGTGTGTATTGATTGCATTGTGTGGTGGTTATAGAGGGATGGAGTTTCTCCCCTTGTACACATTGGGTGGCTGAAGCTAGTGCATGATTTGTATGCGTGACTCATGCATTAGCATTACATTTCATGATGATGCCACCCTTGCTTCATCAGGGCCTTGCCTCCATAGGGATATTCGTGGATGATCGTATGTGTGGACACCAAAAATGATACTTGAGCATAGCGGGTGCATAGAATGTCCATGGGTGAAATTTCTAAAACTTTCATGGTACCAAGGATCTGCTCTAACACCGTGACCGGGTGGAAACATGAGCACACGAGGGCCTTACACCTTTAGGCCGTGACTCTCACTATCGTGTAGTCAGTTGGATGGGAATGTGGCCTTATCCGCCTGTGAGGGAGGGCAATATTAGGCTGAGTCTGACCAACTCGTGAAATAGGTCCACTGCCGTCGAGCCTTGTTGGTAATTGGTTGTTCACAAGCAGGTAGTGAGGTTTCTTACGCTCATTTAGCTGTGCGGGTCTGTAGAGTGGCAGTCATTCCGTAATGTAATAGACCCCAGTGATTTCCTTATGATTGAAAATGTACTAGATATGTGGATTGGTTATGAGCACTAGCATTACTTTGCATCGGATTCGCACCGGCTGCATAAGCCCTTTCATGCATTGCCTTAGTATAGCACCAAATACTCATTGCATCATATTCATGATAAGCCTTGGTAAGGCTAGTGATATTGTCATTGAGCATATTTCTCTTCTTGTTCCTCCTTCCATTCTTCTGTGCACCATTGTCACACACTTTCCCCATCCTCTAAGCTTCTATAAGCTTATGCACAATTGATGCATGCAGGTGATCGTAGGCAGGTGTCGTAACGGCAGAGCTTGGAGTAGAGTTGAACTTGAGGACTCCAGTATTGCTGACTTTTCTCTCATTTTCGATTATCTCATGTATGTCCTTTTGGACCTTATGAAAGCTTATAAAAGTTTAAATTCTTAGTGGAATTTGTGGTGTGTGCCTTGCGATTCTTAGATATACTTGCTATGATTTTGGGTATGCTCGTATTGGAAATGACTATATTGTTTATGAAAATCCTCCTTGTAGGATCCCAGGATCGGAACCTGCCTCAGGTGTGACGCCCTATCACTGTTGCACATGTGGGGGGGCACACATGGGCGAACGCTGATGTGGGCTTAGCCCAAGGGCCTGAGTGAGCTACTAGTGGTTGGCAGGCTATTATGCTAGTAGGCTACTGTGCATGTAGTGGGAAGTTGAACTTGTCCCACACCGGAAGCACTGTCCGAAGTAATGGTGGTTATATTTATTGTTCGGACCTTCCTTGTACGAGACCTTTTAGGGGCAACCCCGAGAACAAAATCGTGCAAGCACTGCCCAGAGCAGACAATATCATACAATTTTGGTTGGGCCGTTACAAATAGTATCAGAGCTAAGGACGGCTCTGCCCTTAATGGGGGATATTGTGACACCTCGTCACTGTTGCACATGTGGGCGGACGCTGATGTGGGCGGGGCCTAAGGGCCTGGGTGAGCTACCAGTGGTTGGTAGGTTACAATGCTGACAGGCTACTGTATATGCAGTAGGAGGTTGAACTTGTCCCACATCGAAAGCGCTGTCAGAAGTAATGGTGGTTATATGTGTGGTTCGGACCTTCCTTGTACGAGGCCTTTTAGGGGCGACCCCGAGAACAAAACTGTGCAAGCTGTGCCCAAAGCGGACAATATTGTACAATGTTAGTCGGGTCGTTACATCAGGAGCCAAGAATGGGGTACTGTGAAGGCTGTTGTGGCCAGAACCGGCCATCGGGTTCCTTGTGAGTCCGATTACCGAGTTTGGGGCGTGACAAGAGTTAGTATCATAACATAGCTAGTAATTCTGGAATAACTTAGGATAACATTGCATTATGCTAAGAGCATAAGACTAGTAGTGTCTCGAGACCCTTCCCTTCACTCCGTATTAAGCCTGTAATTGTCGTGATTCCTTGCGTCGTCGTTATTTTGTAGATGATGCTGCCTAGACGTGGCACCCGTGGCCATGGCGCCCGAGGTCGTGGTGCCCGTGACCTAGAGGTTGAGAGAGCAGAGTTTTGGTGGAGATCGGAAGAGAAGAGCTCCAGCCGGCAGTTACAGGCAGCACCGTCAATAGAGATGGAGGGGCAGATCAGGGTATCAACAGCCTACAACTTAGTTAGTAGCTTCTTCATCATCATCAATACTGCCAGCCGCTTCATCTTTCGGCCCATTTTTCGGTGTTTGCTTCGGGAAAGAACAGGTTAGGCATCAAAGACGTGATTGCCCTCTCCCCATACAGTAGCAGAGGTCACCGTAGTTGCCTCCTCCTCATCCTGGGGCTCCTCCTCAGCAGCAGAGGTAGCCAGGCAGACCTCCTCAGTAGAGACAGCAGCAGCAGTAGAGGGGATATCCTCATGTTTAGTCCCTAGGACGAGTGTGTATCGCAGCCCAACAGGCACAGAGTCAGGACCCCCAATCTCTGGTTTGCTTCCTCTACCAGCTCAGGGTCGATTTTATCCCACACAGCAGGCGTCAAGCCAGGACCTGTAGTCATCGACTGGTGGAGTCGTCGAGGGTATTCTTCTTGCTTCTACTTACATTGCTCATGTTTTATTTGATTCTGGTGCCTCCCATTCTTTTGTGGCTGAGTAGTTTTGTCGATTGACCGATATTCCATTGGAGTCCATGTCTGAGGCCTCGGCAGTCTCGTCTCCCATGGGGAAGTATGTTGTGTTGACCTGTCACTGTCCTTCTTGCTTGGTGTTAGTGGGCAAGATGTTCCATCCTGTCGATCTGTTCGTGATGCCGCTGTTAGGCTTTGATGTTATTCTGGGTATGGACTGGCTTGCGGAGTATCGTGCTATCTTGGATTGTGCCGCAAGGGTCACGTTTCACATTCTTGGCTTGCCAGTATTCCAATTTGTTACCGAGCTCAGGGGAGAGCCGTTATTCAGTTTCTTGGCTTCTGTGGTCAAGGATTTTAGGACAGAGTGTATTGAGCAGCTGCTAGTTGTTTGCGAGTACCCGGATGTGTTTCAGGAAATCCCGAGTTTGCCGTCACGTCGAGAGGTGGAGTTTCAGATTGATTTAGTGCCCAGTACTGCGCCCATCTCGAAGGCCCCCTACCGAATGACACCATTGGAGTTGAGGGAACTGCAAGAACAGTTGGATGAGCTCTGGGAGTTAAGTTTCATTCATTGCAGCAGTCCACTTTTGGGAGCCCCGGTATTGTTTGTAAAGAATAAGGATGATTCGCTGCAGCCCTTTGTGGACTATCGTGAGCTCAACAGAGTCACCATCAAGAACCGATATCCGCTTCCCCGTATTGATGATCTGTTCGATCAGTTGCAGGGTGCATAGTATTTTTCCAAGATAGACTTGCACTTCGGTTACCATCAGATTCGAGTCCGAGAGGAGGACATTCTGAAGATGGCTTTTTGGACATGCTATGGTCACTTCGAGTTTCTGGACATGTTGTTTGGACTGACCAATGTGTCCGCCGTATTCATGCAGCTGATGAACGAGGTCTTCCGGTCTTTCCTCAATCAGTTCGTGGTGGTATTCATTGATGATATTCTTGTATATTCGAGGACCCGGGAGGACCATGTTGAACACTTGCAAATTGTACTAGAGACCCTCCGTGCCCACTAGCTGTATACGAAGCTGGAGAAGTGCGAGTTTTGGCAGGAGGAGGTGAAGTTCCTCGATCATGTTGTGACGAGGAAGGGTGTTGCTACTGGACCCCTTGAAGATTGATGTAGTGCGTCAGTGGGGCCAGCCCATAAACGCGTCCAAGATCTGTAATTTCCTTGGTCTAGTAGGATATTACTGACGGTTTATCAAGGGTTTCTCCCGTATTGCAGCACTGCTGACCTGGTTGACGCGGAAGGGCGTTAAGTTCGTCTTGAGTGGTGCTTGCGAGGAGGCATTTACGGAGTTGAAGGACTACCTCACGTCTGCTCCTATTCTCACTCTTCCTGATGGGAGTGAAGGTTTTGTTATTTTCACCGAGGCCTCTAGAGTTGACTTAGGTGCTATACTGATCCAGCACGGGAAGCTAGTGGCGTATGCCTCGTGCTAGCTTAAGGTCCATGAACTAAACTACCTCACCCATTATTTGGAGCTTGCAGCGGTCGTCTTCGCACTAAAGGTGTGGAGGCATTATCTTTATAGGGTTAGGTTCGAGCTCTTCTCGGATCATAAGTGCTTGAAGTATTTATTTTTACAGTCGGAGTTGAACCTACGTCAAAGGCGATGGATGGAGATATTGAAGGACTATGATTTCGGCCTTCAGTACCACCCGGGCAAGGCAAATGTGGTGGTAGACACGCTCAGCCGTCAGCCACGAGGCCTAGTGGCATAGATGATGGTGCGTGAGTGGCATATGCACGAGGATGTTTTAGAGTATGACTTTGAGTTCAGTTTATAGTCTTCCATTGTTCAGCTTTTGAGCTTGTCGATTCAACCCTCTTTGGTAGCTAGGGTGATCGAAGCTCAGCAGACAGATGAGTCACTTCAGGAGTACTGAGCAAAGGCCGCGTCCGTGGGGCAATCAGATTGACAGATTGGTTCCAATGGTAGATTACGCTTCAGAGGCCGATTATGTGTCCCAGACATGTTAGAGTTGCGTCATGATCTGATGACCAAGGCACACTGATCGAGACTTACTATTCACCTGGGCTCCACGAAGATGTATCATGATATGAGGAGGTAGTATTTTTGGCAGGGGATGAAGCACCAAATTGCTAGTTTTGTGGCCAAGTGTGACACATGCCAGTATGTCAAGGCCGATCATCAGATACCCCCTGTTCCCTTACAGTGGTTAAGCATTCCAGAGTGGAAGTGAGAGCATGTATCGATGGACTTCATCGCAGGTTTGCCGAGCACTCAGCGCGGTCATGATACCATCTGGGTTATCGTGATCGTTTGACAAAATAGGCTCATTTCATTCCAGTGCGTGCTTCCTGCTCTATGGATTGGCTTGCAAAGGTGTTCATTGAGGAGATAGTGAGAACGCACGGCGTCCCAGTTTCAATCGTTTCAGACCGAGACTCCAGATTTACGTCTCAGTTTTGGAGGGGTTTTCGACAGGCGCTCGGGGTCACTTTATGTCTCAGCACCGCTTATCATCCATATACAGATGGGCATACCGAAAGGGTCAATCAGATCCTTGAGGATATGCTTAGAGCTTGTGTGATCGACTTTGCGGGGAGTTGAGATGAGCATATGCGCCTTGCCGAGTTCGCGTACAACAACAGCTATCAGGTGACTATCGGCATGACTCTTTTTGAGGCACTTTATGACATACCGTGCAGATCTCCTAGTTGTTGGACCAAGGTAGGAGAGCGTCGTCTCTTAGGTCCCGAGCTTGTGGGGCAGACGTCAGAGGCTATCGATGTTATTAGGCAGAGGATGCGCACAGCTCAGAGCTGACAAAAGAGTTTTGCTGGTCGTTAGCGTCGACCCTCGAGTTCGCAATCGGGGACATGTATATCTCAAGGTCTCGCCTATGAGACCCGACCCGAATTCGCATGTGTGCATAGGTTTGTGTGAGTATGCATCTCGTTCATCTTGGTCTCGCGGTCCTACCGGTCAAACCAAGTGACCCGCGACCCTTGGATAGTGTTTGCGGTCATCCTTAAGTCCAATCATGTAGACATAACTCGAATCGAGCCGAAACCTGTGCCATCTTGTCCACTTCGTTGTTGTGATTCCGACGCCGCATCTTGTGTGTCCATCCGATGTATATATCATAAGTTGTGTGTATTTAATTTTTAGCCTTTGATCATGGTCATGTGGCCCACCTAGGGATAGTGTGCACGGATTTTTAGGTAGTCCCATCTCTTGGCACTATTTCTAATACACACTACACACAGACACACTACCTAATTCCTATTCTTACACCACCTACCTCTAAACACTACCCACAAGCCTAGAAAACCTACTAACCATATAACTTTGGTTGTATCTCCCTATTGCAATCATCATTCTTCTCTAACCAAGGCAAGAGAGAAATGATTACTTAGCTTAAAAGAGGTTTCTCTTTCTTTCCCTCTCATTTCTCTCTTTCTCTTCTCTTCTTCCCTAGCAACTTCCCTCCATTATTCCAGCCCATCTTCCCTCCATTCCAGCCCCATTTCCCCTCTAATCCTCTAAATCTAACCATCTAAATCCAATCTCACCCATTGATATGGATCCCTTGGTGCACTAGGAGCTAGGAGATCCAAGTTTGGAGAAATCTAAGGTGGGTGTACTCATAGGATTTAGGATTTTTATTTCCATGTTCTTAGATCTCTTTTTGTTATATGGGAAGTGTATGATCCACCAATCAATGGTGGAGATCCTACATAATCCCTTAGATGTGGCCAAAGGGCCTATTTGATGCATGCATGCCTATGCATGGGGTTTTCCCTCTCTAGGCCCCCATCATGGAGGATTATTTAGATTTCATGGCATAATAGGTCATCTAGACCTTAAAATCATGACTAAGATGGCATCCCAACCATTGATCTTGAATCCAGGACATTCATGTGGTGGATCTTTGTTGTAACATATGAATAGAAGGAATGTATGGTGTGATTGATGAAGGGGAGGGCCTCAATGTGGTAGAGCCCCTCCACTTGTGGCCAATTCTTTATTTTTCCTTTATGATAGAATTATGATCTTACATATGTGGCCCACCTTGTAGGCTAACAAGAATCCAGACCAACCATGGAGCTTGGACGCCCATAGCGGTCCATCCTTAGATATGTGGCCCCATGATCCACCTAAATGGGACACATGCAAGGGGTACTTGAGGAAGGGGAAGGTCTGGACATTTGTGGGACCCACTGGGGTGGTCCACCACACAAATTCCTGGGGTTAAATTCCCTAGCAAATAATGTTTATATATTAATTCTTTCAATTACATGTTGCTGTCTAAATCTGTCTGGACAGATTTTTGGGCCAACTTGAGGCCAGGATTTGGGTCTTTTGGTGGTAAATTGTATATCAAGTGAAATATAATTTTTAAAGATGTGTATCCCACCTATAAGCATGCCAAATTCCAACCCCAATTGGCCTCATTTGGGTGCCCAGAAGGGTGGGCCAATATGGGTACTTGCTGAGTTTTCTGCTGTAATTCCAGCAAGGTTGTAATTTGGAAATGTAAAATTATAAAATAGTTTCTGATCAGGTGGGTCACTTTGGTAGACCCCACATTGTAGTACATATATGAGATAAGGTTTAAATTTATTTTTCCCAATTTTTGGATATCCAGGGCCCACCCCATTGGGTGCTCAATCATGATCTATCCATAATTCTGTACTTAGCAAAATTTCTGGACAGATTGTAATTCTGAATTTAAATAAAGTACTTCTAATTATCCAAAAATCATGAAAATTTATATAAAGGTGGTCCACCTATGGTAGGACCCACCTATAAAATTTAGGGTCAACGGACCCCTGTGCACACCGTGCCAAGGGCTGGACCGGCCCACCACGTCAGGACGTCCAGATTAACCAGATTTTCTAGATAGTCTGTTTTATTTAAATTAATTAAAATACTTTTAACCATTCAAAAATTGTAAAATTTTGTGGAGGTGTGTCCCACCCATAGACGGACCATCTTAAAAATTTTTCGGGCCATTGGGCACCTTTAATACCCGTAGTACGACCTGGAGTGGCCCATCAGGCAGGGACACCTAGGCTGGGGCGTCCAGCCTTGGCTGGCCCTCCAGCGTACCTTATGAGCCCACCTAAATGTGTTGTATATCCCACCATCCATTCATGTGAGGTCTTTAGGCGACATGACCATCCTCCCCTCTGGTAGCCACTAATTAGGTCCCATGGGATGAGTTTTTTCTGGCCAAATACCCGGGCCCATAAAGCTGCCTACATATGGGATATCTCTGTCTTGGGCTGCTACTGGGCCTGCATTCCAATGGCATGGCCCACTTGAAGTGAGTGTCGTATATCCCCTTCTCATCTGGTGGGACCCACAATGATGTGTGTGGGCCATCAGGGATTAAATATACTATAAAACAATTTTATTGTTGCGTTCCAACCAACTAAGAAAATGGGTGGGCTAGGATTTGGCAATGGGCCCAATACTGCTACCCATAAGAATTATTCTAGGGCAGCATGGCCCACCAGATTTGAGGATGGATTAATCTGTTATTTTGCCATTTTTCCTTCAGTATTTTTGGGTTTAATAAGGGCCCATCTGAGGCCCACTCAAGTTGGGTTTTTATTAGAATGTTGTATGTGGTTAATTGACTAGTTCTTTAGGCCTTTTTGGACTAGAACCTTCTAAGTAGGACCAATGACCTTTGGGCCTATACTCTCCTACCTATTGTGATGGGTTAGGGGCTATATACAAGTAGTTGGGTCCTTGGCTGCCCACTAAATTAACCCTATACTTGGGCTAAAAAGTGAGGCCCAACTCACTTATGTTAAATGTGAAATTTGCCTATATGGATGAACTACTGGGCTGCCCATGAAGACCACCACAATATATGGATTTACAACCCTCATGGTTAGGCCTAAACCTTGCTTAAGGGCCCACCATATTGCCTATGAGTTGGGCTTTATGTATAGCCCATTAGGCCATAGATTACTTGGGCCTAAACCTTACTTTTTATGCATGGTGGGCTACCTTTTGGGACCTAGTTGAGGTTAGATGTCCTCCTTGGTGGCCATAAGGTAGGCCTATAGGGCCCCTATAGGTGGTTGAAGGCCAACCTTGGACTTGGCTAGGACCGTTTCCTCCATTAAGGCCTTATAACTCTCTTAGCTCGTGGGTCACCCAAAAGTGTTGGGCCCCCACTAGAGGACTTCACTCCTCCTTAGAATACTCGTCTATATATCTAGACCTTGTCCCTCCTTAGGAAGGAGGAATATATTCTACAGGCAACTCACTTATATCATCGTGACCCATATGCATCATCTGTGTGTATTGATTGCATTGTGTGGTGGTCATAGAGGGATGAAGTTTCTCCCCTTGTGCATATTGGGTGCATGAAGCTGGTGCATGATCTGTATGTGTGACTCATGCATTGACATCGCATTTCATAATGATACCGCCCTTGCTTCATCAGGGCCTTGCCACCACAGGGATATTCATGGATGGCCATATGTGTGGACATCGGAAATGATACTTGAGCATACTGGGTGCATAGGATGCCCATGGGTGAAATTTTCAAAACTTCTATGGTACCAAGGATATACTCTAACGCAGTGACCAGGTGGAAACAGGAGCGCACGAGGGCATTATACCTTTAGGCCACGACTACCACTGTCGTGTGGTCGATTGGATAGGGATGTGGCCTTATCCGCCTATGAGGGAGAGCATTATTAGGCTGAGTCTGACCAGATCATGAAATGGGTTCGCTGCCGTCGAGCCTTGTTGGTGATTGGTTGTCCACAGGCAGGTAGTGAGGTCTCTTATGCTCATTTGACTGTGCGGGTCTGTAGAGCGGCAGTCATTCCATAGTGTAATGGACCCTGGTGATTTCCTTATGATTGGAAATGTACTTGATATGTGGATTGGTTATGAGCACTAGCATTACTTTGCATCGCATTCGCACCGGCTGCATAAGCCATTTCATGCATTGCCTTAGTATGGCGCCCGGTACTCATTGCATCGTATCATGATAAGCCTTGGTAAGGCTAGTGATATTGTCATTGAGCATGTTTCTCTTCTTTTTCCTCCTTCCATTCTTCTGTGCACTATTTTCACACACTTTCACTACCGTCTAAGCTTCTATAAGCTTATGTATGATTGATGCGTGCAGGTGATCCTGGGTGGGTGTCGTAGCGGTAGAGCTTGGAGTAGAGTTGAACTTAAGGACTCCAGTGTTGCTGATTTTTCTCTCCTTTTCTATTATCTCATGTATGTCCTTTTGGACCTTATAAAAGCTTGTAAAAGTTTAAATTCTTAGTGGATTTTGTGGTGTGTGCCTTGTTATTCTCAAATATACTTGTTGTGATCTTGGGTATGCTCGTATTGGAAATGATTATATTGTTATGAAAATCCTCCTTGTAAGATCCTAGTATCGGAACCTGCCTTAGGTGCCAAGAATGGGGTACTATGGAGGCTGTTGTGGTCAGAACCGGCCATCGGGTTCCTTGTGAGTCTGATTACCGAGTCTGGGGTGTGACAGGTATTGTTGTGTGTAGAGTAGGTATATGATTCCATTCTATGAAATTTGGTGGCATATTTTATTTACTGTTGGATTTGACCATGATCAAGTAATCTCTTTCAGTTTATTTTAATGTTCATTGGGTGAAATAGCTTTCCATCATTTGATAAAGAATGGAAAAGGTTCCAAAGTCATTCATGGAAGTACATGTAAAACTATTAGCATTATGAGGATTAAATCGATTGTTGGGAAGGTGTGTGCTTTCTATGTGGAATCTCAGAATAGATGATCTTCAATTTTTCATTTTTCCAATTCATAGTGTCGATTTCTTTGCATTCTCTGCAATTGACAATGTATAATTTTACATCACAAATGTTGAATGAACATCTGGCTTGGGGAAGGTGGATGAGTTACATCCTGACTTGATAGTAGACCCTCTTGGAATCTTGCATCCTGCAAACAAATTAACTCATCAACTTCCATTGGTAAAACTTCAGCCTGTTGCCACTTCCCTTGAACCACCCAATTATTTTGCACAGGTCGTGACAATGTGTTTGTTACAGGTCAGTGCATACTCATCCTTTGCAAGGATGGTGGGAGTTGGAATTGGTTTGGAGAAACAAAGAAGGAGAATGGATCCCATGAGTAATGAACCGTAGTTCACAAACTACACTGGAGATTTCATTAGCACAGTTGATTACATATTTTACACAGGTAAATTTCCTTGTTGCAAGATGACTTTTCCTGAGCTTTCTTTCCCTTTCTCTTGCCTTTAATTTCTATATTTTGTCATTTTTTATTTATATATATGGTTCAGATATTGATAAAAACTTCTACTAGTTGGAGCTTTGTGATCCAACACATATGGTGAGCACTGAAAGTTCAGCAAAGCCAGCGAGTTTACCGTGAATGATGGTCACAATTCAATTAAAATTTAGCACGTGTGTAGAGAACAATTCAATGGGAAAAAATATGATCTTGGATGATTCAAAGTCAACATGGTATTATCTATGGATTAGTAGAAAAAAAAATTAAACAACTTAGGATCTAGGTTGGGATAATTTCACCAAGCTCTAATTTGAATTTGGGAGATAAATTTTACATATAAGATAAATTCATCCAGTGACTCAAAATTTGATTCTGAAAGACAAATTTCAGCAGTAAGAAAAATCCAGCAGTATAGAAATCTTTTTTGAAAAATTGATGAAAAAACATCAATATATAAACATAAAAAAGGCGTGTTGCTGGCCGAAAATGGAATAAGTTGAATTATATAGGGAGACAAATTCACCAAACAGCTGGCCAAAGCCTAGTTTAAATATCATATTCTAATAACCTGAAATTCAAGTTGGTGTTGAGAACATAGAATGAACCAGGTGCAACATGGTGGGTTCATTGGGTCAGTATTAAGGTGAAATTGGTGCAATTCTATGGTGGCCATTTGCAAATTAGGTGTGAGGAGACATCAAGAATCTTTAAGCAAGATTGTAGATGGATTCGAGTTTTTAAGTTTTTGAACCATGGATGAGCTGCTACTAAAATTTCTTGGAGTGCGTTTGGATGGGTCGCAAACTAAAACTTACATTAAAATGATGTCCTAACTACCCGACTGGTGGGCATCTAATGGGCAACTAGAATGAAAAATAGTCAATTGTTCGAATCAAACAAATCCATCTAATGGGCAACACTATTGCTGAAGCCAGGGCCATGCTGGATGGCATCTTAATCTATAGCGAGATGGGTTCACTACAAAAAATACATGTATTAGTGGTGCATTATAATATTTAGCTTTATTGGGGCCTCTGTAAATGCCAACTTCTCATATTGCAGGTTTTCTCAAAATTTTCTACAGCAACAGAACAACTGTTACCAACATCAACTGATAAACTTGTTGAGGGTCAAATATTGCATATCAGACCCAATTATTACCTGAATTTATGGACATGATACTATTTAATGCACCAGTTTAATCGTGTTTGTGATGCAAGGTGTATTTATGAGCATGGACTGAAAAAGGATGCTAAAAGCATGGATTTAACGTTCAGAATGCACCAAGGCAAGGGACGGACTCCAGGGGACAAAGATCCAAGAAATTACATGCCAGGGGTCCGAGAAAATTGAGAAACTGAAGCTCAAGTGGCCTGAAAGTCAGCCAGAATGCAAGATCACTGGGTTTCCATCATCTGTTTGGCTCGAAACTTTATACATGGCTCGAGGACCAAGAACTAACCGTACACGTCAAATTTCAGCCATTGGATCCTCGTGAAAGTGGCTGAACTAACAGATCAGTCCATAAAATCATGATTTAGGGCCCACCCGCTATCTAGATACGCTTTAACTTCGGCCCCCACGGCTCAAATGAAATGGGGAACAAGATGGATGGTGTGGATTTCTCATAATCATTGTACAGTGTACATAGTACACTTTTTGCACTAAGAGTGCATGGCAACAG
Source organism: Magnolia sinica (assembly GCF_029962835.1). Lineage (NCBI taxonomy): Eukaryota > Viridiplantae > Streptophyta > Magnoliopsida > Magnoliales > Magnoliaceae > Magnolia > Magnolia sinica. The sequence continues at coordinate 58,269,198 of NC_080575.1, read as the reverse complement.
GGACGTCTCTTCTTCAAAACAAACAGAACTCTGTTTCTGGTATGAACAGAGCCTGCGGATGATCTCAGTGGGCCATCATCATGGTCCAAATGCTCAATCTGAGCCGTCCATCATGCAGAGGGGTTCGATTTACCCAAACCCATGTTGATATTATATACCCATGCACCCATACATGCTGGTTTCAACGGTCACAAACGGACAGCCCTGCACTGATTGCAGCGTGATTACCACCTTGGCCGCATCCATAACATTCCAAAGCCGGACACATCTAGCTGAAATTTTGTTGTAAAGACAATTGACGCAGTGGATTTCGAAGATACCAAGTACGTGGACCCCACCAACTCTCATCAGAGCCTTCCGTTTCGGTCTCTGCTGCGGAAGCTTGAACAGGGACTTGCGGCCGATCTCTTTGGGCCAACACCGTGCATCAACGGTCAGATCTGAACCGTTTATGAGACTCAAACCGCTCCTCTCACTTAGGCCTAGGTGGATAGATTTCAGAATGCATCGGAGATCGGTTTTTGATCGTCCGAACGGAAGATAGACGGAGGAACTGTTTCAATTGATGGGCTGCACTAAACCTGAGAAAAAATACTCCTTCTCGACTGAAATTTCAAAAGGAATTCCATGGACAGGTCGGATTTCTCGTCTGACATCAATCCTGGGCCCACCGACTTCAACAGCGTAAGATTTACGCATTACGCACGGCCAGACGCAAACGACTTTCGTGGGCCATTGTGCGATCGTATTGATGGTCGGATCCATGATCTGGACCGTACATATGTTACAACAGGTGGCCATAACCCTAGCCAAGATATCAGAATCAAGAGATGAATTGATTTCGCGCCGGAATTCTTCTCCAGAAGGTGAGTAGTTTCGCATGGCTCTTTCGCACATTACTGGGCTGCGTAAGGGAACTTTCGCATGAAGTTCTTGGACTCGAGCCGACCTACAGAAGAGTATAAGAGGAGAAGCACATGAGGAGGCCAAGGATCGAAGTGAAGAAAGGAGAAAGGGGAGGGATCTAAGGCTTGGGGCTGGACGTCTACATAGAGAGTTTGTTTTTTTAAGTTTTAATTTTTTAATTTTTATTTATTTATTATTAGGTGAGAGATCAAGCCCGATCATGTTGGGCTAAACCTCTTAGCTAGGGCTAAGAGGTGAAGCTTGTAGCGTGATGGGAGAACTTGTTGCTTGTGCGTTTTGTTTAGATTGAAGGGGTTTTTGATTTAATTTTATTATGGGAATATTTTTAGTTTTTAATGGCCTGTTGTGACTGAAATTACAATGGGTTTGCAATGGCTTTGAGTATTTCTTTTTCCTTATTTTGATTATGACGTTAGGAAGCCCTGTTGTTCGCCATCGTCTCCTGGGCATGGTCGGATGTCGGTACCCTTCCTAACCTTCATAATCATCTGATTGGTTGGTAATTAGTTTAATTCTGTTGTTGACTTTGTCTCCTGGGCATGGTTTGGTGATGGAATCCATTCTAATTCATATACCTTTCACCTCTTGAAAACTATATCAAAGGAAGTCTAATTAATTTCTATGATTTCTGAAGCAGGCATAAGATCTCCCTGATCCCTACAAGTGGATCCTCTGAATCCCTAGTTTTTCTTCCTCTAAATTCCTTAAGTTTTACATTAATCTCTCACCATTATTCATCAATTTATATTTGATTTAGATTGCATCTTAGGCTAGTTCTATTTCTAGTTAGTTTCAGGAAACGTACAGTATCAGTCCTCGTGGATTCGACCTCGGTCTTACCGAGTTTATTACTACATCACAACCCTATACTTGGGGAGTGAACAAGTTTTTGGCGCTGTTATCGGACGGTTACGTTTTTCTGAAATTAATTAGTTTTAGAATTAGGTTGGGATTAGGATTTTACTAACTTTAGGTTAAAGGTTTTTATTTTATTTTATTTTTAGAAACTAACCTGTTTTCCTGTTTTGTAGGTTCCTGAAATAACTTCTAAATTGGTAATCCCTTTCTAACTCCTCTACTTTTTCTATTTTTAGAATTAGGGTTTGAATTTTAGAAATTTTCTAATTCTAGTATTTTCCTATTTTTTTTTAATTTTATTTTTTATTTTTTATTTTAGAAATAGTTTATTTTTGGAAACTTTCCTCTTTTGTTTTTAGAAATTTGGTTAGTTATTTCTTTTTTTTATTTTTTTTTTTGAGTTTCTTGCTAATTTTAGAAACTAACTCATCTTCCCTTTATTTTTAGAAATTTTCTAATTCTGGAACTTTCCTTTTTAGGAACTAACTTTCTATTTTTATTAACTTTCTAATTCTAACTCTTTTAGAATCTAACTTTGTTTCCTAATTTATTTTTAGAAATTTTCACTTGTAGACTTTTTGTTTAAAAACTAACATTACTTTAGAATTTTTAAATTTAGAAACTAATTTCTGTTGTTTTCTTTTGTAGGATCTTAATATAAGAATCTCTAGTCTGGTAACATCTTTCTAACTTCTCCTCTTACTTTATGTATTGTTGTAGGATTTTTCTTTTTTTCTAGGATTAGACTCAGAGTTAGGGTTCTACCATGGAAGCATGGGTACGTGCATATGCCGAGATGGATAAGAGATATTGGGGAATGCCTGAGGGTTGTGGAATTCAACGTATACCTCAAGATTCTTCTCCATCAAGAACAGACATTGAGAACCGACTAAAACGTTATGTTCCATCTGTTAATAGGGCCGTATATGATCGTAATTATGGAAACGAGGATTATTATCAACAATCATATTCTCCCATGTATGATCAGTATGACTATTACCAGGGGAAACATCAAAATTTGGAAGATGAACCAACTATATGCTATAATGATTACCCTCTTGGATACCCTACCATCGATATCCAATCAGAAACAATCCAAGAGGATTTAGCTCAGCGTAGCCTGGCCTATCTCACGGAAATGAGAAAATCGTTGGAAGCGCTTAATTCGCGCCTTGATAAGATAGAAGAGGCTCGGTTATCTCAACCACAATTCATTCCAGAAATACAATGCGAGAAAAGTGATCCTAACTCACTTTGGAAGAACTCTGGAATTACAAATGAGGAGTTGGATTCTATCAATGAGCATATGGTTCAATTTTCCGATGAGTTGATCTCAATGACTGTTCAAAGGAATGGTCAAGATGCGTGGGTATCTTTCAAATACAGTGATGATGACACACTTTCCTCACATGACACACAGGATCTCAATGATGACGTAGAGGTTAGTTTTTTCAAATCTCAACCGAACTTAGGTGTAGAATGTGAGGAGAGCAACCCCATCCCAAGTGTGTACTGCACAGAATTAGACAATGATGCTTATTGGGATGATGATCATGAATATACAGCCCAAAGTCCCCTAGAATCAATCTCAAGTTTGGTCCAGGCCAATGATCAAGACGTACATGAAGTGGTCGGTCATAATAAGCCACTCCCCTCACCTGACATGTCTGATTTTAAGGTGGAGGATGAGCCCCTTACAATAGACCCTTCTAACTCTTGTGAAACATGTTTGGACCACTCCTCTGAATTAAATGATGATCTGATTCGGGAGAAGGACGAGTTGCTTGCTACGACCTTGGAAATTGAAACCACTAAGTTGAGGCCACCATCTGAGCTGTACACGTTTGACAATTCAACACCTCGATTGAGTAGTTTCAATGAACAAAGTGATCACATCGATGCTTCCCCTATTGATTTTCAATCTATCTGTACAGGGCTGGAGCAAGAGAGCACACCTCCGTTTACCTTTAAAGACAATGGATTCCTTGGGCAGATCATCACAAGTTTTAATGTGGAAAATGAGTCACCCTCAGCTGAATGTCCCAACTCTTTTGATGATTGTTTGGCACACTTTGCAGATTCAAATGATCCCATGATAAGAGACATAGTGAATGCCTTGCAAGACAACATCTCGGTAGTCATTACTGACCGAGTGAACTTTTACTCTGAAGCCCCTTCTTCCACAGACCCTGAATGTTTACCATTAGGGGAGGAGGAGCTGAAAATTGAACTGAAGTTTGCTACTTCGGAATGTGTTGAGACTACACCACTTCCTGAAAATTTTTCTCAATTTGATCTACCTGTAGTCTCTGATTCACCATGGGATACTAACTTTGTAACTTTTTCTGACACAGGTGAATCATATATACTTTGGATACCTCAAGCGAATCAACAGCAAAATTTTAATGAGGTACATAAGTTTCTCTGGAAAGTCAAGCTCCAGGCATCCAAGCCTATTGCAAAAGGGCTTTTGGATGATCCTATTGAGAAACTTATCACGATACTGGCCGATGGCCGGAAGAGGGACCTGTAGCATGATCGAGTAGTTTTTCCTCGCTTTCATAGGACTAGGGTAGTTGCTTTATTTGTCCGGCTGAAGACGATAAACTTAGCGCTCCTGGGAGGCAACCTAGCTCTTTATTTCATTTCGTCAGTTAGTTCAATGTTTGTGGGTAACATTACTGCAAACCCTCACGAGACTACAACTCGTCCACTAGGGGTAACCTAGGGGTTTAAAGGCTTGTTGCATATGCTAAATGCAATCGAGAGTACCTGCGAAAGTGGTGTAGATAGGATTTCATTTTTGTTATTTTTATTTTATTTTATTTTTGTTGGTTTCTCTCTTGTGCTGACCCGCTCTTACGTAGATATCTTTGGAAAGCCTCTTGATTCTTTTCGTCCAGGTACTATCTTTCCATCACTCCTCCTTGATTTCCGTTGTGCATTGCATGTTTATTTCTTTTACATTGAGGACAATGTAGATTTTTGGTTGGGGGTGGAAGATTAGGTTTCCTAATCAGTATTTTCTTGGTCTTGAGCAAAAGTTGTGAAAATAGCAAAAGTTGTGAAAATTTTAAATTTTTCTGGAAGTTCATATGAATTCAAAGTGATTTTGATGGCCATCTGGGACATTGGGAATTACAAAATACATGATGTTGGTAATTTACGACTCTTGGATTCGGTTATCTATTAAATTTCACAGCTAAGTTTGAATTGTTAATCCATTATTAGAATTTGTAAATATTGATTGAGTCATGAATTCGCAAGACACATCTCGCTTGCATATTAAGGTTTCAGTCTGATATTGAAGGATTAACGTGGTACTCACTAAGCATGAAAAGAACCGACCTGAGAAAATTGAAAGGATTGGGCGAACAGTCTTTACCATAGGTTTACTCCCTATAGGTGAGGATTCGATCCCCCATGGATGATATTTGAGAAAGAGTTAGGTGTACAGTCTTTACCATAGGTTTGCTCCCTATAGGTGAGGATTTGATCCCTCTTCTTGGTGTTACTTCTAATGAAAAAAAAAGAAGTCAAAAATTAAAAAAATAAAACTATAAGGTGTGAGGCAAGTTCTCTTATTAGTTACCAATGATATCCTTAAATAGAGAGGTGAATCTTAATGTTGATAAGTCGAGATTGGACTATACATCCATGGAATTCAATGTTTAGAATTGTTCTGATTGATGGACTAAAATTTTGAACTTGATTATGAAATTTATTGTGTGCTTGAGTCTAGGAGAGAATAATGCCTAACATTCATGAATCGTAAGAATTTTCACGTCTCAATTATTTGTTCACAAGTCACTTGGGTTTATAGGAATTGCGCTTTATTTCTCTGAAATTAATTTTCGCATACCTTGCTCGGGACTAGCAAGATGTTGTTGTTGGGGGTTGTGTTGTGGGTCAAATATTGCATATCGGACCCGTTATTGCATGAATTTACAAGCATGATACCGTTTAATGGCCTCGCTTTAATTGTGTTTGTGATGCAGAGTGTATTTATGAGCATGGATCAAAAAGGATGCTTAAAGCATGGATTTAACGCTCCGATGAAACCAAAGCATGGAATGAATTCCAGGGACCAAGATCAAAGGAATTACACGCCAGGGGATTCGAGAAAATTGAGAAATCGAAGTTCAAGTGGCCCGAAAGTCATCAGAATGCAAGATCACAGGTTTCCTCCATCCACTCTGCTCGAAACTTCATACATGGCCTGAAGACCATAAATTAACCGTACACGTCAAATTTCAGCCATTAGATCCTTGTGGAAGTGGCCCAACAGAGAGATCAGAGGACAATAACCATTAAGAAAGCATCTTGGACATCCTTGGGAGATCTGGACCCAAACTGAACTGATGGAAAGAGCACGAAAAACGGTGGATATTTGTCAAATTTCACTTCTTTTGAATGGTGCAGTAGGGAGAAACAAACGGCAGAAGATATAACAAAAGAGAATGGCAAATCTGTAAATAGATGTGCCATGCATGCATACGTGAATCAAATTATATTTCTAACGGTGAATGCTGTCCATACATTGGTTAAGCGTGTGGCCCACCCTGAAGTCAAATCTGCTTTAAACTAGAGGCCATGGGCCAACACTACATACAGGAGCTGATGGAGGGAGTGGATTTCTAGGACAGGCATCACAGTGGACCCCACCAGTTTTTTGCACAAAATGTCCAAAATGAGACTTTCGCACGTCACTGGAGGGACGTGCTCTCACCGGCTAATCACAGTGGGCCACATCCATCGCCCAAACGGACGATCTGAACCATCTATTTTCTTCATAGGGTGGCCAAGACCCTGTCCAATGTCTTCTTCTGTTCCCATGCGCGCACACACATGTAACTCATGATCAAATGCAAGACGGACGACTAGAAGATCTGGTACCATGGGCCGCATCAAACTAAAGACAAATCAGCCTGTCCCAAGCAGTTTTTCGAGGAGAACGCAATGGACGTGGTGGATTTCTCGTCTGATACTGATTTTGGACCCCACCAACATCACAGCACGAGTCGCGCAGGCTCTGTTTCGCAACAGAGCCTGCGGTCGAATGTTGTGGGCCACCCTCTGCATTGATCAGTCCGATCTGGACCATTCAGTGGACTCCAAAGGGCCCTGTAACCATCGCCTAGGTGGCAGAATCCCAGAAGGCATCGAGAAGACGATTTCCAACCGTCTAAATGCGGGTTGGACGGCGGAGTGAAAAAAGCCTATGGACCACACTGTGATCAGTCAAGAACCGTCCTTTCCCGACTAGTATTTCGCCACGCTTCCAATGAACGGAGTAGATTTCTCCGTTAAGTTCAATAATAGGCCCCACCAATCAATCAGCGTAAACACCGTAAAGAATTACGCCTGCGTAAGAAAACTTACGCATGAAGTTTTCTTCAGCCGGCCCTCACAACTACAAAAGGAAGGGAGAGTGAGGGAGAGGGGCATTCAACTCGAGGAGGAAGATTGAAGATCGAAGCTTGGCGTGGGCAGCCGTGGAGGCCAGGAGAGTGGAACGTGTGCTCGGTCTTGGGTTTTGACGTGAGGAAGAAAAGGAAGAAAGGAAGAAAAAGTGAAAGAAGGAGAGCGCTGGAGCAGGGTTGCTGAGCCGCGGGGAGAGTGCAGCCGTGGAAAGAAAAGGGAAAAAGAGAAGTTGGCTGCTGGCAGCGTCACTCGAGCTGGACCTGGACCTGGTTTTTCTTGGCTCTTTTCTTTCTCCTTCTTCTATTTTTGATATTTGAATTTAGCCCATTCATGTGTGGCTAAACCTCTTAGCTAGGGCTAAGAGGTGAAGCCTGTAGTGAGATGGGAGATTCTACTTTGTGCCTTTAAATTTCATAAACTGAATTTGATTTAGTGATTATTATAAAGAATATTTTTCTTAGTCTTTAATGGTCTGTTGTGACTGAAATTACAATGGGTTTGCAATGGCTCTGAATATTTCTTTCCCCTTTTTATGTTTATGAAGTCAGGAAGCCCTGTTGTTCATCATTGCTCCATGGGCATGGTAGGATGACAGTACCCTTCCTGATCCTCATACATTGTTGATTGGTTGGTAATTAGTTTAATCCTGTTGTTTGCTTTGTCTCCTGGGCATGGTTAGATGATGGAATCCATTCTAATTCATATACCATTCACCTCTTGAAAACTATATCAAAGGAAGTCTAGTTAAATTCCATGATTTCTGAAGCAGGCATAATTTCTCCCTGATCTCTACAAGTGGATCCTCTGAATCCCTAGTTTCTTTCCTTTGAATTCCTTAAAAGTTTTACATTAATCTCTCACCATTATTCATCAAATTCTATTTGGTTTAGATCACATCTTAGTCTAGTTCTATTTCTACCTAGTTTCAGATAACGTACAGGTATTAGTCCCTGTGGATTCGACCTCGGTCTTACCGAGTTTATTACTACATCACAACCCTATACTTGGGGAGTGAACAAAACTCGATAGACAAGAGGTTTTTTTCCTCTTCTTCTTTTTAATTCTCCTTTTGCTAAGCATAAGATTATCTCTTCTTATTAAAGAAGCAAGGCTTCTTAGATCATGAACATTGGATATGGAGGCATGTTTGTACCAGCATTTGTTCACTATGTACATCTCTAGCTACTTGCGAGTCTTGAAAAGTGTCTCATGCAATGTTTCTTCGTTGTTTTTCACACGTCACTTGAAAATTGTTCTTATATGTAGATTGGCATACTGAAGGATGTCTCAATCTTAGATATGAGTGCTAATGAACTTGGATTTGGGAAAGCTCATGACTTGAGTTTTCTTGACTCCTTGACTAATTTGCAGTAGCTTACAAGAATGCCTTAATAAACAGTGAGTGGCATTTCAACTATTTTACTTCTGTAATCACTTCCACTTCAAGAACTAATTATTTCAGTTCACTTCATTAGTACATACTATGCCAGTTGTTAATCATATAGCCTCTATTGTTGAGATCTGCTGTTAAATTTTAGTAATGGAAGTTCATTTTTTAATGTTCTAGATTATTACAACAAGAACATTATGTAGTAGCTGAATCTAATATAATGCTTGTAATTATTGCTCCTCATCATTGCAGGTTCTTATATGCAGAGATTGGATGTCTTCAGAACATTCACAATAGCCATAGATGCAGTGGATACTAACAATTGCAAGTTGATGATTCTACAAGCTTGTTTTTTCTCTCAGGGACAAATTTTCCTAGCCAAGGAAAATGCAAAATGAGACCGGGTTGGAAATTGCATCTATATATCACACAGATGCCATGTAACTCTTACCATTTTTTTCTTTAAATTATTATTGTGGTGGTCCTGTTAAATATATGAAGTTTTCAATTGTTTTCACCACTATGTCAAGGAGATTTTACTATTGTTTCTTATTAAAGTTGCTTATTTGTTGATACTGTTCTATATTTTTCTTTTTCCTGCAATAGGTGGGGACGCATCAATGACTTCACCATTGTCATCGTTGAGTGATGAGCCCCAACCAAAAGAGAATTTGTTGTCCATGTTCTATGGGTGAGTCTCCAAAAGTGTCCTTAAAGAATGTAGGCAATTAGAGTTTTTTTTTTTTTTACTATCGTAGTGAATTTCATTAGTTATAGGAAGCTCTTTTTTTTAATGCCTTTGTTTTTCTCTTTCACATCCTAAAAGAATTACTTTCTTGCTTCCTATTTATTGGGTTAGATTAGAGGACTACTGCAAAGCCAGCCTCCTCTGCCTTGGAAGTACCTACTTTCATGCCTCCGATGAAAGCACGTCATCTCAAAATTACAAAAGATTACAGCTCTATTTTTTTTTTCCTCTGATGAATCTATTTTGGAGCAGTTCCATACTTTGTTTCATTTTTTTTTTCAAAAAAAAAAAATGCATTTCATCTAAAAAAATCATGGTTCACAATTCCATGTTCTGTTTCTTGGAAGAGAACAGTTCCATAGTTCATAATAGTCACTTCTTGGGCTGCAACGGCCACATTTTGACTTTTGGAGCTTAGAGTTTGTTAAATCTTGCAAACACATGAAGCATAAATGACTTTAGAAAAAGTTCTATTGATGTCACTTTTCTTGAGGAAATGGAAAGAACTCCCAAACATTCCATTTCCTTTTCCACTAATTTCTGCATGAACACATTTCAATGAAATAATCCTTTTCTCAAAAGTCAAACTATGCTCCCAAATGGGGCCTTACAAAAATTCAATCCACTTTGAAGACAAATTTGGATGCCTATGCTCAAAATAGCAGCCTCATTATTGGTATTATAGTTGCATGATATTTTAAGTTCCAAATGAGTCTCATTACTAAACTTTTGTTGCAGTCGAACTAGCTTTGATTTTTTTGCACACCAAAAAATATCCAGATGAACCTACCACATTTGAATGTGAAAAGGTTGGTAACATCATCTTTTTCTTTTGAGAGAGAGAGAGAGAGAGAGAGAGAGAGAGATGGTTTCATCATCCTTTCTATGTACTTTATTTCGCAAAAGTATGTTATTTCTATTTGTTGAACCATGACAATTTGATTGAAATAAAATATTTGTTTTCTTTGTTATGGCTCAAACAATTACCATACCAGAGTCATATCCATACCATACAATTATAACATGGGTTTGCTGATCTTGTCCATTCTCGCTTTCTTTACATTTAAGTTTTTCATGTCAATTTGCTGATGTGCATGTAATGTTGGCATGATATGACTGTATGGCATGCCATCTTCTTTCTCGGGACTGTTGCTAAGGTAAGTTTTAAGAGCGAGAAATGTTGAACAATATTCTCATGAATAGGATTGAGTGTTTTTTTAGCATTTAGCCAAAGTCTTTGCACCTTAAATATTTTGGTATTGTTATTATTGGAAAAAAGATGGAATGAGGAGCAGATATGAAAGAGACAAGCCTATGTAACTTGGACACATTGATGTTGGACATGCATACACACACATATCGAATGGTTATCATCATCAAACCAAAATGCTTCTTTAAAATCAAATGCAAGTCATGGTAGGGAAATTTCTATTGTGGATTTACAAGAATGGAAATTTTACAATACAGCCAAAAGAACCCAGATATGGCAGAGAGATCTCCCCACTATACATTTGGGAGGCGAGATTGGAATCTTGGGGCTGTCCTTCAAGTGGACCTTATTGTCAATGGCATGTGGTTTTGAAAATGACACCTATCAAATAATCATAGCCATCTCCTTTTGAAATTCTAATTGCTAAATATATACTGTTCTTAACCAATTTTGTTTTCTACATTTTGTTTTCTTTAACCATTCACCGCTCACTTTGGGAGCCACTAGATGGATGGTTCTTATTTGCACATACCTGCAACATGATGGAACAATAATTAGTGGGTGAGAGCTCTTTTGGTCTTGCTTAAAACCTTGAGCAACACCATCAGGTGGCTCACAGGAGAAATAACTTCCACTTGTTAGCTCTTTTAAGGATTTATGGAGATTTGGAAGGACCTCTTACATTCATTAGGAAGCCAATAGTCTAGTCATCAAATTAGCATTGGTTGCAGACTTTCTACTCTCCAAAGACTTTGATGTGTATGACTGTTTTGTAATTTTTGCATGTAATATTTCTAGCTTGGTCTTTTGAGTTGCTATTTTGCATTAAATTCTAATAATGTTTCACATGGTTAAATGGAAAAATACTACTCCATAGTGACAGTATACAACTCATTGATGTTTTTGGTATCTTTGATTCGGTTTCTTCAAAGGGAGATAATATTTAGGTTGTCCTGAATTTGTCTGTTAGTTCATGACGTGAATTAATGTACTTTGGTCATGTACAATTCTTTACATTTGTATTCTTGTTGTGTTTATTGATGCAGGAAACCACATGTAAATGTTGGGACTATTGGACATGTCGATGATGGGAAAACTACACTCACAGCAGCCATTACAAAGGTTGATTTTAGTTGATGTATTTTATGCTTCCATATATTGATCTTAGCTAGCAGACCCCCAATCAGTTGGTATAAGCCGCAGATGTTGATGATGATGATATTGATGATATTGATCTTATTTGTCTCTCTCTAGATCTAGAGTTGATTTGTTTTTTCTGAGTTTATGATTATGTTATCCTTACAAGGAGCTTGTGCGGCATTCTAATTTCTATGGGCTTTTTATAGGTACTGGCAAAAGAAGGTAAAGCTAAGGCTGTTGCCTTTGATGAGATTGACAAGGGACCAGAGGATAAAGCTCGAGGAATTACCATTGCAACGGTTAGGATGCCATTTTCTTTCTTGCATCATGCACATTATGTGTTGGGATATGTTTCTATCATAAGTACATAGCATGTTTTAATGCTGTCTTTTATTGGCATTTTTTATGCTCAATAACTACTTATTTTGGACATATTGGAAGCTTATTGTAGGTGACATGAGTTGTAGGCCCATGTGGAATATAAGACTGCTAAGCGGCACTATGCACACGTGGATTATATAAGACTGCTAAGCGGCACTATGCACACGTGGATTGCCCAGGACATGCGGACTATGTTAAAATTTTTGGAAGCAGTCTACATCTTAGTGTTAGTTGTTAATTCTTGTAAAACCATGTTGTTGTTGTTTTTTTCTTGTAGAATTATACATACAAATTTTGGCATGAAATTGCTTCGGCATGCATTTTTCGGAATTTTTACATATCTTTCCCGGTTTTTGGCAACCTTATTGCGGCAATCAAAAATACTTTTACAGGCATTGTGGCGACCTTTTAGAGCACTTTTTCCATCCTTTACTGGCCTTTTTTCCATTTTTTACTGGCGCTTTTTACAGCTTTTACTGGCATTTTTTCAATTTCTTATCGGCACTTGTTACAGCTTTTACCGGTGTTTGTTGCAACTTTTACCGACGTTTTTTACATAATTTACATGCATTTCTCATAACTTTTTACCGGCGATTTTTACAGCTTTTAGTGGCGTTTCCAATAGCTTTTAACCAGCATTTCTCATATCTTTTACCGGCGCGTTTATAGTTTTTACCGGCAGTCACCAGAAGCGCTGCTAAACGCCGCTAAAAGTTCCTATTTTAGCCTAAAAATGCCGGTAAAAAAGGTGCGACCGCCAGTAAAACATACAGCAACGCCCCCATTTAGCGGCACGTGTCCAACTGCCGGTAATTCTTATACCGACGGTTTTGGGGACTTTTAGGGGTGGTTTTGGCCGCCAGTAAAGCCTGTTTTTCTTGTAATGAAAGTACGGGGTGTTACAGAGTGGACCATCCTGACTTTCTAGCAAGATTATCTGAAAGTTTGGCCTATCTTATGCACATCCCGGATGTAGCAAACAAAACTCTTGGCACATGCTCAGTCTATAAAGATGCCTTAAGGTTAGCTCAAACCTATATTAACAAAACCCGGGTTAATTTGAAATATGAATAAGAGTTTACCTGTTGATGATTATAGAGAGTAAATAACATGATTGAACTATCTTCTTTCTTCTAGAACTTGCATATACAATAAGGATGACTAAAAATGTGATGTATATAGCTTTAGCATTGTGGCACTTGAAGTGATGATGGGAAGGCATCCTGGGGAGCTCATCTCCTCTTTGTCATCACCAAACAGAGAAGATATATTGCTAAAGGATATGTTGGACAAACATCACTCCAATCCGATGGCGGAGGTTGCACGAGAAGTCGTATTTGCAGTGTCTATGGCACTTGCATGCATTTGGCCATATCCAAACTCTTGGCCAACCATGCACCATGTGGCTCAGGAGCTATCTGTTGGTAGGCCTTCTTGCTCTCTAGAGTCATTCCATGCACTTACATTAGGTCAATTAATGGATCTCACGGTATAATCGGGTGTATAGAAATTATTGAAGCTGTGGGCTTGTAGTGGAAAGAACATTATTACTGTAGGTGTCTATTGTATGAAAATAATCAAGCATGGAGGTTTTTCTTTTTATAATACACATACAGGCAGAGAGTAGAATCAATGTTTATTTAGAATGTAGATTTCTAGTATTGGTGATCAAAATTCAAATGTAATAAAGGTAGGCTGAAAGAATAAAGATGTTTTCTTGTGTGATGTTTATCTTCTAATTGAAGGTTTTATGCTAAAGAATTTACCTCCTAGGAATTGTAATCATTTTCTGTGATATCGGTTGTGTATTAATGTGTTATCCAAATCAAGAGAGGAAACTATTTTCATTCGCCATGGCCCACTAAAGTTTTGGATTAGGGTGAAAGTTGGGCCCTGGGGGTTTCATGGGGAGCTGCATCATCTGGACAGTTTAGATTTTGTGATTATATCATAGGAGATGAGTTTTGAAAAAGTTCCCACAAGTTCTCATAAGAACTAGTGTGCAGGTGAGAATTCCTTTATATATGTATATGTGTGTATATAGGCTCTCTGTTAAATCATCATCATTGTTATCTTAAGCTCTCTCATAGCAATTTGGGTTGTGCTTTTAAATGGTTGGCAAAACAGAGAAAATCCCCATTAAAATAAAGTCATCAACTGGCGCTTTGTTGTTGTCGTTCCGAAAATGAGAGAAAGACGAGGCCCTTTTTCTGCAATTGGAAACGAATGGTCTTTTTCTTGGTGGGAAGGCTACTTGTTGGATTGTCTATTCTTCAGATTTTTAAACAAAATCCTAAATACTAAGTCTAATTTTAGTTGCTTTGATTTTCAGTAACACAAAAAAACAACCACTTCAGTGGTGTTGTTCCTAAGAAGTTTGAACTTATTCCGAATCTCGGTTAATAAGAGTGGGACTTTATGAATGTATAATCCTCATTTTTCTCTTGTTTCTTTGTTTAGAGTTGGTCTTTCCCAGATGCTCCGATATCTCGAGACATTCCCCATGATCATGTTGTGTCAGTAGTTTTAATTTCTCTTAGTGGAACTGTCAAGTACTTTAAAGGTATAAACCATTCTCTAAAATCAAAATATTGGCAATGCATTACACTCGCTCTTCTTAAAGCCAATGAGAATCATTCTAGCTTGTGCAACAGAAATGCAATTAAGATTGATACATTATGTTTCTCATCAAATAATTAAAAGCCATGCTTCTCAATAGACAAAGCATTCTCATTATGTTTGGAATTGCCCTTCTTCTGATACTTCATTCAAATTTCTTGTCCATAGGTTGTTGATGGGAAGCGTTCACAAACTTGCTATTTCATGGCACTTGATTCTTCCTAACAACCTTTTTGTAGTAAGTTGGCAATTGAATTCATTTGAGTGTTTTATTTGTTCTGCTTCAGCTTTTGGCTTAGTCATTTACATATTTTATATTATCTTATCATCTTTCTTTCATTAGGTTTGAGAAATTGGAGGAAAAACAATTTGCAATTTCTGATGCGTGTTACTTTGTATTTCCTTCTCCATACAACAAGGTATCAATTGTTTGTATAACATGCTCGTCCTTTGATTGCATGTGGTGAGAAGGCTTGAATGGATAATGAGAGGAACATATTAGAGGATTTTGATTCAGATGGTGAGAAGGGATATGAGGGCTTGTTCGCTTACCGAGTGAAATTGAATCATTGGACATAGTTAGAACAAAACACCCACTTTGGAGTTTCTAGGTGTAGAGATTAATTCCTTATTGAATACTGTGTTTTTAGTTGTTGTCTAGGCTAAAAGAATTTAGGTTAGTATATAACTACATATATTTATTAGGACCCTATTAGTGCCTGGTAACAGTATGACACATGTCACACTTAGGAAGAATACCTCCGAAAATACAATGAGTTTCCATGTCAAAAGTGGTACACGCCACCTGGGAGACCATTCTCTTAATAGTCCCTTGGGTGTCTCAATTTTATTATTGGCAGGTGGGCTATACCAAAATGGTGCCTCACATCATGCTTTAGCCATTAAGCAGTAAATCAAACCTGTTGCATGTATTTGTGTTTTCCCCCCTAATTTATTTCTATTTGAAGAAGAAAAATAATTCAGCTCCACTGATTATTGGAGCCAAAGCATGGTTTATATGAACTACTATCAAGATCATTTCTTATTTTCATCATTTCTTAAAGAAGTAGCGGAATCAAAGAGAAAAGGCAAAAAGTAAAATTTTCAAAACTATGTAAAGGGTAGTTGGCATGGATCAACAAAAAATAGGATTTGGGATCATCTATACATATGTATGTTTTATTTATATTTGTTGAGATCGTAAAGAAAGGACATAATAGAAGAAACTGTATTTAACATGCTTTGTGGGATTGCTTCAGGGATTGAGGAAGATGCATGATCATTCTGTCAGAACATTAGTTTGAAGTCCTAGGCACAGTTGCTCTGCTACCATTGAAAATTAGGGGACCTCTAATAAATGTGAGGAATTCGTCATTGATCAGATGATTTGAAAGAAATTGAGTAGTGGTTGGATATTTCTTGATATTTTCCACCCTGTTGTAATTAAGGTATAAATGGTGCTCAAAGATGCCAATGTTTACTTACAAGTGAAAAGTCTTGTCTACATTTGGATGACAAATAAGTAGGGTGAAAGTAAATTGAATTTCGAGTGTTGCAAAAACCAATTTGAGTCGTTTTAGTGGCATCTTAGTGATCTTGTATGTTCCTTCTGAAACATCTAAATTTTATTGTATTATTGACTGTTTGCTAATGAATTCAATTATTATCTGTTCATTTGAGTTTTCATGGATCATCTGTTAGAGCTCTACAATGCCATGTTGTCCTTACGCATTTGTGTAATTGTGTAATAAATAACATCTCATTTATGTGTTTGTGTTAAATAAAAGAAATCCATCCCCCAAAGTTTTACCAAATAAAAGAGAAGCTTATTTGAATTCATGTCTCAATCAAGCTTAACCTAACATCCTAATAATGCAAAAGCAGGGTTGGAATCTGGAATCTGCTGGGGTTTAGGGAATCTAAAATCTAATGAAAAATAGGAACAGACTTCATATACTATTAGAATTCTTTCCACACTATGCTAAGATTTCTATGATGTTATTGTGGCATGCCATTGTTGCATACTATAGTGTGTTGTGAAAGATATGTCAGGACTTAATTTTGCTTGTGCTGTTGGTGTTTAGTTCATTAGTCTATTAGAACATATGAATACCGTATTGATAATTTATATTTGCAATGCAGAATCCATGTTATCCCTACTATGGATAGACTATAAGATTGTCATGGACATGGATGGTGCAATAGTACTGTGTTTGTTTTTCCTTGGCTTTTCCCATATGAACGTCTATCCCCTTATTTTGTTATGTGTATCTAGAAAATGTTTCTAAAATGTTTTTCCTTACAAGGGCTCCTATTCCTAGGTTAATGGAATGCTGAAGCTTCAAATGCCAATCAATATCGCATACAAAACAACATCGATCAATTAGGCATCATGGGTTGAAGCTATGGTCAACACAAGTAGAACACAAGTCTTCTTTTGGATTATTTTGCCTTCTCATTGGGGTTATTCTCATCATCTCCATTGACTAACTCAAAAGAATATCATGGATACAACAACTCCATCTAACTTGGTCTGTAACCAAAATCTACTTGTTTTTTGCTGTAAGACCGGACAAATGATCCGACTTTGTACATGCCTGTTTTTGTGCAGCAATTTTTTATTTTTGCTGAAAGTGGCTTATTCTCAGAAATCATCTTCTTTTGCCTTAAGGAAGCTTGTTATAGGCATTATTTTGGTGATTTTCTCTAATTTGTTGGAAAACCACAATAAGGAAAGTCAATGCTCACTCACACATTGTTAAGACTCAAATATTGCATATTTAACTCTTTAATTATATTAGTTTTCCTACCATTTAATTGATAATTTGATTTAATTATATACATTTTTGTCATGCGAGGTGATTTGGAAGCTTATGATGAATATGCACTTAAAAGGATGAATTTAGAGCTCAAAAGAAGATAATGAAGAATTAAAGATTTGGAAGTCATTAATGAAGAATTCACATGCTAAAGATTTAAGGAAACCAAGTGAGGAATGAAAAGAATTGAAGGTTTGAAGTGCAGAAAATGAATCCTGAAAATTGGCTAGAAAAATGATATTCTGAAACTCCAAGTTTAAAAGAGAAATTCATGAAATAATTCCCAAAATTGACTTCGATGTTATCGAACTGACTTCGATGCCATCGACAATTTATGAATTTCGGGCTCAACTCATTGGATAGTTCTAAAGATTTTCGATGGAATTGAAGATAGTTCAATGTCATCAAAGGTGCAATCGAAGACTGTTCAATGGCATCAAAGTTGCCATCAAAGATGCACAGTGTGCATAAATTTGAGGTGGTTTGTAAACTTTTCTAAGGAGTTGTGAAAGTTTGAGTTGCAAAACTATTTAAAGGAGTCCCTAGGCTACTTCAAATCATCTTATACGGTTTGAAAAGGGAGAGAAGGTCTATGTGGAGCACCGACAACATTTTTCCACTTCGATTTCTTCATGGTTCTAGTTGATCTTTTTGTTTTTCTTCTAAGATGTCAGTCTTGTTAGACTAAATCTCTTAGCTAAGACTAAGTGATGAAACCTATAGTTTATTTTGATGTCTATCTCACTCCAAGAAAACGTGGCTTTACTGGTGTAATTTTCACTAGCGGCCATGTATAGCTCATGATAATAATGAGAATCACTGGCAACGGTCCAAAAACGTCCCTGATTTTGGGCCATGGCCGATGATAAAATGTTGGTTATTAAAATTTTTTTTAAAAAAAACACGGAGAGGGTTTTTCATTTCCCTCTATCTATTCCTCTTTTGTTGCTCTCCCTTCCTCATCTCTCTCTCTCGTCTCGTACGCTTCTCCCATCTTGGATTTGGAACTTTTAATCTCCCATCTTGCCTCCAATTCTCATTCGCTCTCTTATTTCTCTTCCTTTCTTCTCGTTCTCGAGTTCTTAGATCAGATCTAGAGCTACTGATTGAGTAGGCCCGGCAACCTCCAGACGTGGTCATCAATGTTGATCATAACCTTCTATCTGCCATATTCTCCATCCAATTACGAATTGCTGAATCTCATTCATGAAAACAGTGGATGTGTTTGGTTTGTTGATGGCCTTGCTGATGTGGCACGATTTCCTAGAGTGAATGTGGCATCTTGCAGGAATCCATCCTCTAGCAGAATATCTCCAAGACGAGCAATCAGGGAAGCCTTCGAACCTTCTTACCTTGGTAACATTCGACATTAGCTTAGTTATCCTATTCCTTGTGTTGCTTTGTTTGATAAAATTCCAGTGAGCAACAAACATGTCTGGGGTTTGATGAAATTCTTGAAACAAATATGTGTAATTGTATTATCCAATGAGCAGTAAGTATGTCATGTGTTTGATGAAATTCCTAAAAAATAAAAAAGTTTATTTATAATATCACTCAATGGCATTCCCAAATAGCATGAATTCTTCTGAAGTTTTCCATCCAGTTCTAATGAAATTGATTTCTAACACTGCTCTTGGTTACTTGTTCCCACTTGCAATAGATTGTTTACTTCCCCTAAGTGCCAGAAACATTTTCCAAGTCCAAAAGCTCAAAAGTGAGAAACTCAGGTCAATCTCTCCTCACTATTATAATATCAGAAAGCTCTTAGGCAAATAGTTTATGCGTTGGATTTTCCATGGCACTGAACTATTTATGTATTTGATCAAGAGATAGTTTCCTATTGGCAATTGATTCATAATAGAGTTTTGACTGCAATTATTTTTAGGCTGAAGCATGGGTGAATAATATGACTAGATTAACTATAGATGAATCAATAGAAGTTGAATTTGAGGGCTGTCCTTCCAAGTTTCTTTGATTGTGAATCTTGCATGTCTGCATATTTCTCACCGTATCTATGCCACATTCTTGTAAATCGTATGACCCTTTACATACCACCACCAAGGCCAAGCTGGCACTCTTGTGGAACATCCAAGCTGTCCATAGGATGGGTCCACCATCAGTTGGACCACAACACAAATTTCTAGAAGAACATGGTAAAGCTCGGTAGATGTTTATTTGTTTTGTACATTGAGGCCTACATGTTGAGTGGGCCAGGGCCTGAGACTTGGGCCAGGGCAGAT
The DNA here is from genome assembly GCF_029962835.1 of Magnolia sinica. Classification (NCBI taxonomy): domain Eukaryota; kingdom Viridiplantae; phylum Streptophyta; class Magnoliopsida; order Magnoliales; family Magnoliaceae; genus Magnolia; species Magnolia sinica. Next base: position 58,249,442 of record NC_080575.1, on the reverse strand, counting down.
GTGGGGGGACTCAGATGTGGATGGCTTGGATCTTATACATTTGGCACATGTGGCAGTGTGGAGAGGGGGATGGGATCCACACAAATGGAATTAAGAATCATCTTGTCATTATTTCATCATTATGGTTTGTAAAGCTTGTTCTTGCATGCTTTTCTAAAGACTAGGACTGGGGGCCAAAATTGCACCCAAGGTGAAAGTCACAGTTTCAACTGATCCTATTGAAAGGAAATTGCATGCTAAGTTAGATGGTGGGAAAAAAAAAGAGCTGCCAAAATTCAAGAAGAGTCCAACGCGGCTAAGAAAAATGATGAACATAGTGATGATAAAGATGGTGATCCAGAGAGTAGAATAAATGCTTTTGTCAAGAAGAAAACATTAATTGTGGTGACATCTTTGAATAATATTCAGAAAGCACCCAAGGTAAAGCTCTCTTTCTGCCTCTCCCTCTCTCTCTCCGCTCGCTCTCTCTCTCTCTCTCTCTCTCTCTCTCTCTCTCTCTCTCTCTCTCTCTCTCTCTCTCTCTCCCTGGGAATATTTAGAATCATGAAGCCTCCTAATTGTAAGGGAAGATCCATCAACAAGCATTGCCTTGTACATGGCACCTGCTTTGCTGGATCTGATAATGTTGTTTTCACTGAATTTTTTAGTGGCTTTCGGTAGATTGTTCAATCTCATTTTCAGAACAGTCTTCTCAAACATGGAGATTTCTGCTCCAAGTTTCATTGTGAATATGTTCTCTCTCTCAATTTCAATAGTGTTTTAATGGTTATTTTGTTTTAGTGGATATGTTGTTAAAAGATCTTGATTTTAACTTTTCTTTATATTATTTACAAATTTACTGTTTCTTTTATTTTATTTTCATTTCATTTTTTCCCTTTTTGGTGGAAATAGAGATAGTCGATTTTCTCTTAGATGAGGTTTGGATTTGATATCATGCTGCGGAAAAACAGGACATGTGTGCAAATAGGCTATTGATTGAGGTTGTTCATTGGCTGGATTCTCTCCTGGATGGATCACTCTCATGAAATCTTATGGACTGGATTGATGCTAATAGTCGTGTATACTATTTATTGGTGGTTTTGGGCCATTTGATGCTAATAGTCGGGTATTCTATTTATCTACCCTCCCTTTGTTAGTAATTGATTGGATGGTCAAGATCATTTGATCAGTGGCTGATTCATAGTGAGGCCCACCAAATGAGTGGCATAGATTGTGGGAATTCATGCGGCATGTCCAAGTTGTGGGGCAGCAAATGATAATAAGATCTGTGCATTGTAACTGGGGTTTTACTTTGATGGTTGCTCTTGTTTTGGGCACATCATTAGAGTTTCATTATTTTGACTTGATTCAACTGAATGTTCACAATTCAATTTGGTTGTGCATCTATATGCACCATCATATTTCTAGTAGTTACTGTGATTGACACATACACATACGCATACAGATACATGTACATATACGTAAACACATACACACATTTTCTGTGTTATATTGTTGAAGCTGGAGAGTTGTTGCTTATCCCATTGCTGAAGAGGGGATTGAGCCTTTTCAATTTTTTCTTTTTAACCCTTATGTTATCTTAGTTGCTCTTATAAAAGCATCTGTAAATGTTTATCCACCTTTCAGATAGCTATCAGATCATTTAATAACCATTTTGAGCTCATGAGCTTCTTCTTCTTCTTCTTCTTCTTCTTCTTCTTCTTCTTCTTTTTTTTTTTTTTTTTTTTTTTTTTTTTGTGGTTGCTCTTCATGCTTTTTTTACTCTACTATGCTGCTTAATGCTAAACTGAAGTAGTGAGAGCATTGGCATCTTGGATCAACTCAATACAATTCTATTGCTTATATGGTTAAATGAAGAGTCTAAAGAGTCCTCAAGTTTGAGTTGGAAGCTTTTTAATATCTATCATGATTTGTTTAATGAATAATGGGAAGTTCCATTTCCAGGTACAACTTAGACAATACCATGCATGGTTTCTACATTGCCCCGGCTTTCATGGACAAGCTTGTTATCCACGTTAGCAAGAATTTCATGACCTTGCCTAACATTAAGGTATGTTAATTTCTATGTATGAGCTTTATTGGGGCTGGAATGCAGCTGCAACATATGAATGAACCGTGCATCGGGTCTTTAGGTGGGCCACACAAAGTGATGGAGTGGTCTACTTGGATAGTGGCCAGTCTCATTTTTAGGCCAGGTCATGTACATCGTGGGGCTAACCTGATGCACAACTCAGATGTTCCACTCTCTTCTGTTGGGCTGCTTCTGAAGTGGGTCCCATGATTGATTTCTTGAAATTTGAATGGTTTCGGTGAATTGTAACAGGTTCCACTCATTCTGGGTATTTGGGGAGGGAAAGGTCAGGGAAAATCATTCCAATGTGAACTTGTCTTTGCCAAGATGGGAATCAAGTGAGTTATCTCTCTTTCCTTTTCTTGTTCCATTTCTCTGGAAAATGCTTTGATATTGAGGGGCTGAGTATGGCTCATGACAATTTCTGGAGTAGAGAAAAATAGTTTATGATTTATGAATTTCTACTTTTAAAACAACTTACAAAAACAAAGAATGAGAATTGGGGCTTGTTTATGTTGTTTTAGAAAGGAGTTATTTCATATCTGCGCCAACATTGACTTATGATTTTTGAAACTTCTAATAGGAGTAGAATTTCTAAGGAATTGCGAATTGTTTTCTTCATGGTCTGTGAAAAATGCTTTCTTAATTACAACATTGAAACTAACATCAATCAGCATGGTCAATTGGTGTCCAAAAATGATGAGCAAAGTGTTGTGAGACAAGGAATCTATTTGGTGGTATGCTTTTCCAAATGGTAGGATTTTTCTTGTATTTTCTTTGGTATATTGAAATGTGGTTGCTAATCCCCATCTTTAGATTCTGGTCCACCATCCTTTAGTTGTCAGATTTTCAATACCCTAGAGAGAAAGGCTGCCCCCTTTGATTTTAATGGTTGAACACTATCTTTAGAAAATAAGCATTATTTTGTAATATTAATAGCTGGGACATGGTTGTGCCGGAATCTAGCAAAGAGGAATGCTAAAATGGTACCCATGTGCTGTAATGGGTTTGAAACCATTAGGAATGCTGAAGGGTGTCATGCCCTGGGATCCGCAGCCTATGTGAACCAATCAAGGTGCGTGTGGCCAACATGCACATGGGTCCCACATGCACACTCACTGCTAAGGACTAGCCTTCCTCTCCTAATTCATCTTTTTTATTTTCCTCACGGGAAAAATGCTCTATTGTAGTGACCTTATGCACAGGTGTAGATAAAGCTATTATGAAAAGCAGAGAAGGTCAGCTTCCGCATAGTCATATATATAATCTATATACATATCTACCTAGTCTAGTTAGTAAATTTGTTAGTAAATAATAAATAAAGCTATTATTAAATGCTATTATGAAAAATTGTTTTCACCACTCATGATATATCTATCTACGGACTGAAATTTCAACACTGATGTGTTTCTCATGATGGGAAATTGGAAGAGTTTACATGGACCCTGCATGAATTATGGGAATTGGAAGAGTTCTCATGACGGCACACACATGAGACATGTCCTTGAAATTTTAAACCCCAATTCATGTAGGTGGACCATTGAAAGTCATGAGATATGCCACATGTAACTTTTCGATTAGAGTTTGACCTTATTACTTATAGTGAGTGGGCCCCTCCTTTCATTGACTTGTATGAGAAGGAACGCATTCTTAATGGGCCATTGAATGTCATATGATATGCTATTTAAATCACATAAAATTGTTAAAATGTAATTAATTTATTTTTATTATTTTGTCTTGCAGGTTGCAGGCAGAGACATATGATGGCTAGATGGAGGGATTTCTTTTATATGTATTTAGAACATTTTGAACATATTATTATAAATATTATATGATTTTCATTGTAAAGTAATATAATTTATTTAGTATTCATTTTTAACTGTGTTGTGCAACATTTTTTAGGTTCTAAATATTTAAAAACTATATAGGTCTCAATTAAATATAAACAATCAAATGGATTGAGAAAAAAAACATTAATTGGCGATCAACACCTTTACAGGCGGTCACCAGTTTTTACTGGTGCATGTTTAAAGATTTTCTAACCATTTTTCATGGCATATATCAGTGTTTCACGACATTTGATAGATCTTTCGGGAACCTTTTACTAATGCCTTGATAGATCTGTGTCGACATATACCAGCGCTTAGATATGTCTAAATGACACTTCGGCAGGTCTTTTTTGGCATTTGTACATATATTTCCTGGCGTTTTAGCAACCTTTTTGCAGTGCATAAATTACTCTTCCTAACACTTCAGCGGGCCTTTTTTGACATTTCTCCATATATTTCCCAGCATTTTGCCAACCTTTTGGCGACGCTTAAATATACTTTTATCGACGCTTTGATATGTCTAAACGACGCTTATGCTGGCCTTTACCGGTATCTTTGCAAATCTTTACCAGCATTGTGGCAACCTTTTCCAGCGCTTAAATATACTTTTAGCAGCATTTTTACAGCTTTTAACAGCGTTTTTAATCTTCTACCGGCGTTTTTTACAGTTTTTACCGACGCTTTTTATAGTTTCTACCAGCGCTTTTACTGTTTTTACTGGCGCTTCCTCAGGCTTTACCGGTAATCAGGATAAGCACCGATAAAGGACAATAAATGCTGGTAAAAGTCTCCAATATAGCGGCAGTCATAAAAAATGCCGGTAAAAGATATAGCGACACCCCTCCTTAGTGGCATTTTTACAACCGCCAGTAGTTTTTTGGACTTTTAGGGGCATTTTTGGTTGCCGGTAAAGCTCCATTTTCTTATAGTGCCTTACTTTGATTCAGGTTTATGTTGAACTTCATTGATTTCTATTTTAATTTAAGAAATATTTTTAGTTTTCTATGGTTTATTGTGACTCCAATTACAATAGATGATGTGAGAACTTTAAATATCTTCTTATTTTAAATTATGTGATGTGTATAAGTTGTTCACCATTTTCTCCTAGGCATGGTGGATGATTGAATCCCCTGTCATCATTACAATTAGACTGATATTTGGGAACTAATCCAATATAAGTTCAGATTCTGTTTTAACCACTCCATCATCCAATTGGATAGGATATGATAGGATTTGATTTCAATCGAGTTATTGTTGAATCAAGTAGATTGAATATTGAGATTGCTATAAGTGGATACCTGGATCCTTAGTCTTTTATCTTTATTATTTCAAAACTTTTTTTTTTCTAAATTACCGGATTAAATACTCAGACTAACCAAGTTAGACTTAGATTAGTTCTAGACTGTGTTCCCCATTCCCTGTGGATTGGACCTCATTCTCACTGAGTTATTACTACATTGCGACCATGCACTTGGGGTTGTGAACAAGTTTTTGGTGCCATTACCGGAGAGTGGCATTGAACACGATTAGGTTTAGGTTTTTCTTAGTTTGATTTTCGTTTTAGGTTAGATTTTTCTTATTTTCTAAATTTTTCTAATTTAAAATTTTTAGAACTTTTCAATTTTAAAATTTTGTTTTTAAGATTCATCTTATTTTTTTCTTCTCTTTCTTGTTCCAACATTACTAACATAGTTTGATTGTTTTGATTTTGTAGGATCTCCAATTCTAGTTCCTCTCGTTTGGTAACTTCTTCCCTCTACTTACTTTCCATATTGCTGTAGGTTTTTTGTTTTTATAAATTTATTTTAGGAATAAATTTAGAATTAGGGTTTCATCATGTTCATCTAAGAGTGGATACGTGAATACGCTAATATACTTCTAGAAGATGAAAGATATCGTGAAGGGTTGTCAGATGTTTGTGTTAGGAAACAACCTATGTCTCAAAATTTTACTAAAACTATGATTAAGAACCGATCAGGATATAATATTCCACCGGTTAAGAAGTTCCTATGCGATTATATGCGAGAGAAGAATTACACTCCACCGATTAAGAAATCATTACGTGATTATTGGAGTTGTAACAATTATCACCCATGCAGCAAGAAGAAAATAATGCATGATTATATTATGGGTGATAATGCGTACCAACAACCATCAAACTCTCCCTCATATGATCCGTATGACTATAATCAATGGAAACATCAAAGTTTAAATTGGAGAGGTGTACCAAACATGGATTCTAGTGACTATTATCTTGTATCCCCTACTATTGAGATCCAACCAGAAACAATCCAATAGGATTCACTTCAGAAATTCATGGATACTCAAGAGCAAATAACCAAAATATCATGCAATCATTCATAGAAATTAGAACATCATTGGAATTGCTTGATGTTTGCCACCCCAAGTATAGGGTCATGACGTAGTAATAATCTCGGTAAGACTGATGTCGAATCCACAAGGACTGAACCTCGTACGTATTCTGAAAGTAACCAGAACTAGAACTAGAATAAGATGTAATCTAAATTAAGGAAATTTAAGAGAATAATGGTGAAATATTAAACTAAACTTGTAAAATTCAAAGGTAGGAAACTAGGGTTTCCAAGGATCCACTTGTAGAGATTAGGGAGATCTATGCTTGATTCATGAACACAACTGGAATCAGAGTCTTATCTTTATCCAGTTGGAAGATAATTCATTAAAATTCACATCTGAACTTCCTTTGATCTAGTTCTCAATAGAATGATAGGTATGAGAATTAGAATTGATTCCATCACAAGACCATGCCCATGAGATAAAGCAAACAACAAAATTTAACCAATCCACAACCAATCTAAGGGAATTATGAACATTAGGAAATGTTCCATCATCCAACCATGTCCATGAGGCGATGCTGAACAATAGGGTTCCTAGGTTCATAATCCTAATAATGAAAAGAACATACTCAAAGCTATCACAGATCCATTGTAATTTATGTCACAACAAACCATTAAAAACTGAAAGTATATATTATAATCAACTAAAATCAAAGAAGGTGCATCAACATGAATCAAAGCAACCGAACACAACCATCATGCTACAAGCTTCACCTCTTAGCCCTAGCTAAGAGGTTCAGCCGATCATAGACATGATTGACTAAAATCTCTTAATAAATCATAAAATAGACTAAGTAAAGGGAAGAAGAAAAAAAAAAAACTCTGGTGACGTCTTCCACGTTCTTCCCCTCTCTCTCTCTCCCCTTTTCTCTTCACATGTTCTCCTTCCTAATGATCCTTCACTCTTTCTCTTTTCACTTTTTATAGCCAAAAAGAGGGTCGGTGGTTAGATAGAGTCGGTGGCGTGAGAGCTTATGCAGCAGAATATGCAAAGCAATATTGCGCAGCGAAACGCAAGCCAACTTGTGTTTGGCTTAGATTTTCGTGACAATGAACGTCCTTGGCTTCGAAATTTCTCCATGGCTAGGGTCATCCTTGGCTGGGCTTCCATCTGTACGGTTCAGATCATTGAAACGATCGATAATCGTGGCCCACAACTCCCCAAAATTTCTGAACTTCCCGGACGTGGATCATGTGCACGTGGATTTGCTGCGATGCTCGGTGGGCCCCATAGTGTTGTTTTCGAAGAAATCCACCCCGTCCATTGGATTCCTGGCGAGATTTTAGTCAGAAAGGGGTGGTTTTGGTTGAGTTTTAGTGTGGCCCACTGTGTCAAATCACCCCGTTGTTCATCCTGCATTTGATGGAGATTTGTGTGTGTACACGTGCATGTGATCAAAAGGGCTCCATGGTTAGGGTCATGGTGACCCGTTGGATCGAATGGATGGTCCCGATCATCCATATGATGGACAATGGTGGCCCAGAACACATCACAGGTGATCTAGCGTCTGCACGCTGTTTCCATTTCGAAGAAGGATCGGGTCAACCCGATCTTTGATGGAGGACTGGGTCCGATGCGGCTCGCGTGCGCATGTTCTATGTACACGCATGTCGCATGTGGGGTCCACTATGATGTTTATGAGAAATTCGCTGTCCATCTTCCCTCTCATCCAATTTAAGGGGTTGATACCAAAATTGAAGAATATCTAAATATCAGGTGGGCCCTAGCTTAGTGTTTTATAGGCTGATCTGTCTGTTGGGTCACTGCTACAAGGATCTAAGAGTTGAAATTTTATGTGTATGGTTAATTTAGGGTCCTCAGACCAAATATAAAATTTCAAGCCAAATGGATGGTGAGAACCCTGTGATTTTGCATTTAAGACGATTTTCAGGCTCTTTATCTTCAATCACTAGATTTTCTCGGATGTTCGGCGTGTAAATTCTTCGATCTCGGTCTCTTAAGATCCGTCCCTTGCCTTGGTGATTCTTGAGCATCAAATCCATGCTCTTAGCACCCTTTTTTAGTCCAAGCTCTTAAATTCACCTTACAACGCAAACATGATTAAAATAGGACGTTAAACATTATCATGTACGTAAAACCAAGTAATAACTGGGGTCTAATATGCAATATTTGACCCTCAACACAATCCCCAACCAGCATTTTTCTAGTCCCGAGCAAAGTATACGAAAAAGATTTTAAGAATTACATGATAATTTCCATAAACTCAAGTGATTTTTGAAAAACAATCCAGATACTAGAATTCTAAGATTCATGAATGTTGGGCATTACTTTCTCTTGAACTCAAGCACACGGTAAACTTCATAGTCAAGTTCAAAGTATTAATTCATCGATTATAACAATTTTAAACATTAAGTTCCATGGGTGTATAGTGTAATCTTGGCTTATCATCATTAAGAGTCCAATCGTCAATTTTCATGATAACATTGATAATCAAACAAACCATTCCTGGATAACTCAACCTAAACTGAAACTTGCCTTACAGTTCAGCCTTTTTATTCTTCCAGCTTTTGAATTTTCCATCGATGGCTTCACGTTATCTCAACCTTTTTAAAGATCTTTAACAGGTAGCCGTTTTTTATGACGACTGTTTTTTTTAAACTGGATATTCTTCTCTTTTTTTTTCTTTTCAATTCTTCTCATTGAACATGATGGACAAATTTTCGACGTTGGTTCTTTCTATGCTTAATGATCACCAAGTTAACGATTCAAAATTGAACTGAAACCTTAATGTGTAAGCTAGATGTGACATGTGAAATCATGACTCAATCAATGTTTAAAATTTCTAATCATGGATTATTATTCGAACTTAACTATGAAATCTGACAAATAACTGAATCCAAGAATCATAAATTACCAACATTACATATCTTATACTACTAAATCAAATATGGCCTTCAAAATCACTTCGAATTCACAAGAATTTCTAGAAAGAGTTTTAAAAAATTCACAATTTTTGCTCAACACTGAGAAAACGCTGATTAGGTAACCTAATCTCCCATCCCTAACCTAAAATTTATATTATCCTCAATGTAAAAGATATAAGCATGTAATGCACATGAGACAATGAAACTAAAGGAGAAGTGACAGAAAGATAGTACCTAATGAAGGAGTTATGAGGCTTTTTTCAAAGAGATCTCACCGTGAAAGTGGGCCAGCACAAGAGTGAAACCAACAAAAGTAAACTATCCTACAACAATTGGAAAGAAAACTATCCTAACAGCATAAAGCTGACTATCCTATAATGACAAAAAGTAAACTATCCTAGTCTTATGAAAGCAGTAAACCTAAATATACCTCCATCAGACTAGGAGATTAATACTGGTAAACAGGATCATTTAGAGGCATGGACATGTCATTTGAATCAAATTTCTCAACAAATGGCTTTAATCGATGTCCATTTACTTTAAACTCATTGCCATTGTCTGGATTTCGAATCTTGACAGCCCCATGAGGATAAACATTGATAACCGTGAAAGGGTTGGTCCAACGAGATTGAAGTTTACTCTGAAAGAGATGCAACCGAGAATTATACAAAAGGAGTTTCTGACCTGGCATGAATGATTTTTGCAGAATGCGTTAGTCATGAAATGCCTTCATCCTATCCTTGTAAATTCTCGAGTTCTCGTGCGCATCGTTCTAGATTTCTTCAAGTTCATTTAACTGAATTTTGCGTAGCGAGTCAGCGTTGTCCAGATTGAAATTCAGATTTTTGATTGCCTAGTAGGCTCTATGTTCCAACTCTACAGGAAAGTGGCAGGCCTTCCCATAGACAAGTCTAAAGAGAGACATTCCAATAGGGGTCTTAAATGTAGTACGGTAAGCCCATAAAGCATCGGTCAATCGGATTGACCAATCCTTACAGTCAAGGTTAACTGTCTTTTCCAAGATGTGTTTGATCTTCCTATTGGAAATCTCAGCTTGTGGGTGGTATGGAGTGCTCACCTTATGAGAGATATTACATTTCTTCATTGAAATTTCAAATGGTCTATTACAAAAATATGAGCCTCCATCACTAATGATGGCTCGAGGTGTTCCGAACTGGGAAATGATGTTTACTTTTAAGAATTTAATGACCATTCAATGGTCATTGTTCCAGCACAAAATTACTTTAACCTATTTAGTGACATAGTTTACAGTGAGAAAAATATATAAATTTCTAAAAGATTGGGGGAATGGTCCCATAAAATCGATGCCCTAGCAATCAAATGCCTCTATAATAAGGATGGGGTTCATGGGCATCATATTTCGACGGAACAATGCTCCTTATTTCTGATAATGCTTATAAGATTTGGAAAACTCATGAGTGTCCCTGAACATAGTGGGCCAGTAAAAGCCACATTGAAGAATCTTGGCCATGGTCTTTTTAGCAGAAAAGTGACCACCACAGGCCTGAGAGTGATAGAAGGAGATGACACTCTGATGCTCATTGTCTGGCACACATCTATTCAAGATTTGGTCTGAGAAATATTTAAACAAATACGGATCATCCTAGAAGAATTTGTGCACCTCGGTGAAAATTTTCCTCTTATTTTGCGTAGTCCAATGTGTCGGCGTGAAACCTATGGCAAGATAGTTGGTAATATTAGTAAACCAAGGTGAATGGAAGACTTTGAACAATTGTTCGTCAGGGAACATGTCATTGATATGTGTCGTCTCAGGAGAATTAGGGACATCAATGCAAGAAAGATGGTCAGCCACTACGTTCTCTACTCCCTTTTTATCTTTTATTTCTAAATAAAATTCTTGGAGTAGGAGGATCCATCTTATCAGGTGGGGCTTAGCATTGTTCTTAGAAAGAAGATACTTGAGCGCCGCATGATCTGTATAAATGATGATCTTAGATCTGATTAAGTAGGACCTAAATTTGTTTAAAGCGAACACTATGGCCAAGAGTTCATTTTCTGTAGTCAAGTAGTTTACTTGGGTAGGATTTAGAGTTCTATTTGCATAATGGATAACGTAGGGCTTCTTTTATTTTCTCTGGCCTAAAACCACCCTAAGAGCATAATCAGATGCGTCACACATAAGTTTAAAAGGAAAGCTTCAGTCGGGTGGCTACATGATAGGTGCAGTGGTCAACATGCCCTTAAGCTTCGTAAAAGCTTCCTGACATTGCTCAGTCCACTCGTATGATGCATCCTTTTGAAGTATATTACATAAATGACAAGATGGAAGACTAAAGTCTTTTATGAATCTTTTATAAAACCCGACGTATCCTAAAAAGGATCGCATGTCTCGTATGTTCTTAGGTAAAGGTAGGTTAGAGATACAATCAATTTTTGCCTTATCTACCTCGATTTCTTTAGACGAGATGATATGTCCAAGGACAACTCCCTTATGAACCATGAAATGACACTTGTCCCAATTGAGTACCAAATTCTTTTCTTCATATCTTTTTAGCACACATTTAAGACTCTTTAAGCACTTGTTGAAAGATGGACCGAAGACAAAGAAATTGTCCATGAAGACCTCTAGATATTTCCCCACCATATCAGAAAAAATACTCATCATGCATCGTTGAAAAGTAGTGGGGGCATTAAATAGTCCGAATGGCATCCTTCGCTAAGCAAAGGTACTATAAGGACATGTAAATGTAGTCTTTTCCTGATCTTCAAGGGCTATCTCTATTTGATTATAACCCGAATATTTGTTAAGAAAATAATAATAGGAATGACCAGCTAGCCTTTCCAAAATTTGATCGATGAAGGGCAAAGGAAAATGGTCCTTCCTCATGACGGTATTCAACTTCTTGTAGTAAATGCACATTCTCCAACTAGTAGTAACTCTAGTTAGCACAAGTTCATTATTGGCATTAGCTACGATGGTGATTCCGGACTTCTTAAGAACCACCTGAGTTAGACTCACCCATTGACTATCAGATATAGGGTATATGATACCCATATCCAATAGTTTAAGAACCTTGGCTTTAACCACTTCCTTCATGTTTAGGTTTAGTCTAGTTGTGATTGCCAAGAGGTCTTCACATTATCCTCAAGATAAATGTGGTGAGTAGAAATCAAAGGGTCAATTCCATTGAGGTCCGCAATCGTCCATCCAAGGGCTCCCTTATGCTCAATGAGAGTAGATATGAGCATACTCTCCTGTTCTTGCTCAAGGTGAGATGAAATCACCACCGGGTATGTCTCATCTTAACCTAAATAAACATATTTTAAATCAGAGGGCAAAGGTTTTAGGTTAAGCTTTCATGCATTGAGGTTAGACGGCAGAGGTACTTCTTCGGTTTGGGATAATTCTTCAAATTGTGGCCTCCACCGGTTAACTTTAAGTATAGGCATAGTATCAAGCATGACAACCATCTCCCTAATCATGTCATCATCAAAATCATGGGAGTGGGCCAAGCACGTCTCTAGAGGGTCAGATGATAAGGTCAGAGGCGTTTTATCCTTCACGAAAGAGTCAATCATGTTAATGTCGTGGAAATCGTCATTGCCCTCTAACCATCTACTCGTGTTGAAAAAGATGTTTAACTCTAATGTCATATTCTCGAAGTACATGCTCATGACACCATTCTTACAATTGATGATTACATTTGAAGTGGCAAGGAATGAGCGACCAAGAATGACGGGAATCTGAGTGCTCATGTTACTGATGGGTTCAGTATCCAGGATGATAAAATATACTGGGTAGTAGAATCTATCAACCTGGACCAACACATCCTCAATTATCCCTCTTGGTACACGAACAGAGCGATCAACAAGTTGTAATGTGGTGAAGGTGGGTTTTAATTCACCTAAACTGAACTGTTTGTACACTGAGTAGGGAATCAGATTTACGCTCGCTCCTAAATCAAGAAGTGCATGCTCAATGCAAAAATTTCCAATTATACAAGAGATGGTTAGGCTACCAGGATCTTTGAATTTCTGCGGCACATCTTGCCTTATGATGGAACTCACTTTCTCAGTTAAGAAGATTTTCTTTTGAATATTTTGCCATATTTTGGTTGTACACAAGTCTTTCAGGAATTTGGCATATTAAGGTATTTATTTTACGGCATAAAGTAGAGGAATATTGACCTTCACTTATTTCAACACCTCTAGAATGTCCTGAGAGTTAGAGAGAGGTTTTGGTGCAACCAACCGTTAGGGAAATGGAGCAATCGACTTCCCTTGAGGTTCTGGTTCTAATTCTTGTGGAGCATGGATAGATCCATCATCTTTGTCCTCTTCCAGTTCCTTAGGTTTTTCAGCCTTAACCGGAGTGGTTCTGTCAATGGTCTTCTCACTCCTAAGAGTGGTGATAGATTTAGCTTGATCCATTTGATTTGAAGAGCTTGGATCACTTATCTCATATTATGGTTTAGGATTGGGGAGAGGTTGAGCAGGAAGCATCCCCTTTTCTATAACCGTCATATATGAATCCATCATTTGCATAAATTTTGTAAGTTCTCGTATTGCTTGAGTAAGCTCTTGTGAGGAATTTTGAACCAGTTCTTCTTGAGATTTCTCATGATTTGGATTTTGATTAAAGAAACCTTGAGGGGTAGTAGTTTGTCCATTCCTCCAACTGAAGTTTGAATGATTTCTCCAACCAGGATTATATGTATTAGAAGTGGGCCCACTGAAAGGTCTTTGGTAATTGCTTACGTCATTATATTACTAATTCAGTACCTCTTGAAAGGCAAATATAGTTGGGTACTTTTCAGTAGTGTGAATGTTGCAACCACAAATACCGCAAACAATTTCCTTATCCTTATCCTTCTTTAATTCCATGGCCTCGAGTTTCCTAGTGAGATAAGCCATTTTAGCATTGATATCATTGTCCTCTTTCAGGAAATACATTCCACCCCTCCTTGGATTGAGTCAGCTTAGACATGGTGCTTGGTTTTGGGTATGTGTCCCATGATTATCGTTTTCAGCAAGTCCATCCAAGTAGTCCCACACATCATCGACATTTTTATTCATGAATTCTCAATTGCACATTGTCTCGACCAATTGGTGTATGGAAGATGTCAAACCATTATAAAAGAAGTGTGTAATGTGCTACATTTCAAATCCATGTTGTGGGCATGAACTGACAGGATCCTTGAACCACTCCCAACATGGGAAGAATGTTTCATCCTCCTTTTGGGCCAAGTTTATGATTGACTTTCTAAGGGTATTCGTTTTATGATGTGGAAAAATTTTCTTTATAAACTCCCTTATCATGTCATTCCATGTGCCAGTAGATCGAGGATGTAGTGAATGCAACCACGTCTTAGCTTTCTCTTTCAAAGAAAAGGGAAAGAGTTTCAGCCTGACCGTGTTATCAGACACGTTAGGAAAGTATAGAGTGGCTATGATCTCATCAAACTCTTTCAGATGTAAATATGGATTTTCTGACTCAAGCCCATGAAATTTTGGAAGGAGTTGGACCACCCCTGGCTTGATATCCATGTGTCTCATATTCTCTAGAAAAACCATACATGAGGGTGTGCTCACCCCCGCTGGTTGTAAATAATCTCATAAGGTATGAGGTGGGGTTGCTTGATGCACCTCATTCTCATCCTAGACTTTCCCAACCCTAGGTTAAGGTAGTCCTTCTGGTTGATTGGCCAGTTGATTTGTAGCCATAACCTCAATTAACTCTAGGGATCTCGAGCGGTGTCTAGTCATGCAATGGATAGTTAACCCTCAACCAATCCTCCTTCAATCAAGAGACGTCGAGTGTTGTCATGTACCCACTTGGGCATGAAACACTTACCGCCCTCAATCTAGATTCTAACCTAAACCTAAAACAAGAAGAAAATAAATAGAAATTTAGACAGAAAGAGAAAAGAGTTGGAAAGAAGTTACCAAATTCGAAGTTCCTAAGTTAAAAACTTGCAAAAAAAAAAAAAACAAAATAAGTCAAGTAGAAAGTTCCTAAAAATTAGAAAGTAAACTAGTTTCTAAAAAGTGAAAATTCTTAAAAATATAAAGTTTCTAAAAAAATAACTTAGGAAAGTTCTAAACCTAAAAATAGAAAGAAAGTTAGTTTCTAAAATTAAAAAAAATTCTAAAAATAGAAAAATAGAAAAATTAAAAAGAGATTACCAATTTAGAAAGCCTGTATCAAGGTCCTACAAAACAAGAAAGTCAAGTTAGTTTCTAAAAAATCAAACAGAAAAACCTAAACCTAAAATTAGAAATAGAAAAACCCTAATCATAACCTAATTCTAAAACTAGTTAATCTTAGAAAAATGCAACCGTCAATCCCCGACAATGACGCCAAAAACTTGTTCACCACCATATAGGGTCGTGATGTAGAAATAATCTCAGTAAGACCGAGGTCGAATCCACAGGGACTGAACCTCGTATGTATTCTAAAAGTAACCAGAACTAGAACTAGAATAAAATGTAATCTAAATCAAGAAAATTTAATAGAATAATGGTAAAATATTAAACTAAGCTTATGAAATTTAAAGGTGGGAAACTGGGGTTTCCAAGGATCCACTTGTAGAGATCAGGGAGATTTATGCTTCATTCACGAACATAACTGGAATCAGAGTCCTATCTTCATCTAGTTGGAAGATAATTCATTAAAATTCACATCTAAACTTGCTTTGATCCAGTTCTCAATAGAATAATAGGTATGAGAATTAGAATTGATTTCATCACAAGACCATGCCCATGAGACAAAGCAAACAACATAATTTAACCAATCTAAGGGAATTATGAATATTAGGAAGGGTTCCATCATCTAACCATGTCCATGAGACGATGGTGAACAACAGGGTTCCCCGGTTCACAATCCTAATAATGAAAAGAACATACTCACATGTATCATAAATCCATTGTAATTTAATTCACGACAAACCATTAAAAACTGAAAGTATATCTTATAATCAACTAAAGTCAAAGAAGGTTCATCAACATGAATCAAAGCAACCGAACACACCCATCATGCTAGAAGCTTCACCTCTTAGCCCTAGCTAAGAGGTTTAGTCGATCATAGACATGATTGACTAAAATCTCTTAATAAATCATAAAATAAACTAAGTAAAGGGAAGAAGAAAAAAAACTCTGATGATGTCTTCCACGTTCTTCCTCTCTCTCTCTCTCTCTCTCTCTCTCTCTCTCTCTCTCTCCCTTGCTCTTCACACGTTCTCCTTCCTAATGATCCTTCACTCTCTTTCTCTCTTCTCTTTTTATAGCCAAAAAGAGGGTCGGTGGCTGGATTGAGTCGGTGGTGGAGAACTTACGTAGCAGAATACGCAAAACAATCTTGTGTAGTGAAACCCAAGCCAACTTGCGTTTGGTTTGGATTTTTGGGACAATGAACATCCTTGGCTTCTAAATTTCTCCACGGCTAGGGTCATCCTTGGCTGGGCTTCCATCTGTACGGTTCAGATTGTCGAAACGATCGATGATCATGGCCCATAACTCCCCAGAATTTTTAAATTTCCTAGACACAGATCATGCGCACGTGGATTCGCTGCGATGCTCGGTGGCCCCACAATGTTGTTTTCGGAGAAATCCACCTCGTACATTGGATTTCTGGTGAGATTTTAGTCGAAAAGGGGTGGTTTTTGTTGAGTTTTAGTGTGGCCCACTATATTAAATCACCCCACCGTTCATCCTACGTTTGACGGAGATCTACATGTGTACACGTGCATGGGATCAAAAGGGCGCCATGGTTAGGGTCGTGGCCACCCCCTGGATCTAATGGACGGTCTCGATTATCCATATGATGGATGATGGTGGCCCATAACATGTCATAGGCGAGCCAGTGTTTGCACACTGTTTCCATTTTGAAGAAGGATCGGGTTAACCCGATCTTTGACCGAGGACTAGGTCCGGTGCAGCTCGCGTGCGCATGTTCTGTGTACAACATGTCGCATGTGGGGTCCGCTGGATTGTTTATAAAAAATCCGCTCCATCCATTCTCCCTCTCATCTAATTTAAGGTGTTGATACCAAAATTAAAGCATATCCATATATTAGGTGAGACCCATATTAGTGTTTTATGGGTTGATCTGTCCGTTGGGCCACTTCTACAAGGATCCAAGGGCTGAAATTTTACGTGTATGGTTAATTTAGGGTCCTCAGGCCAAATATAAAGTTTCGAGCCAAACAGATGGTTGGAGCCCTGTGATCTTGTATTTAGGACAATTTTCAGGCCTCTTTATCTTCAATCACTTGATTTTCTCGAATCTTTGGCGTGTAAATTCTTCGATCTCGGTCTCCTAGGATCTATCTCTTGCCTTGGTGATTCTTGAGCATCAAATCCATGCTTTTAATACCCTTTTTCAGTCCAAGCTCTTAAATTCACCTTGCAACACAAACATGATTAAAATAGGACGTTAAACATTATCATGTACGTAAAGCCAAGTAATAAATGTGGTCTAATATGCAATATTTGACCCTCAATACTTAAATCCTCTATTCAAAGAATTCAATCACACCTTATTGATGAGGAAGATGCTAGTTTATCCCTGTTTTGACAAGAAATGAAATTATTTAGTTTTGGGATTATCTTATTTGATAATAACAAAGAAATAATAAAGAGAACAATCATCATAATATGTTTTATTAATTCTGAATTCGTTTACATCCACTTTATCCCTTGATTCCTAGATAAAGTGTACATGATCCTAAAATATAAGTATTAAATAGGTTAAATATTAATTCTGGCAGTATTCAAGCTTGCAATGTTTATCTTCATAAGAGAAGAGTTGTGCGGATCTGCATATTCTTATGTCCTTTATATACATTCATCCAAATGATGTCTCCTCTTTCAAAGAAATGCTCAGATTCCTTAGGAAACTACAACAATTTTGATAAAGTGGCTTCTATTTATGTTATCCATGCAACTACTCAGAGAGTTGAGCTGATTTAGGAGTTGTGTGGACCTGTGCAACTAGTATATGTTGCGTGATCCATTAGTTCTTCCTTTCTTTCTCCCTATACCTGTCAGAGATATCAGAGTCTCTTCTTCTCTTAAAATTCAAATCTTATTATGTGTCCCTAAAATAAAGGGGTGAAGGGGTATTTATAGGCTCTCACACGTGTAGGTCCTCGAATATTGTATCATGGGACCCACTTCACAATGTTCGTGTTGTATGACGCACAAAAAATAGAAGTTGCATGATTCCATGCAACTGACATGAGTTACACGGACCCGCACAACTCATGTATCTCGCGTAACTCTCCATCTCGTACAACTCTTTGATTAATTACTCTGCTTTCACTTCTTTTTCTCTTTCTTCTTTCTTTATTACTTGTACTCTAAATTTTATGCTCCAACAGATGCCCCCTTAATCCTATGTTTGTTCGATCGCTAGAGAAAGCAAAGGATCAACTTCTCTTTTTCGTTAAGTCAAATTGCGCGGACCCACGAAACTTTAATCGAGTCCCGCACAACTGATCGTTAAGTCCAGCCAGCCTATAAATAGTAAAACTTAGGAAGTTTTTCTTCATTTCAACATTTCCTCTGACCGAAGCCCTTTATCGCACAACTCGTCTTCTTGCGCAACTCGTCTTCTTGCGCAACTCGACTCCCCGTGTAACTACCAATTGCACAACTTTTTGTCACTCACGCAACTACTTGTTCATACAAGTATCCTGACCGCACAACTCTTTATTCGCACAAATCCCTCACCTGTGCAACTTCTTACCTGCGCAATTGCCTTTACACAAACTTTCCTTCGTGCACTTCTGAGCAACGAAGTTTCTCTACAAGCTTCCATGCAACTAACTTGTTTTACGTGCAAAGACTTCTTACAAAATCTTTTCTAAGTCCTTTGTTCTTCACACCCTATACTGTCAAATTCTACCTAAAGTTCTATCATCTTTCTTTCTTTGTAACGGATAGAGATAAGAAAGAAAACTTGTCCGATAATCTTCGATTCACAAATAAATTCATGAAGTAATCGAAGGCTTCATCTTCAAGAAAAAAGAACAATTCACCCAATTCATAAGATAGGCAAAATTTTCAAAATACTTGGGATTGCATAAAGATTCATGAAGAAGTCTTTGAATTCCATAATCCTTCTAAAAACAAGTCAGTTGCCATCCCTATTAATTTATGATGTCACTGATTGATTTCACCTAGCTAACCACCTGATCAAATGATCCAAAACAATCTTGTTTCTGTAGATAACTGGATTGTGACGGAACCATAACTTTTAAAAGGTTATCTGGAAGAGAAGCGGTCCTATTAGAGAGTCAGCATGATTCATAAAATGCGATTCTTGTGCCCGTGCTATGATCCTTAATAACATTTTCCTACTCATTTCTTTGAAACTGCTTAACAACGTTTCTTTACCAAAAGATCACCTTGAAATACAAAAGGATTCCTGACGATGGCTCTTTTTTCTCCTCGAGATTTTTATAGTGCCTAGGCTTGAGCTATTGCTCGGAAACATGCTATTATCTTGAAGTAGATTGATATTTTTGATGCACTCATAGCTACACCAAAACATTTCTGTGGGGGTGCAACCATCTTTAAATGTTTTCTCAACCATTGGTCTCCCATTACTAATTCGTTCCATCTTCCTTTAGGTGAGATCAGTATCACCTTGTGGGATCTCCTTTGCATAGTAGGTCTTCCTATCATGGGCAATATTTTTGATGAATATGTGTCTTCGAAAAAAGAATTTGCTCTCGCCTTTGTAGGAAATAACAGATTTGAGATATCAAACACTTCTCTTGAACTCTTCAGAGAAATGATTAATTTCTTGAATAGATAGCTCATTTCTCCCAAAACTTACGGTATATTTTTCTTCCTTTTCTCTTCTCTTTCAGAATCTTCATCTTATATGTATTTATATTACCTGTTTTGAAAATCATACATTTTCTTGACAATTTTGCAGGTTAAAATCATCAAGACCTCAAAATTATCTGTGAGAATATCAAGAGTACTACTGAGTACAAATCTTCTTGTGAATTAGCTGCTTTCATAGCTTATTGGCTAAGCTTGGTGATATTTCCAAATTTAAAACAAGCAGAAATCATCAGGCCAGCTCTCTTCATGGTAGTGGGCACAATGATAGAAGGTCAGAAGTATTCATTAGCTCCTCTGGTCCTTTGTTCATTATATTGTGCCTTTGGAGATGTCATTTCTAGCTCTAAAGACTCTACTTCCGAGCCTCTTTCAGTCTATGCTACTTGGCATTTCTTCATAGGCTGGTTAGGAGTATATTTTCCTTGAACTTTTGCTGATTTAGAAAGAGCTTATTCAAATCCTCATCGGCTCCAACTCCAGTATTATCATTTAAGGAAGATGATCAAAAAGTCAAATAGTTGGGTCACCAGGAAAATAGAGAATAGCGATCCTATTGACTTCTTCCATTTCCAATTCATTAGCTTTCCAGAGGATATAGAAGTTATTGATGATGGTTCTATCTCTTCCGACGAACATTCATTCCTTGTTTCCATCAGGTCCAGTAATCTTCCATTAAGAGAAGGTTATAAATTTTGGCGAGAACCATTGTTAGGCCTATGTCCTATTATCTCACCATTTCATAGGATCCTACGGTCCTCCTGGTCAAATTCCACCAACCCGTAACCTATAGATAACATTTACACGTGTTATCAAGTAGCATCCTATCAACCCTAGTTGGCTTGACCCGAGAGCTATTATGAGACCCGTATCCTAGCTCGTACCATTCTGTAAGCTTCTGCAGTCCTCCCGGTCAAATTTTGGTGACCTGCGATCTATAACTTACGTTTGTGTGCGATATTGAGTCGTAATAAATTCTGGTGTCCATTTGAGTCGGCTCGACTCGAGACTTATATCCTTGCGACCGCACTGTCGCAGCGGTTCCGACGCTACATCTCACGCGTTAAGGCGATACCTGGCCCAGGAGATGTGGGCCCGCGTTCAGTTTGAGGAAAATGCCACACATTGCAAAACCTAAGAGAGAATGTCCCATCAATCCCATCAATCAAGTACATGTCCCATCCCTAAAAGCAACCCCTAAAGTCAACACACTCTCTCTCTCCACCCATACATGTCAAGTACACACATCACCTTTCACCCATCCCTCAACCATCACTCACCCATCTCTCTCTCTTACAACCTCTCTCTCTCATCTCTCTCTCTCTTTCTCATTCTTTCAAGTAACCCACGTCCAAGCTCCATGGGAGAGAGCTAGTGGGGCCCACCTTCCTACCACCCAATCCCACCATCCTAAGTCCATCTCAACCGTTGAAATTGTTCCTTTGGAGTTCTAGCAGGCATTAGCAGAAGAAGGAAAAGAGATCAAAGGTGGGTGCTTTTCTAGGATTCGATTTATATCATTTTGCTTGGATTTGATAATTGAGGGCCCACATTTGGTGGGACCCATCTTGATGCATGATTTATAAGAGGGACCCTTAGTAGCGGGGTCCCTCTGCTATTCTGATCTCTCTCTCCCTTTTTTATGGTGTTTGTCCCACATGATTCATACCGTCCACCGAGTGGGCCTATCCAACGGTTCGTTTGGACGGACCCAATTGAAGGAAAAATATAAATATCAGCTCGATCAGTGGGGTGACCCACTGATGTAGACCCCACCATATTTATATATGTTAGTGTACCGTCCAGCAGCAGGCGCTGCTGGACGTAGGCAAGACACAAACATCAGCTTGCTTTAAAGTTTGGTGGCCACCACGTGGACCCACCTATTGCATGTGATACACACACCGCCCATTCATTTGAGAGGTGGGCCCACCCTACACATGTGACACATGTGGGGAGGTGGGACCCACCTTGATGCGTGTATTCTATATCCACTCCGTCCACCTACTGGATGGTGGTGTGGACCCACTGTAATATAAGCATTTATACATGCCATTCATCCATGACAGTTCGTGTGGGGCCCACTCCACATGTGCTGCACGTGTGGGATGGGACCCACCTTGAGGCATGTATTGTAAAATCCACACCGTCCATTGCTTAGACGGTCGGTCACTTTAAAACATGCATTTTATCCTGCCATCCATATATCTGGATGCTGGATGTTGGGTTCAAATAAAAAATAAATAAATAAATTATATATACAATAAATAGACATAATATAATACATACATACACACATACATACACACATACATACATACATATATATGGATATATATATATATATATATATATATATATATATGCGATGGGCCCCACGTGGGACCCACCTCTATCAGTGGATTGGCTAGAGCACCTCTCACCATCCAGTATTCTGGACGGTGGGGCCCACGTCTGATGTATGTGTTATATCCAACACCGTCCATCCATCTCCGGCTGGTGGAGAGTCATGAGGTATGAATTGTATCCAGTTGTCTGGACGTGGCCCACCTTGATATTTGATGTTTTATCTATGTCGTCCATAGCCATAGCACATCAGCAAGTCTGTGGGCCACCATGATGTGTCTATTCCATCCAGCCGTCCATTTGGACGTTTTGCTCAGTGGGGCCCTCCTTAGATGTATGTGTTGTACATACATGCTGTCCAGCATGTGGAGCCCATGTGTGATGTATCTATTTTATCCTAGTCGTCCATCATTTGGATGGTGAGACACCACCGTGAGGTATCTGTTTAATCCATACCGTCCACAATATTTGGACGGTGTAGGACCATGTCTAGGCGGTGCTATGGACCGCACCATGTTGTATGTATTTCATCCACACCGTCCACATATCTGGATGGTGTTGAACATATTTGGACAATGCTATGTTACCCTACCGCGATGTATTTGTTTCATCCACATCATCCAGATGATCTGGACGGTGCTGGACGTGTTTGGATGTGATGTGGACTCCACCATGATGTATGAATTTTATGTCCACACCATCCATCTGCTTGTCCCACCTTGATGGATGTGATTCGTCCGCACCACCTGACCATGATCGATGGGCCCACCTGTCGTGTTATCGTAGGGCCCACCATGTTGTACATGTTTCATTTATGTCATCCACTTATGCGGCCCGTGTATACGGCTGACTTGATGTATACAAGGCCCATTGGTGCGACCCATTGATGCGACCCACTTGATGTATATGAGGCCCATTGATGCGGCCAACTTGATGTATATGAGGCCCATTAGTGCGGCCCAATGAGCTGCCCATTGTGATATATGTTAGGCCCATGTCATGTAGCCCATTGTGATGTGTATTAGGCCCGAGTATGTGGCCTGTTGTAATGTATTTTTGGCCCATTTGATAAGGCCCATTATGATGTATTTGTGGCCTGTATGGTTAGGCTTGATGTGGTGTATGTGTGGCCCTCGAGTGAGGCCTAGTGCGATCAATGTACGGACTGATGTAATGTGTGATTTCACTATAATGTATGTAATAATGTTTATGTGGGCCACTCCTTAGGAGGATGTTGGTTAAACATCCACATTGATGGGTAATGATGGTTGAATATCCACATTGTGACCTTCCCTTATGCCTTGTTAGGCCTATTCTCACCAATTCATATTGTTGAGGTTGATTCTGATTGTCGAAGCCAATTTTGACTATCAAGGCCGATTTCGATTGTATAGGCCGATTATCGAGGTCGATTTTGATTGTCAAGGTCGATTCTGACTATCAAGGCTAATTCTGATTGTCGAGGTTGATTATCGAGGTTGATTCTGATTGTTAAGGCCGATTCCGATTGTCAAAGCCGATTCCAATTATCAAGACTGATTCTGATTGTCGAGGTCAATTCTGATTATCGAGGTCGATTTCGATTGTCGAGGTTGATTTCGAGGCTGATTCCGATTATCGAGGCTGATTCTGATTGTCGAAGCTGATTTCGATTATCGAGGCCGATTCTAATTTCTAATGTTGATTATCGAGGCTGATTCCAATTGTCGAGGCTAATTTTGATTATCGAGGCTGATTTTGATTGTCGAAGTTGATTATCGAGGCTGATTCCGATTGTCGATGCCGAATGTATAAGCCGATTATTGAGGCTGATTATCAATGTCGATTTTCAATGCCAGTTGTGGATATTGATTATGAGTATAGGATTATAATACATACCCATACACATCATTTGCATGTTTGTTATGAGATGTGGTTGACTGTTACATATGTCATTGGGTAGGTTGTTATGAGACTCCCTGATAGGCGGAGGTTATCTCATATGAGCCCATGGTATGCGTAGGATTGATGCATGACTGGATTATATGACTCATGCATCTTATATTGTGTGTTGTGACTACTGTACACCCTAGTGACATCAGGGTCGTAGCCTCCATAGGCATGTCGTGGATGGCTAGATGAGACACCGAAAATCTGTTACTAGCATCGGGCTGCCATAGATGGCCCTGGGTGAAAATTCCTGAACCTTCGAGGCCAAGAGACGCCCCAACATCGAGACCAGGTTGAAACATGAACGCCCAAGTGCTGAATACCAGTAGGCCGCATCTCCCACTATGTAGTGGTCGGTTGGGAAGGGGTGGTGGCCTTACCCCCCCCCCCCCCCCCCCCATGGTAGTGAGCATAGCTAGGCTAAGTTTAACCAGCTCATGATTGGGTCCGCTATTGACATGCCAGGTAGATATTGGCTGACTACTGGCTAGGTAGATAGTGAGGTCTCTTCCACTTGCATGGTTGTGCGTTCAGTGGGCGACGATTGCATTAGAGTGTACTAGAGCTTGGTGATGATCCCAGTGATGTACAGTATTGATATGTGGACTTATTGAGTGGAAGTTGCATACTCATTCACTCATTCATTCATTCATTTACTATCCACTTGGGTTGGTGGTGCACAACTATTTGTTACGTGTACCTTCACAATGGCCAGGATTTCAATTGGGGCACACGACTAACCTGAGATCAGGAATTTACCACATTAAGTCTGACTATCTAAATTAGGTATAGGATTGGTTTGGATAGAATTCCCTTGTGATGCACCCCATAGCCTGCAATACTTCGTACTATCATCCTGACTTCACACTCCAGCTTGGTCATTTCATTCACATTACATATTGCATTGCATCCTCAGCACATAGCATTTGGTTAACTGTGCTTCTATATTGCATAACCTAATTAAGGTTGATGAATTCGTGGACTCGGTATCAGATATTTAGCTTACTATATCTCCACATTGCATAGCTGATTTATATTGCTTCCTCAATATATGATATTGGCCTATTATGTTTTGCATCGCATAGCTTGGATAAGGCTGATGGCACTCATGGACTTACCAGTATGTTTCCACTTACTCTGATATCTTATGATTCATGATCTTGCCCAGTATTTCTGACTTTGTATGATTATGGCGTTGTATTTGTGTGCTTAGCACTTATCTTGCACACACACTTTCACCACCCTCTAAGCTTTCTATAAGCTTATGTACGATAAATGTGTGCAAGTGGCGTTAAGTTGTAGCAGCGTGAAGCTTGAAGCATATAGCTAACTTCTGGAGCTTTGATTTCAATATATGTATTTCCCTTTCAACATTGGATTCAAATGTTTATATTAGTGGATATGTGATGATGTTGTTGCCTTTGTGATTTAAGTAAACTTGTGGTTATGCTTATTACGAGCTAAAAGTATGTTGGAAAATCCTCTTTATAGTATCCTAGGATCGGAATCTGGCGTAGGGACGCTGGGAGCCGAGAATGGGGTACTAAAGAGGCTGTCGGCATCGGATTCATCGACCGAGAATTTTGTGAGCCTGGTTTCTGAGTTTGGGGCATGACAGAAGATGATATCAAAGCATAACTTGGGAATACTTGAAGATAACATCACATATCTACTGGTAGCTACCCTACACTATGATTGTTGGGAACTTAAAATGGTTAGATCCCCGAGTTCAGATAACTTAGAGATTTTCTGATTAGCTGCTTACCATTGAGATTGTGAGGCTGCAAAGTATTCCAGTTTCGATTGTTTCTGATCCGGGATCCGAGGTTCAAAAGGATCACCATAGTGTTAATGAAGCATCTTGAGAGGGCGATGTTGAGATTAGAGAGCGCTATCTTCATCCTTTTATAGACTAATTATGCCTTGACATATATACTTGATGATATTTCCTCTTCCCTTGTCTATTCTGTAAATTTTGAGGATGAAATTTTTATTAGGAGGGGAGATCTGTGAGACTCGTATCCTAGCTCATACTGTTCCATAGGCTTCTGTGGTCCTCCCGGTCGAATACTGGTGACATGTGATCTGTAACTTACGTTGGCACGCAATACTGACTTGTACCCTGTCCATTTGAGTCGGCTCGACTCGAGACTTGTATCCTTGCGACCGTGCTGTCGCAGCGGTTCTGACGCCGCATCTCGCGCGTTGAGATGATACCTGGGCCAGGAGATTTGGGCCCACGTTAAGTTCGAGGAAAACACCATGCATTGCAAAACCCAAGAGAGAATATCCCATCAATCAAGTACATGTCCCGTCCCTAAAAGCAACCCCTAAAGTCAACACTCTCTCTCTCCACCCATATATGTCAAGTACAGCCATCACCTTTCACCCATCCCTCACCCATCACTCACCCATCTCTCTCTCTTACAACCTCTCTCTCTCATCTCTCTCTCTCATTCTCCCAAGCAACCCACGTCCAAGCTCCAAGAGAGAGCTAGTGGGGCCCACCTTCCTACCGCCCAATCCCATCATCCTAAGTCCATCTCAACCATTGAAACTTTTCCTCTGGAGCTCTAGCATGCGTTGGTAGAAGAAGGAAGAAGAGATTAAAGGTGGGTTCTCTTCTAGGATTAGATTTGTATCATTTTTCTTGGATTTGATGATTGAGGGCCCATATATGGTTGGACCCATCTTGATGTATGATTTGTAAGAGGGACCCATAGTATTGGGTCCCTCCACTATTCCGATCTCTCTTTCTCTCTCTCCATTTTTGATGGAGTGTGTCCTACTTGATCCATACCGTCCATCGAGTGGGCCCACTCAGTGGTCCATTTGGATAGACTCGATTGAAGGAAAAATACAAATATCAACTCGATTAGTGGGGTGACCCACTGATGTAGACCCCACCATATTTATGTGTTGTAGGTATACCATCCAACAGCAGGCACTGCTGGATGTAGGCAAGACATAAACATCAGCTTGATTTAAAGTTTAGTGGGCCACCACGTGGACCCACCTTATTGCATGTGATACACTCACTGTCCATTCATTTGAGAGGAGAGCCCACCCCACACGTGTGACACGTGTGGGCAGGTGGGACCCACCTTGATGCGTGTATTCTATATCCACTCCGTCCACCTACTGGACGGTAGTGTGGACCCACTGTAATGTAAGCATTTATACACGTCATTCATCCATGACAGTTCATGTGGGGCCCACCCCACACGTGCTACACGTGTGGGATGGGATGCACCTTAACGCATGTATTGTAAAATCCACACCGTCCATATATCTGGACATTGGAGTTGGGTTCAAATAATAATAATAATAATAATATGTGTGTGTGATGGGCCCCACATGCGTGTGTGTTTGTGTGTGTGATGGGCCCCACGTGGGACCCACCTCTATCCGCGGATTGGCTGGAGCACCTCTCACCGTCCAGTATTCTGGACGGTGGAGCCAAGTCACATGTGTGGCATCCACACCGTCCAAACCTTAGATGGTGGGGCCCACATTTGATGTATGTGTTATATCCAACACCGTCCATCCATCTCCAGCTAGTGGAGCCCCACGAGCTATGTGTTGTATCCAGCTGTCTGGACATGGCCCACCTTGATATTTGATGTTTTATCTATGTCATCCATAGCCACACCATGTCAGCAAGTTCTGTGGGCCACCATGATGTGTTTGTTCCATCCAGTCGTCCATTTGGACGTTTTGCAAGGTGGGGCCCTCCTTAGATGTATGTGTTGTACATACATGCTTTGCAGCATCTGGAGCCCATGTGTGATGTATCTATTTTATCCTAGCCATCCATCATTTGGAAGGTGAGACACCACCGTGAGGTATCTGTTTAATCCATACCGTCCAGAATATTTGGACGGTGCTAGACCATGTTTGGGCGGTGCTATGGATCGCACCATGTTGTATGTATTTCATCCACATTGTCCATGATGTATGAATTTTATGTCTACGTCGTCCATCTGCTTGTCCCACCTTGATGGATGTGATTCATCCACACCACCTGGCCATGATCGATGGGCCCACCTGTCATGTTATCGCAGGGCCCACCATGATGTACGTGTTTCATTTATGCCGTCCACTTATGTGGTCCGTGGATGCGGCTGACTTAATGTATACAAGGCCCATTAGTGCGGCCCATTGATGTGGCCCACTTGATGTAGATGAGACCCATTGGTGCGGCCCATTGATGCAGCCCACTTGATGTATATGAGGCCCATTGATGCTGCCCAATGAGCGGCCCATTGTGATATATGTTAGGCCCATGTCATGCAGCCCATTTTGATGTGTATTAGGCCCGGGTATGTAGCCCATTGTAATGTATTTGTTGCCCATTGGATAAGGCCCATTATGATGTATATGTGGCCCATATGGCGAGGCTTGATGTGGTGTATGTGTGCCCCTCGAGTGAGGCCCAGTGCGATGAATGTGCGAACTGATGTAATGTGTAATTTCACTATAATTTATATAATGATGTTTATGTGGGCCACTCCTTCGGAGCAATGTTGATTAAACGTCCACATTGATGGGTAATGATAGTTGATGTCCACATTGTGACCTTCGTTTAGGCCTTGTTAGGCCCATTCTCACCAATTCCAATTGTCGAGGCCGATTCCGATTGTTAAGGCCAATTTCGACTATCGAACTAATTTTGATTGTATAGGCCGATTATCGAGGCTGATTATGATTGTCGAGGCCGATTATTGAGGCCGATTTTGACTATTGAGGCCAATTCCGATTTGTCGAGGCCGATTTTGACTATTGAGGTTGATTCTGATTGCATTAGCCGATTATCGTGGGCGATTTTGATTGTCGAGGCCGATTTCGATTGTCGAGGCTGATTCCGATTATCGAGGCCAATTTCAATTGTTGAGGTTAATTATCAAGGATGATTCCGATTGTCGAGGTCGATTCCGATTATCGAGGTTGATTATCAAAGCTGATTCTGATTATTAAGGCTGATTATCAGTACCGGTTGTTGGTGCCGATTATCAATGTTGGTTGTCGGTACCATTATAGTATAGCATCATGATACATGCCCGTACGCATCATCTGCATGTTTGTTATGAGATGTGGTTGACTATTGTATATGTCATTGGGCAGGTTGTTATGAGACTGCCTGATAGGCGAAGGTTATCTCACATGAGCGCACGATATGCATAGGATTGATATATGACTAGATTGTATGACTCATGCATATTGTATTATGTGTTGTGACTACTATATGCCCTAGTGACATCAGGGCTATAACCTCCACAGGCATGTCATGGATGGCCAAATGGGATACTGAAAATCGGTTACTAGCATCGGGCCACTATAGAAGGTCCTGAGTGAAATTTTCTAAATCTCTAAGGCCAGGAGATGCCCTAATATCGAGACAGAGTAGATACATGAGCGCCTGAGTGCTAAATACCAGCAGGCCGCGTCTCTCACTTTGTCATGGTCGGTTGGGAAGGGGTGGTGGCCTTACCAGCCTAAGGATAGTGGACATAGCTAGGCTGAGCTTGACTAGCTCGTGATTGGGTCCGCTATCGACGTGCCAAGTAGATATTGGCTGACTACTAGCCAGGCGGATAGTGAGGTCTCTTCCACTGGCATGGTTGCACGTCAAGTGGGCAGTGATTGCTTGTAGAGTGTACTAGATCCCGGTGATGATCCAAGTGAGTACGGTGTTGATATGTGGACTTATTGAGCGAAAGTTACATATTCATTCATTCACTATCGACTCGGGCTAGTGGTGTGTAACTATTTGTTACGTGTACCTCCGTAATGGCCAGGATTTTGGTTGGGGCGCCACTAACCTGAGATTAGGAGTTTACCACATCGAGTCTGATTATCTAAATTAGGTATGGGACTGGTTTGGATAGAAGTCCCTTGTGATGCACCCCATAGCCTGCGATACTACGTACTAGCATCCCGACTTCACACTCCAGCTTGGTAATTTCATTCGCATTGCATATTGCATTGCATCCTTAGCATATAGCATTTGGTTCACTATGCTTCTGTATTACATAACCTGATTAATGTTAACGGTATTCATAGACCAGTTATCTGATATGTGGATTACTATGTCTCCGCATTGTATAGCTGATCTACATTGCTTCCTTAGTATATGATATTGGCCTATTATGTTTTGCATCACATAACTTGGATAGGGCTGATGACACTTATGGACTTACCAGTATGTTTCCACTTACTCTGATATCTTATGATTCATGATCTTGCTAGTATTTTTGACATTGTATGATTATGGCGCTGTATTTGTGTGCTTGACACTTATCTTGTGGACACACTTTCACCACCCTCTAAGCTTTCTATAAGCTTATGTAAGATAGATGCATGTAGGTGGCGTCAGGTCGCAGCAGCAAGGAGCTTGGAGCATGTAGCTGACTTATGGAGCTTTGATTTTGATATATGTATTTCCCTTTCAGCATTGTATTCAAATGTTTATATTAGTGGATATGTGATGATGTTGTTGCCTTTCTGATTTAGGTAAACTTGTTGTTATGCTTATTACGAGATAAAAGTATGTTGGAAAATCCTCATTGTAGAATACTAGGATCGGATCTAGTGTATGGACACTGGGAGCTGAGAATGGGGTACTATGGAGGCTGTCAGCACCGGATTCGCTGATCGGGAATTTTGTGAGCCCAGTTTCGAAGTTTGGGGCGTGACACTTATGTCATTGAGACAATGCTGCTACCATGGTTCTAACACTGCGTGTCGTGCGCCAAATCGATGCTTAGATTGTGAGATCCGGCCCGCACATTATCCCGGCCATTGATCGCTTGATTATGGGACCAACCTATCAAAGTTGTTGCTTTTTCCTAGAAAAACCCATCATTAGGATGTCACCCTAGGGGTGACATCACCCTACCCTAGCCCGTAGCCTCATGCTTCTTACAAAGCAATGATGGCTAGCTAGCCATGCTTATCATTATTGCCTTACATCTCATGATTGCCTAGATAAGAGAGAGGCTAGCTCTCTCTCTCTCTTATCTCTCTCCCTCCCTCATGCTTCTTACAAAGTAATGATGGCTAGCTAGCATTTAAGGAGCTGAAGGACCGCCTCACGTCTGCTCTTATCCTCACTCTTCCCTATGGGAGTAAAGGATTTATTGTATTTACTAATCCTTCGCATGTCGGTTTGGGTGTTGTCCTAATGCAGCATGGGAAGCCAGTAGCTTTTTCATGTCGCCAGCTCAAGGTCCATTAGCTGAACTGCTCCACGTATGATTGGGAGCTGGCAGTAGTCGTCTTCGCACTGAAGGTGTGGAGGCACTATCTCTATGGGATTAGGTTTGAACTCTTCTTCGACCACAAGAGCCTGAAATATGTCTTCTCACAGTTCGAGTTGAACATGCGGCAGAGACGTTAGATGGAGCTTTTGAAGGACTATGATTTCGATCTTCACTACCACCTGTGCAAGGTGAACGTGGTGGCGGATGCCCTCAGCTGTCAGCCACGAGGCCTAGTGGTACATATGATGATTCAAGAGTAGAAGATGCTCGAGGATATAACAGCGTATGGCTTCGAATTTGGCTTACAATCTTTTATCGTATGGTTATCGAGCCTGTCGATTCACCCATCTTTTGTCGTAAGGGTGATTGAGGCTCAACAGTCAGACGAGTCACTTTAAGGTTATCAAGCAGAGGCGGCATATGAGAGTCAGTCAGACAGGTAAATTGGTTCTGATGTTGGACTTCGCTTCAGAGGGTGAGTATGTGTCCCGGATATTCCAGAGTTGCGCAGAAATCTTATGATCGAGGCACATCGATCAAGGTTTTCTATCCACCCTGGCTCGATGAAGATGTACCGTGATATGAGGTGACAATATTTTTGAGAGGGGATAAAGCACCAGATTGCCAGTTTTATGGCCGAGTGTGACACTTGTCAACGTATCAAGGCTGATCATCAGAGACCCCCAGGTCCATTGCAACCGTTGAGCATCCTAACGTGGAAGTGGGAGCACATATCTATAGATTTCATTATGGGCTTGCCGATGACTCAGCGCGGTCATGACGCCATGTGGGTTGTCATGGATCATCTAATGAAGTTGGCACATTTTCTCCTGATTCGTGTGACCTGGCCTTTGGACCGGCTTACCAGATTGTTTGTTGGTGAGATTGTGTGTGAGACCCGTATCCTAGCCCGTACCGTTCCATAGGCTTCTGTGGTCCTCCCATTCGAATTCTGGTGAACCGCGATCTGTAATCGACAGTTGCATGACCCTAAGATGTATCCTGTATTCCAGAGTCAACTCCGATTTAGACTTGTACCATGTGACCACGCCGTCACCGTGGTTCCGATGATGCATCTCGTGCGCCGAGGCGATACCCAGGTCAGGAGATGTTGGCCCTCGTTCAGTTCGAGGAAAACACCGCGCATTTACAAAATCAAAGAGAACATCACATCAATCCCATCAATCCCATCAAGTACATGCCCCATCTCCAAGAAACCCCTAAAGTCAACTCTCTCTCTCTCTCCACCCATCAAGTATACCCATCACTCACTTCACCCATCACTCCATCACTCACCCTCTCTCTCTCTCTCTCTCTCTCTCTCTCTCTCAATCCCATCTCCCAAGCAAGCAACCGTCTAAGATCTCCATGAGAAGAGCTTGGTGTGGCCCATCTTCCTACCCCCCCTCATCATCCATCACCATCCAATCTCCATCATCTTCCATCATAATGGTAGCTAAGGAGCTAGGGATCTCATGGAGCCAAGAATAATCAAGAACGGTGGGTGATCTTTATTTTACATTTTTTTTAATGATTTAAGGGCCCATATATGTGAGACCCATCTTGATGTATGCATTATATAGGGAGGGCCCATAGTGGTGGGGTCCCTCCCCTCCTCACTGTCTCTCTCTCTGGATGCGTGGCCCACCAATGATGCAAGCGTTTCACCCATCTTGTGGGGCCAACCATGATGTTTTTGTTGATCCAGGTTTTCCATCTGTTTGGACGGTGGTGGATGAAGCCACCATGATTTATGTATTTTACCCTTGCCGCCCATATATTTGGGCAATGGGGCCCGCTGGTATGTGTGTGTGGCATCCACACATGGGGCCAGCAACATCCAGACCGTCCATTGGTAGGGATGGTGGGTCCCGCGCCAGCAGCACCTGGTTGCAAAGACGCCAGCAAGTTCCGTGCCCACCACAATGTATGTGGGATACATCTCAACCGTCCATTTGTCTTGGACGTGGGCCCACCCCACACGTGTGGGTGGGACCCACCATGATGTATTTGTTCTTTATCCACTCTGTCCTTTTCTAGGATGGTGGACCCCACGGTGTTGTATGTGTTTCACACACACCGTCCATCTATTTTTAGTTCATGTGGGGCCATCCCACATGTGCTATATGTGTGGGATGGGACCTACCTTGAAGTACACGCCTTACATCCCAGCCGTCTATCCGTTTGAAAATGGTGGATTCCACCCTGATACAAGCCTGGACGCTGGAGTGATTTTATTTTAAAATAATAATAATAATAATAATAATACATCACTAAGTTTTATGGGTCCTACACATGAGGTATATGTATTATATCCAAACCATCCATCTGTTTATCCACACCGTCCAGGTTGTGCTGGACGGCACCGGACAACATTTAGATGGTGCTGATTTACATAGACAATGCTTGGATGGTGCTGATTTACATGGAGAATGTTTGGATGGTGCTGATTTACCTTGACAATGTTTGGACAGTGCTGATCATTATTAGTGGGCCATGTGCCCCATGGAATAATAGTGTACAATGATACACATGTTGCACCTGCAACTATTGAAATGATTTTAGATGTAATCTAAGCTCCCACTTGTGGCCCATCTATGAGGCCCACCTTAATGTATTTTGTGGCCTATCCATCAGGCCCACTTTAATGTATTTTATGGCCCATTCGAGAGGCCCACTTTGATATACTTATGGCCTATCTGTGAGGCTTACCTTAATATATTTATAGCCCACCTATAAGGCCCATTAATGCTGCCCACTCAATTTATATGAGGCCCATTGGTGTGGCCCATTGATGCAACCCACTTGTTGTATATGAGGCCCATTGTGATGTGTATAGACCTATGTCATGCAGCCCAATTGTGATGTAATTGAGGCCCACATGATGCGGCCCGATTTAATGTATTGGAGGCCCATTGATGCAGCCCACTTGATATATATGATGGCCTATTGGGGCGGCCCATTGATGTGGCCCACTTGATGTATATGATAGCCCATGGGTGAGGCCCATTGTGATGTACTGAGGCCCACGGGTCGTAGCCCATTGAGATGTATTTCCGGCCCATATGTCGTGGCCCATTGTGACGTATTTTCGACCCATGTGAGGTGGCCCATTATGATGTATTTGAGGGCCATGTGCAGGGCCCACTTGTTATGTATTTGTGGCCCAGTTGATAAGGCTTATTATGATGTATTTGTGGCCCATATGGCGAGGCCCGATGTGGTGTATATGTGGCCCTTAAGTGAGGCCTAATGCGATGAATGTGCGGACTGATGTAATGTGTGATTTCACTATAATGTATGTAATGATATTTATGTGGGCCACTGCTCGGGAGCGATGTTGGTTAAATGTCCACATTGATGGGCAATGATAGTTAGTTATCCACACTGTGACTTCCCTTAGGCCCATTGTGAGGCCCATTCTTGTTATGAGTAGGCTGTCTAGGCTTATCCTTGATATGAGGAGAGTACATAATCTTATAACACGCTCAGTATAACTTCACGATCTATGCCCATGTGCATCATATGTATGCTTAATATGAGGAGTGATTGATCATGGCACATGTTATTAGGTAAATTATCATGGGACTCCCTGATAGGCGGAGTTACCCCATATGAGCATGCGGTACATATAAGTTTGATGCATAACGGGATGATATGACTCATGCATCTCGTATTTTATGATATGACCACCATATGCCCTAGCGATATCAGGGCCGTAGCCTCCACAGGCATATTGTGGATGACCAGATGGGACATCGAAAATCTTCTCAATGGGGTGTTATAGATATCCCTGGGTGAAATTTCCTAAACCCTCTTGGTTCTAGAGATTACTCCAACGTCTAGACTGAGTGGATGCATGAGCGCATGAGGGCCGTATACCATTAGGCCGCATCTCTCATTGTTTTGTGGTCGGTTGGAAGGGGTTGCAGCCTTACCTGCCCGAGAGGAGTGGGCAAAGCTAGGCTGAGTTTGACCAGCTCGAGGAATGGGTCCGTTATTGACAAGCCGGGCCTGATATTGGCAAGTGAATAGTGAGGTGTCTTCCACTCACCTTGTTACGCACGATGTGGCGGCAATCTGGTTTAGAGTGTACTAGACCCTGGTGATTTTTTAGAGAGGAACCGTAATGATATGTGGACTTATTGAGTAGGAGTTGTATACTCATTCATTCATTCATTCACTATCCACTTGGGCTGGTGGTGTGCAACTAATTGTTGTGTACCTTCGTAATGACAAGGATTTTGGTTGGGGCGTGCGACTAACTTGAGATCAAGAGTCTACTACATTGAGTCTAACTATCTAAATTTAGGTATGGGACCTGTTTGGATAGAAGTCCCTTATGATGGACCCCATAGCCTGCGATACTACGTACTATCATCCTAACTTCACTCTAGCTTGGTCATTTCATTCGCACCACATGTTGCATTGCATCCACAGCATTTAGCATTCTGGGTTGCCATGTTTCTACATTGATATGGCCGTTAGCATTCATGCCTTACATCGCAAAGCCTTGGTACGACTGATAGCACTCATGGACTTACCAGTATGTTTTCACTTACTCTGATATCTTATGATTCATGATCTTGCCAGTATTTTCAACATTGTATGATGATGGCATTGTATTTGTGTGCTTGACACTTATCTTGTGCATACACTTTCACCACCCTCTAAGCTTTCTATAAGCTTATGCATGATAGATGCATGCAAGTGGCGTTAATTTGCATCAGCGTGGAGCTTGGAGCATGTAGCTGACTTCTGGAGTTTTGATTTCGATATATGTATTTTCCTTTTAGCATTATATTCAAATGTTTATATTAGTGGATATGTGATGATGATGTTGCCTTTGTGATTTGGGTACACTTGTGGTTATGCTTCTTACGAGATAAAAGTACGTTGAAAAATCATCCTTGTAGGATCCCAGGATCAGAATCTCGCGTATGGACGCTGGGAGCTGAGAATGGGGTACTACGGAGGCTGTCGGCACTAGATTCGGCGATTGGAAATTTTATGAGTCCGGTTTCCAAGTTTGGGGCGTGACATTGTGAGACTACACGGTTTTTCGATTTCGATCGTTTTCGACTGAGACCCGAGATTCACATCTCAGTTCTGGAGGAGTTTCTAGAAGGTAATGGGGTCTACCTTGTAGTTCAGCACTGTGTATTATCCGCAGATAGATGGGAAGACTGAGAGGTTCAACTAGATTCTTGAGGATATGCTTCATGCTTGCATGATTAACTTCTCAGGTAGCTGGGATGAGCATTTGCGCCTGACTGAGTTTGCATATAATAACAACTATCAGCGATAATGTGTATGGCTCCCTTCGAGGCCTTGTATGATAGGCCATGTTGATCTCCTAGTTGTTGGCCGAGGTTAGAGAGCACCATCTCCTAGGCCCCGAGCTTGTGCAGGAGACGTCAGAGGTTATTGACATCATTAGGCAGAGGATGCATACAACTCAGATCCGGCAGAAGAGTTTTGCTGATCGTCAGCGTCATCCTTGGAGTTTAAAGTTGGGGACAGAGTGTATCTCAAGGTCTTGCCCATAAAGGGTATGGTTCGATTTGGAGCGAGGGGCAAGCTTGTCCCGAGATTTATTGGACCTTTTGAGATCATTATGAGCATTGGTGCTGTGGCCGATAGGCTTGCCTTACCTTCTCAGTTGTCTGGCATTCACGATATTTTCCATGTTTCGATGTTGCAGAAGTATGGGTCAGACACCAATCCTATGACTAATTGGTAGCCACTTGAGGTCTGTGAAGATGCTTCCTACATTGAGTGGCCAATTCGCATACTTGATTGGAAGGAGTAGGTCCTCTGGAGCAAGGTCATTCCTCTGGTGAAGGTGTAATGGGGTCACCATTCTGTTGAGGAGGCGTCTTAGGGGCGTGAGGCCGAGATTAGAGAGCGTTATCCCCATCTTTTTGTAGATTGATTGTGCTTGTATCATGCTTTGTATTGTGTTGATTGATATATCTATATATATGCGATGCCATGATTCCTCTTCCTTCCTGTCTTATTCTGCATGATGGTAAATTTTAAGGATAAAATTTTTATTAGGAGGGGAGATTTGTCAGGCCTGTGTCCAAGTATCTCGCTGTTCCGTAGGATCCCGCGGTCCTCCTGATCAAATTTCGGCAACCCGCGACCTATAAATAGCATTTGCACATGTCATCAAGAAGCATCCTGTCAATCCAAGTCGACTTGACCCGAGACCTATGTCATTGCGATCGTGCCGTCGTTGCGGTTCCGACGTAGCATCTCATGTGCCAATCCGACGCTTAGATTGTGAGTTCTGGCCCACGCATTATCTTGGCCATTGATTGCTTGATTGCGGGACCCACTTATCCAAGTTGTTGCTTTTTCTTATAAAAACCAATCATTAGGATGATGTCACCCTAGGGTGACATCACTCTACCCTAGCCCCTAGCCTCATGCTTCTTACAAAGCATTGATGGCTAGCTAGCCATGCTTGTCATTATTGCCTTACATATCATGATTGCCTAGCTAAGAGAGGCTCTCTCTCTCTCTCTCTCTCTTATCTCTCTCCCTCCCTCTTTCTCTTCATTTCTCCTCCATTGCAAGCCCTTAGACGTCCCAACCAATCTCCAAAATCCAGCCATCTTCACCCTCCTTTCCTCCCAATCCAACCATTCCAAATCCATCTCAACCATTGAAACTCATTCCTTTAGAGCTCTAGGACCCTAAGGTGGAAGAAGAAGTCGAAGATCCGAGGTGGGTGCTTGTTTAGGACTAGATCTTTCTTTTCTTTCTTAGATCCTTATCTTTTATTGCATAGGATCATGTAGGACCCACCAAATAATGGTGGAGATCTTACTTGACCCTTTGGATGTGGCCAATGGCCCATCCTTGTTGCATGTATGATCCATGATGGGGCCATTCTCCATGGACCCCATCATGATGTTTTTATTGAATTTATGTTATTGATGGGTCATCTAGACCCTTAATTCATGGTGGGATAGCATTCCCACCTCAGATTTTTTTATGTGGGGCCATGCAATGCATGGGACCCATCTTGATGAATGTATAATGTATGATGCATGTATTGAGGGACCCATAGTGGCGGGGCCCCTCCATCACTCGTTCTCTCTCTCTCTCTCTCTCTCTCTCTCTCTCCCCTTCTATGATGGCCCACGTGATGATGCATGTTGTTGTCCAAACATGGGATGCCCACAAATCCAAATTTTTGGGGTCACCTTGCTGCCCATTTTCGGGCCAATCTGGATGAGGGAAAACACATAGATCAATTTGATTCTCTGGATGTATGGACAACCCTCATGGACACCTACTATGATGTATGTATTTTATCCATGTCAACCATTTGTGGGGCCCACCTTTCTGACATCCAGCAGCTAGCTGGACAGTTTAGCACTGCTGGTATCGTCTAGCAAGCCGGATGAAGAGAAAATACAAATATCAGCTTTATCCAAAGATGGTGGGCCACACGTGTGGACCCACATTTATTTTTGCATGGTGACTCCATCGTCTAGCAGCAAGGCCGGTGGGTCCCACATGTTATATATCTTGTATCCACCCCTGTCCACCCCTGGCCCACCATGATGTATGTGCGAAATCCAACCATCTAGGCCACAGGGCCGCAGGATGTATGTGTTTTATCCACGCTGGTCATTTACAGTGGGGCCTGCCTTGATGGCACGTGGTGTCCACGCGTGTGGACCCACCATGATATAGATGTTATATCTCCATTGTCCATCTACTGGATGGTGGATTCCACCCTGATGCATGTGGTGTCCACATCGTCTAGCTGATTGAGACGATGGGACCCACCAGATGTATATGTCTGTCCATGCCTTCCATCTAGGCTGTGGGGCTTACCATGATGTATGTATTCTATCTGCGCCGTCTGGCGGCAGTGGGGTCCACTCGATGTGTTTCATCCATGCGGTCTAGTGGTAGCAGGCCCACCATGACGTATTTTATCCATGCTGCCCAACAGATGTGGACCCCATCGTGATGCATTTTATCTACATCGTCCAGATCACATGGAGCTTACCTTGATGTTGTGTGGGTCATCCAAACCGTCCAGATGTTTGGAGTGGTGCTGGATGCACCATGATGTACATGTTATATCCACGTTGTCCAATCCCTAGATGTGGGCCCACCTTGTTGTGCATATAAGTTGTTCATCCGTTTTACTGGATCATGGGCTGCCCCATGTGATGAGGCCCAATGTGATATATGTGAGGCCCATGTGATGAGGCCCAAAATTGTGTATATGAGGCCCATGAGATGAGGCCCAATGTGATGTATGTGAGGCCCATGAGATGAGGCCCAATGTGATGTATGTTAGGCCCTTGTGTGAGGCCCAATATGATGTATATGAGGCCCTTGTGTGAGGCCCATTGTGGTGCATATGAGGCCTATGAGATAAGGCCTAATTATGATGTGTGATTCTACCATGATATATATATATATATATATATATATATATATATATATATGATAGTGTTTATGATGCCCATACATTTCCTAGTTAGCATAAGGACCTTGGGCCCCCATTATAGGATAGATTCTAAATGGGCCTAGCCTTGGGAGCAATGTTAGTTAAATGTCCACATTATAGGAACAATAGTGGTTAGATGTCCACATTGTGATCCTCCCTATGGCCCGTTGTTAAGCCCATTCTCATCTCTCCCTAGTGGGCTAACCCAAATTGATGGGCCCCCCCTATTATTAGTATTATCCATCTCACCTTAGTGGGATATCCCAATTCATTGGGCCCCATTGATATTAACATGACCCACCTCATTGGGCTTACCCCAAACCGTTGGGCCCCCATTATTGTTTGTGTTTCCATCATGCCTTGTAGATTTCTCCAAGGTCATAGAGCCCACCTTGTGCATATCAGGCCCATTGGGAAGACTAGTTTGCTACGTATCGGAACGGATGAGGAAGCTCACTCCTTATCCTTAGGCCCATCCTTGTCATGAGGAGAGTATATCATTACCGTAGATGGTAGGATCTGCGATGTCAGATTTTGTATATCCATAGTTGAGGGTTAACCTTCATGTTTTGGATTTGCTGTCCTTCTATGGACCCCGCCATATATACAAGCTGATTATCGATTACAACTATGAGTATATGTTAGCATAGCATCATGATACATGGATATACGCATCATCTGCATGCTTGTTACGAGGAGTGATTGATCATT
Source organism: Magnolia sinica (assembly GCF_029962835.1). NCBI lineage: Eukaryota > Viridiplantae > Streptophyta > Magnoliopsida > Magnoliales > Magnoliaceae > Magnolia > Magnolia sinica. Next base: position 58,208,712 of record NC_080575.1, on the reverse strand, counting down.
ACATTATGTCATTCGACAGATTGCATATGGGACTCCCTGATAGGCGAAGTTGTCCCTCATTGTAACGCCCTGAAAATTAGGGGTCGTGCATACACTTGACTTCCAAGTTCCCGGGTATCACTTATAATCAATTTTTTTTGTGTTATGATTAATCAGGTTTAAATTCGCAGTATGGAATTACTTGAAACATGAATCACAATTCATAGCTAGTCTATTGTAATGGAAAGGGCTAAATGTTTACAAGTCCAAAAAATATAACTATGGGTTGGACAAGGCGTTGCCCAATAAAAGTACAAAAAATTGTACGTCCAAAGGAATGAATCACCAAGTCCTCTACTTAGCGATCCAAGACCGCCCGTAAAACTAGCGCAAGCTGCCCATCAACTGAAAATAAGACAACTCGTCCTCCTCATCCAGAATCGCGCCGCCATGCTCCTCGTAATCTGCGTCACCTGCATCTACCGAAGAGTCTGGTTGGTGTTTTAAAACGTCATCCTAGAGTGGGAGTGAGTGATCAACTCAGTGGGTACTATTAGTCTTAAGTTATAACAAACATCAGTTATATTATGAATTTAATGAAAGGCAAACATTCATAAACACCTAACTAATCTTGTTAATGCAGGTGCATGATGAATGATATGATACATTCCCTCGCCATAATACTCCCTCGAGCGACTGTCTAACATCGCCCATGACAAGCACTCCCTCATTGCCACCTTAACTGCCGAGTCACCAAATCCTAACTAATGCAATGCAAGAATAATGTTAACCCAATTATTTAGTTAATTTCATTCATCCAGCAGATTGGGGAAACTAGTACACCCTACGATATCAATGCCCCTAACTAGTTGCGAGGCCAAGGCCCCTCAACGCGCGAGGCTAAGACCCCGCAATCCTTGATCCCATCGAGTTCCCCATCCCGAATTTCAAGCACATGGGGAGTGCTGAGAAAAGGGATTGCTTGCGGTCACTATGGGGAGGTTTGTCACCCCAGTGTAGGCCAATAGCTCGTATACAGTGTCTTATTCTACCATGCCCAACTCTCGAGGTGGTGGAACAGTTTTAAATGGTTATTAATGGGCTTTAGTGGGTGAAGGGTGTTCCAGGTTCCATTCAGGCATGAGCAGACATGGTTAACAATCATAATTGGTCAGTAATTGGGCTAGACTGTGTGAGTCTAAGCGAGTACATGACGGACAACATTAGGTACAAGTGACCCACGTAGTCCAACTACAGTCACCCATTCGCATCCGCCCGAACCCACTATTCTACCCGCAAGATGGTCCTACCAGCGGGACCGCGCTCTCTCACTTTAGTTTCCTGACCAACCCAGGGGTTTGGTGATGCCGAATAATGCTTTAACAATTCAGAATTTCATCAACTAATATGAGAAATGTCATACATTCACACTTCTAACATAATTTTAGATTTCTCTATAATTACAACTACTAATAATGTTAAGAAATGAATGTGTATGTGTGTGGTGTGGGTTAAGGAGGAGACTAAGCATTACATATAATTCATAACACAAAAATACACAAGGGTTAATATATCATATGTGCTACAAGGAACATTGCATAAGAATCAAGTAGGAAATAAGCATGCACTCACCAAATTCATACCTAATCATGTTGATGAACTACAACATACTATAATCATTCCATGTAATTTAGGAGGGTAAAAAATGTAAGGTCTTACTAGGTTTTCTCTAGATCATCCAAATACATCATCTAAACATTCAAAATCATTAGATTTATAGTAAAATTGGTGCTAGGCCACCTAAGAATAATAGTCCGCACCTATGAATCGTTGAGAGCTCAAGGAAACAATCTAGGGTTGCTAAACTCGCGGTGGATTCGTAAAGATCCTGAGTCAAAGGAACTTTACATGTTAGGATTACATGCAACATTTAGCTCAACACAAAGGATCTCAAGAAGATGGCTGCTTACCTCTCCAATCAGTTGGAATTCAAATTTAGAGTGGTGGGTGTGGGATCTCTTGAGGAAGAAGGAAGGAGTTGCAAGGATCGACTTCTCTTGGGCCCCACCTTCAACTATGGCCCAATTTCTCTCCCTTCTTCACTCTCCCTTCCTCCCTTCTTCCTTTCTTCTTTCTCCCTTTTATCTATTCTCTCTTTCCTTTCTCTAGGGCAAATTCGTATGGGGAGAGGGTGCCTAAAAGAAGCCCTTTTATAATGTCAATTTTGGTGTAAATGGCCCCAAGAGCTAGGTTTTTACTATACTAGCCCTATGGGAGGATCTTTCTAACCTCTAGGGCCCACTACAGGTGTACATATTGATATATACTGTAAAATAGTTAGCCGTAATGATGTTCTACGTATGGACATGTTCGGCTCGCCATTTGGATGTGTCGATCGATAGATATGATTAGAAGTCTATTCAACAGTCACTGATGGTCGATTGGGGCCGTAGCTATATGGATATGAGCAGGGAAATATCCTTACTCCACGTGTGAAGTTTGGTCATAAACTGACGGTTCGAAATCCTTAACTTTGCATAAGAGTGGACGACCCAATTCACTTATGTCTCAGCTTCTTCTCTTAGGGTATTTGCACTTCTCATGCACTTGTCCTTTGGCTCAAGTTGAGCGGTTCTGGATAGTACCCAGGTTTGACTCCCGCGATGGATGTCAAGCCTAGTAAGATGAACATTATTCTATAGTTTTGGAATTAGTGGCCCACTAACGAGCAGTCTAGAGCTTATTTGGAAAATCGGGGCATTTTGGAATGAATTTGGTAGTGAGATTTCTCGTGGGCAATGATTAGGATTTAGATTAACTATGTTCATAGTGTGGCCTATTTATAACTAGTGAAAGTGGAGATTTGGTCATGATTACTCTAAACCGTCAGTTTTAGGCGAAAAGAGTAGCGGGGTTGATTTAGTGTATTAGTTAAGATCCGGGCCATATCTGACTCAGCTTCAGTTAGATATTTAATTTAGTTATACATGTCTTAATTAGTTAACGATGGGTCTGTTAGATTTGGGCCCTATATAAGTAAATCATGGTGCTAAACTTGATGTTCAAATGATCGGGTGGATTTGTTGGCTTCCTACGGTTGATTAAACAAACTTGTGCGGTTCTTTACTGGTATTACTCGTGTATAAACTAACGTTGAGTACCAATGGTTAATAAGTGACATTATAAGTTAATTACATAAAAAAATTTAAAGGATTTTTTTTTGAAAATCCAAAACAGTGAAAATCCAAGACATTACACTCATGAGCGCACGGTACGTGCAGGATTGATGCATGACTGGATTATATGACTCATGCATCTTGCATTGTGTGATATGGTTACTGTGTACTCTAGTGACATCAGGGTTATGACCTCCATAGGCAGATCATGGATAACAGGATTGGATATTGGAAATACTTGATTTTAAGCACTAGGGCGCAATGATGTCCTTGGGTGAAAGTCCCCGAACCCTTATGGTACTAGGAGGATCCTCCAATGTTAAGACGGAGTGAATGCATGAGCGTACGAGGGCCATATACTAGCAGGCCACGTCTCTTACTGTGTCGTGGTCGATTGAAAGGGGGTGTGACCTTACCCACCTGAGTAAGGGGGCAATGTTAGGTTGAGTTTGACTAGCTTGAGGAATGGGTCCGTTATAGTCGAGTCAGGCCCGATATTGATAGGTGGATAGTGAGGTCTCTTTCACTTACCCAGTTGTGTGATTAGATGGGGTAGCAAGCTGGCATAGAGTATATTAAACCTCGGTTGTTGTATAGAGTGAGAATTGTACTGATATATTATGCTCCAGAGATGAGTTGGATTGATATATGGATTCAGATGAGGTATGCTTGAACTACATCTTGCATATGACATTGACTATGTGGGCCTTGCATTGCATTGAATAGCCTTGGCACGACTGATAATATTCATGGACTCGGTAGCATATTCCACATTACTCTAATATTGTATACTTGGCATATACCTTGTGCACACACTTACACCACCCTCTAAGCTTTCTATAAGCTTATGCACAATTGTTACGTGCAGGTGATGCTAGGACGTAGGTGAGCTGAGGGAGGAGCGTGCAGCTGAGCTTCAGAGTTTCCTTCTTGATATCTTCATATTTTATTTCTTTTTATACCTTGTACTCAAATGTTTTTTTAATCATAGTGGATATGTGGCGATGTTTCTAGTTATGGTTTGTGGGTTATGCTTATGGTTATGCTTATTATGAAATAATTCACGTTAAAAATCCTCCTTACAGGATCCCAAGATCAGAACCTGGTATATGGGTGTCGGGAGCCGAGAATAGGGTACTACGGAGGCTTTCGGCAATTGGGAATTTTGTGATCCTAATTTCTGAGTTTGAGGCATGACAACCATACTATCTAAGTAGATTTGCCCGTCAATTTGGTTTCGATCAGATAGTGTCGGAGACTTGTAATATTGTCAGAAGGTTGATGAGGAGTTATGGTGTTGGACCATATAATTGGGCTTTGATATGGAGGCAGCTTTTGACTGTGCACATTGGGTCATACTTCATAATTCCTGGCTATAACTATCCAGTTCATGCTTCTTATTGTTGGATGTGTTGCTGGGCTCATTAATATCACATAGTGTGCAATTATTATCCAGTAGATTATGCCATATGGATTCTTTCACTGTGTGTGAGAAATTATCAAACGAATCAAGGCATAGGCTACTTTAAAGAAATAGATCATACCTCCTTTTCAGGCTAACTTTGCATAAAGATTTCTTTGGAAGACCCAATTTATGAAGTGAAATCTGCAGATACCCTTGAAGGATGGATAACATTTAGTGCTCCTTTAAAGAATTTGAAAGATGCATCTAAGTCATTGAATCATCCGGAAGAAAATGATAATCCTTCACAATTTCACCCTCCTCTACCCTTGCAGATTTTACAGAATAACCTTTCTTCAACATCAAGAGAGTAAGTGATAGAAAGACACCATCGCTCTCTTCAAAAGGGTAAACAAGTTATAATTAAAGACCCATAGCTGATCTTGAAAGATTAACTCTTTAGGATGACAAATCATTCATTATTCCTCCTTTTGAGTAAGAAATAATGAATATTTTTTAGCATAAGTCTGATACTTGCTATAATTTGAATTCAATTTCAAACAGATATTTTAACAACACATATTTTGAACATCTATAATATTTTATGTTCCTTAATATCACTTTACAGTAATTTACAGTAATGGATTTTCTTTCCTTGCATGCTCATTTAAAATTTTCACGATTCATTTATTATAACGAGTAATTGGCCAATATAGCATATCACACATTTGAGCATGCCTTAAATAAAAATAGATGAGCATATGCATTTATGAAGTTTTGATTCACTAATTCAAGACTTATAGTCACATTATGAAATTTGCAATGTATTGAGGCAGCAACACATATTATTGTTAGTAATGTCACCTATGTGATATTTCTTTTTGATGGGCGGAGCTAATTTTCAATTTCAGTTAACTTCGCACACAATTTAGACTCTTAAGTAATTGGAGCAATCACAAATTTTTAAACTTTTAAGTAGTTGGAGTCAAGGTCTTACACAAATGGTCTTTGTAACTCTTATGAGTTTACCGAACCACCGTAGCCAGGGAGTTCACAAAATGCGATCCATCAAAGGGGTCCAATGAAGCTATAAAGGGCAGTGAACTCGGTATGTTTTACGCACAGGGTTGGCCATGGTAACTCTCTAGAGTTCACAAGGCTCATAAGGCTACCTTAGGGGTACCAAATCTAAGGCCGCTAGTCCGTCAATGAGTGGGTAACTCATTTTAGAGGTCCATCCCCATGAGTTTCTACTGAAATTAAGCCAGGAATCGAAAGGGTCTTATGCATGGTTGGCTTATATATGGAGAAGCCAAAGAGCGCACACTACAGCCTGCTTTTTCCTCATCTATAAGGTCTAACCCATTCACGGGAAGGCATTTTCTCTCACCATCCCCCTTGGTGCTGTCAGAAGCTGTACAAACAACATTGGTCTTAAACGTGGTTGGCCGTATAGGCGCACTCCGCCGCCCGCATGGGTCTAAGCATGTGATGGCCTTCGTGGGCTTTTTAGGGCCACTGGCTTCTCACTGCTGCCCACATAATTTTGATGTATCGTCGGCCATAATAGGTCTCATGCATGGTTGGTCGTATAGACACGCTTCGCTGCTGTAAATAATAAATCGATAAATGATACAACGCCATTGCTGATAATATTTTTGATAGTATTTATGGTTAAAGTAGTGTATCAGATTGGCAATAATATCAATTTGATGATAATGACTTTTGTAACAATAATCAGCGATTATCGATGGAAATAATATCAGTTTGATATCTTCAATTTGGAGATAACTGGGGACATTTGGCGATAATCAGCGATTATATCAATTTTGGCAATAATCATTGGCATTTTGATAATCGATGATATTTTCATTGATATAATCAACGATATTTTCATGGAGATAATATCATTGAGATAATATTTGATACACTTGATATGTTTCAGGATTTGCCTTTTCATTTATATATGGAGGAGAATACAGAACATTGCCTTCTAAGGTTTTTCTAGCATTCTTCTTATCTTGCCCCCTTTTGATTGGGACAAATTATTTTAATAATCTTTGAAATCAAAATCCTTAGTGATCTTTAGGGATGATACTTTTTTTTATGAAGCAGGCATTAACAGGTATACTGATGCCTCGTCCATTCTGATCCACAACTCAATAAGCTCCATTCAAGTATACTTCTATTATTATATATGGACTATCTCATTTAGGGTCGAACTTGCTCCCTGTCTTGCAAGTGGCCATTGATATAGTTCCAATCACTACTAGGCTGCTAGCCATTTTTTATCAAGCATATCCAACTCGGTTAGTCTTATTTTGGTATTTTCATCATCTGTAATTAATTAATGTACCACAACCCTGAGCAATGCAACTTGTATTTAATGGAAATGAGAGCTTCGACACCATAAATGAGTGAATACGGTGTAGCTTTTGTTACGGTACAATGAGTAGTTCAATAAACCCATAAAGCTTCTTACAGGTTTTCATCCCAATCATGCTTATTTCCTGTGATAGTTTTCTTCAATATTTTAATGATCGTCTTATTGAAGGCTTCAGCCAATCCATTGGCCAGTGGTTAATAAGGCATCGAGAACGAATGTTAGATGTCAATTTTTTGGCATAATTTTTTTTATATCCCCATTCTTGAAAAGAGTACCATTATCGGTTATGATCCTTTTCAGAATGCCATGGTGATATATTATCACATGTCACATGAAATTTATGACATCTTTCTCTTTCACATTTCGCAGCGTAATCGGTTCTGTCTATTTGGAGAAATAATCTGTTAATGCTAGAATGTATTGTCGTCCTTTAAACGAAGGCGGATTGATAGGGTCGATGTCATCAAGTCCTTATGCCACAAAGGGCCAAGAAGCTACTAACTGGTGAAGATCTTCAGGGGGAACATGTATGACATCTCCATGGGCCTGGCATTCATGACATCGCCTTATAAAAGTTATTGCATCCTTAAACATTGTCGGCCAATAGTATCTCATTTGATGCATTCGATGGAATAGATTTCAACCTACTTGATGGGCTCCACATTCACCTAAATGAGCTTCTTGTAATATCCGACTTGCTTCCTCTTTGTACTGTTAGTGCACTTATTTGCACTCTTGTTTGTCAATTACGTGACTAGTTGTGTCTTGTAGTCGGATAAGTTCTTGGCAAGTGAAGACCAGCGACGCAACAGGATTAGAAGCATCGAAGCCACGTTGAAGATAACAGATTGCTTCTATGATCCTAAACTTTACAAATAGATGATCCCAACCCAAATAGGAACACCTACCTAGGACATATATTCTAAGCCAATCCCAAGTTCATATTTTATCCTATAATTCCCAAGTTGTTAAATGATTAAAAGGACAAAAATAGGAAAATCTGTCCACCTTCAGTAGGAAGAAGGTGTCACCGATTGTCACCTTCGGTATCATCGAAGATACCATCGGTGCTACCGATGGTGCTCAAAACTATCCAGCAAGCTTACAACGTTAATTCAGTATCACCAACTAGATAATTCGGTGACACCGACTGCCACCGACAAACAATGTTCGGTGCCACCGAAATGGACATATTTTGATCAACAACTTGAGGGATTAATTCGGTACTGTCGATAGATAATTCGGTACTACCGAAGCATATTCGGTGGTACTGAAGGTCACTTCAGTAGCACCGTAAACTAGCTGTTTTATAGCCGTTTTATATCCATTGACCGTTATTTTCTATAAAAGTGGCTTGTAGAAACTTGCAAAATTAGTAGAAATAGGCACCATAGAGTCTCTAATGTATCCTAAGCTTATCCTAGCCCATTTAGACTCTATCCATACGAGTTCATGTCCTCTTCATTGTGATCCTTCACTCTTATGAGCATTCAAAGTTTCTATTTAATGAAGAACATGAACTCGTGCCTTCTCTAGAGTTTAAAAACCAAACCAATAGAAAATCCTTGGTTCTTTGATATTCTAGAGCATACATAGTTTGAATCCCTTAGGAAATCCACTCATTATCCTAGATAAGAGATTCAACCAACTCCCATAACCTTAATCACCTTCTAGGTACATCTTATGCAAGGTTTTTCATTGTAAAGCTGAGCCAATAGGTAAATCCAACCTACGCGATCGGGGGAGCACCTGAAACTGATTCAAGCTTAAGAGCGAGAAGATCTAGCAACCCGAGACAAGCCATAAGAGAGAACTCAATCTGACAAGTAAGTATCATTTTAAGAGTTCAAAAGTTTAATCTCTTTCTTTATGTAGGATTGAGGCTAAGAGTTTGCTATCAACAAACTCGTGTAGGTTCCTTATGTAGGACCTTGGCTGGTGGGCTTAAACGTTAGGTTCTTTGTGTGGGACCTTGGCCGATGGGCATAAACATAGGTACGTTATGTGGGACCTTGGCCGGTGGGCCTAAACGGTAGGTGCATAGTGTGAGACCTTGGCCGGTGGGCCTAAATGTGGGTTCTAGGTGTAGGACCTTTTCTCTTGTGAAGAGCATAAATTGTGTTCTTAGTTTAGGACTATAAAAGTTATTGGTGAACTTGTTTAAAACCATTGAAAGTGAAATTCAGTGCACTCTGGGATTAAGTGTGGATGTCGGGAGTGGAGTAGGCACGTAGCCGAACTACTATAAATGCTTGTGTTTGGAATTGTCATTTGCGCATCTGTTTAATCATGCTTATATATGCTTGAATGTTTTAACTTATCATACAAGATTGAATGAATGCTATGGAATGATAGGAAGCACATTCCACACACAAGCTCACAACACTAGGCTAGTCATTATATTCTGCATATCCCTTTTAGCCTTTGTAACTGGATCCTCTAACTAGCTTAGAAGCCGTTAGAGTTATTTTACCTAACTTGGTTAAAATTGAATGATTATTTAAGTTAATAAATTAGGACTTTAAATAGGTAAAAATAATTAAAAAGTCCTATTCACCCCCCCTTTAGGACATTGCCTCATATTCATTCTTCAATATCAGTGGTGTAAACTGCAATTTCATATACAAGCATCTTAATAACATTTCATTATAGGATTTCCTATATAGCACTTCATCGCATATAATAAATTTATTTTCTTGCCGTTTTAATTTATAACTTCTGTGATGAATTTTCTGGTAGGATATTATATTTGAGATAATCAACAAATGGTTGACGTCAATCGTCGATAGTGATCTCTAATAATGATATTGGAAGTGCTTCAGTATTTTTGTCGACGATTTCAGATGATGGTAAGAACTTCCTTTCTTCGATCGTTACCTAAAGATGACTCTAATCAGGACAGGATAAAGCTATAGCCAGTCTAGTTAAAGCATCTGCCCTTACGTTCTCGCACTGCGATATATGCTTGATTTCAACTTTTGAAAATTGTTTCAGTAATTGTTGTACTCATCACTAGTATGGCAGGACTTCTTATTTTCTTTTCTGAAATTCTGTCGTCAACTGATTTATTACCAATTTAGAATCCCTAAATATCTGTAGCACTCTTATCTTCTTTTCCTACGTTATTTCCATTTCTAAACTTGAAGTCCTAGAAGTGTCGTAGAAATACATTTGACACAAATTAGGCAATTCAATCATTATTACTTGTTCATCCGGGAAATCATTAGCAATTATCTCATGTTTATCACAGGGCGAGTTACTAAAAAGTCTGCCACCACTTGTCTTTTTACCGCTTTTTTGGTTGATAAAAGAATATATTTTCTCAATAAGTGAATAATTGCATTCTACTCCTATCAATGTCTGACTCAGATAATAAAGCGCGATTTCCTTTCCTTGCTCATTCATTTGTGCCAATAAAGTTGTTAATACCTGGGGATGCTTCATCAACTTTTTATAGAATCGAGTGCACTTTGACATGACTGATCTCATACAAGTTCTATTTCTTTCTTCATTAAATGGGAAAATGGATAATACCTTTCAGCTAGATTGGAGATAAAATATCGGATATATGCTAATTTTCCTTACAAGCTTTTCAATTCTTTCAGCATTCTTGGTGGTGGGGTTTGTGAGACCCTTAACCTTAGTATCCATTTTGTTCCATCAAGTCTCGCGGTCCTACTAGTTGAATTTCGGTGACCCACGACTTACGGTTTGCATTTGCAATGACCCTTAAGTCCCATTATATAAACCCAACCCAGATCAACTCGAAACTAGCGCCATAGCGACCGAATCGTCGCCGTGGTTCCAACATCGCGTCTCGTGAGGCAATCCGAGTTGTACATCAAAAGATGTAGGCCATGCTTGTTGTGGACTATTGATCATGATTTGTGGGGCCCACCATGGGTGCCTACAAATCCCCATGCATGACATCACCTTAGATTTTATTATTGCCTAGCCTAGGCTATAGGCAATAAGTAGTTAGCCCCTCATAATAGCCTCTCTTTTTTAAGCTATGATTGGCCCCCTTTTTCTAAGTAATCTCATCTCTATCCCATAAACTACTTATTGCTTTTCTCTAACCAAGAGAGAAACTCTAGCCTTTTTCTCTCTCTCTTTTTTTTTTATAAAAAAAAACCATCATTTGCTTGCCTTTTTCTAGAAAGCACTCATTGCTTCCAAGTTACAAGCCTCCCCTACCTATTTCCCTCTCTCATTTCTCTCCTTTCTCCTTTGCTTGAGCTCCCTCAGACATCCCACCCATAGCTAAGAATCCAGCCCTCTTTCATCCAAAAACCCACTCATCCAACCCTCAACAATAGATCTCAACCATTAATCCTTGTACATCGGAGCTTGAGAAGTCCATTGGTGGTAGAATCTTGGTGTTTTGACAGGTGGGTGTTCTAATAGCTTAGATTTTTAGGTTTTCTTTATTTAAATATTCTTCCTCTTCCTCATTTCATCTTTGGGAGCATGTGGGGCCCATCAAGTGATGGTGGAGGTCCCCATGTCTCTATGGGTGTGGCCAATGGCCCACCCCTTTCATGCATGATTCATGGATGGGGCCATTCTCTATGGACAACATCATGGTATTTTCCTTTAGGATTAAGGCTTCTTGGGTCATCTAGACCCTTGATCCTTGGTGGGGATGGCATCCCCACATTAGATCTTGATTAGTAGGGCCATCCATGCTTATATCCATGTAACATTAATGATATAGTGGATATGTGTTTGTGTGATGAAGGAAAGGGCTTCAATATGGCAGAGCCCCTTTCCTTGTGGCTAGATCTCTATTTTTCCTTTATTTATCTCTTGATTCCTGATGTGTGTGACCCACTTTGTGGCCTGGAAATATCTAGACCACCCAAGTAGAGTGGACGCCCATGGCTATCCTCTCTATGGACGTTGGTGTCCTATTTGCCCCATAATGAACACATGCAATGGGTTTTAAGAAGGGGGTTTGGTCTGGATATTTGTGGGACCCACTAAGGTGGACCATAACATAGATTTTATGGGGTGTTTTCCCCTTTTCTTAATACTTATGCTTAGTTATTTCCAACTGTATATTGCTGTCCAGAAAATTTTCTGGACTGTTTCTGGTTGATTTTGGCATGTATTTTTGGATTGGTTTGAGGGATGTTTTTACCCCAATGATAGATCATTTCTAGAGGTGCCGACCCCACCTAGATGTATAATAAGTTCCACCTTCACCTGACTCTATTTGACCACCCAAAAGAGTGGCCCAATAGGGGTGGACAGTCCAGCCACCCTGCATGATGGAAAAGCATAAATATTATTTGATTCTTAAATGGTGGGCCACTTTTTGTGGACCCCACCTTGTTGTATACATGTATAGGGAGGTTGGCCACATTTTTCCCAAATTTTGACAAACTTGGGCCAACTCTAATGGGGTGCTCAAATCAGGGACAACAATGTATTCCTGCCATATTTTTTTATTCTGGACCTTGTTATCCATTTTTGTTGTATGTGTTTGGGTGTGATGGTGACCTTCCCCTTCACCCATCTTGTGGCCCACCTTATAGGGACCCACCTCAGGTGCACGTGGGCCACCAAACTTGTCGAATTTTGGGGCTTTTCTAGGGTTGGGACAACAGCACATGTTGGAGTCCAGCCATGGGCTGGTCGTCCACCCCACCTCAGGCCCACTAGGATGTATGTTTTATCCAACCATTCACCCTAGGGTGTGGCTCACTTGGATGGGGACCATCCCCTGGTGGGACGTCCCCAAGTGGGGCCCACCTTAGGCACCATGTAGGGGCCAGCCATCCCACCCCTTGGGACACCCAAGGAGGGCTGGTCATCCCTACCTTGTGGCCCACTTTGATGTATGTGTTTCACTAAGCCATCCTCCCAAATGTCCCCCTTTAGAGCCCACCTTAATGAATTTTCAGATGGCCTTCCAGGCCCTTGGGATGCCCAGGCCCATATGGGACATCCAGCATGTTTGGGGTGATGTTAGACTTGCAGTCCAGTAGCAGTCCCACCTCATTTTGTATGTCGTATTCATACCCTCCATCTGTTGGGGCCCACTATGATCATTAAGGGCCATTATGATATTTATTTTCTCCCAAAATTTCCATGTGTTGGACCTCAGCAGGCCCAAGAAGCTGGGTGGGCTGAAAGTCAAGCAATGTACTAAGGGGTGTATGACACATGTTGTGGGATATTTTAAGGATTGAGGCCCACCAAATGGAGAGTGTTGGGGAAACACATAATAAATTTATTTTTAAGATATTTTTAGGCTTAATTAATGCCTTGTGAGGCCCATCCTTAGTTAAATATTGCGGGCCATCTATAAACCAAATTTTTTTATGGTCTATTAGACCCAGATGGACTGGAAGCCCACCATTGGAGCCTAGTATTGTGCAAGGGCTGACCTCCTTGTATTATGGGCCCAATGGGCTGATTATTAGCCCAACTTGTATGATTGAACCTTGAATGCCCACATCTAGATCATAGTCATGGGCTAACTTGCAAGGCCCACCTTGATGCATGTTGGATAGGCCTTGTTAAGTCTTGGGTCGATGTTGTGAGGCCCACATGGATGATTTAGGCCTTGGTCTCGTGTTTTTGGGCTTATGGGCTGCCCATTAAATCTATTTAATGCATGGGTTTGAGCCATTTACCGATAATAATGTGTACCTTAGGCCATGACTTGCCCCCATGGGCCCATGTTGTTGTATCTAGGCCTTGAGCCATTCTCTTAGGGCCCATTATGTGTTGTGATGAGTATTTATTGCTAACCATTGTATTTTCATAATAATATTCGGTCCTTGTGCCTTGATTTGGCTAGTTTTCTTGTTGGGCCACCCTCTTGGGGACAATGGTGGTTAAATGTCCCCATTATGGACCCCTCTAGGCCCATTGGTAGTTGAATGTCCACCTTAGGCCCATTTGTTAGGTCCATTCTCATCTATTGGTGGTCGAATGTCCACCTTAGACCTTATTTGGGCTCATTCATACCCTTTAGGCCCGTAGTATTGTTTACTTAGATCTTATGGGCTATCCCAAACCTTAGACCTTATTTGGGCTCATTCATACCCTTTAGGCCCGTAGTATTGTTTACTTAGACCTTATGGACTATCCCAAACCATTGGACCCCCACTAGTAGTATGTATCTTTCACATTTTAAGGAATTGTCTAAGTATCTAGACTTAACCTTGGTAAAGGAGAATACAACATTGTCACATGTCATACTTAGTTACCTTCATACTTAGTCACCTTCATGATTCATCCATATGCATCATATGCATGCTTGGAGCATGGTATGATTGATCATGACTTATGCCATTGGGCAGATTATTTTATGGGACTCCTAGAGTTATGGAGTTGCCTTACATGAGCGCTGGGTGTGCAGGACTGATGCATGGTTGACTAGCGTGATTCATGCATCTTGCATTGGTATAACATAGATATCTGCCCTAGCTTTATTAGGGTCGTGGTCTCCATAGGCATAACGTGGATGGCCATATTTAGACACCGAAAATATTATTTTGAGCACTGTAGGCACTTAGGATGTCCTTAGGTGAAAGTCTCAAAACCTTCACGGTACTAAGAGACACTCCAATGTCTAGACCAAGTGGAAATATAAGCGTCGGTGCCTACACCTTGAGGCCATGTCTCCCACTGTAATGTGGTCGATTGGAAAGGGGTGTGGCCTTACCCGCCTGAGTGAGAGGGCATTTAAGCTAGGCTGAGTTTGACAAGCTCGTAAATGGGTACACTGCCGTCGAGCTTTGTCGGTGATTGGCTGTCCACAGGTGGGTAGTGAGGTCTCTTATGCTCATTGGTCTATGCGGCTAGGGAGGTGGCAGTCAGCATGTAGTGTATTTGACCCTAGAGATTTCCTCGAGAGGAACTATATTAATATGTGGACTTGATAGGAGGACTAGCATGATTGCATTATACCTTGCATATAACATTTGGCTATGTAAGCCTCTTATTGCATCATGTTGGTATGGCGCTCAGTACTCATATGTTGCATTGCATAGCCTTGTGATGGTTGATTACATTCATGCTTGATATAACATAGCCTTGTTATGGCTGATAGTATTGATGATATTCATGGTCTTGCCAGCATTTCCGCATACTCTAATATTGAACCCTTGGTGCCTGTCCTGCACACACTTACACCACCTCTAAGCTTTCTATAAGCTTATGCACGATTGATGCATGCAGGTGACGCTAGGCAGTAGTAGGTGTTGGAGCAGGAGCTTGCCGAGGAGCTATCTTTTTTGGAGTTTTATCATCTATCATTGTATCTTTCTTTATTTCGAGCCATGTATTGTAAAAAGTTTTAATTCTTTGTGGATTTTGTAATACTTTTCTTATAGTTATTTTATGTGGTTATGATGTTATGATCTCTGGTATGCTTGTTATGAATCAGACTAATGTTATAAAAATCCTCCTTATAGGATCCTAGGATCAAAACCTGGTGAATGGGCGCTAGGAGTTGAGAATGGGGTGCTACGGAGGCTGCCGGTGCCGGAATGGGCGATCGGGAATCTTGTGAGCCTGAGTCTGGGACGCAATAGCGTTTCTTGAATAATTTTGACTTTCCCAAGGTCAATTTCAATTCCTTTATGTCTAATGATGAAACTAATGAATTTTCTTAACAAGACACTGGTAGCTCATTTTACTAGATTCACTTTTAACTGTTTCTTCCTAATTCGATGAAAGACTAAGGACATATGTTTGTGCTTTCTTTCATGATCATTCGATCTAATCATTAAATTATTAACATAACACCCCATATGTTTGCGTATCATATCTAAGAAATTTTGAATGTTGTAACCTTTTCATTTTCAGGTGCCCTCTTTGGACTTGTTTAATTAGCTTCCTAAAATTCATTTTCCCAATCACTTAGGAATATGAAGCTTTACGATAGAGCTTTACACTATCACTTAAGATAAATTAGTGAATAAGATGAATTAGTAAATAAATTGATATCAATATCAACATGTCAGCATTCAACACTAATAAAAGTTTAATAATAACTGATAATATTATTTTGTTGAGCAACAATATAAATGATGCTTATATATTTATCCCTTTGTAATCATCATTTGTTGAACATAACTTGCGGCTTGGTAGGGCTTCGGGCTGTTACTATGGTAACATATAAATGTTACCTGATCTACCCCCTTTTGATTGGGTGAGATTTTCTTTGAAAATCTTCACAATCAAAATTATTTTACCTTTCAAGAACAATAATTTGATAAAATAAATATCTACAGGTATTCTGATGCCTTATTCATTTTGATTCATAACTTGATAAGTCTTGTCGATATAATCTTCAGTGATAATATACTGATTGTTTCATTTAAGATTTAAACTTGGCCCTGGTCTTGTAAGAACCTTCAAAAATAGCAGTATATTATCTTTCTTGAAGAATATATGTTGAATATCTTTGTGTCTTGATTGACATTATAAGCCTGATAATTGTCGATAATCTGGATATAGTTGTTACTTCATAAATCTTGCAGATAACTGGCCAGGGCTCAGAAATAGGTTTGCAATAGCCTTTTCAGAATATATAATTTTGAAGATACTTTTGAAGGCCGCAAAAATAATTCAATTGTGATGATAACCCTATGTTTGAGTGTCGATATGTAATAACTTAATCATGGTAATGATTCAGACCCCTGTATTGACTTGCAAAAATTAATATCAACAATTATCATCTTAGGAAATCAACAATTACCTTTTTCGGTATTAGGTAGATTGAGAATTTTGCACAGATGATTGGGAGAATATTAAAATTTTTTACCTTTATCTGATTTCTTTATTCATTGATCATTCTTCATTCTTTCTTCACCAGAGAATGAAGGTTCATGAAGACGTATGACCGGAATATTGCTTGTCATATTACATTATTGTATAGCCATTTGCTTTTCCTCCTTGTACATAAGCATGTTGGACCATGCCATTACTAGGGTCACGTCTTATTTCTTGAGGAGTTGTTGATACCATGTTGATTATATTGACTTGTCATTCTTCTCTTTCTATCATATTCTTCCATGATAATTTCACTATTGTCGATCATCTTTTGGAATCTATCTCTGATGACATAGCAATCTGATGCCTAAACATACGATGATAATGACAATATCCTTTTGCTCTCCTCTTCTTTATTTTTTTACGGTACTGAGGTAGCTTAATTTCTCCTGTAGCCAACAATTGATTTATCATATGAAGTATGTCCTCTTTTGTAAATGCCCATTTCTTTCAGATCTTACATTGTCTACATTTTTCATATATCATTGTATGACCTTTCTAATTTTCTTTGCCACTATTTCTTTCTTCATTCTAATAATCTTCTTTCTTTTCTTTTTTGCAAGCAGCATTGGCTGACGTTCTTTAGAATTTTGAAATAATGGCCTTATATGGGAATTGAACACTTTCGCACTGACCCTTTCTAGGTTGCAAGCCTTTATATTTGGGCCAATAAGGACAAATACAACCTCTGGTTTCATGCATTTCACACATAACTTAACTTGTTCTTCTTCCTCTATAAGTTGTGGGCATGATGCCCCCAGGATTCTCCATCAACTGATGAATTTTTTGACTGGTTCATTTTCCTGTTGACAAATAGAAGCGAAGTCGTTTAGACTGATTTCTTTGGAGGATGACACACGAAACCATGAATGACAACGAGGATTTGTAATGAAATCTACCATAGGAATTATTGCAGGTGGCGGGTCTCTTGTTATGATGGTTTTCCCTTTATCTTTCCAGATCCTTGATGAATCCATTATGGGTGTCTTTATTGAAATAATTGACTTTTGCTTTTCCTTTCAACTTTCTTTATTGCATGAAGAATTTTCTCCATGTAACATTCTTGATACCTTCACTCGTGTCATTGTAAAATCTTTCTTCTGTAAAGGAATGACTACCTTTCTTTTCTTATGTCACTTTCTAACAGAGATTCTACTGATTTTGATGATGGCTCAATAGTAGTCGTATCTCGGTTATAATGAATTGGATATGTACAATTCACATCCCTTGCGGACGTCATATTTATAGTTACTTTTCTGTTTCGCTCTTTGCCTTTCTTTATTACTATCTCACCCTGTCTTATAATTTTATGCAATATATCCTTCAGCATGAAACAATCTTCTGTAGGATGTCCCAAGAATGATGATAATGACAGTAATTCTTTTCTTTTGTCATCTTAGTTTCCTTTAGGTGTTTGGGCTGGGGTAACTTGATAGTTCCAGTAGTTAATAGTTGCTCCATCATTGACAAAACATCTTCCTTTTTTAAAGCATATCCTTTGTGAGAATCGAGGCCACTTATCATTTACATGACCCTTGTAATGGTCTAAATCTTCTCTTCTTTCCGTTTCTTGTCCATTGCGAAAGGTGCCTTTTTTTCTTTTCCTGATCAGCAACATTTACCATCAATCTGTTTGGTCCTCTTCTTCCTATTCTGTTTTGAAATGCTGGCATTTTCCTAGTCATTAATTCCAGTGCATGTGCCTTCATAGCGAGGTCTAGGAAGGTCCTTATGTTGGTGCTTGTGAGTCCGAATGCAATCCCTATTTCCATAAAGTTTAGGCACTTTGACCTGCTCTCTTTCTTCAGGTAGCTACCTGCATGATGCCCCCAGATTCTTCTACTTATCGATGAATTTTTCCACAGGTTCATTTTCTTTCTGCCTTATGGAAGCCAATTCTGTAATGCTGACATCATGATCTGACGAGAAGAAATTTGACATAAACATATCTTGCATTTGTTTCCAGGTTCATATTGATTCAGTGCCAGATTAGAGTACCATCGAAATGCTTTCCCTGTCAAAGAAGAGCCGAATAGTCACAAGCAGTATTGTGGAATAGTAGAGAAATTACCCATTGTTGTGATAAAGTGCATGAGATGTGCTTCCGAGGATCCAGCTTCATTAAACTTTTGAAAGTCCGGATGCTTGAAATTAGCTAGGAATGACACATCTTCCACTTCTCTTGGATATGGTATCCTATAATGGAATCTTCTGATATGCTCACGTTCTTTTTCGGTCCTGACGAGCTCTACAACTACCTACCGTACTTCATCTTGTGTTATTGCTCTTACTGTAGGAGCGGATCCATGTGATCCTGCTCTTGGTGGTTGTGAGCCTTGAGCCAGTTGTTCATGTCCGTTCATAGCAGCCATCATAGGAGGGGCTACAATTTGAGCCACATTATGCGCGAGAGTAACTAAGGCTTCTCAAAGAGCCCTACATTCTTCCATCAGTGTTCTTTATGCTTGTACCATACACTCATCGACAGTTGGTAATGGATTCTGACTTATTCCTGCCATGTATATGGCAACCTCTCCACTCCCTGATAAAGCTGTTGTCGGGGTAGGACAAGAGTACATCAGCGTAAGAGCGATTGATAAGGGAGGATTCTCGCTTGGCTCTCTGATACTACCACATGATTTGATTGATCGTGACATGGTCTACGGAGGTGCCATGTGTAGAGATGCAGGGGATGATACATCTTGTACATGTGACTTGCCTTTTTATTTCCTTGTTATTGGGTTATTTGCAGCAGGGAGGGCCAAAAAATCTTGGGATGTTAGAGAGCAAGGGGACTTCCTAGGATACAATGTCGGTGGAGCGAGCGCAGGATTTCTTTTTACGGTGTTTTGTGTTATTTGTCCCTTAATCATTCATGACAGGGTTGATTTGATAGTTGGGCGAGATTGAGTTCTCAATCTCCGCTAGGAAATAATGACCCATTCATCGCCATCATCTTGTGCAAGTGGTGATATGGATATCACTCTAATTGTAACTTGTAAAACATCACGTTTATCCAAAATCAGTTGGTTTGGAGTCAGTTGATTCTTTTGGCTTGGAGACTAATCGTAAGTATATTATATTACGAACCCGGTCGGTATGAAATAGAATACTGTCTTGATCATGAAGGTAGCCATTGCAGTTTGAATGAATTCAGTTCTGTCATATAATACAAGACATTTACAAGTTAGTATTTAAGCAAGTTTATACTTTAGCTTAGACATGAATGGGAGGATTTTCCCATTGAGAGTCGTCATTTTGGCATTAATATGATGACAAACAATGATGCAATTCTATATATAATTTTTAAGTTAATATCGAATAAGATAATCTGTCCCCAGCAGAGTCGCCATTTTGTTTCGACGAGAAACGAAAGTATTTGGTTTGGGAATTATCTTATTTAATAATAATAAAGAAAGAATAAAGAGAACATTCATCATAATATGTATTATTAATTCTGAATTCGTTTACATCCTCTTTATCCCTTTATTCTTAGATAAAGTGTACATGATCATAAAATACAAGTATTAAATAGGCTCAATATCAATTTTGGCAGTATTCCGACTTGCAATGTTTGTCTTCATAAGAGAAGAGTTGTGCGGATCTGCATATTCTTGTGTCCTTTATATACATTCATCCAAATGATATCTCCTCTTTCAAAGAAATGCTCGGATTGCTTAGGAAACTGTAACAATTTTGATAGAGTGGCTGCTATTCATGTTATCCGTGTAACTACTCAAAGAGTTGCGCAAATCTAAGAGTTGCACGGACCCGCGCAACTAGTATATATTGCATGGTCCACCTTCAGTTCTTCCTTTCTTTCTCCCTATACTTGTCAGAGATATTGGAGTCTCTTCTTCTTTGGAAATTCAGATCTTATTGTGTGTGTCCCCAAAATAAAGGGGTGAAGGGGTATTTAGAGTCTCTCACATGTGTAGGTCCTCGAATCTTATGCCATGGGACCCACTTTGCAATGTTTGCGTTGCATGAAGTGCAACTAACACCGCGCAACTAACATGAGTTGTGCGGACTCGCATAACTCATGCATCTCACGCAACTCTCCATCTCGCACAACTCTTCAATCAATTGCTCTGCTTTCACTTCTTTCTCTCTTTCTTCTTTCTTTATTATTTATACTCTAAATTTTACACTCCAACAATCCCAGCCTCAACCCAATCTAGAAACAAAATACATGGAGAGTGATTCCAACTCGCTTGTGGAGTATACTGAATTTGAGAATGAGGAGTTAGATTATGTTCATGATTATACAGTTCAATTTTCCAAAGAGTCAATCTCAATGACGATCTAACTTAATGATCGAGAGGCAAAGGTAATTTTCAAACATAGTGATGTTGACCCACACCACCCACCTGAAACGTTTAATTCCAATGGGGAGAATGAGTCTCTTTTAACTGAATGTCTCGACTCTTTAGAATTTTGCTTGGCACATTTTGAGGACTCTAATGATAACATGATTAAAGACATAATGGATGCCTTACGAGAAAATACCTTGGTAGTTGATACTGACTGAGCGAATCATTTTTCTGAAGAGCTCCCTTTCATCAATCCTAAATGTTTACCATTAGAAGTGGAGGAACTAGAATTTGAATCGAAGTCTGAAACTTTGAAATGTGTTGAGACTACACTGCCTAATGAGAGTTTTTTTGAATTTCACATAATTGTATTTTCTGATTCACCGTGGTATACTAACATTAAAAATGTTTTTGTCATAGGTGAATATTATCAACTTTGGATACCTCATGAGATTAAAAGAAAACTTTATGTTGAGGTTCATAAATTTCTCTGGACATTCATGCTCCAAGGTATCCAAACCTATTGTAAATGGGCTTTTGGATGATCTTGTTGAGAAACCTAATGAGAAATTTATTGAGATATTGGCCGGATGAGTAACCTTGTTACATGACTGAGTAGTTTTTCATTTCTTTCCTAGTTTAGGATTAGAATTTATTACATTCTTAGGATTAATTTTCTTTTCATAGTTTACTTTCTCTACTAGAACCACATTTTATTGGAAGATTGTTTTCGCTTCACATGTACTCTTCATCTACTTCCCTTTATTTTCATTGTTCTTAATTTTTCTTTTATTGTAAATGTTTATACATTGAGGACAATGTAGATTTTACGTTGGGGGTAGGTTTCACATGAAAATTCTTCAGATTTGAGCAAAATTATTAAATTTTTGAGCTATAAAATCATTTTAAAGTTTTTTAGAAATTTCTATGAATTTAATTGATTTTTAAAATAATTCATAGATTATATTGATAAGATACTTAATGTTGATGATTCTTGACTCTTATATTTTAGTTATTTGATAGACTTCAAAATTAAGTTTGAATTTTTTAATCTCTTAATTTGAAGTTCTAAACACTGATTCATGATTTCACATATTATATCTAGCTTACATATTAAAGTATAAGTTTGATATTGAATTGTTAACTTGATGATTATTAAGAATGATAGAAACTAAACCTGGGGAATTTGTCCATCATGTTTAATGAAAAGAAAAGAAGAAAGAAAAAGTGAGAAAATGAAACTACCCAGCCAAAGAATAGTTGTCGTAAAAAAGGGCTACCTATTAAAGTTCATTAAGGACCGTTGAAAAGAAGAAAAAATTGAAATAGTATGAAAGCCATCAATGGAAAAATCAATAGCTGGAAGAATATAGTGTTGAACTG
The DNA here is from genome assembly GCF_029962835.1 of Magnolia sinica. Taxonomy (NCBI): domain Eukaryota; kingdom Viridiplantae; phylum Streptophyta; class Magnoliopsida; order Magnoliales; family Magnoliaceae; genus Magnolia; species Magnolia sinica. The sequence continues at coordinate 58,186,278 of NC_080575.1, read as the reverse complement.
CAAGGCAAGTTTTGGTTATCTTGAACTCTTTTTATTATCAATGTTATCATGAAAATAGAGAATTGAACCTTTAGTTGTGATAAGTCTAGACTTCACTATGCACACATGGAACTCAATGTTTAGAATTGCTCTAATTAGACTATTAATACTTTGAACTTAATTAGGAAATTTACAAAGTACTAGAGTTTAGGAGAAAGTAGTGCTTAACATTAATGTATTTTAGATTTATAATCTGGATTGTTTTTAGAACCACTTGAGCTTATAGAAATTATATATTGGTTATTGAAATATCTTTCGCATGTTTTGCTCAGGACTAGTAAAATGCTGGTTGGGGGGGGGGGGGGGGTGTTGAGAGTCAAATATTGCATATTTAATCCTTCAATGATGAATTTTTCATCACTCAATATCTTGTAATAGACATAGTGATCATATTCATTCCCAGTAAACTTCTGAATCAAACATTTCGTAACATTGCCTAGGCGACTGTTTCAGGCTGTACAACGACCTCTTTAACATGTAAACCTCGTTCTCTGCCCCTTTTATTTTGGAACCTTCTGGTTGCTTCATGTAGATATTCTCTTCCAATTCTCCATGTAGGAATGTAGTCTTCATATCCAATTGTTTCAACTTCAGATCATATTGGGCAATCAGCGTCAACACAAATATGATAGATATTTGCTTCATAATTAGCACAAATATCATAGTGAAGTCGACACATTCTCTCTAAGTATGGCCAACAGGAAGCTCCACCAGCTCCTACGTGTCATTCTTATATAAGGAATCCATCTCATCGTCCATCATAACTTTCCACTTTTCGACATCCAACTTATCAAGAGCCTCCTGAAGAGTAGACGGATCCCCATCATCCATAATGAGGGCATATGCGATATTTGAATCATCCCTTTATCTCGCTGCTAACCTGTGATCCCTTAGCGGACTCCTTAGTACAGATGGCTACTCTACTGCTCCTGTACCTTTGTCTATACATCTATCTCTACCTAAGTATCTTTTGTGTCTAGCTGAACGTTCACCACCAATTTTTCCTGTTCCTTTTCCTCATCCTTGCGGAATAAATATCCTTCATCGAATTTGATGTGACAACTAATAATGATTTTTCATGTGACCCAGTCGTACAACCTGTACCCTTTCACACCACCACTATAGCCAACAAAGATGTATTTCTTGGCCCTTTGGTCTAACTTATCACTCTCAAATGAAGGTATATGAGAGTAAGCATCACAATAAAAAATACGCATCCTAAGTAGTCCACTTGCTGACCACTCTAAACTTCCTCTGGAATTTTACAATCAATGGCCATAGAAGTGGACCGATTCATCAAGTAGTAAGTTGTGTTAACGGCCTTAGTTCATAGGTCCATGTCCAACCCATCACTACTAATTACACATTGGGCCCTCTCCAAGAGAGTTCGATTCATCTTCTTTGGCACACCATTTTGCTCTGGTATGTGACGCACTATGTAGTGCCTTATGATCTCTTTATCTTTATAATATTGATTAAATTTACATAAAGTAAACTCACCGCCATTATCTGTCCTAAATATCTTCACTTTTCACCTTGATTGTTTTTCAACTATCGCCTTCCATTACTTGAAGTTGATAAAGACATTAGATTTATTTTTCATAAAATAAACCCACATTTTCCCAGAGTAGTCATCTATGAATGTGATAAACCATGACAACCTTCTGGCAGAAACCACTGGCTCTAGCCCCCATACATCAGAATGAACATAATCAAGGAAACCCTTACATACATTTACTAGATTTAAAAGATAACCTACATTGTTTACCATATATTGTAACATCCTAAATTTTTATGGCCAAAGTTTATACTCGTGCCTGAGGAAACCGAGTGTTAATAATGTATAAATTGGATGCTTTAAAGCTCACACCTTTTTTTTCCATTTGGGTCACGTCTAGATACATTCATGAAGGTAACATTCATGAGAAGAAAATTGACTGTATGATTATTTCGTTAGAGTAAAAGAATTCAGTAAATAATTAAATGCCTTTTCAATGGGAACTTATTACATTTATCAAGTTCACAATGGAAGTATAAAACTAAATCATAAAACTATCTTTTTATTCTTTCAACATAATTTCCATAGGGAAATGGTCTTCTAGGTTTTCATTCTGTACGTCACCTGCATCATCTGTACGGTTGGAGAGGGTCAATGCCCTACTCATGTGATGATCATCTTTTAAGATTAACAATAATTCAAGAGATTCATAAAAGTCATGTAAGGGTTTTGATATCTTACATACTCTACTATGAGAGATATCAATATGGGCAAGCAATCTACATGAAAGTATGCCTAGCAAAGTGTGTGCGGCTTATCACAAGTAGCGATCACTATCACAATGTAAAAAGTAATTCATAATATCTGACTCAACCCATATTCTCACACTACGGATATTCACCAGCGCATCCAACGTTAACATGGATTTATGCAAGCATCTCAAGGTTACACAACAATGCGATTGGGGTATTTATGTAACACGATATATTCATGGAGTGACTATTTGTGAGATCCCATCCCGAGAAGTGATGTAACACGCATGGCGAAGCCTTAAAGGTAGAGAGCACAAGGCTAATAAAATAAAGAGAAGAGTGACAATGGTAAACTCAACAAAGAGAAAAGTGGCAATGGCCAAATTAATAAAGAGGAGAGTGGCAAGGGCCAACTCAATACAGAGAAGAGTAGCAAGGGCTAACTCAAAAGTGGTAAGACAAGGGTAAGTCTTGTATCCATTGCCTCATGTAAATTCATAAAGATAACGCATAATATCATAGTTTCTAAGGGAAAAATAAATGATGGTGATAAACAATTGTAGAGAAAATCACAGTGTCATGAAAGCTTGTAAATGGCAAGAAAATAATATCTTAAGTCAAGTAAGGTTAAAGGATAAAAACCCTCACCTTTAATGTGAAGTGCCTTTCTCATCTTGTTAGAACCTAGTGAAATTACGATTTGTACCGCACTACTTGAAGTATGAAACTGTTCTTATAGTCCTAGAGGGGGGTGAATAAGACTTTTCAAATAATTGTATGTTCACAACCCCAAATGTAGGGTCGCGATGTAGTAATAATCTCAGTGAGACTGAGGTCGAATCCATAGGGACTAAACTTGTACGTTTATGAAATTAAGTAGAATTAAAACTAAAACTAGAAGAAGATGTCAACCAAATACTAAATTTGTAGAGAGAGTAATTATGAATAAAGTAATTAGAACTAATAAATTTAAAGGTGGGAACTGGGGTTTCTAAGGATCCACTTGTAGCAACCAAGGAGCTACCTTGCTTGATTCAGGAAAACCAACTGGAATTGGAGTCTTATCCTATCCAATTGGAAAAGAGAGATAATTGAATCTCTGAACTTCTCATGAATCTAGTCTCAATGGATGAGAGTTTGTGAGGATTTGAAGTGATTTCATCACCAAACCATGCCCATGGGATGATGGCAAACAACAGGATATGTTGTAAGGCCCGTATCATAGTCCGTACCATTCCTTAGACTCCCGCGATCCTTCATGTTGAATTTTATCAACCCGTGACCTGTAATCGATATTTGCACACGACCCTAAGTCACATCCCATAGATCTGAGTCGACTCAACCTGAGACTTGTACCATTGTGAATGCACCGTCACCGTGGTTCCAATGTTACATCTTGCACACCGATGCGATACCCAGGCTAGGAGTTGTGGGCCCACGTTTATTTTGAGGAAAATGCTTCGCATTATGAATCCCAAGAGAATCTCTACCCAAACATTACATCAATTAATCAATCACAAGTCAAGTACATCCCATCACAACCCATACCTAGCCCATCCCTCTCTTAGCAACAAGGCATGGCACCCATCCCTCTCTCACCCAAAAGTCAACTAAGCCCATACCCTCCATGTCATTTCCTCTTACAACACCCATTCCTCTCTCCCATCTCTCACCCATTCCATCTTATCTCCCTCCATTTCTAAAGCAACCATGAGAGAAAAATCTAAGGAGAGAAAAGAAACCAAGTGTTAGGCCCACTTTCCTACCCCCAAATCTCACCATCCAACCCTTCAATCTTTATCATCCTCCATCAAAGAGAGAGCTTAGGAGCCAAAGATTTCAAGGAGCTGAAGAAGAAGACAATCGGTGGGTGTTCATAGGATTAGATTATGATTTTGATGATGGGCCAAGTGGGGCCTACCGATTGATGGTGTGGGTTTCACTTTGGACCCTAGATGTGGCCGATGGCCCACCATGATTCATATGTTCATCCCATAATGAGGCCATTCTCCATGGACCTCATCATGATGTTTATTTTTCTATTAAAAGAAGGTCATCTAGACCTTGATCTTGTGAGTGGGAAAGGGATTTCCACCATTGATTTTTATGATTTGAGAACCACATTTGATGGGACCCATTTGATGTATACTTTGTATCTTATAAAGGGAGCTCATAGTGGTGGAGCTCCCTTCACCACTTGATTCTCCCCCTCTCTCTCTCTCTCTCTCTTTCCCTATTGATGGCTCGCCTTTATGATGTTTTGTATCCAGACCATCCAGGGGCAGCAGCCCAGCAGGCCACTGTGGTGTGTATTATCCATATCGTTCTGTGAACAGGGCCACCTCGTAGTCTGTTTGGACGGGCCTGGATGTAAGGAAAATACAGATATTAGCATGATCTGGGACAGGTGGGCCACTCTCGTGGACCCACCTTGATGCATTATCCATGCCACCTGTCCAACATGTGGACCCACTTAATTCATGTATTTTATCTCCACCGTCCAGATGGATGGTGGGACCCACCCACTTGCTGATGTATGTGTTGCTCCCACACCATCCAGCAAGGGATGATGCTGGAGCACACATGATGTAAGGGTTTTATCAACACCGTCCACCATCCATAGGATGGTGGGACCACATGATGTAAGTGTGGAAATTCACACTGTCCATCTAGATTGGGAAGGCCACAAGCCTAAACGCTGGATGGTACAAGAATCCAGATATTAGGTGTTCTTCCAGCTGCCGGTGGGCCACGTGTACATTGGATCCACCCTAATATATGTATTCTATCATCACTGTCCATCTGTGGACGGTGGGACCCACTTGAGATATGTATTATATCTACACCGTCCCTCTAAGGGGACTACCATGATTTACGTGTGTCATCCACGCTATCCAGTCCCTAGACGGTGGTGACCCACATGATGCACGTGTTTCAACCACACCGTTCAGGTCCCTGGACGTGGGGCCCTTGTGATGTAATTGTTTTATCAACACTATCCAAAGCTTAGACCAACATGATGTATGTGTTTTATTCCACGTCGTCTAGTCCCTGGACCTGGACTGGACTGGCTGTGATGTATGTTTCTGTCCACGCTGTCCAACGGCTGTGGTGACCCACATGATGTATGTTTTATCCACACAGTCCGTGGGACGTGTGGCCCATCTGATGTATGTATTCTATATCCACGTTGTCCATTATGTGTGAGACCCACCCGCTGTACATGCAGGGCGCACCTGCTGTATATGTAGGGCTCACCTGTTGTACTTATGGGACCCACTGTGATGATTATTATATCTAGACCATCCATCGGTTAGATACCCGGTTGGCCCACACAATGTATGTATTATACTAAATTGTAAGACCCGTACCATAGTCCATACCTTCCATAGATTCCCGCGATCCTCCCTATCAAATTTCAGCAACCCGCGACCTGTAATCGGCGTTTGTGCAAGACCCTGAGTAGCACCCTGTCAACCTAAGTCAACTTAACCCGAGACTTGTACCCTAACGACCACATCGTTACCACAGTGCCAACGCCGTGTCTCATGTACCAAGGCGATACCCAGGCCAGGAGATGTGGCCATGCGTTTAGTTCGAGGAAAAACACCACACATTTGCAAACCCAAGAGAACATCACATCAATCCCATCAATCCCATCAATGGTCAAGTACATGTCAAGTACACATCACCTCACACCCCATCCCTAAGCAACCCCAAGAGTCAACAATCCCTTACACAACCCATCCCCTATCAAGTACACCCATCACTCACTTCACCCATCCCTCTCTCTCCTTACAACCCACTCTCTCTCATTTCTCAAACACATCTTCCAAGCAACTAAACAAAATCCCATGTCCAAGCTCTTCAAGCCTCCATGAGAGAGTTTTGTGTGTGGCCCACTTCCTACCCTCTCATCTCCCATCTAAACCCTCCATACTTCATAACCTTCCATTAAGATCGAAGCCAAGGAGTTGGCGTTCCATCAGACTAAGAAGAAGAGGACGATGGGTGATCTTAGACCCACATTTTCATTTTTATTTTTTGTATTTTGTGATTTAAGGTCCCACATATGGTGGGACCCACCATGATGTATACTTTGTATCAAAGAGGGGCCCATAGTGGTGGGGCCCCTCCACCATCGCCGACCTCTCTCTTTCTCTCTCTCTCTCTCTCTCTCTCTCTCTCTCTCTTCTTGTGATGGCTTGTGGCCCACCTTGATGAATGACCTTATCTACGCCGTCCATTGATGTGGACCCCACCATTTACGTCGGTGGTACGCGCACCGTCCAGCAGCAGTCGCTGCTGGACATGGGTAAAACAAAAATATCAGCTTCCTCTGAAGCTTGTGTGTGGACCCACCTCAGATGTATGAGGTCCATACACATGGGACCCACCTTTCATCCCAGCCGTCCATTCGTTTGATTGATGGGTCCCCACCATGATGTGGGCTTCATCCAAGCCATGCATCCCTTGCAACAGCAGCTGCTGCTGGCATCACGTATGTGATATCTAAGCCATCCAGATGGTGGGACCCATCTGCTGACTGACGTTAGCAGGTTATGCGAGTCCCACGTGATGTATTTATTTCATCCACACCATCTAAACCATCTGGACAGTGCTATGTGGGCCACACCGTGATGTATCTGTTAGCCACGTTGCCACCTATGTTCTGGACGGGCAAGGCCCACTTGATGACGTGTTGTATATTCACACATCCATCCGTTTTTCCCTACCAGCGAGTGGGACCCACCCTGATGTATTTATTTCATCCACACCGTCCAGATTTTACTGGACGGTGCTGGACAGTGTTTGGACGGTGATGTCCAATATTTGGGTGGTGCGAATTTACATGGGAAATGTTTAGATGGTGCTGATGTACCTAGACAATGTTTGGATGGTGCTGATGTACCTAGATAATGTTTGGATAGTGCTGATCATCATTAGTAGGCCATGTGCCCCATGGAATGATAGTGTACTATGATATACATGTTACACCTACAACTAATGAAATGATTTTTAGTGTGGTCCAAGCCCACTTGAGGCCCATTGGTGTAGCCCACCTGTTTGTATTGTTATGCCCAAATACGTGGCCCATTTATTGTATATGGGCCCTAGCAGTGCGGCCCACTTATTGTATATGAGGCCCACGTATGAAGCCTATGGTGATGCATTTACGACCCATTTGATGAGGCCCATTGCAATAGGTTAGAGACCCATGGGATGAGGCCCATATGATGTATCCGAGGCCCATGGGCGTAGCCCATTGAGATGTATTTAAGGCCCATGGGCGAGACCCAATATGATGTATTCAAGGCCCATGGGTAAGGCCCATTGTGAAGTATTCGAGGTCCATGGGTGTGGGCCATTATGATACATTTGAGGCCCTTGTATGAAGCCCAATGCGATGTATGTGAGGTCCAATGTAATGTATGTGTGGCCGTTATTTGTGTATGAATCCCTTATGTGGGCCACTCATTGGGAGCAATGCTGGTTAGATGTCCACATTGATAGGCAATGATGGTTAGATGTCCTCATTGTGACCTTTCCTTAGGCCTTATTAGGCCCATTTGCATCATTCTCTAAGTGGGTTGACCCTAATTGTTGGGCTCCATTTACATGCTCTATCTATTCTCATTGGGCTACCCAAGATGTTGGGCCCCCATTGGTTGTTAGTGGGATTACTTATTTTATTTTTAGAGTTCGTATAGGACCCATTTAGGCCCCCTAGGGCATCTAGCAGGCCATGCAATAGTATGGTGAAGGAACCCTTTTCGAATCCCTAGGATTGTGGGTAGGCCGCTTAGGCCCAACCTATATATAAGGGGGTGTACATCATCATCATATAATATGCCTAGTATAGATCCACGATCCATGCCCATACTTATCATATGTATGCTTAATATGAGGAGTGATTGATCATAGCACATGCCTTTAGGCAATTTATTATGGTACTCCCTAATGGGCAGAGTTGCCCACATGAGCACGCGATACGCGCAGGATTGCTACATGACTAGATAGTGTGATTCATGCATTTCGCATTGTGTGACTTGACTACTATACACCCTAGCAAAATTAGGGCCGCAACTTCCACAAGCGTATTGTGGTTGACAGGATTATATACCAGAAATCTTGTTCTACATGGGGTGCTATAGATGTCCCTAGGTGAAATTCCCTAAACCCTCATGGTACTAGAAGGTTGCTCTAACATTTAGACCGAGTGAATGCATGAGCACCGAGTGCCGATTGCCAAAATGCCATACTTTCCACTATGCCATGGTCAGTTGGAAGGGGGTGTGGCCTTACCCACCTGAGAGGAGGGGGCAAAGCTAGGCTGAGTTTGACCAGCTCGAGGAATGGGTCTACTATCGATAAGACGAGCTCGATATTAGCAGGTGGATAGTGAGGTCTCTTTCACTCACCTTATTGTGCGCGATGGGGTGTCAATCTGGTTTGGAGTGTACTAGACCTCGGTGATATTCCAGAGTTGAGCTGTATTGATATGTGGACTCAGATGAGGATTTGTATGCTTGAGTTGCATCTCGCATCGCATGTCCTTGGTATGGCCGACATCATTCATGCCTTGCATCACATGGCCTTGGTACAATTAACAGTATTTATGTATTCTTCAATATATTTCGCATTACTCTGTTATTGCATAATTGTATTACTACATTGCGCATACACTTTCACCACCCTCTAAGATTTTCATAATCTTATGCACGACTATTGCGTGCAAGTGACGTTAGATCGCAACAGCGCTGAGGCAGGAGTGCATAGCAGATCATCTTGGAGCTTTTGTCTATCATCATTGTATTTTCCTTTATATGCATTGTACTTATAAGTTTTTTATCATAGTGGAAATGTGATGGAGTTCTTGGTTGTGTTTGTGGGTTATGCATTGATTATGCTTATTACGAATCAAACTGATGTTAAAAATCCTCCTTGTAGGATCCCAAAATTGGAACCTGGTAAACGGGTGCCAGGAGCTGAGAATGGGGTACTACGGAGGCTGTCGGCCCTAGATTCGGCGATCGGAAATTTTGTGAACCTGGTTTTTGAGTTTGGGGAGTGAGAAAACACTCCATCTTATGAGGCCCAAGTGATGTATGAGGCTCGTGTGTGAGGCCCAATGTATATGTGTGGTCCATTATTTGTGTGAGGCCCATTGCGATGTATGTGACCCGATGTGATGTATGTGTGGCCATGTGATGAGGCCTATTGCGATGTATGTGACCCAATGTGATGTATGTGTGGCCATGTGATGAGGCCTGATGTGATGTATATGTGGCCCTTGTGTGAGGCCCAATGTGATCTATATGTGGCCCTTGTGTGAGGCCCAAGTGATGTAGATGTGGTCTTATGTGAGGTACGATGTGATGTATACGAGGCCCTTATATGAGGCCCGATTATGATGAGTGATTCCACCATGATGCATGTGTTATATTCACACCATTCATCCATTTCTCTAAGGCTGTGGGCCCCATTGCCTTGAGAGGCCCACCCTGATTTATGGGTTATATGCCCACCATGGGGCTGCCTTATGAGGTCCATCATGATGTATGTGTTACATACACGACGTCCATCCATTTCCTTGATTTGTATAAGGGTCGTGGGCCCTATAGAGAGTTAGATTCAAATCCCAAGTGGACCACACACCAAGAGACAATAGTGGTTAAATGTTCACCATTGAAATCCTCCCTAGGGCCCGTTGTTAAGCTCATTACCTTGGGAGCAATGATGGTTAAATGTCCACGTTGTAATCTCCCTAAGGCCCATGGTTAGGCCCATTCTCATCTCCTCTTATTGGGCTTACCCCAAACCGTTGGGCCCTAATTGATGATTGTATTACCCACCTTCCCTTATTAGGCTGTCTCAAACCTTTGGGGCCCCATTGATAATACCCATCTCACCCCACTAGGTGAACCCAAATCTTTGGGCCCCCATTGATGCTAGTGATACCCACATTTTCCTTGATTAGGCTATCCCAATCCGTTGGGTCCCCATTTGATGATGGTGCTTTCCACCATACCATGTAGGATTATCCAAACCTTGAAGCCCACCTTATGCTCACGTCAGGCCTTCTATAGGAAGTGTAGCCCATTTAGATACTTATGATTGCCCAAGTTTAGTGACCTTACCCAAGGTCCCCTTAGGTGTTGGGTGGGCTACCCAATCTACTTGGAAGGACACATAGTCCTAGATATATGGACCCCACCAAGCCACCTTACATACATATCAGGCTCCCTATAGGAAAGCCCAACTTATTACATGATAGAGAGGGTGAGGAAGCCCACTTGTTGTACATAGATTCACCCTTTTAACTCACCTTGTAGTACACCCACTTGACTCGCCCTATGAGACATATCTTATCCTTGTATCCAGTTGTTAGGACCTCAGTGTCACATATATATCATCCACACCGTCCATTTACTTCTTTAGGACAAGTGTGAGGCCTATCCTTGACATTAGTACAACATCACCTCTTGTTGTAAATGAAAGAATATGTGGTACTAGATTTAGTATATCCACCATATAGAGCTTATCTCCTTGTATGGGCAAGATCCGTCGTCCTTCCACTGGACCCCGTCTTGGAATATATGATATATTAGTACCTTTGAAGGATAATGTTAGTATAACATGGGACATGCCGCATGGATTCCTATAGCTGTAGAAGGAACATGTTGTTTAGTTTATACTCTTGGTATGTGACATGCCGGTGAAGGTCGATTATGGATTATTGTTGTCCGCCATATTAGATAATCATGCCTATGTACTTTATTAGATCATAATACATGCCCATATGCATCATATATATTCTTATTATGAGGAGTGACTGATCATAGCATATGTCATTGGGTTGGTTTATTATGGGACTCCTTATGAGACGGAGTTACCCCACATGAGCGCGCGGTATGTGCAAGTTTGATGCATGACTGTATGGTATGACTCATGCATCTCGTATTTTGTGATATGAACACTATTCGACCTAGTGACATCAGGGCTGTGGCCTCCACATGCATGTCATGAATGGCCAGATAGAACACCGAAAATGTTTGGTTCGAGCATCTGGGCATGTTAGTTGTCTATGGGTGAAAGTCCCTAAACCTCCGTGGCCAAGAGACGCTCCAACATCTAAATTAAGCGGATACATGAGCACATGAGGGCCGTATACCATTAGATCGCATCTTCCATTGTGTCGTGATCAGTTGAAAGGGGATGTGGCCTTATCCACCCAAGTGAGGGGGCTATAATTTAGGCTGAGTTTAACCAGCTCATGAGCGTGTCCGCTATCGATGAGCTAGGCCAACATTGGTAGGCGGATAGTGAGGTCTCTTTCACTCACTTGGTTGCGTTGCTAGGGAGGCGGTGGCCAGTGTGGAGTGTACTAGACCACGGTGATGATCACAGAGATGTACAGTACTGATATGTGGACTTACTGAGTAGGAGTTGCATACTCATCATTTCATTCATTCATTCATTCACTATCCACTAGGGCTAATGGTGCGCAACTAAATCATTATGTGTACCCTCGCAATGGCCATGATTTCAGTTGGGTACACGACTAACCTGAGATCAGGAGTTACCACATTGTGTCCATCTATCCAAATCAGGTATGGGCCAGTTTGGATAGAAGTCCCTTATGATAAACCCCACAGCTTGTGATACTATGTACTATCATCCTGACTTCACATCATTCACACCACATATTGCATTGCATCCTCAGTACATAGCATTTGCTTTACTATGCTTTTGTATTGCATATCCTGAATAAGGTTGATGGTATTATGAACTTGCCAGGATCTGCATATTGCATTACATCCGCAACATATGGCATTTGGGTTGCTATGTTTTTGCATTTATATGACCTAGATGAGGCTGATGATAATCGTGGTTCATTAGGAATTGTATATTGCATTGCATCCTCAGCATTTGATATTTGGCTCTCTATGACTCTGTATTTGCATAGCCAATCTACATTGCATACTCTGATATTGTATGACTTATGGATTTGTTAGTAATTCCGCTTACTCTGATATTTGTGTGCTTGATACTTATCTTGCGCACACACTTACACCACCCTCTAAGCTTTCTATAAGCTTATGCACGACCGTTGTATGTAAGTGACGTTAGGTCACAGTAGCATTGAGGCAAGAGCTTGTGGTAGATCACTTTGGAGATTTTGTTATTTATGTATTTCCCTTTCAACATTGTACTTGAATGTTTATATTAGTGGATATATGGTGTTGATGTTGTCAGTTGTGACTTGGTTATGCTCCTTTACACAAAAAATTCACACTAAAAATCCTCCTTGTAGGATCCCAGGATCAAAATATGGCGTATAAGCATTCAAAGCTAAGAATGAGGTACTACCGAGGCTGTCGGCACCAAATTCGGCTATCGAAAATTCTGTGAGCCTGGTTTCCATGTTTGGGGCGTGACATATACCAACCCCACAACCGATCATAAGAGAATTGTGAAGATTAGGAAGGTTTCTGTCACCCTACCATGCCCAAGGGACGATGGTGAACAACGAAACTTACTAATCTCATAATCTCAATTTAAGAAAAGAAGATATTCCAAGCAATTTTGGATCTGTTGCATTTTGTCACAATAAAACATTAAACACTAAAAATATTCCTTAAAAAAGAACTAGAATCCAAAAGAGTTCAACAAAACATGAATCAAAACAAAACAAACATCTCAATCATGCTTCAAGATTCACCTCTTAGCCCTAGATAAGAGGTTTACCCAACCATAGACATAATTAAACTAAGAACTTTTAAACAAAACAAAAAGACCAACTAAAGAAGAAGAAGAAGAACTCCCAGACGTCGACTCCACCCTTTTGCTCCACTCCTCAGACCCTAGAAGATGCCAAGGAACATCCTAGGGTCTCCTATTTATAGTTGTGCAACTCTAACTTTAATACCAAGTTGGAAGAATTCAAAAATCGCCTCAAATTTATGCAGTTCACACAGAATTTGCATAACCTTAGGCTAGCCTAAGCAGAGCTTCAGATAGCCAACCAATACTCAAGCTAGCCGAACCAACACTCGGGCTAGCCAAACTTTCGTAAGTTCCAGAAGATCATGTCGCTGGATTTTCAGCCGAACTTTCTTAGGCTGGACGAATTCTTGGGTTAGCCGAGCCAGAACTCAGGCTAGCCGATCAACACCACAAATCTTGGATTCTCCTCATTCCTCACTTGGTTTCCTTGGATCTTTGGCACGTGAATTCTTCAATCTTGGTCTCCTAAGATCTCTCCTTTGCTTTGGTGATTCTTATGCATTAAATCCATGCTTTTAACATCCTTTTCAATCCAAGCTATTAATTCACCTTGCAACATAAACATGATTAAAATAGAACATTAAGCATTATCATATTCATAAAACCAAGTAATAAAAGGGGGATAATATGCAATATTTGACCCTTAACACAATCCCTAACCAGCATTTTGCTAATCCCGAGCAAAGTATTCGAAAATATTTCTAGAACACAAGATAATTTCTATAAGCCCAAGTGATTTTAAAAACAATCTGGATAATAGAATTCTAACATACATCAATGTTGAGCATTAGTTTCTCCTAAACCCTAGCACTCGGTAAATTTCATAGTCAAGTTCAAAGTATTAATCCACAGATTAAAACAATTCTAAACATTAACTTCCATGGGTGCATAGTGAAATCTAAACTTATCACAATCAAAGGTTCAATTCTTAATTTTCATGATAGCATTGATAATCGAAAGAGCATTCAAGATGACCAAAACCTAAATCAAAACTTGCCTTACAGTTCAGTCTTTTTATTCTTCCAGCTTTTAATTTTTCCATCGATGGCTTTCACGCTATATTCAATCTTTTCAATGATCTTCCATGGGTAGCCCTTTTCGACGACAACTATTGTTTAAGCTAGGTATTCTTTTTCTCTTTTTATTTATTTATTTATGTATTTATTTTTAATTTTAAACATGATGGACAAATTCCCAAGTTGGTTCCTTCCATGCTTAATAATCATCAAGTTATCAATCCAATATCAAACTAGAACCTTAATGTGTAAGCTAAATGTGATATGTGAAATCATGACTCAATCAATGTTTGAAACTTCTAATTAGAAGTCAATAACTCAATCTCAATTTTGAAGACAATCAAGTGATTAAAATCCAAGAGGCATAAATCATCAACATTATGTATCTTATAATTCTAATACACGGATTAACTTCAAAATTTACTTCAATTTATAGAAATTTCTTGAAAATTTTCAAAACATTTATGGCAAAACACTGATTAGTTTACCTAATGTCCCATCCCTAACCTAAAATCTAACTTGTCCTTAATGTAAAAGAAATAAACATGTTTTGTAAAAGAGACAACAAAATTGAAGGGGAAGTGACGGAAAGATAGTACCTGAGAAGGAATTTTGAGGCTTTTCCAATGATCTCATTATTAAATGGGTTAGCACAAAACTAAGCAATTGAAAGGAAACTATCTTAAACAACAGAAAGCAAACTACCTTAAACTGTAGAAAGTAAACTACCCTAAACTACAGAAAGTAAACTATTATAAACAGCAGAAAGCAGGGAAAAACTACTCAAGCATGCCACAAGGTTCTTCCTCCGGCTAGTATTTTGATAAATTCCTCACTAGATTTCTCAACAAGATCATCCAAAAGCCCTTTTTGCAATAGACTCGGATGCCCTAAAGCATGAATTTTCAGAGAATTTACGGACCTCAGTAAAAAATTGTCGTTAAATCGCCTGAGGTATCCAAAGTATATATGATTAACCTGCGACAGAAAAAGTTTCAATATTATTACTCCACGGTGAATTTGAGACTACAAGTAGATACAATTCAAAAAAATTCTCAGCAAATGATGTAGTCTCAACACATTCTGAAGTTTCAAACTTCAGTTCAATTGTCAGCTCTCCCTCCCGTGATAGTAAACATTCAGGATCTGCGGAAGAAGGGGCGTCAGAATAAGGGTTCTCTCGGTCAGTAACAACTACCGAGGTATTGCGTTACAAGGTATCCACTATTTCTACTATCAAATTATCATTTGGATCATCCCAATCATGCTACAAGCTTCACCTCTTAGCCCTAGCTAAGAGGTTTAGCCAACCATAGACATAATTGAACTAAGAACTCTTAAACAAATCAAAAAGACCAACTAAAGAAGAAGAAGAAGAACTCCTAGATGGCGGCTCCACTTTTTGCTTCATTCCTCAAACCCTAGAAGATGCCTAGGAACATCCTAGGGTTTCCTATTTATAGTTGTGCAACTCCAACTTTCGTACCGAGTTGGTAGAATCCATAAACCACCTCAAATTTATGCAGTCCGCGCAGAATTTGCATAACCTTAGGTTAACCTAAGCAGAGCTTTAGCTAGCCAACCAACACTTGGGATAGCCGAACCGACACTTAAGCTAGTAGAACTTCTGCAAGTTTCAGAAGATCATGTCGCTGGATTTTCAACCGAACTTTCTTAAGCTGGCCGAATTCTTGGGCTTACCGAACCAAAACTCGAGCTAGCTAATCGACACCTCAAATCTTGGATTCTCCTCATTCCTCACTCAGTTTCCTTAGATCTTTGGCACATGAATTCTTCAATCTTGGTCTCCTAAGATCCCTCCTTTGCTTTGGTGATTCTTCTGCGTTAAATCTATGCTTTTAGCATCCTTTTCAATTCAAGCTCATAAATTCACCTTGCAACATAAACATGATTAAAATAGAACATTAAGCATTATCATATTAATAAAATGAAGTAATAAAAGGGGGATAATATGCAATATTTGACCCTCAACACAATCCCTAACCAGCATTTTTCTAGTCCCAAGCAAAGTATGCGAAAAATATTTCTAGAACACAGGATAATTTCTATAAGCCCAAGTGATTTTAAAAACAATCCTGATAATAAAATTCTAAAATACATCAATGTTGAGCATTAGTTTCTCTTAAACCCTAGCACTCGGTAAATTTCATAGTCAAGTTCAAAGTACTAATCCACAAATTAGAACATTTCTAAACATTGACTTTTATGGGTGCATAGTGAAATCTAGACTTATCATAATCAAAGGTTCAATTCTCAATTTTCATGATAACATTGATAATCAAAAGAGCATTTAGGATGACCAAAACTGCCTTACAGTTTAGTCTTTTTATTCTTCCATCTTTTGATTTTTCCATCGATGGCTTTCGTGCTATATTCAATCTTTTCAATGATCTTCCATAGGTAGCCCATTTCGACAACAACTGTTTTTTAAGTTGGGTATTCTTTTTCTTTATTTATTTATGTATTTAATTTTAATTTTAAACATGATGGACAAATTTCCCAGGTTGGTTCTTCCATGCTTAATAATCATCAAGTTATCAATCCAATATCAAACTAGAACCTTAATGTGTAAGCTAGATATGATATGTGTAATGATAACTCAATCAATGTTTAAAACTTCTAATTAGGAGTCAATAACTCAATCTCAATTTTGAAGTCTATCAAGTGACTAAAATCTAAGAGGCATAAATCATCAACATTAGGTATCTTATAATTTTAATACACGGATTAACTTCAAAATTTACTTCAATTTACAGAAATTTCTTGAAAATTTTTAAAACTTTAATGGTAAAACACAAATTAGTTTACTTAATCTCCCATCCCCAACCTAAAATCTACATTGTCCTCAATGTAAAAGAAATAAACATGTTTTGCAAAAGAGACAACAAAATTTAAGGGGAAGTGATGGACAGATAG
Source organism: Magnolia sinica (assembly GCF_029962835.1). Classification (NCBI taxonomy): domain Eukaryota; kingdom Viridiplantae; phylum Streptophyta; class Magnoliopsida; order Magnoliales; family Magnoliaceae; genus Magnolia; species Magnolia sinica. The sequence goes on along the minus strand of NC_080575.1, from coordinate 58,169,245 downwards.
TACCTGATGAAGGAATTTTGAGGCTTTTCCAATGATCTCAGTATAAAATGGGTTAGCACAAAACTAAACAATTGAAAGAAAACTATCATAAATAGTAGAAAACAAACTACCTTAAATTATAGAAAGTAAACTATCCTAAACTACACAAATAAACTATCCTAAACACGGAAAACAGGGAAAAACTACTCAATCATGTCACAAGGTTCTTCCTCTGACCAGTATTTTGATAAATTCCTCACTAGATTTCTCAACAAGATCATCCAAAAGCCCTTTTTGTAATTGACTCAGATGCCCTAGTGCATGAATTTCTAGATAAATTTATGGACCTCAACAAAAAATTGTCATTGAATTGCTTGAGGTATCCAAAGTATATATGATTCACCTGTGACAGAAAATTTTTTAGTGTTCATACTCCATGGTGAATCAGAGACTACAAGTAGATATAATTCAAAAAAAATTCTCAGCAGATGATGTTATCCTAACACATTTTGAAGTTTTAAACTTTAGTTCAATTGTAAGCTCTCCCTCTTGTGATAGTAAACATTCAGGATTTGTGGAGGGAGGGGTTTCAGAATAAGGGTTCTCTTGGTCAGTAACAACTACCGACGTATTATCTTGTAAGGTATCCACTATTTTTGTTATCATATTATCATTTGGATCGTCAAATTATACCGAGCAATCTTTTAGAGAGCTGAGAGATTCAGTTGAGAGACTCATTCTCCACATTGAAATCTATAATGATATGCTTAAGGACTCATTCCTCTCCTTTTGGAATAATGGAAAACATACTCTCTTGCTCTTACCTTGCATAGGCAGATTAAGGATCAATAGGTGAAGCATTAATGTGAAGACTTTTTTCATTGGTGTCGCACCTCAAACTCAGAAACCGGGATCACAGAATTTTCAATTGCCGAATCCGGCGGCGACAGCCTCCCTAGTACCCCATTCTCGGTTCCTGGAGCCCATTCACCAAGTTCCAATCTTAGGATCCTACAAAGAGGATTTATAAAACATAAGTTTGATTCAATTGAGCATGCCCAAGATCATAACATCATAACCACAGATAAATAACCACAGGAACAATATTACAAAATCTACTAAGAACTAAAACTTTTCACAAGTATAAGACTCAAGGGGAGAAATACAAAGACTATACAAAAAAACAACACCAAAAGGGTCCATGACACGCTTCACGCTCTTACTCAGCTACTGTTGTTGCCTAGAATCACCTACATGCATCAAACGTGCATAAGCTTATAGAAATCTTAGAGGGCAGTGTAAGTATATGTAGGACAGGTGCCATGAATGTGATATTAGATTATATAAAAAATGCAGTAAGACCATGAATACCACTAGTCATCACAAGGCTAAGCAATGCAAGGCAAGAATACCATCTGCCAGTCAAATGCTATGTAATGTAGGGCTATACAGCCAAGTGTTATATGCAATATGCAATGCAATCATGCTCATCCTCATATCAATTCCACATATCCGTACAATTCCTCTCTTGAAAATCACCGAGGTCAAGTACACTCCACATAAACTGCCACTCTCCTTAGCTGTGTAGCCCAATGAGCATAAGAGACCTCACTACCTACCTGTGGACAGCCAATCACCAACAAGGCTCGATGGTAGTTGACCCATTTATGATCTAGTCAAAATCAGCCTAGCTTAAATGTCCCCTCACTCGAGTGGATAAGGCCACACCCCTTTCCAACGGACCACGATACAGTGGGAGATGCAGCCTAATGGTAAAGGCACCGACGCTCATGTTTTTCACTCGGTCTCAATGTTGGAGCATCTCCTAGTACCATGAAGGTTCTGAAAATTTCACCCAAGGACATCCTACGTGCCCACAATGCTCAAACTAATATTTTCGGTGTCTAATTCTGAGTATCCACGATATTCCTATGGAGGCTACGGCTCTGATGAAGCTAGGGCGAATATCAACCATGCTATACAATGATAGATGCATGTATCACACAAATCAACCAAGCATCAGTCCTGGGCATACAACGCCCTCAAGAGGGGCAACTCCATCACTCAGGGAGACCCATAATAGCCTGCCCAATGGCATAAATCATAACCAATTACATCTCAACCAAGCATATATAATTGTGGTAATGACCACTTTAGTTGAAGTAGGAATATGCCAATATGTCCTAGAGGGGGGTGAATAGGGATGTTTGATATTTTATGGTTATTTAAAATCCTATCAATCTTATCATGAGTAAATATGCATGTATCAGGATTTCTTCAGAGTAACTCTAATGGCTTTCAAGCCAATCGAGGATCCAGTCATAAAACTATTTAAAAGATAAATAAGATGCAAATCATAGTTCATGATGGATGTGACTGTGTGTGAGATATGATCTCAGATAATCGAATATAAAAGTATTTAAGGAAATCACACAAGAAATGGAAGATAATAGGAATCTCAAACACAATCACTTTTATATTAGTTTGACTACTTGTCTACTCCACTTTTGGCGGCCGCACTCAACCCTTGAGTGTACCGGATCTCACTAACGGAGGTTTCACAACAGGTTCACCTCAAACCGGAGGTTTTAAATCAGGTTCACCTCTAACCAATACAACTTACCCTTAGGTTGACAAAACGTGTCTACACGACACAATTTATGCCCCACACAAGAGCAAGGGTCAACACACAACACCCAAGTTTTAGGCCACACAGTCCAATGATCCTTACAAGGAACCTCAACGGAGGTTTCACAATAGGTTCACTTCAAACCGGAGGCTTCAAATCAGGTTCACCTCAAACTAGTTATGCTCTCTACATAGCAAGGGTTAACACAAAGCACCCCCCCCCCCCCCCCCCCGTACACTCCTGTCGGAGGCCTCCTATGAGGGCTTGCAAGGGGTGAGAAACACCTTAGACCCAATCCCACTGAAGGAATGATCACAAGGGTCATCTGGACTCTAATGACTTACAGATAAGTAGATGAGCCTCATTCAGCACGTTAATGAATATCTCCTCCTTTGATGAAAAGAATCTTCAGCTTCCTTGAACCGCAACTCAGAAGTTGTACCAATTCATGGCGACAAGTTGGGTTAAGGTTATGATGGAATCCTACTCTATTAAATGTTTTCCTATAAGGGAGATAGAACGATTCCAATCATCTATGCATTCAAGGCATCCCAGCTTAATGATTTCCCATTAAGGTAGTAGCTATAGGATCCTTGAATGCAGAAGTTCATTCCCCAATCCACTCTATTGAATGTTAATGATGAGGGTGGATTGGAGGATGAACTTCCATGAGAGAAAAGGCTTAGGGTATATGATCTAGGGTTAAACACACAAAAGCACTCTCTATTTTCTCTACCAACAACCAAGGGCAAGCTCTCATTAAATAGAAAAAAAGGTTTTAATGGATATAAAACAGTCATATTTTTAACAGAGTTCGATATCATCGAGCATGGTCGATATCATCGTGCACAAACCTTGATATCATCGACTGGCTGCTCAATGACACGAACTCAACTATCAAACGCTTTTGAAATCTTTTGCCAACTAGTCGAGGAAATCGAACGTGCGTTGATGTCATCGGATTTCGAACTCCAATTTCATCGACATGAGGTTTGATTCTTCGACATTTGAAAATGAGAGAGTACTTGCCCTTGGAAAATTTCAGGTCAATGATATGATTAAGTATCACTCAATATCATCAGAATTTGAATATCAATGATATCGAGGGCAGTGTCAATTCATCGATAATTCCTAAGAATTTTCCTATAAACTTGCTCGACAATTTATGTCTACTTTTGATGACATCGACCTTGCCTCGATATGATCAATATTTGAATATCGATTTTATCGAGTGACTCTCGATCCTAGAAAAATAACCTGAAAACTTACTGGATAGAATTGTGTCCAAATTTGATATCCTCGAAGGACTATCGATATCATCGAGATTTGAATTCTAAGGATATCAAGGAGCCCTTTGATATATCGAGGATCATATGATATGCCTTGGTAGCTTTTTGTACACAACTGACCAGATGTTGATGTTATCAAGTCAGCTTCAATGGACTTGAGATTCAAAAATTGATGATATCGATGAGTCCATCGATCCATCGATAATTCAGTCTAGATATCTTTATGGTTGCTGGACATCTTTGGTCCTCATTTCGATAAGATCGAGTGAGCTTCGAGGACATCGACAATAGTGTTTGATTTTATCGAACCACTTGTCGATAAATCGATAAAGGTAAAAAACTTAAAGATTTTTCTAAAGTTTGAAAAAGTTTTCTAACCAAAAACCCTAAGGTGTTCTGTTAAATTTTAAGGGTTTTAATTATCTGGTGTTTTGGGACATGGGATGTGAGGCTAAGATTTACCTGTAGCGAGTTCGAGCACACATCTAGTTGAGGCAGACGCTTGATCAGTCTTCATATGGGGCTCCTTTGACTAGCTGACTCAACACTGACGCTAATTGACAAACCAGGGCACTTTCAATCTCCCCCTTTGTCAATTACGTGACAAAACTCCAAAACACCCTAGAACAACGTCGATCTTAGCACCCTAAATTGTGTGTACATGAACTTTACACAATTTTACAAAACTATCTTGTTCATACACACAGATGACTATACCAGTCAATAGCTGCTCCCCCTGTCTTCTTGCAGCTACTCCCACTAACACCTGCACCACCATCTACAAACAAATATACACAATTTTCCTTCAGGGTGTGGATTTGTTCTCCCCCTTTTTATCAGTCATTAGCAAAGGATAACATATCAGTGGATATTAATTGAAGTTAAAGCATATGGGAGAACCAAAAGTAAGATAGAATAAGCATAATAAATAGATGTAAATGAACATCTCATTACAAAAAACATGTATGCATATTAGGATAAAGAAAAGCAGTGAAATAAGCAGATAATATTGAGATAAAGATCAAGCATCACATGCATCACAGTCGATATAAACCAGATACAACAGGGGATCGCAAAATATGGCAGTAAATAGATACGAATTATAAATAGCCATAACCTAAAATATCCAAAATGAGTACTACCCAAGGTTGGTAGTAAAATAACCTTCATCCCAAATAAACTAAAAACCAAGCCTAGCCACGGGCACCCAAACACAAACATCTAGCCCATCCATGGGCATTACATATAAAAAACAACTTGTTAGACTATGCAGGTTAGTAAGCCATCACATACACTCATGTGAGTGTAGGGCATTCAAAAAGATACCAATGCCCATACATGGAGATGAGAGTAGAGTGTATGTGATAGCTTCCAAATAACAGCACTATGGCGGAGGAGCGGAGGAAGATGGTGTTGTGTCGTCACGACGACAGGTGATTAGATCTACTAATTGCTGCACGGACTGCTGCATGCTAGATATCATCTTCTCCAATGCTGAGAACCTCGCATCATGTCTCCCTATCTTGTCTTCTATCCGAGCAAGTCCCCGTTGCATTGCACCAACCCTATCTTTGTGAAACTTGACACGTTGGGTCTGAGCCGAACCACTCGGATCTGGAACTGGCTGTGTCTCCACAGGATCTCCACTAGTTGGTTTTGTGTCTTCTCCCATTTCTCCACCTTCATGAATAGCCTCCTCAGATTCCTCTTCCACATAGTCGTGAAATTTAAGGTCCAATTTTTGTATATTGACCTTGTTAAAGTGTTGGAGAGGACGCTCAGGATCATTTGTTTAAGGAATACCAATTGTATCATAGATTGCATGAATGATGTGGGGAAAGGTCAAATATACTGCTCTGGACTGGTGGATGACACTTGCTATTTGGTGAAGGATCAAAGTAGGCAGACAAAGTTTGACTCTAGTGGCAACACAGTACATAATCATGGTCATGAACCCAGTAAGATCAGTGCAATTGGGTCCACGAGGATAAGCATTTGAGTAGAATATCCCATGCAAGATACAGTATCGAGGGTGCATATATTTTGCTTTTAAGGCATTCCCTTGATACCATGGGATATCTCGAACCTGACTCAGGAATTTTGTAATTGTAGACTGAGTGATAGGATTTTCAAGATCAAGGTCGGACAATCCAACTGGAGACAAAGTTAAATCAAGAATGCTAGTGATGGATTCTACAGTAATCTCAACGCTATCATCTCCAACTGTGACAGTAAAGGATGGTGGTTCTAGTGTTGGAGAATGAAAATATGTAAGGAAGCGATAGGTCCGCTCAATATGACATGCTCCCCCGAAATTAAGAAGAGGCAATCAGTCGATTGCCTCAACAGAGCTTCTATATTGTAGGATTTTATACATTCCCTGTCAACCCTACGCTCATACAGCAAGCGCCTTCCTGGGTATTTTTCAAGTATGTGTGGAGGACCCACAACAGTATGTGGCAGTGCTGGTGCTTCAGCCAGAGCTTCTCTATGAGACGACTGGTGAGTAGAGGAGCTCCGTGGGCGTGCAAGGGATTGTTGAGAACGAGCCCTTCCCCTTTCTCTTGAAGCCACGACTTTCTTTCTGATAGGCCGAGACGATTCACTGATTGGCTGGAGATTTTCCTTTCTCCTTACTCATTAGAACAACTCAGAAGGAAATGTCAAAGGAAAGAAGAATCTGAGGACCTTGAGAACCGACCCAAAATTTCTAACTAGGAGGACCCTATCACAACAAAGTATACTTCAGGGAATCAAGAGTATGTGTTAGAGATTACTTGATTTAAGACACTTTACATGGCATATGGTTGATAAACGACGAGAACCACGGAAGAAGAGCCTAGAAAAATCGAGTAGGGAAGCAAAACTAAATTTTTCCCGCTCATCAACTATTTATCGGGCGATGATCTTCGATATCATCAAACATGGTTTCAATGATATCGATGTACCCTATTTGATGTGATCGAAGATGTCCTCGATAACATTGTCAATCATGTGACTTTTAAAATTCCAAAGAGGTGTCGATGATATCGATGCTTGGTTGATTTAATCGATAGTCCACATGATTTATCAACAGACATATCGAGGGTGAATATTTTTCATTGTTCCGCATTTTGACAAACTCTCATGTATAATATATTATATCTTGAATCAACCAGTATACACAGTAAAATTTCGTACAAGCATTTTACAATCCAAAATTATAAACATCAAGGTGTTTATGGTGAGGGACCTCAGATGTATCATTAAGAGTTCAGCAAAATTGCATCTTTTCAGCAATTATCCAGATCAAGATGCATGACTTGGACATGTTTTTCCATGCTCAAATGTTTCTAAGCATATGGATCAGCCTTTCCATTGCCTTTGATGACATAGCAGTGGTCATTTGTGTGATAACCCTTCATCACAGGTTTATCTGATAGGTCTAGGATCTCGCATTCTTGCTTATTAAATGTAACCACATGCCCATTGTCACATATTTGAGAGATGCTTAGAAGATTATGTGTTAATCCTTTTATGAAAAAGGCATTCTCATTTTTAAGAAAATCTATTCCTTTTATGGTTCCACATCCTATTATCTTAGCAGTGCTTCCATCACTGTAAGTGACTATCCCATCATTAAGAATTGAGTAATTTGAAAGAAGGGATTTGTTACCTGTGACATGTCTTCAGCACCCTCTGTCTAGGTACCACTTAGCATCATTGACTGTTATATGATTTGATTGAGTAACAAGGCAATTATTCTTCTCTTTTACTACCCATTTTGAGAGAGGATTTCTTACTATTCTGGGTGGTGATGGATGTGTATTATTTCTATCTGTATTCCTAGGTGGACTCCTGACATTTTCCATTGTTCTTCTAGTTTGTCTGTATTTACTGGTATGATTTTGACCAGAATTGAGTTGAGTCCTCCTAAGAGACATGCATTCAAATTTATAATGGCTAGAATCTCCACATAAATAACAAACAGGAGTAGTCTTTCTTATACTCCCTGATGCAGTTGATTTCTCAAATATTATTACTATATTTTTGGATCTTGTTTTGAATTTGTCATATCCTAGTCCACTCTTGTCTTTCCCCGGTCTTCCCATCCCTAAGAGTTTTTCTAATTTTTCACTGCTCTGGGAAAATTTATAATTTACTTCAATAGATTTTCTATATTTCTCTAAATCAAACAGGAGTGTGTGATTTTCATTTTGAAGGAGCATATTTTTATCTTTTAATAGCTCAACCTATTTGTTTAGTTTTTCAGACTCAGATTTAAGTAAGATATTGATTCTTTCTAGTCTATCATTATCTGAATGGTATTGTTGTAAATCATTAATTAGGTGTGTATTGATTTTCAATGTTTTATCCAGATCTTTTTGCAGCAATTCATTTTTATTTTCAATTATTCCAAGTCTTTTAAGGATACTGATGCTATGAATGTAGAGATGATTGTGAGCATCCTGTGGTTTATCCTGTTCTTCTTCTTCCTTCTCAGTTTCCTCATCATCTGATGGAAATGATTTAGTGGCTTGTGGTTCTTCAACGTTTTCAGTTTCGATGGGAATGGTTGAGGCAGTGGAGACCATAAGAATTTTCAGAGATTTTTGGTCTCCATTGCTCGCTGAGTCGCTACATTCTGAGTTTGACTTCGGTATCATCCCATGTGGCTGCCATCACTTTTCCTTTGATTTTCCTATTCGGACATTCAGTGGATAGGTGCCCAAACTTTTGATAGGTATAACATTGTGGTTCCTTAAACTTTTTACCAAATTTGCCTGTGAAATGTTTGTTGTCCACCTGTCTTCCTTTAAATGGACGGCCACGATTTTTCTGAAAGAACTTTCTAAACTATTGTGCCAACAAGGCCACTTCCTCCTCTTCATTTTCTCTTTCACTTTCAATGTCCTTATTTGTTATATTCTTTGAAGTTTTAAGGACAGTAGTTTTGGATTTAGGGGTTTATTTGAAGTGTAGTTCAAAGGTTTGTAGGGAACCTAGTTCTTCTACTTTCATTTCATCTATGTTTCTACACTCTTCAATGTTTGTTACTTTAGGATTGAACCGTTCCGGTAATGATCTTAGTATTTTCCTATAGATTTTTAGGACCTGAACTTTCTCACCTAATCCACCCATGGAGTTGCAAATGATGTTCAATTTTGTGAAAAACTCAAGGTCTCATGCTCTTCCATTCTGAGACTTTCAAACTGTGATGTTAGGAGTTGCAATTTGGATCTCTTCATAGTGCTTGTTCCTTCATGGGTTGTTTCCAACAAGTCCCATGCTTCTTTAGCTGTCCCACACATACTGATTTGATTGAATCTTCTTGGGATACAGCACAGTAGATAGCATTCATAGCTTTAGCTTTAGAGGTTTGCTTTTGTTTTTCAAATGTTGTCCACATCTCTTTGGCTTTTGGTTTAGTGATAGTTGTGCCATTTTCAAGTACGATTTGATCAGTTGGTGGCACATATCCTCTTTCAACTATATCCCAAACATCATGATCTAAAGATCTCAGAAAGTAATGCATTCTAGCCTTCCAGTATGCATAATTTGATCCATCAAATACTAGAGGTCTAGTGACCGATGAGCCCTCTCCTTTGGCCATATTACCAACTTCAGTCAAGATCACTCTCTATGCGGTGAAGCCCTTAAGAGAGACCCACTCCGATACCAATTGTAATTGCGGTAATGACCACTTTAGTTGAGTAGGAATATGCCAATATATCCTAGAGGGGGGTGAGTAGGACTTTTTGATATTTTATGGTTATTTAAAATCCTATCAATCTTATCCTGAGTAAATATGCATGTATCAAGATTTCTTCAAAGTAACTCTAATGGCTTCTAAGCCAAATAGAGGATCTAGTCATAAAACTATTTGAAAGATAAACAAGATACAAATTATAGTTCATGATGGATGTGACTGCGTGTGAGATGTGATCTCATATAATCAAATATAAAAGTATTTAAGGAAATCACACAAGTAATGGAAGATAATAGGAATCTCAAACAAAGTCATTTTTATAGTGGTTTGACTACTTGTCTACTCCACTTCTGGTGGACGCACTTAGCCCTTGAGTGTACCGGATCTCACTAATGGAGATTTCACAACAGGTTCACCTCAAACCGGAGGTTTTAAATCAGGTTCACCTCTAACTAGTACAACCTACACTTAGGCTGACACAATGTGTCTACACGACACAGTTTATGCCCCACACAGGAGCAAGGGTCAACACACAACACCCAAGTTATATGCCACACAAGCCAATGATCCTCACAAGGAACCTCAACGGAGGTTTCACAATAGGTTCACCTCAAACCGGAGGTTTCAAATTAGGTTCACCTTAAACCAGTTTATGCTCTCTATAAAGCGAGGGTCAACACAATGCACCCCTATGTACACTCCCACCGGAGGACTCCTTTGAGGGCTTACAAGGGGTGAGAAATACCTTAGACCCAATCCTATAGAAGGAATGATCACAAGGGTCCTTTGGACTCTAATGACTTACAGATAAGCAGATGAGCCCCATTCAGCACATTGATGAAGATCTCCTCCTTTGATGATGCAAAATCTTCAGTTCCCTTGAACCATAACTCAGAAGATGTACCAATACATGGCGACGGGTTGTGTTAAGGTTATGATGGAATCCTACTCTATTAACTGTTTTCCTATAAGGGAGATAGAGTGATTCCAATCATCTATGCGTTCAAGGCATTCCAGCTTAATATTTACCATTAAGGTAGTAACCGAAGGATCCTTGAATGCGGAAGTTCATTCCCCAATCTACTCTATTGAATGTCAATTATGAGGGTAGATTGAAGGATGAACTTCCAGGAGAGAAAAGGCTTAGGGTATATGATCTAGGGTTAAACACACAAAAGCACTCTCTGTTTTCTCTATCAACAACCAAGGGCAAGCTCTCATTAAATTGGCCAAAGGTTCCAATGGATATAAAACTGTCATATTTTTGACAGAGTTCGATCTCATCGAGCAAGGTCAATATCATGGAGCATTTACTCTCGATATCATCGAATGGCCGCTCGATGACACGAACTCAACTGTCAAACGCTTTTGAAATCTTTTGCCAATTGGTCGAGGAAATCGAACATGTGTCGATGTCATCGAATTTCGAACTCTGATTTCATCTGAAAGTGCCCCGATTTGTCAATTAGCGTGAGTGTTGAGTCAGTCAGAATAAAGGAGCCTCATAGGAAGATTGATCAAGCATCTGACTCAATTAGATGTGTGCTAAAACTCGTTACAGGTAAATATTATCCTCACATCCCATGTCCCAAAACACCAGGTAATTAAATCCCTTAAAAATTGGAAAGAACTCCTTAAGGGATTATGGTTAGAAAACTTTTTTCAAACTCAGAAAAATATCTAAGTTTTCTATCTTTGTCGATTTATCGACAAGAAGTTTGATGAAATCGAACCCTATTGTCGATGTCCTCAAATCTCACACGATCTTATCGAAATGAGGACATAAGATGTCCAGCAACCACATAAAGATCTGGACAGAATTATCGATGTATCGATAGATGGTTTGATATCTTTGAAATTTAAATCTCGAGTCCATCGAAGTAGACTCGATAAAATCGGCATCAGGTCTGTTGTGTCCAAAGTTCTGCTATAGCAAATCAAGTAATCTTTGATATATCGAAGAGCTCCTCGATATCCTTAGAATTCAAAACTCGATGATATTAGAAGCCCTTCGATGATATCGGATTGGGACACTTTTATATCTAGCAAGTTTTTCAGGTTGTTTTTCTCGGATTGAGGGTCACTTGATAAAATTGATATTCAAATGCCGATCATATCGAGTCATGGTCGATGTCATCGAAAGTGGATAGAAACTGTCCAGCAAGGTTATAGGAAAATTCCTTAGAATTATCGATGAATCGACACTGCCCTCAATTTTATCGATATTCAAATTCTGATGATATCGAGTGAAACTCGATCATATCTGTTTCCTGAAAAACCTTCAAAAACAAGTCTCTCACATTTTCAAATGTCGAGGAATCGAACCTCGTGTCGATGAAATCAAAGTTCGAAATCCGATGACATCGACGCATGTTCAATTTCCCCGACCAGCTGGAAAAAGGTTTCAAAAGCATTTGACATTTGAGTTCATATCATCGAGCGGCAAGTTGATGCTATTAAGAATATACGCTCGATGATATCAACCCTGCTCGATGATATTGAACTCTGTCAAAAATATGATCATTTTATATCCATTGGAACCTTCTACCTATTTAATAAGAGCTTGACCTTAGTTGTTAGGAGAGAAAATAGAGAGTGCTTTTGAGTGTTTAACCTTACATCATATACCCTAAGCCTTTTCTCTTATGGAAGTTCATCCTCCAATCCACCCTCATCATTGACATTCAATAGAGTGGATTGGGGAATGAACTTCTGCATTCAAGGACCCTACAACTACCACCTTAATGGTGAATCATTAAGCTGGGATGCCTTGAATGCATAGATGATTGGAATCTCTCTATATCCCTTATAGGAAAATATTTAATAGAGAGGATTCCATCATAACCTTGACCCAACCCGTCACCATGTATTGGTACATCTTCTGAGTTGCGGTTCAAGGAAGCAGAAGATTCGTCGTCAATAAAGTAGGAGATCTTTGACAACACGCTGAATGGGGCTCATCTGCTTATCTGTAAGTCATTAGAGTCCAGAGGACCCTTGTGATAATTCCTTTTGTAAGATTGGGTCTAAGGTGTTTCTCACCCCTTGCAAGTCCTCATATGAGGCCTCAGGTGGTAGTGTATATGGGGGTGCTTTGTGTTGACCCTTGCTCTGTGGAGAGCATAAACTGGTTAGAGGTAAACGTGTTTAAAACCTACGGTTAGTGTTGAACCTATTGTGAAACCTCTGTTAGGTTCCTAGTGTGGATCCTTGGCCAATGGGGCCTAAAAATCGGGTGCTATGTGCTGACCCTTGCTCATGGGAGCATAAACTATGTCGTGTAGACAAGACGTGTCAGCCTAAGTGTAGGTTGTACTGGTTAGAGGTGAACCTGATTTAAAACCTCTGGTTTGAGGAGAACCTATTGTGAAACCTACTTAGTGAGATCTGGTACACTCAAGGGTTGAGTGCGTTTGCCGGAAGTGGAGTAGACAAGTAGTCGAACCACTATAAAAATGACTGTGTTTGAGATTACTATTGTCTTCCATTACTTATGTAATTTCCTTAAATTCTTTCATACTTGATTATTTGAGATCACATCTCACACACACAGTCACATCCATCATAAAATGATTTGCATATTATTTCTCTCAAATAGTTTTATGATTGGATCCTCTACCAGGCTTGGAAGCTAGTAGAGTCACTCTATAGTAATCCTAATGCATGCTTACTTTTAGGATTAAAGTGATAGGATTTTAAATTGTCATAAAATATTAAAAGTCTATTCAACCCCCTCTAGGACATATTGGCATACTCCTACTTCAATTAAACCAATCATTACCGTAATTTCAATTGGTATCAAAGAGGGTCTCTCTTAAGGGCTTCACCGCCTAGAGAGTGATCTTGACTGAAGTTGGTAATATGGCCAAAGGAGAGGGCTCATCGATAACTAGACCTCTAGTATTTAATGGTTCAAATAATGCTTATTGGAAGTCTAGGATGCACTATTTGGATCATGATGTTTGGACATAGTTGACACCGGATATGTGAAATGGCCTAGCTATGCGTCCTAGAGGGGGGATGAATAGGACGATTCCAAAATAAAACTTTAACAGCGGAATAAACAAAGATAGATAGCCAAATAAACTAAATCAAATCACAATGCTGAAATAAAAGCAACCTCACTAAACAAGTATTGAGAGGTTGATACGAATTCATTTCTAAGGACAACCTTACACCATAAAAACCAAAGGTTTATGGCAGGACAACCTTATTTCTAGAATGTCCTTTGTATCAAAAACTCAAACCAGAGAGGAATAAATAAATAGCAAGGAATTGAAATAAATTGCAGGAATTTAAAACTAAATTATTAGAACATTCCCATTGTGCTTGAAATGTAAATTTTATAACATTCACATCCACACATACATTCCACAAATCTGAATGAAAAGAGATATAAAACTTAAGCAAGTATTCAAACCACAAGACAAAGAATTATAGTGGTTCACCTGTGTGTACACCAACTGTTCAACAACAGCCACACAGTGCTACTCCACTCCTAATATTCTCACACAGGAGATATCAGTGTTCACTATCAAAGATAGGTTTTCCAGGTTCACCCAAAACCTTCACAATTATGTTTTTCTCTGTGGGCTTACACAAATTTAAAAAGCCCCTCTACAGAGTTTTCCTGACTCTCCTCAGATAACCAATACAATGAGATTTTTCTGGCAAATTTCAAAACAAAACCAATTGAATGTAAATTACATAAACATAAAATACCTGACTTTCTCCTTCGTTGTAGCAGCCCAGAAGAACCAAGTCGGAGTAGAGATTTGAATGTCAAAGTTCAATGTCCAATAGTCTCTTTGTAATGGTTCTAAGTTCTAACGGATTTTAAATTAAACCAATTGGGCATAGCTCTATTTGATTTTGATTCCAAGAAGACGGAATACAGTAATTCCACATTTCAAATAAGATTGGAATACTGGAACAAAATCAAATAAGGAAAGCTAAAGAAAGAGAATATTAAATATGCACACTTAGCCTTAAATGGAGCACAGACTTATCTCTTAGAAGATCGAATTAAATTAGCTTCAATTTCCTATTTTATTCTGAGATTCATGCTCTATTTATAGGTGAGAAAATCACATCTTCGACTGGTATAAAGACCTCTATGACTGGTTGTAGAACCAACAGATATTTGAAAATTCAGGCGCAATAAGATCTGGTGGTTTCACGACTGGTCGTAGGTAGTCTACGACTGGTCGTAGGTCCCCTTCGACTGGTCACAGGTTTCACACGACTAGTTGAAGCTAGTCAATCTTCAACGCTGTACATTAAGTCGTAGCTCTACGACAGGTCGAAAAAATAGTTGACACTGTTCATACGACTAGTTGAACAAACCCTAAGACTAGTTGAAGCCAAAAAGAAAATATCTGAATTTTGCAACAAACTTACGACTGATCTAGGAAATTCTTAGACGGGTCGAAGCAGTACTAGGACTAGTCGAACAAAGTTCAGGACTAGTCTTAACAGCCTAAACTCACATATATAAAACATATGAATTATGTATCCAGAATGACCTACTCTAAAGGTCAACCTAAGGTCAGTCATACCTCAATAGTGAGGTAAGGACATTGAAACTTAAAGACAAGAGACCTTTGAAAGTAGCAAAGCATGAAGTCTTGATAGAGCTCAAACTTGAAAGCTTCTTGAGATCTTAAGGTTGAACTTGAAAACTTCTTGAGATCTTGAGGTTGAACTTGAAAGCTTCTTGAGATTCTTGACTTGTGAACAGTGCTTGTCAAACAAAGCTGATCTTGAGTAGAGCATTATTTTTCATAGATGCAAGCTGCATAACAGTGTCTTTGGCACCACAAATTTGACAACAAAAAGGGCTATAAACTATAGCACTTACAATCTCCCCCTTTGTCAAATTAGTGACAAAACACACTTCCAAGATATGTTACATAACATAGAATATCTGATTAAAGAATCATGCACCAGTTGTTATAACATGTACCAGTTGTTATCAACCGGCATGCGAACATGATCCTGTAAACCTATAAATCAATATTCAACATAACATACAATCCACTTTTGCACATACTCACCCTGAGTAACATACAATGCTACTCCCTCCTCATAACATAATCATTCATTAGGCACATCACATTCATATCCATTCTCTCCCTTTTTGTCACAATAGGGCAAAGGAAGCATAGAATAGATAGCTAAGGAGAAATAAGGAAAGAGATATATGAGTGGAAACAAGACATGATATGATTAACTAGCATAAACAGCCCACATAATTCATATACAGCGCTAAGTCAAAAATAGCTACAGTCTCAAAACTAGTTAAGCTAACATAAGAGTAATAAAGTTATAACAAACTAGCTAACTTAAAAGATCTAATCAGAACCAGATGAAGGTGTAGGGATGAAAGGATCAAGTTGATGCAAACCCTTATTCAAGTGCCTAAGATATTTGCACATATACTTGAATTGTAAATCATGGGCAACCGACATGTTTTCCATCTTAACATTCATATTCTCAACTTTATCTTCCAATGCACGTAGACGTGCATCAAACTCAGAAGGTTCATAATCTGGATCATTTCCAGAATCAGATTCAAGTTCTTCAAATATATCATCCATGTTAATATCAGCTGGAGGATGATCACTAGCTTCTTCCTCATGTTCAGCTTCAGCATTGCCATCACCAACACCTTCACCAGGAAGGAAATTAAGCTTCATCTTATTAATATTGGAATTGTTAAATATCAGATGATGGATAGGGGCCTCTCCAACCGGCATATCGATTAATATATGCGTAGCTAACACAGTCATCAAATAACCAAAAGGAATGTCACTGTGACCTGGATGGAGTCGAAACTGAATAATAGAGTGACAAATCAAGGATAGTAGACAAACATGAGCACCGCTAGCAACAGCATGAAGAACACGGACCATGAAGGAAGTCAATTCAGATTTATTACCTGATCGAGGATACAAGTTAGACACAAAGAATTTGTGAAGAATTCTGTATTTGGGTAACAGATATTTTAAAGGAAGCGCATTCCCTTCATGAGTCCATTGAACATCCAAATTACATAAATCTTTAGTCAGCATACATTTTTTAGATATTGAGGGTTTTTCAGATAAGTTATGGATAGGAATGCTCACATCATTCACAGGAATTTCCATAAGAGCTGAAATCAAATGACGATCAACGTCAAATGGTCCTTCTCTTGTGGCTATCTTAAAAGATAAATTTTTCAATGAAAAATCACATATGCATGCAAACATGGACTGGGCAATGGACCGGTATGCTCGCCCACCCCAATGTAATAAGTTATCCCAACCTACAGCTTGGAGCATAGGAAGGATATCAACAAGAGCAACATGATTAATATTAATAGGATGTTCAACATGAGTAATCTGATGTCCCGAACATTGGATGGATCATCCTCGAGAGCTCGAAGATGACGCTTAGTAATATGGGCTGATTTGGAGGAAGAAGAAGGACCACGGGATGTTATTTTTCTTCCTCTAGATGGCATTTGCAACAAGGATTTCAAGAAAAAGAGAGTTGCAAAGGGTTGAGAAGTGGGTTTTCTCAAATCAGATTTTACCCAAGAAAAACCCCAAATCTCAATGAAATTTTAAAATAGATAACTTCAAGAGTCAAATAGAAGAAATCTAGAAGAAATCTAGACACAAATCTATAAGAAAAATGCAAATAGAGCACTAACCTTGAAGATTTTGAAGGATGGGTGCGACTGGTCGTGCGTCGGCCCATTGGAGAGAGAAGAAGAAATAAAGAAGATGAACCATTTCCCCAAATTATAAGAGATTCATGCGATTCACGACTGGTCGTGTAAATTCACGACTGGTCGAGTACCAGCCAGAAAAACTGATTTCCAGCATTATATTCAAAAATTTGAAAATAAATCAAGCAATTATATACACTATGATACAAATAGGCATAAATAATCACTTTAAAATGCACATGCCAGGATCAAATTTCATTTTGTTAAACCTACTTTTGTCGAGCGGTTTAGTGAAAATGTCAGTACATTGATTTTCGATAGGTATATTTTCCAAAGATATAACCTTTTCTTCTACTAATTCTCGAATATAATGAAATCTAATGTCAATGTGCTTAGTACGAGAATATTGAATTAGATTTTTAAAAATATTTATGGCACTAGAATTATCACAATATAATAACATAGAATCCTGTTTAATTCCATAATCACTTAGCATACATTTCATCCAAACAAGTTATGTACATGCATTACCAGCTACGATATATTCAGCTTCAGCTGTTGAAAGTGATATAGAACTTTGTTTCTTGCTAAACCAAGAAACTAAATAGTTTTCAATATAGAAACAACCACTACTAGTTGATTTTCTATCATCAAGATTACCAGCCCAGTCAGCATCCGAGTATCCAGCTAATTGAACACTAGTCTCATGTGGATACTAGCGACTGAGATTAATAGTACTTGCGACATATCACATAATCCGCTTGACAGCAGTCAAGTGCGACTCTTTAAGATCAGACTGATATCTAGCGCAAATACCAACACTTAGAGCGATATCAGGTCTACTAGCAGTTAAATACAGTAAACTACCAATCATACTACGATATAATTTCGGATTCACATTTTTACCTATAGAATCTGTTGAGAGTTTCAAAGTTGTACTCATAGGAGTATCAAAGTTCTTACCATTCTCAAATCCAATTCTCTTAATCAAATTCATAGCATATTTAGATTGAGAAATAAACATTCCGTCAGGTTTTTGCTTTACTTGCAACCCAAGGAAATAATTCAATTCCCCAACCATGCTCATTTCAAACTGAGATTTCATTAAATCTGCAAACTCAATAGTCATGTCAGTACAGGTAGATCCATAAATGATATCATCAACATAAATTTGTACTATTAAAATATGATCATCATGTTTTTTGATAAATAGAGTCTTATCAACACATCCCATTTGAAAATTATGGCTTAATAGAAACTTTGTTAGTTTCCCGTACCATGCCCTAGGAGCTTGTTTTAAACCATAAAGTGTCTTTTTAAGGTGATACACATGATCAGTATTTTTGGGATCTTTAAAACCTATCGGTTGTTCAACATAGACTTCGTCATGCAGATCACCATTTAAAAAAGCACTTTTCACATCCATTTGGTAAATCTTAAACTTTCTAACATACGCAATGGATATAAAGAGTCTAATTGATTTAAGATGTGCTACTGGTGTGAAGGTTTTATCAAAATCAATGCCTTCAATTTGAGTGTAACCTTGTACCACTAGCCTAGCCTTGTTTCTAATAATATTGCCAAGCTCGTCAGACTTATTTTTGAAAATCCATTTGGTTCCAATGATGTGTTTATCTTTAGGTCTAGGTACGAGATACCAAACATCATTTCTCATGAATTGGTTAAGTTCTTCTTACATCGCAACAATCCAGTTTTCATCAGCAAGAGCTTCTTTTACGTTAGATGGTTCTATCTGAGATGTAAAACATACATAATTACATATATCCTTAAGTTGTCTATGGGTATGAACACCAGTGAGAGGGTTTCCAAGAATCTGTGTGGTTGGATGATCTTTAACAATCCTTAGTTTAAAATCAGTCTGATTAGATGAAGTATCAGATTTATCAATTACTAGTACTTTATCATTATCTGAACTTAAGACTGGTGTGTTTAAGTGATCATCAATGACTATATTGATAGACTCTTGAATCACATCGGTCTTTTGTTTAGAACCCTATAAGCTCGACTGTTTAAAGAGTATCCTAAAAAGATCCCTTCATCACTCTTCATGTCAAACTTTCCCAGATATTCATGATCTCTTAAAATATAGCACTTGCTGCCAAAAACTCGAAAGTATTTGACAGTAGGCTTTTTATAGAAGCACAATTCATAAGCCGTTTTATTATTACCTTTACTAGTGTAAACCCATTTAATGATATAGCAAGCTGTATTAACTGCTTCAACCCAAAGATTCTTAGAGAGCTTCATACTGTTCAACATGACATTAGCCATTTCGTAAAGCACTCTATTTTTTCTTTCAACTATTCCATTTTGTTATGGAGTTTTGGGCACTGAGAATTCATGTAATATTCCCTGGTCGCTACAGAACTTCTCAAAACTGCTATTCTCAAATTCAGATCCATGATCACTACGAATCTTACTGACTTGAGAACCTTTTTCAGTTTGAATCCTTTTAAGAACCTTTTTCACTTCTTCAAATGTTTCTGATTTATCCCTTAAGAAGACAACCCATGTATATTTGGTAAAGTCATCTACTATTACTAAGATATATCTTTTGCCACCTTGACTTTCTGTCCTGGTAGGTCCTACAAGATCCATATGGAGAAGCTCGAGTGGTCTCGATGTGGTATTGGAATTCACTTTTTTGTGTGAGTTCCTCATTTGTTTACCAATCTGGCATTCACCACATATTTTATCTAATTTTTGTACTTTGGGTAGACCTCTTATAAGTTCTCATTTGCTCAATCTATATAGATTTCAATAGTGTACATGTCCGAGACGTTTATGCCACAAATCAGTCTCGTCTGTATGGACCATGTAACATGATTGATTAGATGAGCTGGATTCACTAATAATATAGCAGTTTTCAGACGTTCTACATCCAGTTAGTATTACTGAACCCTTATTGTTTAAAATCTCATAGCTTTAATTAGAAAATCGAACACTATGGTTATTATCACAAATTTGTGATATGCTTAGAAGATTATGTTTCAATCCTTCAACATACAAAATATTTTTAAACAAAGGAAGGTTATAGAGTTGAACCGTACCTTGGCCCATAATCTTGCAATTGCTTCCATCACCAAAAGTAACTGACCCATCAGTCATATCTTTAAGAACGGTGAATAAGGCCTTGTCGCCTGTCATATACCTGGAGGATCCATTATCTAGGTACCACTTTAATTGACTTGTTGCTTTGAAAGTGGTGTGGGCAACTAAGCAGGCAACTTTAGGAACCCATTTCAGAACTGTTTTGGGTTTAAGAGTATAGTTGGTCTTCTTCTGACTGTTGTTATAAGAATGACCTACTGAGTTAGATTTTAAGAGCTCCTTGAGTAAATCCACTATCTTTTCAGCTAGTGGGTTTCTGTTCTGATTTTTTAAGTTGACATAGCTACCTCTAGGTTTTTGAAAAGCTTTTGTATTTTTAGAAAAACCTTGACTAGTATTTTTCCCTTTTAAGTTAGAGGACTCTCCTTTCACAAACTTAGGAGAAGTATACTTTTGTTTAGGAGGAACATTTTTATCATAGCCCAACCCGGATCTGTCGTCACATTTTCTAGATCCAGATAAAAGTTTTTCTAACTTTGGATTTGCTTGGGCATACCTCCATGTATCCTTTAAACTCAGAAGAGAAGATACTTCATTTTTAAGTCTCTCATTTTCAGATTTCAGATTTTCAATCAGGGAGGTTTTGAATTCTAAATCACATTTTGATTTTTTAAAACAATCTGAAATTTGGGATTTTTCTAAAACAAGAGATTCAAAACATTTTTTAACTTTAAAAAACTTTTCTTTTTGAAGTTTAAGTTTAACAGCAATTTAACAACTTTCCTTGAATAGGGCATTGTAAGCATTTTGAAGATCATCTTCATTTTCATAATCACTATTCAGATTTTCTTCGCTAGTTGAATCATCATGATCTAAAAAAGTGAATTTGGCTAGAGTCATAAGGGCTTTAACTTCACTGCCCGACTCGGTTTCAGAATCTTCTGATTCAGAAGAAGCTTCAAAATCAGATGATTCATCCCAAGTAGCCAACATACCCTTCTTTCCTTTTTAGGACACTTGTTTGCTAAATGACCATATTCTTGCCAGTTATAACATTGACTATCTTTCAAAGACTTCCAAGTTTTAGATTTAGGTTTTGATCTTTTCTTATCATTTAATTTTTGAAAATCAACCCTCTTTTTACTCTTGAAAATCTTGTAAAACTATTTCTCTAAAAGAGCCATATCATCTTCAGAATTAGATTTTTCTTTAAAAGATTTAAGAGCGATAGATTTACTTTTAAGAGCTTTAAAGTTCAACTCATAGGTTTGTAAAGAACCAACTAATTCTTCTACCCTCATATTGTCCTATCATGAAGTTCCTGGATCGCGGTTACCTTAGAGTTGAACCGTTCAGGAAGTGAGCGAAGTATCTTTTCACACACTTTACTTTCTGGGATTTTATCGCCAAGACCCCACACTGAGCTTACAATGTCATTTAATCTAGTGTGAAAGTCCATAAACATTTCATTTTCCTTCATATGAATTTCTTCAAATTTGGTTGTGAGGAGTTGGACTTTAGATTTTTTTACAATTGTAGTACCCTTGTGTGTCATTTCTAATATATCCCAGGCTTTCTTTGTAGTATCACTGGATATGATTCTTTTGAACTCATCTGGTGATAGTGCAAAAGTTATTGCATTTAGTGCTTTTGCATTGGCACTACTCTCATTTTTCTGAAGGGTGGTCCATGAGAAATATGGTGTTACTCTCATTGATTTTGAACGATCAATACCAGTCACTTCAGTAGTAGGTGGGTTCCATTCAGTCACTGTGGCTTGCCACAGACTCTCATCCATTGACATGAGGAAGATCCTCATCCTGGCTTTCCAATAGGCATAGTTGGAGCCATCAAAGGGTGGAGGCGTAGTGACTGATAGGCTTTCAAAATTTGATATCTTATATATAGCTTAGATCGTTAGCTCAGGAATTAAATCCAAATAAAAAGTAATAAGAGCGAGCTATTAGGCTCTAATACCACTTGAAATGGCCTAGCTATACGTCCTAAAGGGGGGGTGAATAGGACGATGCCAAAATAAAACTTTAACAACGGAATAAAGAAAGATAGATAGTCAAATAAACTAAATCAAATCATAATGCTGAAATAAAAGCAACCTAACTAAACAAGTATTGAGAGGTTGATACGAATTCAGTTCTAAGGACAACCTTACACCATAAAAACCAAGGGTTTATGGTAAGACAACCTTATTTCTAAAACGTCCTTTGTATCAAAAGCACAAACTGGAGAGGAATAAATAAATAATAAGGAATTGAAATAAATTGCAGGAATTTAAAACTAAATTATTAGAACATTCCCACTGTGCTTGAAATGTAAATTTTACAACATTCACATCCACACATACATTCCACAAATCTGAATGAAAAGATATATAAAACTTAAACAAGCATTCAAAACACAAGACAAAGAATTATAGTGGTTCGCCTGTGTGTACACCAACTGTTCAACAACAGCCACACAGCGCTACTCCACTCCTAATATCCTCACACAGGAGATATCAGCGTTTACTATCAAAGATAGGTTTCCAGGTTCACCCAAAACCTTCACAATTGTGTTTTTCTCTGTGGGCTTACACAATTAAAAAAAACCCTCTTCTGAGTTTTCCTGGCTCTCCTCAAATAACCAATACAATGAGATTTTTCTGACAAATCCCAAAAGAAAACCAATTGAAAGTAAATTACATAAACGTAAAATACCTGACTTTCTCCTTCATTGTAGTAGCCCAAAAGAACCAAGTCGGAGTAGAGATTTGAATGTCAAAGTTCAATGTCCAATAGTCTCTTTGTAATGGTTCTAAGTTCTAACAGATTTTAAATTAAACCAATTGGGTGTAGCTCTATTTGATTTTGATTCCAAGAAGACGAAATACAACAATTCCACTTTTCAAATAAGATTGGAATACAGGAACAAAATTAAATAAGGAAAACTAAAGAAAGAGAATATTAAATATGCACACTTAGCTTAAAATGGAGCACAGACTTATCTCTTAGAAGGCCAAATTAAATTAGCTTCAATTTCCTATTTTATTTTGAGATTCGTGCTCTATTTATAGGTGAGCAAATCATGTCTTCGACTGGTCTAAAGACCTCTACGACTGGTCGTAAAACCAATAGATATTTGAAAATTCAGGCGCGATAAGATCTGGCGGTTTCACGACTGGTCGTAGGTGGTCTACGACTGGTCATAGGTCCCCTTCGATTGGTCGTAGGTTTCACATGACTAGTTGAAGCTAGCCAATCTTCAACGTTGTACATTAAGTCGTAGCTCTATGACAGATCAAAGAAATAGTCAACATTGTTCATACGACTAGTCGAACAAACCCTAAGACTAGTCGAAGCCAAACAGAAAATATCTGAATTTTGCAACAAACTTACGATTGATCTAGGAAATTCTTAGATAGGTCGAAGCAGTGCTAGGAGTAGTCGAACAAAGTCCAGGACTAGTCTTAGAACAACCTAAACTCACATATATAAAACATATGAATTATGTATCTAGAATGACCTACTCTAAAGGTCAACCTAAGGTCAGTCATACCTCAATAGTGAAGTAAGGACATTGAAACTTAGAGACAAGAGACCTTTGAAAGTAGCAAAGCTTGAAGTCTTGATGGAGCTCAAACTTGAAAGCTTCTTGAGATCTTGAGTTTGAACTTGAAAGCTTCTTGAGATTCTTGACTTGTGAATAGTGCTTGTCAAACAAAGTTGATCTTGAGTAGAGCATTATTTTTCATAGATGCAAGCTACATAACAGTGTCTTTGGCACCCCAAATTTGACAACAAAAAGGGCTATAAACTATAGCACTTACAATATGTGCCACGGAGCGATCAAATTGTTCTTGAAAATGGCACAACTATCCCCAAACCTAAATCTAACTAAATGTGGACTGCATTCGAGAAAGAAAAATAAACGTCTGAAGAAAAAGCAATTAATGCTATCTACTGTGTTTTATCCCAAGAAGTATTCGTGCGACACATCTGAAGAGGCATGGGGTCTATTGAAAACGACCCATGAGGGTGCAAGCACAGTAAAAAGGTCCTAGGTACAACTCTTAACATCTCAATTTGAACACATCAAAATGGAGGATGATGAGACCTTCATGGAATTTTGTACAAAATTGAATATCATTTGTAATTCTATGGGTGGATTACGAAAGAAAGTTTTGGTCTAAAAATTTGTAGGAAAATACTAAGATCCCTATTAGAACATTTCAACTCAAAAGTTTCAACCATTGAAGAGTGTAGGAATATGGATGAATTAAAAGTAGAAGAACTAGTAGGTTCCTATAAAATTTTGAACTACACTTCAAACTAACTCCTAAATCCAAAAATATTGTCCTCAAAACTTCAAAGAATACTTTAAATGAGGAAGATGAAAGTGAAAGGGAAAATGAAGATGAAGAAGTGGCTTTATTGGCTCAACGGTTCAAAAAGTTCTTTAATAGAAAACATGGTTGACCATTTAAAGGAAGATAGGTGGACAACAAACATTCTACAGGTAAATCTAGTAAAAAGACCAAATAACCACAATGTTATACCTATCGAAAGTTTGGACATCTGTCTACTGAATGCCCAAATAGAAAAACCAAGGGAAAGGCAATGGCAGCCACCTGGGATAATACTAAAAAGTCAAATTCTTAATGTAGTGACTCAGAGAGTGATGGAGACCGAAAATCCTTGAAAATTCTTATGGTCTCCACAGCCTCCATCATTCCCATAGAAACTGAGAAAACTGAAGATCCTCGAGCCACTGAATCATTTCTATCTGATAATGAGGAAACAAAGAAAGAAGAAGAAGAAAAGGATAAACTGCAGGATGCCTATAATCAACTCTATATACATAGCATCAATATCCTTAAAAGACTTGGAATAAATGTAAAAAAAATAAATTGCTATAATTAGACCTAGGCAAAACATTGTAAATCAATACACACTTAATTAATGATCTACAACAATACTACTCTGAAAATGATAAGCTGGAAAGAATCAATCTGTCCCTTAAATCTGAATCTTTGAAACTTACTAAATAGATTGAACTATTGAAAGATGATAATGAGCATCTAAAGAATGAAAATCACACACTCATGTTTGATGTAGAGAAATACAGAAAATATGCTGAAGTAAATTATAAATTTTGCCAGAGTAGTGAAAAATTACAAAAACTCTTAGGGATGGTAAGACCTGGGAAAGATAAGAGTGGATTAGGATATGAAAAATTCAAATCAAAATCCAAAAATACAACACCAATGTTCAAGAAATTAGCTGCATCAGGAAGTGAAACAAAAGCTACTTCAATTTATCATTCATGTGGAGACCCTAGTCATTATAAATTTAAATGCTTGTCACCTAGGAGGACTCAACTCATTTCTGGTCTAAATCATACTAGTAAATATAGACCAACTAGAAGAACAATACAAAATGTCAAGAGTCCACCTAGGAATATGGCTAGAGGTAATACACATCCATCACCACCTAGAATGACTGAGAGTGTATGACCCATATCCTATTCTATACTGTTCCGTCGACTCCCGCTATCCTTCCCGTCGAATTCTGGCAACCTGCGACCTATGATTGACATTTGTGGATGACCCTAAGTTGTATCCCGTAGATTTGAGTTGGCTCAATCCGAGACTTGTACCATTACAACCGCATCGTCGTCGCGGCTCCAACGTCATGTCTTGTATACCGATCCGATACCCTGTTTAGGAGATGTGGGCCCGTGTTCAGTTTGAGGAAAACATCACGTATTTGTGATCACAAGAGAATCTCTACATCATATCTCATCAATCAATCAATCAATCACCTCATGTCAAGTACATGAGCAATCCTAAAGTCAACTCTCTCCCTCTCTCTCTCTTATACACTCATACATGTCAAGTATAATTTTCACCTCACATCCATCACCTCTCTTACAACCACCCTCTCTTTCTCTCTTTACATTTTCCAAACACCAAAGAGGTGCACGTCTAAGCAATTCCAAGAGAGAAAAGTGATGTGTGTGGCCCACTTCCTACCCCAAGATCCATCATCTTAGCCCTCCATTTCTCATCACCCTCCATCAAAGTGAGACACAAGAAGATTGGTGTTCCATCGGACTAAGAAGATCGAACGGTGGGTGTTTCTATAGGCCTACATTTCATTTTTAATGATGGGCCAAGTGAGGCATACCGATTGATGGTATGGATCTCACTTTGGAACCTAGGTGTGGCCAATGGCCCACCTTGATTCTCATGATCATTCCATGATGGGGCTATTCTCCATGGACCCCATCATGATGTTTATTTTCCTTTCATGGATAGGGTCATTTAGACCTTACATTTCGGTGGAGAAAGGATCTCCACCATTGATTTCAATCGGTGGGCCCATATGTATTGGGACCCACTTAATGTATGTTGCAAATCATTGAAGGGAGGGCCCATAGTGTCGAGGTCCCTCCATCACTCGATCTCTCCCTTTTTCTCTCTCTCTCTTTTTTCCTTGTTGATGGCCCATGATGTATGTAATGTATCCAAGTTGTCCACCTTCGTGGGACCCACTTGATGGACGTGTTAGATCTACACCATCCAAGCCATGTGGGCCCTACCTTGGGGTGATGGGAAGACACAAATATCAGATTTTTCCAATCAAGTGGGGCCACGTCCATGTGGGACCCACCTTGATGAATATATTCACAATGTCCGTCCAGTGTCTCTGGACGCTGGACATGCTTAGTGGAGTGAGAACAGATAGTGGGTTGTACTCACAGCAGCACAAATATACACACACACACATACATTTAAGCTTTTGGGTGGGCTGCTCATGCAGGCCCCACCTTGATGTATGAGTTTAATTCACACCATCCATCCCATTCTCCAGCTCATTTTAGGCGTTGAGCCGAAATATGAGGCCAATCTGATTTTCTGGCGGGCCATAGCATAGAAAATAGTGATTTTTACCATTAAAATTCGTTAAGGGCCACTTTAAATTTTCTACACGACAAAACATATCGCATATTAGGCTCGTTTGGTCTATCTTGAGCCCTATAATCTAATGGGTGGAGTGGATTCAACTGATGCGGACCCCACCTACAAAAAACCATGGAAATACTAATTTTTAAAAAAATATATAACATGCAGCAGGTGCTGCTGCTGATGTCCAAAGGAAACGCAGCAGCATCTTCCTGCACTGTGGACGGATGGGCAGGGACCATGGGTCCCAGCCGTGGACCCCACCATGATGTGTGTGAACATCAACACCATGCATTTGGTAGACCCCCTTTGGGGTAGTGGCCCCCCCAAAAATCAGTCGTATGTGGAGCTCAGGTGGCCCACGTCACAGGAAACAATAGGATTGAATGTCTACCATTAAAACTCCTGTGGTCCAGGAGCTTTGGATCATTACGAAATTTATTTTTCCTCTTTATCCAGGTCTGTGTGACCTCATTAACGGAATGGATGGCAGATAAACATTATGGTGTGCCCCACATGGGACCCACTGAGGTAAATATTTTACCCACTCCAACCCCACGTGTGAGAGGTGGGATGGCTGGTGTACCTCACTCCAGCTACATAGCTGTTGTAGTGGCATCACCAAGTTTGTGGGTCCCACCTACTTCATCCACGCCGTCCATCTATGGGACCCCGACCATGATGCATGTGTTGTATCCATACCGTTCAACCATTTGGTAAGCTCGTCTTAAGGCTTGAGGCTAAAAATGAGACAGATCTAGGATCAAGTGGACCACATTACCAAAAATAGTGGGATTTCTACTTCTATCATTGAAACCCAATTTGGCCACAGAAGTTCTAGATCAATAAGGAATTTATTTTCCCTCTTAATCTAGGTCTTAAAGACCTTATGATTAGATTGGGTGGAAAATAAACTTGACAGTGGGCCCCATGATTTGTTTAACAATGGGAATTATTGTCTCCACTACTATTTATGATATGGTCCAAATGATCCTTCAATATGACTCTCTGTGGATATGTATGAGGCCCACCTTGATATATGTATAAGGCCCATTTGAGGAGACCCATCTTGATGTATTTGTGGCCCGTTGTTGAGGCCCACCTCGATATTATGAGGCCCGTTGTTGAGGCCCACCTTAATGTGTAAATGCCTGTTGTTGAGGTGCACCTTAATATAAATATGAGGCCCATGTGTTGCGGCCCATTTAATGTATTTGAGGCTCATGGGTTGAGGCCCAATGGGATGTACATAAGGTTCATTGCAATGTGTGATTCCACCATGGTTTATGTAATGATGTTTATGGCTGGCCATGCCTTGGGAGCAATGATGGTTTGACATCCACATTGTAAGAACAATGTTGGTTAAATGTCCGCATTGTAACTCTCCTTAGGGCCCATTGATAGGCCCATACTTGTTTGTGTAGGCCATCTTAGCCCATCCTCGTTGAAAGGATAGTTCATCACCATATAATATGCTTAGTATAGCTCCATGATTCATGCCCATACGCATCATATTTACGCTTGATATGAGGAATGTTTGATCAAAGCATAAGCCGTTAGGTTGAGCCATTTACAGGACTCCTTATGAGACGGAGTGCCCCTCATGATTCGCGCAGTACGCATAAGATTACTGCATGACTGGTCGGTGTGACTCATGCATGTCGCATTTGTGTGATATGATCATTATACCCCCTAACAACATCAGGGCCGCAGCATCCATAGGCACATCGTGGATAGCTGGATTAGATACCGAAAATATTGGCTCTAGCATTACGGGCACTTAGGATGTCCTTGGGTAAAAGTCTTAAAACCTTTTTGGTACCAGGAGATGATCTAACATCTAGACAGAGTGGATACATGAGTGCCCAAGTGCTGAATACCAGTAGGACGTGTCTCCACTGTGTCGTGGTCGGTTGGAAGGGGGTGTGGCCTTATCTGTCCGAGTGGGGGGGGGGGGTTGTAAGCTAGGCTGAGTTTGACCAGCTCGCAAATGAGTTCGCTATCGATGAGCTGGGTAGGTATTAGTAGACTACTGGTCAGGCAGATAGTGTGGTCTATTCCACTTACTAGGTTATGCGGCTAAGGAGACGGTGGTCAATATGAAGTGTATTAGAACCTGATAATATCCCAGATGAGAAACTATACTGATATGTGTACTTGATGAGGACTGGCATGCTTACTTTGCATCTCGCATATGACATTTGGCTACATAGGCCTTGCATCATATGGCCTTGGTATGGCCGATAGCATTCATGTCTCGCATCACATAGCCTTGGTACGACTGATAGCATTCATGGACTTACCAGCATATTTTCGCATTACTTGATATTGTATACTTGGCACTTGCCTTGCGCACACACTTACACCACCCTCTAAGCTTTTGTAAGCTTATGCACGACCGTTGAGTGCAGGTGTCGTTGGATCGTAGCAGTGTTGAGGTTGGAGCACGCATCAGATTATTTTAGAATCTTTTGATCACCTTGTATTACCCTTTCCGCATTGTACTTAAAGTTTTTGATATAGTGGATATGTGGTGATGTTGTTTTATGACTTGGTTATGCTTGTGGTTTTGCTCCATTACAAAAAAAAATCTTACTAAAAATTCTCCTTATAGGATCCCAGGATCGGAATCTGGCATACGAGTACTGGGAGCTGAGAATGGGGCACTAAAGAGGCTGTCGACACCAGATTCGGCCATCGGAAATTTTGTGAGCCCGTTTTTCGAGTTTGGGGTGTGACAGAAGTTGGTATTAGAGCATAACTTGGGAATACCTAAGGATCACATCACATATCTACTATGAAATTAGAATAAATAGGTCCCGAGTCCGAATAACTTAGCGATTTTCTGACATAGACCCTTAATGTTTATGCCTTCGAAAATTCTCAAGGCTGATAAGCCCTTTTTCGTCCATGTAGGACATGCCGCTTAGGAGAGCAACTCGAGAGACTCTCGCTCCCCAGTGTGAGCCTGGCGCACCCCCGTTTGATTGGTCCCATCTTTCGGCTCAACGCCGAAAATGAGCTTGGGAAAGGAATGGACGGCGTGGATTGAATACATACATCAAGGTGGGGCCTACATCGATAACCCTCCCAGAAGCTTTGAAAACAAAGCTGAAATTGTGCTTTCCATTGACGTTCAACGTCCCTAGACGCTGGACGGTCTGGGCAACTCATGTACATAAGGTGGGTCCGGCTAGGTGGGCCACCAAATGGAGTATGGTATGGGTACAATACACACAAAGTGGGCCCCACTTATAGATGGTTTGGATAGAATACATGCCTCGTGGTGGGGTCCATTCAAGTGGACCATATAACCATGTTATGATCACGCATAAAAAAATGAAATAGAGAGGGAGAGAGAGATAGAGAGTGGGACATGCGTGATGGAGGGACCCCGACACTATGGGCCCCCCCTTGCACTAAATCATACATCAAGTGGGTCCCATTACATATGGGCCCATTAAATCAAAATCCAACGGTGGAGATCCCTTCTCCACTAAATTAGATGGTCTAGATGACCCTAAGTATGCAAGGAAAATAAACATTATGATGGGGTCCATGGAGAATGGCCCTATCATGGAATGATCATGATGATCCAAGTGGGCCATCGGCCACATCTTAGGGTTCAAAGTGAGATCCAAACCATTGATCGGTTAGCCTCACTTGGCCTACCTTAAAAAACATTAAAATTACCCTATCAAAGCACCCACCGTTTGATCTTCTTTCTCCCTTGGCTTCCTTAGCTCCTTAGCTTCGATTCCAACGGAGGAGATGAGGTTTGGATGGTTGAGATGGGAGATGAGAGGGTGGGAAAGTGGGCCACCTTGCCGGACCCACCTTATGTACATGAGTTGCCCAGACCGTCCAACGTCCAAGGACGCTGGACGTCAATGGAAAGCACAATTTCAGCTTTGTTTTCAAAGCTTCTGGGAGGGTTATCGATGTAGACCCCACCTTGATGTATGTATTCAATCCACGCTGTCCATTCCTTTCCCAAGCTCGTTTTAAGCGTTGAGCCGAAAGATGGGACCAATCAGACTTTCAGGCGGGCCATAACATGGCAAACAGCGGGTTTACCTTTGAAATATCCCCTGTTGTTTCTATACACCAAAAAGGCCCAATATTGGGCTCATTTTGCTTGTTTTGAACCATGGAGGGCCATTGGATGGGGTAGATTCACCTAATGTGGGCCCCACATGAGCAAAACCTTGGAAAAAGCAAGATTTCAAAAAAATTAAAAAGAAATATAAGCAACAGCGTTGCTGCTGCTGTTGTCAGAAGGCCGCAGGCAACGCCTGCGCATGCCCGGACGGACGGGCGGGCAGACAACCACCCACGACTCTAGCCATGGGCCCCACCTTGATGTTTATTTATTATCCAACCCGTTCATGAGGTGGGCCACTTCCTTAAGTGGGCCCCCTCCAAATTTTATCCACGTCCAAAGCTCAGGTGGACCACACCGTAGGAAACAGTGGGATTGAACGGTGACCTTTGAAACCCCTTTTGGGTCCACAGAAGTTTAGGATCAATATGAAATTTGTTTTTCCACTTCAATCCAAGTCTGTGTGACCTTCTCAACAAGTTGGATGGAAAGCAAACGTTATGGTGGGCCCCATGTGGAGCCCACAGTGGTGTATGTGTTTTACTCCCACCGTCCAAGCGGGCGGTGGAGCCCACTGTGATTTATGTATTCCATCCCCACCGTCCAGGGGACGGTGGGTGTGTGCGTGAGCGTGTGTGTGTGGGCGTGTGTGTGTGTGTGTGTGTATAAACTTTTATATTATATATAATATTGTATATACTATAGATAAATTATATATTATATTATATTATGGGTGGTGGGCCTTTATGTGGACCCCCCCACCATGAGGTAGGTGCTGCATCTAATCTGTCCATCCATTTTAAAAATGTTATTTTAGGGCACAGGCATAAAGAATGAGCCAGATCCATAGTCCAAGTGGACCCCACCTTGGCATGTTGTAAGGCTCATTAGATGTATTTGTGGCCCATGGGTTAAGGCCCATTAAGATGTATTGGGGCCTATGGGTTGAGGCCCATTCTGATGTATTATGGGGCCCAATTGGTATGGCCCGTCTGATGTACATAAGACCCATGAGATTAGGCCCATTTGATGCATTCTAAGGCCCACGGGTTATAGCCCATTGCAATGTACATAAGGCCCATTGGTGCGGTCCATTGACGTGGCCTACTTGATGAATATAAGGCCCATGTGATTTGGCCCATTTGATGTATTTAAGACCCAATGAGATGTACCTAAGGTCCATTGCAATGTGTGATCCCAACATGGTTTATGTAATGATGTTTATAATAGTCGTGCCTTGGGAGCAATGTTAGTTTGACGTCCACATTGCATTGTTGGTTAAACGTCCACATTACGACTCTCCCTAGGGCCCATTGATAGGCCTGTACTCATTGTGTGTAGGCCGTCTAGGCCATCTGCGTTGTTAAGGATAATGCATTACTTTATAACATGTGTAGTATAGCTCCATAAGTCATGATCATACGCATCATATGTATGCTTGATATGAGAAGTGACTGATCATAGCATATGCCTTCGGGCAGATTGTTTAGGGGCTCCCGGTTAGGGGGTGTTGCCCTACATGAGCACATGATACATGAAGGATTGCTGTATGACCGGATAGTATGATTCATGCATTCGCATTGTGTGATATGGTTACTATACGCCCTACGACATCAGGGCCGTAGCCTCCACTGACGTATCGTGGTTGGCAGGATTGGATACCAAAAATATTGTTCTACATGGGGTGCTATAGATATCCCTGGGTGAAAGTCCCTAAACCTTTATGGTAGCAAGAGGTTGCTCCAACGTCTAGACTGAGTGGGTGCATGAGCGCCGAGTGCCAATTACCAGACGGTTGCGCTTTCCACTGTGTCGTGGTCGGTTGGAAGGGGGTGCGGCCTTACCCGCCTGAGAGTGGGGGGCAATGCTAGGTTGAGTCTGACCAGCTCGAGGAATGGGTCCGCTATTGACGAGCCGAGCCCGATATTGGCAGGTGGATAGTGAGGTCTTTTCCACTCACCTTATTGCCTACGAAGGGGCGGCAATCTGGCTTGGACTGTACTGGACCCCGGTGATATTCCATATTTGAGCTGTATTGATATGTGGACTTAGATGAGGATTTGTATGCTTGAGTTGCATTTCGCATTGCATGGCCTTGGTATGGCCGACATCATTCATGCTTTGCACCGCATGGCCTTAGTACGGCTATGGTATTCTTGGCTTTCATTAACATGTTCCGCATTACTCTGATACTACATAACTGCATTACCACCTTGAGCACATACTTTCACCACCCTCTAAGCTTTCTATAAGCTTATGCACGACCGTTGTGTGCAGGTGATGTTGGATCGCAGCAGCGCTGAGGCTTGAGCACGTGGCAGATTATTTTAGATTTTGTTCATCATCATTGTATTTCCCTTTATGCTCATTGTACTTGTAAAGTTTTTTATCATAGTGGAAATGTGATAGAGTTTTTGGTTGTTGTTTGTGGGTTACGCCTTTGGTTATGTTTATTACGAATCAAACTGATGTTGAAAAATCCTCCTCGTAGCATTCCAGGATCGGAACTTGGCGAATGGGCGCTGAGAACTGAGAATGGGGTTCTGCGGAGGTTGTCGGCACCGGATTCGGCGATCGAGAATTTTGTGAGCCCGGTTTCCGAGTTTGGGGCATGACACCTTGTATTTCCCTTTCCGCATTGTACTTAAAGTTTTTGATATAGTGGATATGTGGTGATGCTGTTTTATAACTTGGTTATGCTTGTGGTTTTGCTCCATTACAAAAAAAAATCTTACTAAAAATTCTCCTTGTAGGATCCCCGGATCGGAATCTGGCATACGAGTACTGGGAGCCGAGAATGGGGCACTAAAGAGGCTGTCGATACCAGATTCGGCCATCGGAAATTTTGTAAGCCCGTTTTTCGAGTTTGGGGTGTGACAGAAGTTGGTATCAGAGCATAACTTGGGAATACTTGAGGATCACATTACATATCTACTATGAAATTAGAATAAATAGGTCCCGAGTCCAAATAACTTAGCGATTTTCTAACATAGACCCTTAACGTTTATGCCTTCGAAAATTCTCAAGGCTGATAAGCCCTTGTTCCTCCATGTAGGACATGCCGCTTAGGAGAGCAACTCGAGAGACTCTCGCTCCCCAGTGTGAGCCTGGCGCAGCCCCGTCAGCACCCATGACCACAGAGCAACTTCAGCAGATGTTGTAGACAATGATCGTTATCTTTCAGGGGTAGGGCGGGTGGCCCGTTGTTACGCCAGTCCAAGCAGAATAGGAGCGCGTGAGCGCCCTTCTCAGAGACTTCCGACGGCACGATCCCCCGTGCTTCCAAGGCGTGTCAGACCCTACTACAGTAGATATATGGCTCTCCAAGTTGGATATGATTTTTTACACTATGAGATGTATGACCCAGTAGCGGGTCCCTTTAGCTGTATTCCTTCACCAGGGTAAGGATCAGCACTGGTGGGCATCAGTCACCCGAGCGGCAGCGGCTGATTTCGATTGGACCTGGGAGGACTTTGTAGACCGATTTGACCAGAAGTTCTTTCCTGAGCATGTGTGGCAGTAGTGCGCATTAGATTTTAAGACTTTGGTCCAGGGAGACATATTTGTGTCACAGTATGAGGCACATTTTGTCAAGCTATCGCGGTTCGCTATGATGATGAGGGGCAGAAGGCCCGCCATTTTGAGTACAGCTTGCGTCCTACCGTCAGGAGCCGTGAGGTCAGACACCTGCTTTCGACATTTGAGCAGATTATAGAGAGGGCCCAGATCTATGAGGCAGATTAGGCTGGTTTGCAGAGGACCCATGACCTAAGAGGAGACCAGAAGAGGAAGGCGCCCTCCAGTAGCTCCCAACAGCAGTAGCATCGTCCACAACAGCAACGCACGACCTGCCCAGCTTTCTGAGAACCAGTAGCTCCCCCAACACCACCTCTAGGACCATTTTCAGGTACTTACTTTGAATGCGGTAGGACAGGACATCGTAGCCACGAGTGTCCCCATTCGTAGGAGCAGTAGTCGAGGGCACCAAATCAGCCTCCATAACAGCCCCCACAGCAGCAGCAGCAATCACAACATTAGCCTCTTGTACCTCCCCCATAGCAGCAGAGGCAGCAGATCAAGCTGCCACAGTGGCGACAGCAGCAGTAGAGACCTCAAAGGGGACCTGCACCTCCCTAGCAGGCCCAGGGTAGATTTTATGCTGCCCAGTAAGACCCTCAGTCATCAGGAGTGGTCGTCAAGGGTACTCTCCTTATTTTTGCATGCATTGCATGTGTATTGTTTGATTCTGGTGCATCGCATTCCTTTATATCTGTTGATTTCTGTCGATCGACCGGTTTACCGATGGAGTCTGCCCGTGAGGGTTTGTCAGTATTGACACCCTTAGGGAAGACTGCAGTGTTGGGCTGATTTTATGCATCTTGCCCCATTCTAATTGGGGATATCTTTTTTCCTGCTAATCTATTCGTTTTGCCAATGTCCGAGTTTGATGTCATCCCGGGCATGGATTGTCTCACCGAGTACCATGCCATATTGGACTACTCAGGGAGGACAATCATGTTCTGTATACCAGGCGTGCTAGAGTTCCAATTTGTTGCTGAGCCCAGATGACAGCAACTTTCTTTCCTATTGTCGTGTGCCATTGAGGAGTCAGTTGCTTTAAATATCGACTAGCCGCCGGTCATTTATGGTTTTCCCAATGTGTTCTAGGAGATTCCGGGGTTACCACCTCGTCGGCACACCAAGTTCCAGATTGATCTCGTGCCCAGTACCACTCCTATTTTGAAGGCTCTGTATCGTATGACACTATTGGAGTTATGGCAACTGCAGAAGCAGTTGGACGAGTTACGCGATCTAGGCTTTCTCCGTCCAAGTAGTTCGTTATGGGAAGTGCCGGTACTCTTCGTGATGAAGAAGGATGATTCGTTGAGCTTTGTGTAGATTACCACGAGCTCAACAAGGTCACGATCAAGAATAAGTACCCGCTTTCAAGGATGAATGATTTGTTTGATTAGCTGCAGGAGGCGCAGTTCTTTTTGAAGATAAACTTGTGGTCCGGTTATCATTAGGTTCGGGCCCGAGATGAGGATATCCCGAAGACAGCCTTCACAATGCGGTATGGTCATTTTGAGTTCCAAGTCATGTCCTTCGGACTGACCAATGCGCCCACGATATTCATGAAGTTGATGAACGAGGTCTTTCATTCGTATCTCAACCAGTTTTTTGCGGTGTTCATTGACGACATTTTGATATATTTGAGGACCCGTGAGGAGCATGAGAGGCATCTGGAGATTATCTTGCAGACCGTTCATGCACACCAGCTTTACGCAAAGCTGGAAAAGAGCGAGTTCTGGCAGGAGGAGGTGAAGTTCTTCGGTCATGTAGTGACGAGGCAGGGTGTCGCAGTGGACCCCTCAAAGATTGATGCCATGCGTCAGTGGGGCCAGCCCACGAACGCGTCCGAGATGCGTAGTTTCCTTAGTTTGGCGGGCTATTACCGACGTTTTATTGAGGAATTCTCTCGTATAGTAGCCTCGTTGACCAAGTTGATCCGGAAGGGTGCCAAGTTCATTTGGAGTCACACTTGTGAGCAGGTATTTATGGAGCTGAAGGACCGCCTCACGTTCCCTCCTGTCCTCACTCTTCCCTCTAGGAGTGATGGATTTGTTGTATCTACCGATGCCTCACAAGTTGGCTTGGGTGTTGTCCTGATGCAACATGGGAAGTAAGTGGCTTATGCATCTTGCCAGCTCAAGGTCCATGAGCTGAACTATCCCACGCATGATTTGGAGCTGGCAGTAGTGGTC
Organism: Magnolia sinica; assembly: GCF_029962835.1. NCBI lineage: Eukaryota > Viridiplantae > Streptophyta > Magnoliopsida > Magnoliales > Magnoliaceae > Magnolia > Magnolia sinica. Next base: position 58,132,045 of record NC_080575.1, on the reverse strand, counting down.
TTCGCACTGAAGGTGTAGAGGCACTATCTCTATGGGGTGAGGTTTGAGCTCTTCTCTGACCACAAGAGCTTGAAGTATTTGTTCTCTCAATCCGAGCTGAACATGACGTAGAGGTGTTGGATGGAGCTCTTGAAGGACTATGATTTTGATCTTTAGTACCACCCGGACAAGGCAAACGTGGTGGTGGATGCCCTCAACTGTCAGTCACGAGGCCTGGTGGTGCACATGATGTTCAGGAGTGGAGGATGTTTGAGGATGTGTTAGCTTTTGACTTCGAGATCGGCTTGCAGTCTTCTATTGTGCAGTTATCAAGCCTGTCGATTCAACCCTCTTTGTCGCAAGGGTAATCGAGGCTCAATAGGCAGATGAGTCACTGCAGAGTTATCGGGTAAATGCAGCATCTGAGAGTTAGTCAGATTGGTGGATTGGTTCTGATGGTGGACTTCACTTCAGAGGCCAATTATGTGTCACAGATATTCCTGAGTTGCCCAGAGATCTTATGACCAAGGTACATCGATCGTGGTTCTCTATCCACCCTTACTCGACGAAGAAGTATCATGATATGAGGCGTTAGTATTTTTGGGCAGGGATGAAGCGCCAGATAGCCAGTTTTGTGGCCGAGTGTGACACGTGCCAGCGTGTCAAGGCCAATCATCAGAGACCCCCGGGTCCCTTGCAGCCATTGAGCCTCCCATTGTGGAAGTGGGAGCACATATTTACCGATTTTATCATGGGTTTGTCGAGGACTCAGCGCGGTCATGACGTCATCTGGGTTATCGTGGACCGTCTGACGAAGTCGGCACATTTTCTTGCAATTTGTAAGACTTGGCATGCGGATTGGCTCGCCAAGCTGTTTGTTATTAAGATCATGAGACTGCACGACATCTCAGTTTTGATCATTTCAGACCGAGACCCGAAGTTCACATCTCAATTTTGGGGGAGCTTTCAGAGAGCAATGGGCATTGATTTGTAGCTCAGCACCTCGTATCATCCGCAGACTGATGGCCAGACTAAGAGGGTTAACTAAATCCTTGAGGATATGCTTTGGGCCTGTGTAATTGATTTCTCGAGTAGCTGGGATGAGTACCTGCGATTGGCTGAGTTTGCGTACAACAACAACTATCAGGTGACTATTGGCATGGCTCTTTTTGAGACGTTATATGGCAGGCCATGCAGATCTCTGAGTTGTTGGACTAAGGTTGGAGAGCGGCATCTCCTAGGTCCCGAGCTTGTGCAGCAAACGTCAGAGGCTATAGACATCATCAAGTAGAGGATGCGCATAGCTCAGAGCCAGCAGAAGAGTTTTGGTAATCGTAGTCATTGCTCCTTGGAGTTCGATGTTGGGGACAGAGTGTATCTCAAGGTCTCGCCCATGAAGGGCGTGGTTCGATTTGGAGCGAAGGGCAAGCTTGCCCCAAGATTCATAAGACCTTTTGAGATCACCAAGCGCATTGACGTCGTGGCCTATTGGCTCAGTTGTCTGGCGTCCACAACATTTTCCACGTCTCTATGTTGAGGAAGTGTGGGTTAGACATCATTCCTGTTATTGATTGACAGTCGTTAGAGGTTCGTGAGGATGCTTCTTACATTGAGCAGCCAGTTCATATCTTCGATCGAAAGGAGCAGGTCTGCTGGACCAAGGTCATTCCCTTGGTGAAGGTGCAATGGGGCCATCATAGTGTGGATGAGGCGTCTTGGGAGCACGAGGCTGATATTCGAGAGCGTTATTGTGAGACCCGACCCGAGTTCGCATGTGTGCATGTGTGTGTGTGTGAGTATACATTCCGTCCATCTTGATCCCGCGGTCCTACCGGTCGAATCCCGGCGACCCGTGACCCTTGGATAGTGTGTGCGGTCATCCGTGAGCTCAGTCATGAAGACCCGACTCGGATCGAGTTAAGACCTATACCATTGTGACCGCATCGTCGTTGCGATTCCAACGACGCGTCTTGTGCATTCATCCGACTTATAGATCAAAAGTTGTGAGCATTTCATCATGTGGCCCACTTTTTGTACAAAAGCATATGGACCACTCTCAGGCACAAGTTCCCATGCACACCACCCACACACACTACAATTCCCATGGAATAAACACTACCCATCCTAAACACTACCCACACCTAACCTACCCTAGCAAGCATTGTTTGTATCACCATAGGTCATGATTTCTTTCTCTAACCAAGGAGGGAGAGTAATGATGACTCCCCTACAACCTTCCCTTCCTCTCTCTCCTCCTTCATTCTCCCATTTTCCTCTTCCATGGAAGAATTTCCAGCCCTCCCTCTCCCAATTTCCAGCAACTTCCCCTTCCTTTCTTCCTCCATCTAGCCACCACAAATTCATCTTGACCATTGAACCTTTAAGCTTGGAGCTTGGAGTACCTAGTGTTGGTGGTAGCTTGAAGATTCAAGGTGGGTGATTATAATGGTTGATCTTATTTTCTACCCTTTGATCTTTTTTTTCTTTCTAGATGGATCATATGGGACCCACCAATCCATGGTGGGGATCCCATTTGATCCCATGGATGTGGCCCTTTGGCCCATCCTACATGCATGTCATGATCCATGATGGGGCCATTCTCCATGGACCCCATCATGATGTATTTTATAATCCACTCCATCTTAAGGTCATCTAGACCCTAAGGATCATGTTGGGATGGCATCCCAACCATCCATAACAATTATATATCATGCATGTAGTGATTTTATGTTGCATGTAAAATCAATGTAGTTGTATGGGTATGATTCACTCTTGGGAGGGCCCACTAGTGGCGGGGCCCTACCCCCATGGCCGGATTACTCTCTTTCCTTCTTTTCTTTCTCTGATGTATGAATGATAGTGTGTGTGTGGCCCATTTATAGTGGGCCTTGGAAGTCCCAAAATAAATAAAAATAAAAATCCAGCAAGGTGGGATGCTCTTATCACCTAACTCCATGATCATCGGACACCTTAATCAAATGCATGCAAGTGTCCTAGTTCTAGTATGTGATCTGGACTTATGTGGGGCCCACTGAGGAAGGCCACACACCCTTTTTATGGCTGGGATTATTGAGATATAGGCTGATGTATCCAGCCATGTATTGCTGTCCAAAAACTTGGACTGTTGCATGGATTGTCATGTTCAATCTTTGGCATGGATTTTTGGATCATGATTGTCATTATTTTCTTTATAAGTATGGAGTGTAATGAGAAGGTGTGGACCCCACCATGAGGTGTGATGGGTCATACCTCAGATGGTCCATGATATGGTACCCAAAAAGGAGGCCCATAGGGGTGGGCGGTCCACCTTGTTGGGCTGTCCAACCCACATGTATGGAGGGAAAACATACACTTCAGCTTGGTTTCTCTGAAGGATGGGCCACTTTTATGGACCCCACCCTACTTTATTTTATGAAGAAAATACTAAACCTCCATTTTTCCCCTCTTGGATGAAGGTTGGGCCCACCTTATTGGCTAAACAATGCATGGACAGCAACATCCCTTCCTGGACAGATTGAAATTCCTAATTTAATTAAAATATTTATGAGTATCCAAAAATCATAAAATTTTACAGAGAGGTGGTTCACTTATGGTAGGACCCACCTACAAAATTTTGGGGCCAATGGACACCTGTACACACCATGGTGGAGGCTGGACTGGCCCATTACAATACGGTGTCCAGATCAGTCCGATTTTTAGGACAGATTGATTTCTTTAAATAAATTAAAATATTTATATATGTCTAAAAATTCTAAAATTTTGTGGAGATATGTTCCACCCATTATAAGACCCACTTACCAAATTTCAGGACCAATGGACCTCTGTGTACACCGTGGCAAGGGCCGGACTGGCCCACCACGTTGGGACGTCCAGGTCAGTCCGATTTTCTGGACAGTCTATTTTATTTAAATAAATTAAAATATTTCTAAGTGTCCAAAAATCTTAAAATTTTGTGGGGGTGTAGGTCACCTATGGAAGTATCACTCTGTAAAATTTCAGATCCAAAATACATTTGAGTTGCCCATGGTATGGCTGGAAGTGGTCTGCTAGGCAGGGACGCCCAGGCTGGGGCATCTAGCCTGCTTCGTGGGCCCACCTCGATGTGTTGAATGTCCCACCACCCATCCATGTAGGGTCCTTAGGGGATTGATCATACTTACCCCCTTTTTATTCAATTACAACACATTAGGTGGATTTTTGTGCCATATACCCCAGGCCCATAGGACTGCCTACACATGGGACATCCCTGCCTTAGGCTACTGCTGGGCTTGCATTCTAACAGTCTGGCCCATTTCATATATGTATTGTATATCCTCTCTCATCTGGTGGGGTCCACAGTGATGTGTGTGAGCCATCCAGAATTAATTATACTAAAAAATACTTCTAATGCTGAACTCCAACCAACCCAGAAATTTGGGTGGGCTGGAATTTGGCATTGAGCCCAATAACTGTTGCCTATAGATGTTCTTTGGGGCAATATGGCCCACTAGATTTGAGGAGGATTTATGTCAGTATCTTATCATCTTAATTTTTATTTTTTTGGGCTTAATTAGTGTATGATTAAAGGCCCATCCCAAATAGGATTCTTCTTGGGCTAGTCTCTTAGTTAAGTAAGGGCCTTATAGCCTTGGTTGGGCTGGAACTTTTGATAGGCCCATTGAACCCTTGGGTCCTATATTTACCATGTCATTGTGATGGGCCTTATGGGCCAAATACTCAAGTAGTTGGGCCCTTGTTTGCCCACTATAATAAATCCATACTTGGGACGAGATGTGAGGCCCAACTTACATGTGTTAAAAATTTAAGAATTTCCCATATGTTGGGATAATGGGCTGCCCATTAGGCCTACCACAATAAATGAACCTATGACCCTTATGGTTGGGCCCTAACCTTGCTTAAGGGCCCACCAGGTTGCCTTTCTTTTTGGGCTTAGTGTATGGCCCACTAGGCCATGGGTTGATTGTGCCTTGGACCTTTCTTTGCATATATAGTAGGCTACCTTTTGGGACCCAGTTGAGGTTGGATGTCCTCCTTGGTGGCCCTAAGGTAGGCCCATAGAGGCCCTTATAGGTGGTTAAAGGCCCACCTTGGGCCTGGCTAGGACTGTTCCTCCTTAGGATTTTGACTCTCTTAGTTTGTGGGTCATCCCAAAGTACTGGGCTCCCACTAGAGGACTTCTCTTCTTCTTAGAATACCTGTCGATGTGCCTAGATCTTGACCCTCCTTGGGACAGACGATTTCATATTCCTCAGGTAGCACACTTACATCGTTGCAACCCATATGCATCATCTGTATGAATTGATTGCATTGTATAGTGGTCATTCAGGGATGGAGTTTCTTCCCTTTTGCACATTGAGTGCCTGAAACTTGTGCATGATTTGTGTGTGCGACTCATGCATTGGCATCACATTTCATGAGGATACCGCCCTTGCTTCATCAGGGCCTTGCCTCCACAGGGACATTTGTGGATGGCCACATGTGTGGACACCGAAAATATTACTTGAGCATACTGGGTGCGTAGGATGCCCATGGGTGAGATTCCCAAAAATTCCATAGTACCAAAGATCTGCTCTAACGCCGTGACCGGGTGGAATACATGAGCGCACGAGGGCCTTATACCGTTAGGCCGCGACTCCCACTGTCGTGTAGTCGGTTGGATAGGGGTGTGGCCTTACCTGCCTGGTGTGAGGAGGCATTGCTAGGCTGAGTCTGACCAGCTCGCAAATGGGTCCGCTACCTTCAGGCCTTGTTGGTGATTGGTTGTCCACAGGCGGGTAGTGAGGTCTCTTACGCTCGTTTGACTGTGCGGGGTCCGCAGAGCGGCAGTCATTCAGCAGTGTAATGGACCCCGGTGATTTCCTTATGATTGAAAATGTACTTGACTTATGGTTTGGATATGAGCACTGACATTACTTACATCGCATTAGCATTGGCTGTACAAGCCCCCCTTTCATACATTGCCTTGGTATGGCACTCATTACTTATTGCATCGCATTCATGGTAAGCCATAGTAAGACGAGTGATATGTTCATTGATTATGCTTCTCTCCTTATACCTCCTATTATTCTTCTGTGCACCATTGTCACACACTTACACCACCCTCTAAGCTTCTATAAGCTTATGCACGATTGATACGTGCAGGAGACTCTAGGTAGGCACCGTAGCAGCAGAGCATGGAGTAGAGTTGAATAATGAGGACTCCAGTGTTGCTGATTTCTCTCTCTTTTCCTTTTTATTCTCATGTATGTCCTTTTGGACCTTTTGGACGATTGTAAAAGTTCAAATTTTTAGTGGATTTTGTGATGTGTGCCTTTGTTATTCTCAGATGTACTTGCTGTGATCTTGGGTATGCTCGCATTGGAAGTGATTATATTGTTATGAAAATCCTCCTTGTAGGATCTCAGGATCGGAACCTACCTCAGGAGCCGAGAATGGGGTACTACGGAGGCTGTTGTGGCCAGAACCGGCCATCGGGTTCCTTGTGCGTCCGGTTACCGAGTTTGGGGCGTGACAGTTATCCTCATCTTTTTAATGTTTGATTGTATGTAGCATTGTATTTTGATATATATGATGTTATGTTTCCTATTCCCTTATGAGTTCTATTTAGTTGCGATGGTAGTCTAAATTTCGAGGATGAAATTTTTATTAGGTGGGAAGAGCTGTACGGCCTGTATCCTAGTCCGTACTGTTCTGTCGACTCCCACAATCCTTCCCGTTGAATTCTTGCCACCCGTGACCTATGATCGATGTTTATGTACGACCCTAAATCATATCCCGTAGATCTAAGTCAGCTTAATCCGAGACTTGTACCATTACGACCGCACCGTCGCCGCGGTTCTAACGCCGCGTCTTGCATACCGATCCGATACCCTGGCCAGGAAATGTGGGCCCACGTTTAGTTTGAGAAAAACACTGCACGTTTGTGATCCCTAGAGAATCTCTACATCATGTCTCATCAATCAATCAATCAATCACCTCACGTCAAGTATAAGAGCAATCCCAATGTCAACTCTCTCCCTCCCTCTCTCTCTTACACACCCATACATGTCAAGTAAAACTATCACCTCACATCTTTCACTCACATCCATCACCTCTCTTACAACCACCCTCTCTCTCTCTCTCTCTCTCTCTCTCTCTCTCTCTCTCTTTCTCTTCACATTTTCCAAACACCAAAGAAGTGCACATCCAAGCAATTCCAAGAGAGAAACAATGATGTGTGTGGCCCACTTGCTACCCTAAGATCCATCATCCTAGGCCTTCATTTCTCATCACCTTCCATCAAAGAGAGATACAAGAAGATTGGCGTTCCATTGGACCAAGAAGATCGAACAGTGGGTGTTTTTACAGGCCTAGATTGCATTTTTTATGATGGGCTAAGTGAGGCCTACCGATTGATGGTATGGATCTCACTTTGGACCGATTCTCATGATCATTCCATGATGGGGCCATTCTCCATGAACCCTATCATGATGTTTATTTTCCTTGCATGGATAGGGTCATCTAAACCTTGCATTTTGGTGGAGAAAGGATCTCCACCGTTGATTTTAATTGATGGGCCCATATGTATTGGGACCCACTTGATGTATGTTGTAAATCATTGAAGGGAGGGTCCATAGTGCAAGGGTCCCTCCATCACTCTCTCTCTCTCTCTCTCTCTCCCTCTCTCTCTCTCTTTCCCTTGTTGATGGCCCATGATGTATGCAATTTATCAAATATGTCCACCTTCGTGGGACCCACTTGATGGAAGTGTTAGATCTACACCGTCCAAGCCATGTGGGCCCTACCTTGGGTTGATGGGAAGACACAAATATCATATTTATCCAATCAAGTGGGGACACGTCCATGTGGGACCCACCTTGATGAATATATTCACAATGTAGTGGGTTGTACTCACAACAGCACAAATACACACACACACACACACACATTTAGCTTTTGAGTGGGCTGCTCATGCAGGCCCCACCTTGATGTATGAGTTTAATCCATGCCATCCATCCCATTCTCCAGCTCATTTTAGGCATTAAGCCGATATATGAGGCCAATTCGATTTTCTGGTGGACCATAGCATAGAAAATAGTGATTTTACTGTTAAAATTTGTTAAGGCCACTTTAAATTTTCTACACGCCAAAACATATCGCATATTGGGTTCGTTTGGTCTGTCTCGAGCCATAGAATCCAATGGGTGGAGTGGATTCACCTGATGCGGATCCCACCTACGAAAAACCATGGAAATACTAATTTTTTTTAAAAAATATAACATGCAGCAGGTGCTGTTGCTGACGTCTAAAGGACGTGCAGCAGCGTCTTGCTGCGCTGTGGACAGACGGGCAGGGACCATGGGTCCCAGCCGTGGACCCCACCATGATGTGTGTGAACATCAACACCATGCATTTGGTAGACCCCCTTTAGGGTAGTGGGCCCCCCAAAAATTCGCCGTATGTGGAGCTCAGGTGGCCCACGTCACAGGAAACAATAGGATTGAATGCCTGCCATTGAAACTCCTATGGTCCAAGAGCTTTGGATCATTATGAAATTTATTTTTCCTCTTTATCCAGGTCTGTGTGACTTCATTAACGGATTGGATGGCAGATAAATGTCATGGTGGGCTCCACATGGGACCCACTGATGTAAGTGTTTTACCCACTCCATCCCCACATGTGGGAGGTGGGATAGCTAGTGTACCTTACTCCAGCTACATAGTTGTTGTAGTGGCGTCACCAAGTCTATAGGTCCCACCTGTTTCATTCACGCTGTCCATCTATGGGAACCACCATGATGCATGTGTTGTATCCATACCGTACAACCATTTGGCAAGCTCGTCTTAAGGCTTGAGGCAAAAAATGAGACAGATCTAGGATCAGGTGGACCACATTACCAAAAACAGTGGGATTTAAACGTCTATCATTGAAACCTAATTAGGCCACAGAAGTTCTGGATCAATAGGGAATATATTTTCCCTCTTAATCCAGGTCTTTAAGACCTTATGATTAAATTGGGTGGAAAATAAACTTAATAGTGGGCCCTGTGATTTGTTTAACAGTGAGAATTATTATCTCCACTACTATTGTGATATGGTCCAAATGATCCTTCAATATGACTCTCTTTGGGTATATATGAGGCCCACATTGATATATATATATATAAGGCCCATTTGAGGAGACCCATCTTGATGTATTTATGGCCCGTTATTGAGGCCCACCTTGATATATACAAGGCCCGTTGTTGAGGCCCACCTTGATATATATATATATATATATATATATATATATATATATATATATATGAGGCCCATGTGTTGCGGCCCATTTGATGTATTTGAGGCCCAACGGGATGTACATAAGGTCCATTGCAATGTGTGATTCCATCATGGTTTATGTAATGATGTTTATGGCAGGTGATGCCTTAGGAGCAATGATGGTTTGACGTCCATATTGTAAGAACAATGTTATTTAAATATCCACATTGTAACTCTCCTTAGGGCCCATTAATAGGCCCATACTTGTTGTGTGTAGGCCATCTAGGCCCATCCTCGTTGGAAGGATAGTTCATCACCATTAACATGCTTAGTATAGCTCCATGATTCATGCCCATATGCATCATATGTGTGCTTGATATGAGGAATGTTTGATCATAGCATAAGCCATTGGGCTGAGCCATTTACGGGACTCCTTATGAGACGAACTGCCCCTCATGATTCGTGTAATACGCACAGGATTGCTACATGACTGGTCGGTGTGACTCATGCATCTCACATATGTGTGACATGATCATTGTATGCCTTAGTAACATCAGGGCCGTAGCCTCCACATGCACATCGTGGATGGTTGGATTGGATATCGAAAATATTGGCTCTAGCACTATGTGTACTTAGGATGTCCTTGGGTGAAAGTCATAGAACCTTTTTAGTAGCAGGAGATGCTCCAATGTCTAGCCCGAGTGGATACAAGAGTGCCCGAGTGCCAAATACCAGTAGGCCGCATCTCTCACTGTGTCATGGTCCGTTAGAAGGGGGTGTGGCCTTATTTGTCCGAGTGAGGGGGTTATAAGCTAGGCTGAGTTTGAGCAACTCGCAAATAAGTCCACTATTGACGAGCTGGGTAGGTATTGGCAGACTACTGGTCAGGCAGATAGTGTGATCTATTCCACTTACTGGGTTGTACGGCTAGGGAGGCGACAGTCAGTGTGAAGTGTATTAGACCCCGGTGATATCCCAGATGAGAAACTATACTGATATGTGTACTTGATGAGGTCTGGCATGCTTGCTTTGCATCTCGCATATGACATTTGGCTATATAGGCCTTGCATCACATGGCCTTAGTATGGCCGATATCATTCATGTCTTGCATCGCATAGCTTTGGTACGACTGATAGTATTCATGGACTTACCAGCATATTTTCGCATTACTCTGATATTGTATACTTGGCACTTGCCTTGCCACACACTTACACCACCCTCTAAGCTTTTGTAAGCTTATGCACGACCGTTGCGTGAAGGTGTCATTGGATCAGAGCAGCGCTGAGGCAGGAGCGCGCATCAGATTATTTTGGAGTCTTTTGATCACCTTGTATTTCCCTTTCCACATTGTACTTATATGTGGTGATGTTGTTTTGTGACTTGGTTATGCTTACTGTTTTGCTCCATTTTAAAAACAAAAATTCATACTGAAAATCCTCCTTGTAGGATCCCAGGATCGGAATCTGGCATACGAGTGTTGGGAGTCGAGAGTGGGGCACTACGGAGGCTATCGGCGCAGGATTCAGCAATCGGGAATTTTGTGAGCCCGTTTTCTGAGTTTGCGGCATGATAGAGAGAATGAAGGAGCTATTGAATCAAGTGGCTGAACTAAATCAGAAAACAAATGAATTTGTGAAACATGGAAACATGGTTCAGCTACCCAACAATTGAGCAAGGAAAACATGTCCAGGTCATGGCATCTAGATCTGGATGAATGTTGTAATGATGTAATTTTGATGGCTTTCATGATATATTTGAGGTCTCAACTCCTTGTTTGTTTTTTATATAAACATTATTGATGTTTATAATTTTGAATGGTACAAATTTTGTACAAATTTTAATGTGTATACATGTTGATATGAAAACATACTATGATATGCAAATCATTAAAGTAATCAATTTAATGACATATTCTTTGTCTTCGATAAGTTTGTCGATGAATAGGACTGATTCTCGATCAAATCGAGTATATATCGATATCACAACAACCTTTCAGAGTTAGTAGTATCACATGTTATAAAGTGTTACCAAAGACCTCTTCAATAACATCGTCTTAAGCTTATCGATGAGATCGAAGTATGTTCGATGTCATCGAACAATTCCGCCCGATAAAATTCGGGTGAGCTGGAAAAGTTTTTACTTTTCACTTTTACCATTTCCATTTGGGCGGTTCGTCTTCTAGAATATTTCTGATATCCTGGCCAGTCATCTGCCCTTGAAATCCAAGGATACCCAACGTCTACTTCCTCCATTCAAAGGTATCATTCCTTTGATTTAGAGTAACGTAGTTTGATAGGATTTCTATTGAGACAACCATTCAATCGTTCACTTCCTAGTTAATTCTCTATCTTCCTTCACCTGGTTGTCGATTAATCATGTCCAAAATAAGGGAAAAGCCCCGATTGAAGGAGAATCATCCTGTTCTACATGGCAGAAATCTCTGGCTCCGAGAAAAAGGGCCAGAGTATCCTCATCACCTGTTCACCATCGTGGAACCACCACAAGACAAATGTCACACGGTGAGACTCCGGCAGTAGCACCTGGTCCTCCACGGGCTGCATCAATTCCTCCTCCAAATGCAAATGCATTGGAAAAATATACTGGGAGGAGTCTAATACATGAACGACAGATTGATAGGGAGTGCATACAAACATACAATCTAGAATCTCTTTTAGATGCAATCGATTGGTTGCCCATTTTGGACTTTGGTGGTATATGTCATGATGAAAGGACTTATCGCTTTCTTGCGTACTGTCATTCTCCGGCCCTTGATCCTCCATCGATAACTGTCTCTGTCAAGGAAGAAAGTGTTGAAATCACGACTGAATTCATTACCAACATGTTTGGTCTTACCTTGTCTTCTATTGCTCTATCCAGTCTTGACCTCAAGGACCTAACAAATCGATCTAAGGTCACCAAATTCCTATGTCAAGGTAGAGATATCTCATGGTATCAAGGGAATGCTCTTAAAGAAAAATATATGTCTCCTAAATACAGAGTTTTGCATGGGATTTTCTCCACAAATGTATACCCTAGAGGGACAAATCAAGCTAATCTTACCTCCTTCATGGTCTTGGTTCTATACAACATCGCATCTAGTATTAAGCTATGTTTGCCCACTTTAATTCTCCACTAATTAGCCTGTGTCATTTTCACCTCCAGAGCAATTCAGCTACCTTTTCCTCATACCATCCATGTGCTGTGTGATCAAATTGAACTACCCATGATAAATGATCCTGAGCATCCAATGCAACATTTCAACAAGGTCAATATACGGAAGATGGATCTTAAGTTTCATCCATATACAGAAGGACGGCCCGAGGAAGAGATGCATGAAGACGCGGAGACGGGAGAAAGAGCAGCACCTGCTAGAGGAGAACCATAGGAGCCAAGACCCGTTCCGACTACACCTGAATCTGCACCGACTCATCGTCATAAATTACATCAGGATCAGATCGGGACAACGATGTGAGGAATGGCACGAATTGAAGATAAACTTGATAAGCATGGTGAGCGACTTTCAGCCTTGGAAAGGATGGTTACTGGACTACAACATACGACACAACAACTTGTCAACCTACTGACCTGTCGACGAGAGGACACAACACCATCCAGCTCGGCCCCGTAACTTTAATTTTACTCATCACATACACCTGCTCATCACTCATACTGAGGATATGGATATCATTTTTGTTATCCTAAGTACTTAAGAGTGTATGTGATGATCTACTGACGTGTATGGTCTATCTGTCTTTGTGCTTGTCAGTCCTTGGAAGAACCACAATGGTTTACCAAACTAGGATTTGTTTTGGAATGATAGTCCTCTGGATGAGGAGAATATTTATTTTGATATGCCCATGGTTGGGCTTGATATTTGGATAAGTTATCTTGTTTGGATGTTACAATACTTCTAAGCTTGGGCAGTCCTTATTTTGGATATTTCTATTGGTAACCAGTTGATAATTCATATATATTTACTATCAATTATGCGCCTAAGTCTGTGGAATACTGGTTTCAATTGTGGTTGCTTACTTCTGCATATTCCTTATCACTTGCGCATTGGTTTTGTGATTTATGTCTATAATGATATTGTCTATTAAAATCATAGCTCTCCCTAGACTAGGTCTACATAAGAGTTTTCTATAAGAGACGTCATTCTCTATCTTACATGTATCTCTTATTGCTTATGCATTTTTTTTGTGAAATACTATCCTGGTCATTGGTTCTCCTAATTGTCTCCACTTCAGTCAATATCCATTATTACACTATCCTTTGCCAATGACTGACAAAAAAGGGAGAACAAATCCACACCTCGAAGGAAAATTATGTGTGTATCTGCTTGTGGATGGTGAGATGCAGGTGTTAGGGGGAGTAGTTCCAAGAAGACAGGGGGAGATTGCTGTTAGGGGGAGCAGCTACTGATGTAATAGTCATCTGTGTGTATGAACTAAATAGCTTTGTAAAATTGTGTAAAGTTCATGTACACACAATTTAGGGTGTTAGTCTAGAAGTTGTTCTAGGGTGTTTTGGTGTTTTGTCATGTAATTGACAAAGGGGGAGATTGAAAGTGCCCTGGTTTGTCAATTATCATGAGTGTTGAGTCAGTCAGAACAAAGGAGCCTCATAAGAAGATTGATCAAGCGTCTGACTAAACTGGATGTGTGTCAAAACTCGTTACAAGTAAATATTAGCCTCACATCCCATGTCCCAAAACACCAGGTAATTAAATCCCTTAAAAATTGGAAAGAACTCCTTAAGGGATTATGGTTAGAAAACTTTTTTCAAACTCAGAAAAATATCTAAGTTTTCTATCTTTATCGATTTATCGACAAGAAGTTTGATGAAATCGAACCATGTTGTTGATGTCCTCGAATCTCACTCGATCTTATCAAAATGAGGACATAAGATGTCCAGCAACCACAAAAAGATCTAGACAGAATTATCGATGTATCGATAGATGGTTTGATATCATCAAAATTTGAATCTCGAGTCCATCGAAGTAGACTCGATAAAATCGACATTAGGTCTGTTGTGTCCAAAGTTCTACTATGGAAAATCATATAATCTTCGATATATTAAAGAGCTCCTCGATATCCTTGGAATTCAAATCTCAATGATATCGGAAGCCCTTCGATGATATCAGATTGGGACACTTTTATATCCAACAAGTTTTTTCAGGTTATTTTTCTTAGATCAAGGGTCACTCAATAAAATTGATATTCAAATTTCGATCATATCGAGGCATGGTCGATGTCATCGAAAGTGGAGAGAAACTGTCCAGCAAGCTTATAGGAAAATTCCTTGGAATTATCGATGAATCGACATTGCCCTCGATATCATTGACATTCAAATTCCGATGATATCGAGTGAAGCTCAATCATATCTGTTTCCTAAAAAACTTTCAAAGACAAGTCTCTCATATTTTCAAATGTCAAGGAATTGAACCTCGTGTCAATGAAATCAGAGTTCAAAATCCGATGACATCGATGCATGTTCGATTTCCTCGACTAGTTGGCAAAAGGTTTCAAAAGTGTTTGACATTTGAGTTCGTATCATCGAGCGGCAAGTCGATGCTATCTAGAATATACGCTCAATGATATTGACCCTTCTCAATGATATCGAACTCTGTCAAAAATGTGACCGTTTTATATCCGTTGGAACCTTCTGCCTATTTAATGAGAGCTTGACCTTGGTTGTTGGGAGAGAAAATAGAGAGTGCTTTTAAGTGTTTAACCTTACATCATATACCCTAAGCCTTTTCTCTCATAGAAGTGCATCCTCCAATCCACCCTCATCATTGACATTCAATAGAGTGGATTGGGGAATGAACTTCTGCATTCAAGGATCCTACAACTACCACCTTAATGGCAAATCATTAAGCTGGTATGCCTTGAATGCATAGATGATTAGAATCGCTCTCTCCCTTATAGGAAAACATTTAATAGAGTAGGATTCCATCATAACCTTGACCCAACCCGTCACCATGTATTGGTACATCTTCTGAGTTACAGTTTAAGGAAGCAGAAGATTCTTCATCAACAAAGGAGGAGATCTTCAACAATACACTGAATGGGGCTCATCTGCTTATCTGTAAGTCATTAGAGTCCAGAGGACCCTTGTGTTCATTCCTTTCGTAGGATTGGGTCTAAGGTATTTCTCCCCCCTTGCAAGTCCTCATAAGAGGCCTCCGTCGGGAGTGTACGTGGGGGTGCTTTATGTTGACCCTTACTCTGTGAAGAGCATAAACTGGTTAGAGGTGAACCTATTTAAAACCTCTGATTAGAGGTGAACTTGTTGTGAAACCTCTATTAGGTTCCTTGTGTGGATCCTTGGCCAGTGGGGCCTAAAAGTCGGGTGCTATGTGTTGACCCTTGCTCATGGGAGCATAAACTATGTCGTGTAGACACAATATGTTAGCCTAAGTGTAGGTTGTACTGGTTAGAAGTGAACCTGATTTAAAACCTCCAGTTTGAGGTGAACCTATTGTGAAACCTCCTCAGTGAGATCCGGTAAACTCAAGGGTTGAGTGCATTTATCGGAAGTGGAGTAGACAAGTAGTCGAACCACTATAAAAATGATTGTGTTTGAGATTACTATTATCTTCTATTACTTATGTGATTTCCTAAAATTCTTTCATACTTGATTATCTGAGATCACATCTCACATACACAGTCACAACCACCATAAACTGATTTGCATATTGTTTATCTCTCAAATAGTTTTATAATTGGATCCTTTATCGGGCTTGGAAGCCAGTAAAGTTACTTTGTAGTAATCCTAATGCATGCTTACTTTTACGATTAGAGTGATAGGATTTTAAATTGTCATAAAATATTAAAAGTCATATTCACTCCCCTCTAGGACATATTGGCATATTCCTACTTCAACTAAAGCGGTCATTACCGCAATTTCATCATCGACATGAGGTTCGATTCCTCGACATTTGAAAATGAGAGAGTACTTGCCTTTGAAAAATTTTAGGTCAATGATATGATCGAGTATCACTCGATATTATCGAAATTTGAATATCGATGATATCGAGGGCAGTGTCGATTCATCGATAATTCCTAAGAATTTTCCTATAAGTGTGCTGGACAGTTTATGTCCACTTTCGAGGACATCGACCTTGCCTTGATATGATCGATATTTGAATATCGATTTTATCGAGTGACTGTCGATCCAAGAAAAATAACCTGAAGACTTGCTGGTTAGAATTGTGTCCAAATTTGATATCCTCGAAGGACTATCGATATCATTGAGATTTGAATTCTGAGGATATCGAGGAGCCCTTCGATATATTGAGAATCATATGATATGCCTTGGTAGCTTTCTGAACACAACTGACCAGATGTCAATGTTATCAAGTCGGCTTCGATGGACTCGAGATTCAAAAATTGATGATATCGATGAGTCCATCAATCCATCAATAATCCAGTCCAAATATCTTTATGGTTGCTAGACATCTTTGGTCCTCATTTCAATAATATCGAGTGAGCTTCGAGGACATCGACAACTGTATTCGATTTTATCAAACCACTTGTCGATAAATCGACAAAGGTAGAAAACTTAATGATTTTCCTCAAGTTTGAAAAAGTTTTCTAACCAAAAACCCTAAGGTGTTCTATTAAATTTTAAGGGTTTTAATTACCTAGTGTTTTGGGACACGGGATGTGAGGCTAAGATTTACCTATAGCGAGTTCGGGCATACATCTAGTTGAGGTAGATGCTTGATCTATCTTCCTATAGGGCTCCTTTGACTAGCTAACTCAACACTCACACTAATTGACAGACCAGGGCACTTTCAGCATACCTATGATGCACATGGGAATGGGTCATGAAGATAACTAGGTATTCCATGCGTTGATGTTGTACCCTCCTCATAACAGGGTAGGGTCTAGGTACTTAGACGATTTTACATGGAATTAAAAGAGCACAACTACTAATGAGGGGCCTAACAATTTAGGGTAGCCCACTAGGACTAAACAAGCAATACCATGGGCCTAAATAATAAGAATGGACCTAACAAAGGGTTTAGGGTGGGCATTCAACCACCAATAGATGAGAATGGGCCTAACAAATGGGCCTAGAGGGGTCCATAGTGGGGACATTTAATCATCATTGTCCCCCAGAAGGCGGCCCAACAAAGATTCTACCTAAAGCAAGGCCCAAGACCCAAGTACTACCTTAGAAATAAAATGGGTAGCAATACATATATATCACATCACATAATGGACCCCAAGAAAATGGCCCAAAGCCCTCATAAAACATTATGGGCCCAAAAAGGCAAACTATGGCCTAAGAACAATGGCCACTGAATTCATGCATTATGTTGAACCTAATGGGCAGCCCATAAGCCCAAGTACATGGGTAAGGCATGCCCAATGCTTGAAAAGTTGGGCCTTACCAATCAGCCTAAATCTGGTTAAGATAGAGGGGCAACAAGGATCAGATTATTCAGCCCACAAGGTCCATCATAAGGTAAAATCAGTCCAAGTACCAAAGAGTGGTTGATCAATATTATTTGGGCCTGCTAAATGTCCCAAAAATCTGGCCTACTATGGCCCTCAAGTCCAAAAATTAGAGATTTACAAGTATGGTGTGTACACATAACACCCTTAGCCTGGTGGGCCTCGCAATCCCAAAACAAACAACTATATGCAGCAAATTTCAGGCCTTTGCTGGAAATCCAGCCCACCTACTTCTTAGGCCTGCTGGGGTCCGGTAAAACAAATTTTTTAGTTAAAATACATAGTCCAAGGTAGCCCATACATGATATAATGGGCCCCACCAGATGGAAGGTGGATGTAAAACACATAATCCAAGTGGGCCTGCTGCTAGACTACAAGTCCAATAGCACCCCAAGAATAATCTAGACGTCTCAAGGGGCTGGACGGTTGGCCCCTGATAATACATAAGGTGGACCCCACTTGTGGCTCTCCCACCATAGGATGGACCACATCCAAATGGGCCACACAAGGGAGGGAAAGCATGGAGAAAACACATCAGGAAGGTGGGCCAAAAGGGGAGGAATGGCTAGCCCCTGCTAGACGTCCACCTAGTTGAGACGTCCTGCAGGTGGGCTGCTGGCCCATCCTCAAAAACCTCAAAAAAAGGTTGGTCTAGGTGGCCCATATGTACATGAAGTAGGTCCCAGTAAGGTGGACCACAAAGGAGGTAAAGCAAAAGATCATACATCCATACATTTAGAGAATAAAAATTTGAACAGCAAGCTTGTAAATAAAATTCTGCTGCTGGAAAAATGTTGTTGACCCCATCTTGTACACCCAATGGAGTGGGCCCAGGCCTAACAAATCAAAGGGGAAATGGGTAGATTGCATGCACGCATATATGGAAAATAAATGGGGTCCACCAGAGTGGCCCACTATCCCCCAAAACTAAGCTGATACATGTGTATTTTCTGCATGCAGGACTGTTAGACAGTCCAGAAAATTTGGACCGTCCAGCCCTCTTGGGCCCACTCCATGGAGCTCAAATCAAGGGTGGATGGTGTGGGCTCTGTCCTACATTAAGGTGAGGTCCACACCTTAGAGGATACCTAAAAAAATCTAGAAGAAAGGCATTACAAACAGGCCTTGCAACAACATTCAAAACCATACAACAATGGGCCTGAAATCTGGACAGCAACATATTATTGTCCATTTCCAGCCCATTGTAAAATAAATTGAGGGGTTAAAGCTCAAATTCAACAAAATGGGGTCCACCTAGATGGGCCACATATACTCCAGACCCAAGCCCCTTACAAAATCATCTAAGAAATTAGGCCTTAGTGGCCATCTAACCCATGCAAACAGGATGGGCCTAGACGTCCAGTATGTGGGCCTGGACGTCCCAAAAATTTGGACGATCTA
Source organism: Magnolia sinica (assembly GCF_029962835.1). NCBI lineage: Eukaryota > Viridiplantae > Streptophyta > Magnoliopsida > Magnoliales > Magnoliaceae > Magnolia > Magnolia sinica. The sequence continues at coordinate 58,112,961 of NC_080575.1, read as the reverse complement.
GAATTTATGGACACATCAGGTGGGACACATACATCAGGAACAAAATAAGGAAGGAGAGAGAGAGAGAGGGAGAGAGAGAGAATCATGGCCATAAGGAGAACTCCTCCACTATGAGTCCTTCGCAATAATCACAACCACATTTACATGATCATAGGTCCCATACAAGCATGGCCCCTTACAAAATTAGAAATCTGAGGTGGGGATACCATCCCCACCATGGATCTAGGGTCTAGATGACCCACAAACCTATAAATCAAAGGGAAATCTCATGATGGGGTCCATGGAGAATGGCCCCATCATGGCAATCATGTATGCATAAAGTGGGCCGTCAGCCGCACTCATGGAGTTATGTAGGACCTCTACCATTGATTGGTGGGTCGTACACACTCCCAAACAAATGAAAAAGGTTCATGCAAGAAGAAAGGAAAGAAAGTAATCCTATGAATCACCCACCTCAAGACTTCTTCTTCTTTCTCCACACTAGAGATCTATAGCACCATAGGAGAGGTTTTAATGGCTACGATGGGATTTGGAGGGTTTTAGGGTGAAAGGTGCTGGAGTGAAAGCTTTCTTATGGACGTCCAAGGGGGCTTAAAGAAGAAAATGAGAGAAAAGTTAGAGAAGAGAGGGAGAAATGGTAGCTAGGAAATGAAATGATTAGTTTTTGGGAGGATGGGAGCATGCTTGCAATCATGACAAGCAAGGCATGCTCTAGGCTAGGTAGGGATGACATCATGCTAGACTAGGGTGGCTATAGGCTAGCTTGTAGCTTACATAGGGAATGTAAAATACTAGGGTGGGCCCACATGAGAGAACGTGCAACAAGGATAAGGTGGTTCCCACATCATGATCAAGGGTCCAAAAATTGCTTGGCCATCATCTTTTGATCTACAACTCGGATTGACGCACAAGTCGCAGCGTTGGAACCATGGCGATGCAGTCGTAACAGTATAGGTTTCGGGTCGTGTTTACATGATGGGACTTAAGGATAATCACAAATAAAATTTACAGGTCACAGGTCACCGGAATTCGACCGGTAGGACCACGGGACCTAACGGAAGAAAATGGATACTAAGGTTAAGGGTCTTATAATTGTTACTACTTAGTAAAGGCATTGTATTGTCAAGGGTTGACAACTAGATAGTGGCCTCAACTGGATGGTTTCAAATTTTAGAGTCATATCAAGTAACTTATCCATCTCCCAAATCATATCATCATTCAATTCAAGGGAGTGGTCTAAACATGCCTCACAAAAGTTGGAAGAGTTGGGTGAAAGTAGTTCATCCTCCACATATAAATCGGACATGTCAAATGGGTGGAGAAGATCACTAAGGATGACAACTTCCTGAACCTCTTGATCATTGATATGTGCCAAACTTGATATTGAATCCAGGGGGATTTGAGCTGTACATTCATGATTGTCATCTCAATACTCATCATCTTCTAATTTAGTACAGTACATACATGGAATGGGATCGCTTTCCTCACATTATGTTCCTAGATTGGATTGAGGTTCGAATAAATTAATCTCTTTCTAATCATTGAAACCAGGTGTGTCGATATCATTATATTGGAAAACTAATAGTGTCTCTTGATCATTCCTTTAGACAGTCATCGAGATAGACTCTTCGAGAAATTGAACCATATACTCGTCAACGGAATCCAACTCGTCATTCCAAATTCCAGAGTTCTCCAAAAGCAAGCTGGATCACTTTCCTCGCATTGTATTTCTGGACTAGGTTGAGGCTGGGGTGAACTAGCCTCCACTATCTTATTGATGCATAAATCAAGTACTTCTAATGTCTACAAGATAGTTTGTGAAATTCAGAAGTGAAACCTCTTGGATTGTTTCTAGTTGGATCTCAAAAGTAGGGGATCCAAGAGAATTGTCATTATGATGTGCTAATGTTTCACTTTCCAGATATATCCATTTCCACTATTCATATTATCATATGGGTCATAAGTGGAAGAGTCTGGTGGTTGTTGATACATATTATTTTCCATAATACATTCACACATGGTTCTCTTCTTTCTGGATGGTTGATAATTATCCTCATTCCAATACTCACAATGACCCATAATAATCGCGTACTATTTTCTTAATCTGTGGAGTGCAATTAATCTCTCGCCTGTAATCACCAAATGACTTTTTAACTGGTGGATTGTTATATTTTGGCCAGTTCTTGATGATGAGTTTAGAAAAATTTTGAGACATAGGCCATTCCCTAACATAATCATTAGACAACCCTTCCAAAATCTCTTAGCTATCTTAGCATACTGACATTCCCACTCTTACATGGTGAAACCCTAACTCTAAATCTAATCCTAAAATAGAATAAAAGAAAATTCCTGCAGTAATATGGAAAGTAAGTGGAGGAGAAGTTAGAAGGAAGTAACCAGATTGGAGAGTTCTATTTTTGGATCCTACAAAACAGAAAACAATGTTAGTTGCCTATAAAAAAAAAAATACAAGAAAAATCCTAAGAACAACATTCTAAAATTAGAAAGTTCTAAAATTCTTAGATTAGAAAATTTCAGAAAATAAGAAAAATTTAACCTAATCTTAAAAAGAAAGAAACCTAAGACAAATAAGAAATCTAGAAAAGAAAGAGAGAGAATTAGAAAGAGGTTACCAAATTAGAAGTTTCTATGTTAAAATCCTACAAAATAGAAAGACAAGTTAGTCTCTAAAAACAAAACAGGGAAGCAAGTTAGTTTCTAAAACTAATTCAGAAAAACCCTAACCTGGAAATAGAAAACAAAGAAACCCTAATCTTAACCTAATTCCAAAAATAATTAATCTTAGAATAATGGAATCATTAGTCCCTGGCAATGGCGCCAAAAACTTGTTCACAACCCCAAATGTAGGGATGCGATGTAGTAATAATCTCGGTGAGATCGAGGTCGAATCCATTGGGACTGAACTTGTACGTTTCTGAAATTAAGTAGAAGTAAAACTAGAACTAGATGAAGATGTGAACCTAATTCTGAAATTGTAGAGAGAGTAATTGTGAATAAAGTAATTAGAACTAATAAATTTGAAGGTTGGAACTAGGGTTTCCAAGGATCCACTTATAGCAACTAGGAAGCTACCTTGCTTGATTCAGGAAATCCAACTGGAATTGGAGTCCTATCCTATCCAATTGGAAAAGAGAGATAATAAAATCTCTGAACTTCTCATGAATCTAGTCTCGATGGATGAGAGTTTGTGAGGATTGGAAGTGATTCCATCACCAAACCATGCCCATGGGACGATGGCAAACAACAAGATATATTGTGAAGATTAGGAAGGATTCCGTCACCCTACCATGCCCAAGGTATGATGGTAAACAACGGGACTTACTAATCTCATAACCTCAATTTAAGCAAAGAAGATATTCCAAGCAATTACAGATCTATTGTAATTTGTCATAATAAACCATTAAACACTAAAAATATTCCTTAATAAAGAACTAGAATCCAAGAGAGTTCAACAAAACATGAATCAAAACAAAGCAAACATCTTAATCATGCTACAAGCTTCACCTCTTAGCAGTAGCTAAGAGGTTTAACCAACCATAGACATAATTGAACTAAGAACTCTTAAAAATTAAAAAAAATTAAATTTTTTTTTTAAAAAAGACCAACTAAAGAAGAAGACGAAGAACTCCTGGACGGCGGCTCCACCCTTTTGCTCCACTCCTTAAACCCTAGAAGATGCCTAAGAACATCCTAGGGTCTCCTATTTATAATTGTGCAACTCCAACTTTCGTATCGAGTTGGAAGAATCTAGAAACTACCTCAAATTTGCGCAATCCGCATAGAATTTTCATAACCTTAGGCTAGCCTAAGCAGAGCTTCGGCTATCCGACCGACACTCGGGCTAGCCGAACCGACACTCATGCTAGCAAAACTTCCGCAAGTTCCAGAAGATCGTGTCACTGGATTTTCAGCCAAACTTTATTAGGCTGGCCGAATTCGTGGGCTTGCCGAAATAAAACTCGAGCTATCCGACTGACACTTCAAATCTTGGACCCTCCTCATTCCTCACTTGGTTTCCTTGGATCTTTAGCATGTGAATTCTTCAATCTTAGTCTCCCAAGATCCCTCCTTTGCTTTGTTGATTCTTATGCGTTAAATCCATGCTTTTAACATCCTTTTCAATCCAAGCCCTTAAATACACCTTGCAACACAAACATGATTAAAATAGAACATTAAGCATTATCATATTCATAAAACCAAGTAATAAAAGGGGATAATATCCAATATTTGACTCTCAACACAATCCCCAACCATCCTTTTGCTAGTCTCGAGCAAAGTGTGCGAAAAATATTTCTAGAACACAGGATAATTTCTATAAGCCCAAATGATTTGAAAAACAATCTCGATAATAGAATTCTAAAACAAATTAATGTTGAGCATTAGTTTCTTCTAAACCTTAGCACTTAGTAAATTTCATAGTCAAGTTCAAAGTATTAATCCACAAATTAGAACAATTCTAAACATTGACTTCGATGGGTGCATAGTGAAATCTAGACTTATCACCATCAAAGATTCAATTCTCAATTTTCATGATAACATTGATAATCAAAAGAGCATTGAGGATGACCAAAACCTAAGCCAAAAATTCCTTACAGTTCAGTCTTTTTATTCTACCAGCTTTTGATTTTTCCATCGATGGCTTTCACGCTATATTCAATCTTTTCAATGATCTTCCATAGGTAGCCCTTTTCGATGGCAACTATTTTTTAAGCTGGGTATTCTTTTTATCTTTTTATTTATTTATTTATGTATTTATTTTTAATTTTAAACATGATGGAGAAATTCCTCAGGTTGGTTCCTTCCATGCTTAATAATCATTAAGTTATCGATCCAATATCAAATTAGAACCTTAATGTGTAAGCTAGATGTGATATGTGAAATCATGACTCAATAAATATTTAAAAATTCTAATTCGGAGTTAATAACTCAATCTCAATTTTGAAGTCTATCAAGTGACTAAAACCAAGAGGCATAAATCATCAACATTAGGTATCTTATAATTCTAATACATGGATTAACTTCAAAATTTACTTTAATTTACAGAAATTTCTTGAAAATTTTCAAAATTTTTATGGCAAAACACTGATTAGTTTACCTAATCTCCCATCCCCAACCTAAAATCTACATTGTCCTCTATGTAAAAGAAATAAACATGTTTGCAAAAGAGACAACCAAATTGAAAGGGAAGTGATGGAAAGATAGTACCTGCTGAAGGAATTTTGAGGCTTTTCCAATGATCTTAGTATAAAATGGGTTAGAACAAAACTAAACAATTGAAAGAAAATTATCCTAAACAGCAGAAAGCAAACTGCCCTAAATTGTAGAAAGTAAACTACCCTAAACTGCAAAAAGTAAACTATCCTAAATAGCAGAAAGCAGGGAAAAACTACTTAATCATGCCATAAGGTTCTTCCTCTGGCCGGTATTTTGATAAATTCCTCACTAGATTTCTCAAAAAGATCATCCAAAAGCCCTTTTTGCAATTGACTCAGATGCCCTAAAGCATAAATTTCTAGAGAACTTTATGGACATCTATAAAAAATTGTAGTTGAATCACCTGAGGTATCCAAAGTATATATGATTCACCTGCTACAGAAAAGGTTTCAATGTTAGTACTTCATGGTGAATCAGATACTACAAGTAAATACAATTCAAAAAAATTCTCAGCAGATAATGCAGTCTCAACACATTCTGAAGTTTCAGTCTTCAGTTCAATTATCAGCTCTCCCTCCCGTGATAGTAAACATTCAGGATCTGTGAAAGGATGGGCTTTAGAATAAGGGTTCTCTCAGTCAGTAACAACTACCGAGGTATTGTCTTGTAAGGTTTCCACTATTTCTATTATCATATTACCATTTGGATCATCAAATTGTACCAAGCAATCTTCTAGAGAGATGAGAGATTTAGTTGAGAGAGACTCATCCTCCTCATTGAAATCTGTAATGATATGCTCAAGGACTCCTTCCTCTCCTTTTGGAATAATGGGAAACATGCTCTCTTGCTCTTGCCATACATAGGAAGATTGAGGATCAGTAGGTAAAGCATTAATGTGAAGACTTTGTTCATTGGTACTACTCAGTAAAGGCATTGTATTGTTAAGGGTTGACAACTAAGATAGTGGCCTAAACTGAATGGTTTCAAATTCCAAAGTCATATCAAGCAACTCGTCCATCTCCCAAATCATATTATCATTCAATTTAGGGGAGTGCTCTAAACATGCCTCACAAAAGTTGGAAGGGTTGGTTGAAAGTAGTTCATCCTCCACATATAAATCACACATGTCAAATGAGTGGAGAAGACACTATGGACGACAACTTCCTGAACCTCTTGATCATTGATATGAGCCAAACTTGATATTGAATCCAGGAGAATTTGAGCTATATATTCATGATTGTCATCCCAATACTCAACATCTTCTAATTCAGTACAGTACATGCATGGAATGGGATCACTTTCCTCACATTATATTCCTAGATTAGGTTGAGGTTCTAATAAACTAACCTCTTCCTCATCATTGAAACCAGGTATGTTGGTATCATTATATTGGAAAACTAACCCTGTCTCTTGATGATTCTTTTGGACAGTCATCGAGATTGACTCTTCGAGAAATTGAACTGTATGCTCATCAACGAAATCCAACTCCTCATTTCAATTTCTAGAGTTCTATAAAAGCGAGCTGGATCACTTTCCTCGCATTGTATTTCTAGATCAGGTTGAGCTGGGGTGAACTAGCCTCCACTATCTTATTGATGTGCAAATCAAGTTCTTCTAATGTTTTTCTAATGTTTGCAAGATAGTCTGTGAAATTCAGAAGTGAAACCTCTTGGATCGTTTCTGGTTGGATCTCAAAAGTAGGGGATCCAAGAGAATCGTCACTATGATGTGTTACTGCTTCACATTCCAGATATTTCTGTTTCTACTATTTGTAATCATACGGGTCATAGGTGGGAGAGTCTAGTGGTTGTTGATACATATTATCAGCCATAATAATACATTTACCCATAGTTCTCTTCTTACTGGATGGTTAATAATTTATCTTCATTCCAATAATCACAATGACCCCAATAATCGCGTACAATTTTCTTAATCTATAGAGTGCAATTATTCTTCCTCCTGTAAGCACTGAATGACTTTTTGACCCATGGATCATTATATTCTGGCTGATTCTTGGTGATGGGTTTAGAAAATTTTTGAGACATAGGCCATTCCCTAACATAATCATCAGACAACCCTTCTAAAATCTTTTAACTATCTCAGCATACCGACGTTCCCACTCTTACATAGTGAAACCCTAACTCTAGTTACCGGATTGGAGAGTTCTATTTTTGGATCCTACAAAACAGAAAAATAATGTTAGTTGCCCATAAAAAAAATACAGGAAAAATCCTAAGAACAACATTCTAAAATTAGAAAGTTCTAAAATCCCTACATTAGAAAATTTCAGAAAATAAGAAAAATCTAACCTAATCCTAAAAAGAAAGAAACCTAAGATAAATAAGAAATCTAGCAAAGAAAGGGAGAAAATTAGAAAGAGGTTACCAAATTAGAAGTTTTTATGTTAAGATCCTACAAAACAGAAAGACAAGTTAGTTTCTAAAAACAAAACAGGGAAGCAAGTTATTTCTAAAAATAATTCAGAAAAAACCTAACCTAGAAATAGAAAACAAATAAACCCTAATCTTAACATAATTCCAAAACTAATTAATCTTCGAAGAACGCATCCGTTAGTCCCCGGCAACGGTGCTAAAAAATTGTTCACAACCCCAAATGTAGGGTCACGATGTAGTAATTATCTCGGTGAGACCGAGGTCAAATCCATAGGAACTGAACTTGTACATTTGTGAAATTAAATAGAACTAGAACTAGAAGAAGATGTGAACCCAATTCTGAAATTGTAGAGAGAGTAATTATGAATAAAGTAATTAGAACTAATAAATTTAAAGGTGGGAACTAGGGTTTCTAAGGATTCGCTTGTAGCAACTAGGGAGCTACCTTGCTTGATTCAGGAAATCCAACTGGAATTGGAGTCTTATCCTATCCAATTGGAAAAGAGAGATAATTGAATCTATGAACTTCTCATGAATCTAGTCTCGATGGATGAGAGTGTGTGAGGATTGGAAGTGATTCCATCACCAAACCATGCCCATGGGACGATGGCAAACAACAGGATATACCAACCTCAGGAGAATTGTGAAGATTAGGAAGGATTCCGTCACCCTACCATGCCTAAGGGACGATGGTGAACAACGGGACTTACTAGTGTCATAATCTTAATTTAAGAAAAGAAGATATTCCAAGCAATTGCAGATCTATTGTAATTTGTCACAATAAACCATTAAACACTAAAACTATTCCTTAATAAAGAACTAAATCCAAGAGAGTTCAACAAAACATGAATCAAAACAAAGTAAACATCTCAATCATGCTACAAGCTTCACCTCTTAGCCCTAGCTAAGAGGTTTAGCCAGCCATAGGCATAATTAAACTAAGAACTCTTAAACAAAATAAAGAGACTAACTAAAGAAGAAGAAGAAGAACTCCCGGACTGCAGTTCCACCCTTTTGCTCCACTCCTCAAACCCTAGAAGATGCCTAGGAACATCCTAGGGTCTCCTATTTATAGTTATGCAACTCCAACTTTCATACCAAGTTGGATGAATTTAGAAACCGCCTCAAATTTATGCAGTCCATGCAGAATTTGCATAACCTTAAGCTAGCATAAGCAGAGCTTCGGCTAACTAACCAACACTTGGGCTTGCCGAACTTATGCAAGTTCCAGAAGATCATGTCACTAGATTTTCAACCGAACTTTCTTAGGCTAGCCGAATTCTTGGACTAGCTGAACCAAAACTTGGGCTAGCCGACCGACCTTCAAATATTAGATTCTCCTCATTCCTCCCTTAGTTTCCTTGGATCTTTGGCACGTGAATTCTTCAATCTTGGTCTCCTAAGATCCCTTCGTTGCTTTGGTGACTCTTATGTGTTAAATCCATGCTTTTAACATCCTTTTCAATCTAAGCTCTTAAATTCACATTGCAACACAAACATGATTAAAATAGAACAATAAGCATTATCATATTCATAAAACCAAGTAATAAAAGGGGGGTAATATGCAATATTTGACCCTCAACATTGTACCAAATAAAAACTTCTATTGCCTAATTTAAATGATTTACAAATAAACTTAGCAAGGTAATGTAACTCTAATGGCTTCCAAGCTAGTTAGAGGCTCCAATCACATACGCATCTTAAGATATACCAACAGTGCAACTAGCATATATCATAGTGAGCTTGTGTGTGGGAAGTGCTCCCTATTAATCAAATAGCATTCATTCAATCATGTATAAGAATTTAAACATTCAATCATATATAAGAATGATTAATTAGATGCGTAAATGACAATTCCAAACACAAGCGTATATAGTGGTTCGGCTACGTGCCTACTCCACTCTCAGCATCCACACTCAATCCCAGAGTGCACCGGATTTCATTATTGATGGTTTTAAATCGGTTCACCAACAACTTTTACAGTCCTATACTAAGGACACATGTTTAAGCCCATTGGCCAAGTTCCCACATAAGGCACCTAAGTTTAGGCCCACCAGCTAAGGTTCAACACCAGGCAACCAAGTTTAGGCCCACCAGCCAAGGTGCCACTCATGAAACCTAAATGAGTTTATTAATAGAAAACTCTTAGCCTCAATCCTACACGAGGAAAGAGACTAAACCTTGAGTTCTCTTAGCCTTAATCCAAACGAGTTTGTTTTAAAAGGACACTTACTTGTTGGATTGAGTTCTCTGTTGGAGCTCGTCTTGGGATGCTTGATCTTTGTACTTTCATGTTTGAATCAGCTTCCCGGTGCTCCCCCGATCGCGTCGCTTAGATTTACCTGCTGGCTCAACTTTACGATCTAGAAAAACCTTACATATGATATATCTATAAAGGTGACCAAAGTTATGAGAATTGGTTGAATCTCTAACGAAGGTTATGAGTGGGTTTCCTAAGAGATTCAACCTATGGATGCTTTAGAGTATCAAAGAACCAAGGATATTCCTATTTGTTTGGTCTTTATACTCTAGAGAAGGCACGAGTTCATGTTCTTCATTAAATAGGAGCTTTGAATGCTCATAAGAGTAAAGGATCACAATAAAGAGAACATGAACTTGTATAGATAGAGTCTAAATGGGCTAGGATAAGCTTGGGATACACTAGAGACTCTGTGGTGCCTATTTCCACTAATTTTGCAAGTTCCCACATGCCATTTTTATAGATAAAAGCTTCCAATGGATAGAAAATGGCTATAAAATGGCTAGTTTATGGTGCTACTAAAGTGACCTTCGGTACCACCAAACTTGCTTTAGTAGTACTGAATTATCTATCGGTGGTACCGAAATAAAGTCTCAAGTTATTGATTGAAAATAGTCTCTTTCGGTGTCACTGAACTTTGTTCGTCGGTGGTAATCGGTGTCACTGAAATATCCGATCGTTAACACCGAATTATCATTGTAAGCTTGCTAGACTGTTTTGACCCACTTTGGTAATACCGAAGTATCGTCCTACCGACAGTGGACAGATTTTCCTGTTTTTCCTATTTTGTCCAATAAATCTTTCACCAACTTAGGACTTGCTTAAGCCAACACTATAAGATATAAAATATGGACTAGGGATTGGCTAAGAATAGATGACCTAGGTGGGTTTTCCTATTTGAGTTGAGATCATCTATTTGCAAGGTCTAAGATCGTAGAAGCAATCCTTTATCTTAAATGTGGCTTCGATGTTTTTGATCCAGTTGTGTCATCTATCTTCATTTTCTTAGGACTTATCCGACTTTAAGACATAACTAGTCACTTAATTGACAAACATGAGTGCAAATAAGTGCACTAGCACCTACTGTGCGCACTTTAAATTCTTCAACCATAGATTTCACCAATTATATGATTAGGGCTTAATTCGGGGTTTCATCTTTGACTAATTATTATTTAAATTAAAAATTAATATAAACCTCATGTAAATGGTTAACTTACCTTGATCAACACCTGAGTCTTGGCCCAAAGAGAAGAGTGACAATGGTCAACTCAACAAAGAGAAAAGTAACAATGGCCAAATTAACAAAGAGGAGAGTGGCAAGGGCCAACTCAATACAGAGAAGAGTAGCAAGGGCTAACTCAAAATTGGTAAGACAAGGACAAGGCTTGTATCCATTGCCTCACGTAAATTCATGAAGATCAAATGTAATATAATAGTTCCCAAAGGATAAATAAATGATGGTGATAAACCAAACAATTGTAAAGAAAATCACAGTCTCATGAAAGCTTGTAAATGGTACAATAATAATATCTTAAATCAAGTAAGCTTAAAGGATAAAAACCCTCACCTTTGACGTTGAAATGCCCTTCTCATCGTGTTAGAACCTAGTGCGTGCACTTTAAATTCAACTTCAACCATATATTTCACTAATTATATGATTACGGCTTAATTTGGGGTTTCATCTTTAAACTAATTATTATTTAAATGAAAAATTAATATAAACATTCATGTAAATGGCTAACTTACCTCGATCAACACCCAAGTCTTGGCCCAAAAATGGGTTTAATGCTATTCTTTCACTGAGTCGACTCGATCATGACTTGAATCCATCTCTCTTTTATTTCTTTTTCTTCTTCTTCCTTTCTTCCTTTCTCCTTTTTCTGTTCTAGGACATATCCAGCCTAGAGCTAGAACTTGGCACAACCTGGCTATGGGAACTAGTCAGCGAAGGGAGACTCCTCCGTCTCACCCTCTCGATCTTTCTCTTTATCTTTTCCTTTTTCATTTCTTTGTACCTTCATAGCGAAGAACTAGGGAATTTTATAGTCTATCTCCAGATCCCTTTTACACAGCCCAATTGTGAACTAGACGGTCTGTGAATACATGGTTTGGATATCTAATCGGATAGGAGAATTGGTTTCGGTGTTGATGGTCATTCGGTCCCGATCCAATGTCTTCTGATTTGGAAGTCTTGAGGAGGATCGGGTCTTCATCTTCTTGCATTTGGACGGCCCAGATCGGGGCTAGGTCTCTGGTTTTGGTCGTCCTAATAGTGGAAGTCCCTCTAGTTTTCCCGATAGTCATGATTGCTATGAAAGGTTTTTCCGCGGCTTGTGTGCACAACCGGGTGATATGTGATTTCCAACATAATGAGGACTCCGTCTAGTTTTTTGGTCATCTCTACAGAAGTCGAAATTCCCTTTTCTTAGTTTTGAATGGTCCAGGTTGGTGAAGCTGCAGTCGTGGAAGAGATGGAAGAAAACCTGTTTTGATTGCTAGTTTGTGTGGTATTTTGTTTGGACGACTAATGTGCACTTGCTTGTGTGCATGAACCTCCATGGTTTTGAATTCTTGCCTGTAATGGTGTGTTTAATTTGATGAATGGTTCGGATCATCCGGAGGGGTTGAAGTGGTGGTCCAATCTGGATCGATAGTAAGGAGTTCGTATGTGGCTTGACGGTTTATGCTCAAAACCATGCACTTGTGACGGTTTGGAATTGCGTGAGAGGATCTAGGGTCTGGTCAGCCTTGTCCTTGGGTTAAAATGGACAGTTTGGATCATCCCATCGGATGATCAAGGTGGGCCACAACGGCTCCCAAATGAAATAATGTCCATTCGTGTTGCGTGATGGGAAATCCCTCCGGTTTTGAGATTTCACGAGTTAGCCGTGTTTAACCGTGCCTCCCAGACCAGTGCACGCACAGGTCATACGCATGCATCATAGGTGGGGTCCACAGTGTGTTCTTGAGAAATCTACTCCATTCATCCGTTTTACTAGTCCCATGTATGGCCCATTTTAAAGTATCTGGTAATCACGATCCTCAGGTGGTCCATATCAAATGAATGTTTGTTTTAACTATGGATCTTGCAGATCAAGGGTTGGATTTTGACATGTACAGTTAGTTCCTAATGTATAGGCATGACATAAGATTTCTCATTAAACGGATCATGAGAACCTAGTGAATTAGGACTTAAGGTCTAGGTTAATGGCATTTTTGTAATTATTGTTGATCTAAGAGTTTTGTAAAATCCAATAGTTCTACATGGTTATATGCGCCTTTCTAAATAATTCCTATAAACAAACTTATATCTAAGGGAAGGTACATATGTTGAATCACATGATGGATGGTCTTGTCTTAAAATCAACGGTCAGATGGCTTGATTTATGAATGGGGATTATTCCCAACGGTCAGATGGCTTGATTTGTGAATGGAGACTATTCTCAATGGTCAGATTCACATTGGAAAATAGATATAAGGTTAGGTTAGCTAGATTGGTACTGTACATATGTACATAATAGGTTAGATTCTTATGGTAACACTCGAGAACTTTCAATACTCGAGTATTGGAAAGTTCGAGGCATTACATATATACAATGCTCTCATATATTTAAATCAAAACTCTTACAAACTGGAATTAAATAATGGTCAAAGAGTACCTTCATGCCCTACTCTCTCATGTGGCCCAGACGTGCATGCCACATATGTGCAGATGTGGAATCTGATACAGATGTTATAGCTCCACCCAATTAATTGCTCTTGATCAACCTGTAAAGGTTCCTGCTCCTAAGTGTTTTTATGACAATGGGTGCCCTTTTTGAAACTTTAAGGACCCCATTGAAACTGGTGAATCTACACCTTAATCCCTCCACCAAGAGATATCAAGCTCTTCTTCATATCAGGAACGTCTCTGACCTTGGTCAGGGTATGCTCCATGCTAATCCAACACCCACCACATTACAGGCAATATCATTGCACATAAATACCTAGCCACCATCATACTCTCTGTAACTGGTGAACCAACTTTGATAAGGAGTCATGCAATATGATGCCCTAGTATCCAAATTCATTCATCCCTATGATCATCGTATAATTGTCGGACCATAGATACTGACAATACCTCACTTCCACTCGTACCTTTATTAGACTCGATAGTATTGACTTCCTTGGAAGAAGCCTCTAAGGTCTCTTTTCTTGCTTTAAGATTTGTACAATCCTTCTTCATGTGCCTAAACATCCCACAGTTCCAGTACTTTAACTATTCCTTTCCCTTACCCTTGGATTTAGATCTCGATCGAGAAGATCCACTATCCGCTCAAAATTGCACCCCCTCGTAACTAATGCATTAGTAGAGGCGCTCATGTTACCATTTTTCTTTCTCATCGCCTTTCCTTGAAGGGCAGAGATAACAGTATTAACACTATGAGTCGATCTACCAGTGCATAATGAGTCCTTAAATGACTCATATGAAGCAAGGAGAGAATTCAACAGGATACATGCCTAATCTTCATCTTTCACTATTTGCTCCACATCCAGCAATTTGCAAATCATCTTGTTAAAGTTGCTTATGTGGGCCTCAACATCACCTCTCTCCGCCATCTTCATGTTGAATAACTAAAGCTTCAAGTATAGGCCATTTTTAAGAGATTTCTTCACACACACACACATATATCTTTTAACTTCACATATAAACTTGATGCAATATTCTCTCTCATGACATTATAGAGGACCTCATTCGTTAGGCACAATTGGACAGAGGTTCTTGCTTTCCTATCAGTTTTGTTCCAATTATCATCGATCATAAATTCCAGCTGCTTCTCAAGGAGTGCATCATCCAATCCTTGCTAAACTAATAGGCCGATCATCTTGACCTTCAATAGTACAAAGTTATTTTTTCTAGAGAACTTTTCAACATCGAACTTGGGATTAATAGCCATTAATATTGTACTTTCATATTCAACATGTGCCCCAACATTTGCTCTGATACCACTCGTTGGGGGACTGCAGAAGCACAAAGAGATGGATCAAGAAGAGTATTCCAATTCCAACAATCAAGTCCAATCACAAAGACTCAGAATTTAATGTTGAAAACCCCTTTTAGAAAAAAACCATGGTAGAAAGCAATAGATATCACTATGAAAGCATAATTACAAGATATAGAGAGAATACCTAATTCGAACAAGCCTCGAATCTCCCCTTATAAGCCCTTGAAACCTTAGAAATGAATTTGAAAGCTTTTGATGTCCTCCCTATTCCTAATTACACATATTTATAACCTCTAGGGGAATCATAATTGAAATAGAAAATAAATCCCACAAATAAGTAGTTATGTGTCACTCTGCCCGAGAGTTTGATGGCATCGACACACCATCGATGTCATCAAACTGACTTCGATGGCATTGAACTAAACACCAAAATGTTCCACCGACTAAACATGAATTTTTTGGATTTTATCGATGGCATCAAGTAAGCTGTCAATGTCATCAAACAACCTTCGATGGCATCGAATGGGACATCTAAGTGTCCAGCAATCAAAATGATAAACTCTGGATTGTTACAATGACATCGAGCAGGATATTGGTGGCATCGAGTTTTCTCATTAGCATTGAACCTGTCATTGATAGACCTGTTAATTTACAGGTTTAACACATCAACCAACATTTTCTGGGTTCACCGCCTATCTTTATGTCAATATTTCAAAACCTGTCTATTTTTAAGTTATTTAAAAATTTAAGGTAATCCACTTAAAGTATTAAAAGGCAGTGAGAAAAATGTGTTGAGGGTTAAATATTGCATATTAGACCCCAATTATCACATGGTTTTACAAATATGATAATACTTAACGTCCTATTTTAATCATGTTTTGTTGCAAGGTGAATTTAAGAGCTTGGATTGAAAAAATGGTACTAAATGCATGGATTTGATGCTCACAAATCACCAAGGCAAGGGATGGATCTTAGGAGACCGAGATCAAAGAATTCACACACCACAGATCCGAGAAAATCAAGTAATTGAAGATGAAAAAGCCTGAAAATCGTCCTGAATGCAAGATCACAAGGTTCCCACCATCCGTTTGGCCCGAAACTTTAAATTTGGCCTGAGGATCATAAAGTAACCGTACACGTAAAATTTTAACCTTTGGATCTTTGTGGAAGTGGTCCAACAGACAAGATCAACCATAAATCACTGATCTGGGGCCCACCTGATCACTAGATATGCTTTAAATTCGGGCTCAACCCCTCAAATTAAATGGGTCAATGAATGGATGGTGTGGATTTACTGACCTAACACTACTGTGGGCCCCACGTACAACGCATGCACCAGCAGTACACCGAATCGTCAGTCCAGTCAAGCATAGTTTGACCCGACCGGTTTCTTTTGTTTACGCAAGCAGCGGAAGTGGATCCTGTTGTGATGATCAGTGAGCCACCATCATCGTCCATCTGGATGATCTGAACCGTCCAACGTGTCCAGACGATGGGGCCAACCACAGCCA
Organism: Magnolia sinica; assembly: GCF_029962835.1. Lineage (NCBI taxonomy): Eukaryota > Viridiplantae > Streptophyta > Magnoliopsida > Magnoliales > Magnoliaceae > Magnolia > Magnolia sinica. Next base: position 58,096,637 of record NC_080575.1, on the reverse strand, counting down.
TTGTGTCCTTTTACAATCATACACGTGTATATATGAAGATCACCATCAAACACAGGATGCATGGTAGAAGCAAAGATTCAATGGGCCACACCAAATCCGAGTAAAAATGTCCATCTCCGACTAGTTTTTTAAGAGAATTCAATGGACGGAGTGGATATCTCCGCCAGCATCGATCAGGGGCCTCACTAGTTACGCAAAATCCAGATTTCGCATGCAATACACAGTCCGCACGTTTGGACGCTGTGTGCCAGTTGCATGATCAAGATCACATCTAGATGAGTGATCCAGACCGTCCAAATTCTTCCCATGGGGCAACCAACCACCACCAAGAAGGCCGAATGGGTCAGATGGCCAAAACGGATTGGCTATCTGTGCCAAACGCGGGTCGAGTGTGGTTTCACAGTGCATGGTACGAAAGTTGCTATGTAAACTCCACCATCGACTCTCTCTGACCGCCCTAACCTTTATCTATAAAAGGAGAAGAAAAAGGGACGTGAGAAATTATCAGATCTGGACGTGGAGAAGTAAAGACATGGAAGAGAGAGAGAGAGAGAGAGATCGTGAACCAGCCGGCATCAAAGTTTTTCTTCTCTTTCCTTCTTTGTTTCTTTAATGTTTTTCTAAGTTTTAGATCATCATGTCTATGACGAGCTAAACCTCTTAGCTAGGGCTAAGAAGTGAAGCTTGTAGCATGATGGGGTATTTTCTATGATTAGATTCATGTTAAGATGAACTCTCTTTGCTTCTAGTTTGATTATAAGGAATGCTTTTGGTTTTTAATGGTTTATTGTGACTTAGATTACAATGGATCTGCGATAGCTTTGAGCATGTTCTTTTCATTGTTGACATTGTGAATGTAGGAACCCCTGTTGTTCACTATCATCTCATGGACATGGTTGGATGATGGAACCCTTCCTAACATTCACAATTTTCTTAGATTGGTTCTGGATTGGTTAAATTCTATTGTTTGCTTTGTCTCATGGACATGGTTTTGTAATGGAATCACTTCTAGTTCTTATACCTATCATTTATTGAAAACTATATCAAAGGAAGTTCATAATTGAATTTTAATGAAATATCTTCCAATTGGATGAAGATGGGACTCTGAATCTAGTTGTGTTCTTGAATCAAGCATGGATCTCCTTGATCTCTATAAGTGGATCCCTGGAAACCCTAGTTTTCCCACCTTTGAATTTTTCAAGTTTTAGTTTAATAATTCACAATTATATTCTCTTAAATTCTCCTAATTTGGATTACATCTTCTTCTAGTTCCAGTATTGGTTACTTTTAGATTACGTACAAGGTTTAGTCCCTGTGGATTCGACCTCAGTCTTACCGAGATTATTACTACATCGCAATACTTGGGGTGGTGAACAAGTTTTTGGCGCCGTTGCCGGGGACTAACAGTTGCATTTTACTGGGTGTAGCTAGTTTTTGGGATTAGTTTAAGATTAGGTTTTTATATTTTCTAATTTTAAGATTAGGTTTTTCTGTTTGATTTTAGAAACTAACCAGACTTTCCTGTTTTGTAAGATTCTGGTATAGACTTTCTAATTGGTAATCTCTTTCTAATTATTTTTGTTTTCTATTGGGGTTGGTTTTCTATTTTTATAAACTTTTTAATTCTAGGATTTCTTTTATTGTTAGAAACTAACTTGTTTTCTAATTCTAGGGTTTAGAACTTTCTTAATCAGTCTTTTAGAAACTTTCTATTTTTTGTTTTTAGAAACTTTACTTTTTAGAAACTAACTCATCTTTCTATTTTTGCTTTTAGAAACTTTCTAATTTTCAAATTTTTATTTTTAGAAACTGACTTGTTTTGTTTTCTTTTGAAGGATCCTAACATAGATCTCTTCCAATCTGGTTACTTCCTATTAACTTCTCCTCTACTTTCATATTGTTGTAGGATTTTTCTTTTATTTTTAGGATTAGATTAAGAGTTAGGGTTTCACCATGTAAGAGTGGGTACGTCAGTATGCTAAGATGGATAAGAGATATTAGGGAGGGAACTATGATGATTATGATAAAAATCAACCTATGTCTGAAATTTTTTCTGAAACCATCATTGAGAACCGATCGAAATATAATGCTTCATCGGTTAAAAAGTCTTTACGTGATCATATATGGGAGAACAATTATACCCCATAGATTAAGAGAATAGTACATGAGTGTTGGGGTTATCATGACTATGGGAGTGAGAATTATGATCACCCATCAGACAAGAAGAAAACAATTGCATGATTATATTATGGGTGATAATATGTATCAACAACCATCAGATTTTCCCACCTATGATCCGTATGACTATGATCGGTGAAAACATCAAAATTGGGAAGATGAACTAGCAATATACCCTAATGAACATTCTTTTAGGTCCTCTACCTTTGAAACCCAATCAGAAATGATCCAAGAGGAGTCACTTCAGGGTAACATATATGGCTTTGTTGACATCAGTAGAACGATAGAAGCACTTGCATTACGCATTGATAAGACATTAGAGGCTCGTTCGTCCTAGCCACAACTAAATCTAGAAACACAATATGAGAAAAGTGATCCCAACTCGCTTTTGAAAAACTCTGGAATTTAGAATGAAGAGTTGGATTATGTTAATAAGCATATGGTTCAATTTCTGAAAGAGTTGATCTCGATGACTATCCAAAGGAATAATCAAGAGACACTATTGGTTTTTAAATATAATAATAATGACACACTTCACTCACATGCCACACGGTTTCAATGATGAGAAAGAGGTTAGTTTATTTGAACCTCAACCCAATCTAGGCATAGAATGTGAGGAATGTGATCCCATCCCAAGTGTATACTGTACAGAATTAGAAGATGATGAGTATTGGGATAACGATCATGAATGTTCAGGCCAAATTCCATTGGAATCGATCTCAAGTTTGGCCCAGGTCAATGATCTAGAGGTTCAGGAGGTTGTCAACCTTAGTGATCTACTCCACTAATCTTGCATGGCAAATTTAAATGTGTAGGATGAACCATTTTCAACCAACCCTTCCAAACTTTGTGAGGCATGTTTGGACCACTCCCCTGAATTGAATGATAATATGATTCGAGAAAGGGACAAGTTGTTTGATATGTCTCTAGAATTTGAAACCACCCAGTTGAGGCTACCATTTGAGTTGTACAAGTTTGACGATTCAATGCCTCTACTGAGTGGTATCGATGAACAAAGTCTTCACATAAATTCTTCACCTATTGATTTTCAATCTGTTTGTGTAGGGCGAGAGCAAGAGAGCATGTGTCACGCCCCAAACTCGGAAACCGGGCTCACAAAATTCTCGATTGCCAAATCCGATGCCAACAGGCTCCGTAGTACCCCATTCTCGGCTCCCGGCACTCATACACCAGGTTCCGATCCTAGGATCCTACAAGGAGGATTTTTAACATGAATTTGATTCGGAGTAAGCATAACCATAAGCATAACCCACAAACAACAACCAACAACATCATCACAAATCCACTATGATAAAAAACTTTGAGGTACAATGTGTATAAAGGGAAATACAATGATAATAAAGTAAAAACTCTGGAAGCTCTGCAGCATGCTCCTACTCCTGAACAGCTACGGCCTAGCATCACCTGCATGCAACGGTTGTGCATAAGCTTATAAAAAGCTTAAAGGGTGGTGAAAGTGTGTGCATATGGTAAAAATGCAAGTTTGCAATATCAGAGTAATGTGAAAATGCCGGTATGTCTATGAATGTCATCAACAATACCAAGGCTATGCGATGCAAGGCATGAATGTCATCAGTCATACCAAGGCCATACGGTGTAAGGCATGAATGTTATCGGCCATACCAAGGCCATATGATGCAAGTCCTACATAGCCAATATCATGAATAAAATGCAACTCAAGCACACTAATGCACACCATATATCAGTAAGGTTCCTCTACATAATCATCGGGGTCTAGTACACTCTACACCACATCACCACCCACTGGATGTACAACCATGCAAGTGGAAGAGGCCTCACTATCCACCTACTAATATCGGCCCGGCCTGTCGATAGTGAATCCATGTACGAGCTAGTCAGACTTGGCCTAATATTGTCCCCTACCCTTAGGCGGATAAGGCCACACCCCTTTTCCAACCAATCACGACACAGTGGGAGACACGGTCTAATGGTATACGACCCTCGTGCGCTCATGTATCCAATCAATCTTGACGTTAGAGTCATCCTCTAGTACCATCGAGTTTAGAGATTTTCACCTAGGGACATTTATGGCACCCCAATGTTAGAACAATATTTCTGGTGTCCAATCCTACCATCCACAATATGCCTGTGGAGGTTACAGTCCTAATGTCGCTAGGGTGTACAACAATCACATCACACAATGAAAGATGTATGAGTCACACAGTCCAATCATGCATTAATCCTACGCATATCGTGCGCTCATGTGGGAGGAGTGTCCCATAAACAACCTGCCCAATGGCATATGCAATGATCAAGCCACATCTCATCACGAGCATATAGATGATGTGTATGGGCTTGTATCATAATACTATGCTATCACATTCTCACAATCAGTATCGATAATTGACATCGATAATTAGCCTATAAGCAAGGCGGGGTATAGAGATGGACTCTAAGATTAGAACAATCCTACTAACAACCGATAAAGGCCCAACATTAAGGGTCACCCCAATATGAATAGATGGGTCATGCACATATCAATGGGGACTAATAATTAGGGTCAACCCATTTAGAGAAGGATGAGAATGGGACTAATAAGGGCCTAAGGGAAGGTTACAATGTGGACATTTAACACTATTGCCCATCAATGTGGACATTTAACCAACATCGCTCCCAAGGAGTGGTCCACATAGAACCAAACATATAGTGGGCCCATGGCCTCACAGAAGGGCCCAACATGCATCACGATGGGCCTTACTCAAAGGTCACAAATACATCGCAATGGGCCTCGCCAAATGGGTCGTATATAGATCATTATGGGCCTCACACATGGATCACATACACATCACATTGGGCCTCAAACGTGAGCCACAATTACATCACAATGGGCCTCCTCACATGGGCCTCAAAACACATCATAGTGGGCCTTAAACACGGGCCTCAAAACATGCCACAATGGACCTCATATCTAGGCCTCAAATACATCATAAAGGTCTCTCATATGGGCCCAACATACATCACATCAAGGTGGGGCCCACACATCAATTAGAGTTCATTTTAGAGCATTTCTAAAAATAAATCCCATTGAAAGATCATCTGGACCATACCACAAATAATAGTGGTGATAATGATTTCCACTGTTAAAACCCTACAGGGCCCACCATAGTGTATATTTCCCATCCAATCGGTGCATATGGTCACAAAGACCTGAATTAAATGGAAAAAACAAATATCATATTGATCCACAACTCCTGCGCACCCAAAAGGGTTTCAAGAGTTGTCATTCAATCCCCCACTGTTTACTGTAGTGTGGTCCACTCATTTTTTATCTCAAGCCTTAAGTCGAGCTCATCATTTGGATGGATGCTTTGGATGTGTCACGTACATCAAGGAAGGCCCGACAGGTGGGTGGCATGGATGAAATACATACATCAACGGTGTGTACCACCGTCCAGCTGCTGGACGGTGGATACAACACATACATTAGGTGGGTCCCACGTGTCATGGATGAACGAAGTAGATAAAACACTTGCATTATGGTGGAGGCCCACCAGGTGAATGGTCTGGATAATACATCTATAGCATCGTCCAACAACTGGACGGTGCAGATACAAACATACATCATGGTGAGGTCCACGTGGTGGCCCACCAGAGAATTGGATCTGTTTTAGTCCTTGGCTCATGGCCAGGGATGGATGGACGATGTTGATACAACACATATACCGTGGTGGAGTCCCACCGTCCATCAGACCCCACATGTGTACGTGGGTCCCACCGTCTAGCCAGGTGGATGGTGTAGATAAAACATATACATCATGTAAGGTGGGGACCACAAACTTACTGATGTTAATACATCAGCTATATAGTTGGTGTGCGGTAACCATCCAATCTAGCCCCTCTAACAGGTGGGTCCCATGCTGCCTCAAGTTGATATTTATGTTTCCCTTCATCCGGGCCGTCTAAACGGACAGGCAACAAGGTGGGCCTCACGATCGAGTGGTTTGGATAAAACATCTAGGTGGGCCATACAATCATCATCATCATCATCAACAAAAGAAAGAGAGAGAGAGAGAGAGAAAGAGAGAGAAAGAGTGATGGAGGGACCCTGGCACTATGGGCCCTCCCTTCCATGCATTACAATATACATTAAGTGGGTCCCATTACATGTGAGCCCACCAATCAAAATCAATGGTGGAGATTCCTTCTCCACCAATTGTAAGGTTTAGATACCCTTTACATGCTAGGAAAATAAACATCATGATGGTGTCCATGGAGAATGGCCCCATCATGGAATGAACATATGAGGCATGGTGGGCCATCGGCCACACCTAGGGTCCAAACTAAGATCCATGCCATTGATCGATAGGCCCCACTTGGTCCATCATAAAAAATACAAAACTAATCCTATAAACACCCACCGATTGCTAATCTTCTTAGTCCCTTGGCTTCCTAGCTCCCTGGCTTCTTCTTTAATGGTGGAAGATGAGAATTGGAGGGTTGGATGGTGAGATGAGGGGGTAGGAAGATGGGTCCTCTCTTGGCTGTTTTCTCTCCTTAGGATTTTCTCTCATGGAAACTTGAGAAATGGTGGAGAGAATGAGAGAGGAGAGGGTGTTGTAAGAGAGTTGGGATGGGTGGGATGGATTTTGTAAGAAAAGGTATGGGCTTGGTTGAATTTTGGGTGAGAGAGGGATGGGTGGAGAGAGAGAGAGAGAGTTGACTTCAGGAATGGGAGAGGGATGGGTTACGTAAGGCTGTATACTTGACATTAATTGATGGATTGATGTGATGTGTTGCAGAGATTCCCTCGATATCCGCAACACGTGGCGTTTTCCTCAAAATAAATGCGGGCCCACAACTCTTGGCCTAGGCATTGTATTGGCAAGCGAGACACGGCATTGGAACCACAGTGACGGTGCGGTTGCTAGGATATAAGTTTCAAGTCAAGTTAACATAGATATACAGGATGCGACTTAGGGTTGCGTGCAAATACCGATTACAAGTCGCGGGTTACCGAAATTCAACCAAGAGGACCGTGGAAGCCTAAAAAATGGTACGGACTATGATACGGGCCTTACAAGTCTCCCCTCCTAATAAAAATTTTATCCTCGAAATTTACACAATCATCGCAACAAGACATAACTCACAAGGAAGAGGCAACATAGCATCATCATATAAAATCAGAGACAGCATACAAGATACAACATATAATTAATCATTAAAGAGATGGGGATAGTGTCTCGAATCTCGGCTTCGTGCTCCCAAGATGCCTTATCAATAGAATGGTGACCCCACTGTACCTTCACCAAGGGAATGACCTTGGTCCGGAGGACCTGCTCCTTCCAATCAAGGATACGAATTGGTTGCTCAATGTAAGAAGCATCCTTACGAACCTCCAGCGGTAGCCAACTAATAACAGGAACTATGTCTGACCCACACTTCCTTAGCATAGAGACATGAAAAATGTTGTGAACGCCAGACAACTGAGATGGCAAGGCAAGCCAATAGGCCACGGCGCCAACGCACCTAGTGATCTCGAAAGGTCTTATGAATCTTGGGGCAAGCTTGCCCTTCACTCCAAATCGAACCACACCCTTCATGGGCGAACCTTGAGATACACTTTGTCCCTAATAGTGAACTATAAGGGATGATGCCGGTGATCAGCAAAACTCTTCTGCTAGCTCTGAGCTATACACATCCTCTGCCTAATGAGATCGATAGCCTCTGACGTCTGTTGCACAAGCTCGGGACCTAGGAGATGGTGCTCTCCAACCTCGGTCCAGCAACTCAGAGATCTGTATGGTCTGTCATATAGTGCCTCAAAAGGAGTCATGCCAATGGTCACCTGATAGCTGTTGTTGTATGCGAACTCAGCCAATCGTAAATGCTCATCCTACCTACCCCCGAAATCAACCACGCAGGCTCGAAGTATATCCTCAAGGATCTGTTTGACCCTCTCGGTCTGGACATCGGTCTGTAGATGATACGAGGTGCTGAGCTACAAAACAGACCACATCGCTCTCTAAAAGCTCCCCCAAAACTAAGACATGAACCTCAGGTCTCGGCAAGAAATGATCAAGACTGGAATGCCATGCAGTCTCACAATCTCCTCGATGAATAACCTCGCAAGCTGGTCAAAAGATCAAATCGTACGAATTGCAAGAAAATGTGCCAACTTCATAAGACGATCCACGACAACACGGATGGTGTCATAACTGCACTGAGTCCTCGGCAAGACCATGATGAAATTTATCGATAAGTGCTCTCACTTCTATGTCGGGACGCTCAACGGCTGCAATGGACCCGGAGGTCTCTGATGATCGGCCTTGACATGATGTCATGTGTCACACTCGGCCATAAAACTGGTGATCTGGCACTTCATCCCCACCCAAAAATACTATCGCCTTATATCACGGTACATCTTTGTCGATCTAGGGCGGATAGAAAATCATGATCGATGTACCTCAGCCATAAGATCTCTGCGCAACTCTAGAATATCCGGGACACATAATTGGCCTCTGAAGTGAAGTCTACCATCTGAACTAATTTGTCAATCTGCCTGCTCTTTGGATGCGGCCTCTACTTGGTAACCCTGTAACAACTCATCTGTCTACTGAGCCTCGATCACCCTTGCAACAAGAGATGGTTGAATCGATAGGCTAGATAGCTGAACGATAAAAGACTGTAGACCAAACTCGAAGTCATACTTTGTTATATCCTCGAGCATCTTCCACTCCTGAATCATCATGTTTTCCACCAAGCCTCGTGGCTGATGGCTGAGGGCATCGGCCACCACATTTGCCTTACCTGGGTGGTACTGGAGATCAAAATCATAATCCTTCAAGAGCTTCATCCAATGCCTCTGCCTCATGTTCAGCTCGGATTGAGAGAATAGGTACTTCAAGCTCTTGTGGTCAGAGAAGAGCTCGAACCTAACCCCACAGAGCTAGTGTCTCCACACCTTCAGTGCAAAAACAACTGCTGCGAGCTCCAAATCATGCGTGGGGTAGTTCAGCTCATGGACCTTGAGCTGGCGAGATACGAAAGCCACCAGTTTCCCGTGCTGCATCAGGACAGCACCCAAACTAATATGCGAGGCATCGGCAAAAACCACAAATCCATCACTCTCAAAGGGAAGAGTGAGAAAAGTGTAGATGTCAAATGGTCCTTCAGCTTTACCAATGCCTGCTCACATGCATCGCTCCAAACAAACTCTGTGCCCTTTCGGGTCGACCTGGTCAACAGGGCTGCAATACGGGAGAAGCCCTTAATGAAATGCAGGTAGTAACCCACCAAACCAAGGAAACTACGGATCTCGAACTCATTTATAGGCTAGCTACACTAACGCACTTCCTCAACCTTCAAGGGGTCCACCACAACACCCTCCCTCATGACCACGTGACCGGGAACTTCACCTCCTCCTGCCAGAACTAGCACTTCTCCAGCTTCACATACAGCTGGTGGGCACGAAGGGTCTGTAATGCAATCTTCAAATGCTGCTATGCTAGTCACGGATCCTCGAATATATCAGAATGTCGTCGATGAAGACCACAACAAACTGATCGAGATACGGACAGAAGACCTCGTTCATAAACTATGAATATTGTGGGCGCATTGGTCAGTCCGAAGGACATGACCTGAAACTCAAAATGACCATAACGCGTCCTGAAAGCTATCTTTGGGATGTCCTCCTCTTGGACCCGAATCTGATGATAACCGGAACGTAGGTCAATCTTTGAAAAGAACTGTGTACCTTGCACCTGATCAAATAAGTCGTCTATCCTCGGGAGTGGGTACTTGTTCTTGATCGTGACCCGGTTGAGCTCATAATAATCCACGTAAAGCCTTAACGAGCCATCCTTCTTCCTGACAAAGAGTATCGTCGCTCCCCAAGGTGAACTGCTCGGACGAATGAATCTCAACTCATGCAACTCATCCAACTGTCGCTGCAGCTCCCTCAACTCCATCAGTGTCATACGACATGGGGCCTTTGAAATAAGCGCGGTACCAAGCATAAGATCAATTTGGAACTCAATATGCTGGCGTAGTGGTAATCTCAGAATCTCTTAAAATACATCAAAAAAATCACGAACCATTTGCAACTGATCGATACACAAGGCAACAGGCTCCTCAACTGCGTAGGTCATCAAACAAGACAACGGCTCTCCTTTGGGCACGGTAATGAACTGGAACTATGGAAAGCCTAGTATACATAATGTGACTATCCTCGTGGAATAGTCCAACACAGCGTGATACTCGGCAAGCTAATCCATGCCCAAGATGACATCAAAATCTAACATCAACATCACAAACAAGTCGGCCGGTAAGAAAATCTCTCCCACCAACATAGGGCAAGATGAACAGAAGCTGCCTAACATTATAGTCTTCCCCAAGGGCGTCAATACGGTCAACCCCTCGCGAGTAGACTCTGTCGGCAATCCAGACAATTGGTAAAAATCCTCAAACATGAATGAGTACGAAGCACCAGAATCAAACAAAACTTGAGTGACGCATGCAAAGACTGGAAGAATACCCTCAACGACTCCTCCGGAGCACTGTGGGTCCTACTGAGCCACATAGAACCTAACATGAGCTCATTGGGGAGTTGCTTATACCCTATGAGGGTGTTGCTTCCTCTACAGCGGCCTGTACTACTGTCTCTGCTGCTACTGGGGTCTCGGCGGCTGAGGTGGCTGCTGTCGCTGCTGTGGTGGAAGCTGTCATGGCCCTCTCAGCTGTTGCTGCTGCTGAGAGCAGGGGCACTCATGTATGCAGTGTCCTGCCCCACCACATCCAAAATAAGTCCTTATAAATGGCCTCTGAAGTGGCATTGGATGCACCATTGGTGTTGCTGGTGCTCTGGCGAATAGGTGGCTCCTGTGCCTCTGTGGTCGTCGATGCTGCTGAGAGCTACTGGAGGGGACATGCCTCTTCCTGTTTCTCCTTTAATATCAATCGCTCTATGTGCTAGCCCACTTAGTATCATAAATTTGAGCCCTCCATACTATCGCCTGAAAAGTCGGGAGCTCATGCCCAATAACATGGCCTCGAAGACCGCAACGCAAGCCGTTCACGAAACGGCGGGCCTTTCGCTCCTCATCATCAACCAAATACGGCACGAACCTCGATAGCACCACGAAATGAGCCACATACTGTACCACAGACATGTCTCCCTGCACCAAGGCCTCGAACTCTAATGCTCACTGCCGACGAATGTGTTCGGGGAAGTACTGCTACTCAAATCGGTTTACGAAATCCTCTCATGTCCAGACGAAACCAAGCCCTGCAATATGAGTAACGGAGGTCCACCAGTGCTCGACCTCACCCTGGACAAGAAATACTGCTAACCGAACCTACTGCTGAGTCACGCATGTCATCGTATCCAAAATCTTCTCCACATCGGAGCGCCACCTCTCGGCTGCTATCGGATCCGGCTTGCCGTGGAAACGTGGGGGATCGAGCTGTCAAAATTCTCTAAGAAAGGTACTCACGTGCTCCTACTCTGCATGGGCTAGTGAAACAACTGGGTACCTGCCCTATCCCTGAAGGGCAGTCGTCACAGCCTACAATATCTGCTGTAGCTGGTGGCACTCACAGGTACGGTCAGATCCGCACTGGTCTCGGGTAGAGGAGCGGCATCTTCAAGCTAAGGAGCAGGGATTCAGGTGGTGGAGTGGGAGTCGAAGGTGGTAGAGTGGGAGCCTCAGGTGGTGGAGCGGGAGTCGCTTGTGTCGCTCTCCTGGGCGGGATGTCTTATAGGGAAGAACAAAGAAGCCTATCAACCTTGAGAACTCTCGAATGCACGCACGCTAGGGAACTAAATCGAAAGGTTACGCACTCAGAACCTAATTGTCCTGAACTCATAGCAAACATGTGATGTTATTCTCGATTATTCCCAAGTTATGCTCTAATACTAACTTCTATCATGCCCCAAACTCGAAAATTGGGCTCACAATATTCCTGATTGTCAAATCCGGTGCCAACAGCCTCCGCAGTACCCCATACTTGACTCCCAGCACCCATACACCAGGTTCCAATCCTAGGATCATATAAGGAGGGTTTTCAACATGAATTTGATTTCCAGTAAGCATAATCATAAGCATAACCCACAAACAACAACCAACAACATCATCACAAATCCACTATGATAAAAAACTTTGAGGTACAATGTGTATAAAGGGAAATACAATGATAATAAAGCCAAAACTCTAGAAGCTCTACAGCATGCTCCTGCTCCTGAACAGGTACTGCCTAGCATCACCTGCATGCAACGGTCATGCATAAGCTTATAGAAAGCTTAGAGGGTGGTGAAAGTATATGCATATGGTAGAAATGCAAGTTTGTAATATCAGAGTAATACGAAAATGTCGGTAAGTCCATGAATGTCATCAGCCATACCAAGGCTATGTGATGCAAGGCATGAATACTATCGGCCATACCAAGGCCATATGGTGCAAGGCATGAATGTTATCAGTCATACCAAGGCCATATGATACAAGGCCTACATAGCTAATATCATGAATAAAATGCAACTCAAGCACACTAATCTGCACCATATATCAGTATGGTTCCTCTCCATAATCATCGGGGTCTAGTACACTCTACACCACGTCACTGCCCACTGGTCGCACAACCATGCAAGTGAAAGAGACCTCACTATCTGCCTACCAATATCGGCCTGGCCTATCGATAGTGGTCAGACTTAGCCTAGTATTGCCCCTACCATCGGGCAGATAAGGCCACACCCCTTTCCAACTCACTATGACACAGTGAGAGATGTGGTCTAATGGTATACGACCCTCGTGCACTCATGTATCCACTTGGTGTCGACGTTGGAGTCATCCTCTGGTACCATCAGTTTTAGGAATTTTCACCTAGGGACATCTATGGCGCCCCGATGTTAGAACATTATTTTCAGTGTCCAATCCTACCATCCATGATATACCTGTGGAGGTTACAGCCTTGATGTCGCTAAGGCGTACACCAATCACCTCACATAATGAAAGATACATGAGTAACACAATCTAATCATGCATCAATCCTATGCATATCGTGCACTCATGTGGGACAACTTTGCTTATTAGAGAGTCCCATGAACAACTTGCCCAATGACATATGCAATGATCAAATCACATCTTATCATAAGTATACAGATGATGCGTATGGGCATGTATCATAATACTATGCTATCACATTCTCACAATCGGTATCGATAATCAGCATCGATAATTAGCCAATAAGCAAGGTGGGGTCCATAGATGGACTCTAAATTAGAACAATCCTACTAACGACTGGTGGGGTCCCAACATTAAGGGTCACCCCAATATGAATAAATGGGTTATGCACATATCAATGGGGCCCAATAATTAGGGTCAACCCATTTAGAGAAGGATGAGAATGGGCCTAATAAGGGCCCAAGGGAAGGTCACAATGTGGACATTTAACCACTATTGCCCATCAATGTGGACATCTAACCAACATCGCTCCCAAGGAGTGGTCCACATAGAACCTAACATATAGTGGGCCCATGGCCTCACATGAGGGCCCAACATACATCACGATAGGCCTCACTCGAAGGTCACAAATTCATCGCAATGAGCCTCGCTAAATGGGCCATATATATATCATTCTGGGCCTCACACATGGCTCACATACACATCACATCTGACCTCAGATGTGGGCCACAATTACATCACAATGGGCCTCCTCACATGGGCCTTAAAACACATCATAGTGGGCCTCAAAATAGGCCACAATGGACCTCATATCTAGGCCTCAAATACATCATAAAGGGTCTCTCATATGGCCCCAACATACATCACATCAAGGTGGGGCCCACACATCAATTAGAGTTCATTTTAGAGCATTTCCAAAAATAAATCCCAACGAAAGATCATCTGGACAATACCACAAATAATAGTGGTGATAATGATTTCCACCGTTAAAACCCCACAGGGCTCACTATAGCAATTATTTTCCATCCAATCGGTGTATATGGTCACAAAGACCTGAATTAAATGGAAAAACAAATATCATATTGATCCACAGCTCCTGTGCACCCAAAAGGGTTTCAAGGGTAGCCATTCAATCCCCCACTGTTTACTGTAGTGTGGTCCACCTGATAGATCTGTCTCATTTTTTATGTCAACCTTAAAAGTGCTCATCATTTGGTTGGATAGTTTGGATGTGTCACATACATCAAGGAAGGCCTGGCAGGTGGGTGGTGTGGATGAAATACATACATCAATGGTGTGTACCACCATCCAGCTGCTGGACGGTGGATACAAAACATACATTAGGTGGGTCCCATGTGTCAAGGATGGTCAAAGTAGATAAAACACTTGCATTATGATGGAGACCCACCAGGTGAATGGTCTGGATAATACATCTATAGCATCATCTAGCAACTAGATGGTGCAGATACAAACAAACATCATGGTGAGGTCCACGTGGTGGTCCACCAGAGAATTGGATCTGTTTTACTCCCTGGCCTATGGCCAAGGATGGATGGATGGTGTTGATACAACACATACACCATGGTGGAGTCCCACCGACCTTACTGGATGGTGCTGGACCCCACACGTGTACATGGGTCCCATCGTCCAACGTTAATACATCAGCTATATAGCTGGTGTGTGATAACCAGCCAATCTAGCCCCTCTAACAGGTGGGTCCCATGTTGCCTCAAGCTAATATTTATGTTTCCCTTCATCTAGGCCATCCAGATGGACCGACAACAAGGTGGGCCTCACGATCGAGCACTTTGGATAAAACATCTAGGTGGGTCGTACAATCATCATCCTCAACAACAAAAGAAAGAAGAGAGAAAGAGAGAGAACGAGTGATGGAGTGACCACGACACTATGGGCCCTCCCTTCCATGCATTACAAAATACATTAAGTGGGTCCCATTACATGTCGGCCCACCAATCAAAATCAACGGTGGAGATTCCTTCTCCACCAAGATGTAAGGTCTAGATGACCCTTTACATGCTAGGAAAAGTAAACATCATGATGGGGTCGATGGAGAATGGCCCCATCATGAAATGAACATATGAGGCATGGTGGGGCATCGACCACACCTAGGGTCCAAAGTGAGATCCATACCATCGATCGGTAGGCCCCACGTGGCCCATCATCAAAAATACAAAACTAATCATATTAACACCCACCGATTACTAATCTTCTTGGTCCCTTGGCTTCCTAGCTCCTTAGCTTCTTCTTTAATGGTGGAAGATGAGAATTGAAGTGTTGGATGGTGAGATGTGGGGGGTAGGAAGATGGGTCCTCTCTTAGCTATTTTTTCTCCTTAGGATTTTCTCTCATGAAAACTTGGGAAATGGTGGAGAGAATAAGAGAGGAGAGGTTGTTGTAAGAGAGATGGGATGGGTGGGATAGATGTTGTAAGAAAGGGTATGGGCTTGGCTGAATTTTAGGTCAGAGAGGGATGAGTGGAGAGAGAGAGAGAGAGAGAGAGAGAGAGAGTTGACTTTGGGTATGAGAGAGGGATGGGCTAGGGAAGGTTGTGTAGGATTGATGTGATGTGTTGTAGAGATTCTCTCGGTATAAACAACGCGTGGCATTTTTCTCGAAATAAACACGGGTCCACAACTGCTGGCCTAGGCATCGTATCGGCACACGAGACATGGCATTGGAACCACAGCGACGGCGCGGTCACTAGGATACAAGTTTCGAGTCAAGTTGACATAGAATACAGGATGCGACTTAGGGTTATGTGTAAACGCTGATTACAGATCGCGGGTTGGTGGAATTTGATCAGGAGTACTGCGAAAACCTACAGAATGGTACGGACTATTATATGGGCCATACCACATGCATCCATCCATTTTTAAAGACGATGGAATCCTTGGGTAGATCGTCACAAACTTGAATGAGGAAAATAAGTCACTATCAGCTGAATTTCCCAACTCTTTTGATGATTACATGACACACTTTTAGATTCAAATGAACCTATGATCAAAAAAATAGTGGATGCCTTGCAAGACAATACCTCAATAGTTGTCACTGACCGAGAGAACCCTTATTCTAAAGCCCATTCTTCCCTATATCCTAAATGTTTACCATTAAGGGAGGAGGAGCTGAAAATTAAGCCAAAGTCTAAAACTTTGGAATGTGTCGAGACTACATCACTTTCTGAGAATTTGTCTAAATTTCATATATGTGTAGCCTCTGATTCACCATGGGGTACTAACTCTAAAACTTTTTCTATCACAGGTGAATCATATATACTTTGAACAACTCAGGATATTAAAAGGAAACCTTATGATGAAGTACATAAGTTTCTCTATAAATTCATACTCCAGAGCATCCAAGCTTATTGCAAAAAGGGCTTTTGGATGATCTTGTTAAGAAACCTACTGAGAAATTTGTCAAGATATTAGTTAGAGGAGGAACCTTGTGGCATGACTGAGTAGCTTTTCCCCTACTTTCCTAGTTTAAGATTAATTTATTGCTTTCATGTTATGTCTAGGATAGTCGACTTTATGCTGTTAGGATAGTTTGCTTTCCATTTGTTCTATGATAGTTTACTTTTGTTGGGTTAACTCTTGTGCTGACCCACTCTCACACTGAGATCCTTTTGGAAAAGTCTCTTAATTCCTTTGTCAAGTACTACCCTTCCATCACTTGTCCTTTTACTTTTGTTATCTCATGTGCATTATATGCTTATATCTTTTACATTGAGGACAATGTAGATTTTAGGTTGGGGATAGGAGATTAGGTGACCTAATCAGTGCTTTCTTGGTCTTGAGAAAAATTTGGAAAAAAATTTTAAATTTTTTTGAAAATTCTTGTGAATTCAAGTGATTTTAAAGGATATTCTTGATTTAAGAAGTATAAGATACTTAATGTTAGTGATTTATGACTCTTGGATTCAATTATCCGTCAGATTTCACAGTTAAGTTTGAATTAGTAATCCATGATTATTGAATTGTTAACCTAGTAATCACTAAGCATGGAAGGAACCAACCTAGGAAATTTTTCCATCATGTTCATTAAAAAAGAAATGAAAAGCGAATACCCAGCTAAAAAAATAGTTGTCGTCGAAAACAGCTACTTGTTAAAAATCTTTAAAAAGGTTGACAGAGTGTGAAGCCATCGATAGAAAATCAAAAGCTGAAAGAACAAAAAGGCTGAACTGTAAGGCAAGTTTTGGTTTAGGTTCAGTTATTCGGAATGTTCTTTTTGGTTACCTATGATATCATGAAAATTGAGAATTGAACCTTTAATTATAATAAGTCGAGGTTGCACTATACACCCATGGAACTTAATGTTTAGAATTGTTCTAATTGATGGATTAATACTTTGAACTTGACCATGAAGTTTATCGTGCGCTCGAGTTTAGGAGAAGGTAATGCTCAACATTCATGTATCTTATAATTCTATTATCTAGATTATTTTTCAAAGATACTCAAGTTTATAGAAATTATCCTATAATTCTTAAAATATTTTTTGCATACTTTGCACTGGACTAGCAAAATACTGGTTGGGGATTGTGTTAAGGGTCAAATATTGCATATTAGACCCCAGTTATCACATGGTTTTATGAACATGATAATGCTTAACATCCTATTTTAATCATGTTTTGTTGCAAGGTGAATTTAAGAGCTTAGATTAAAAAAGGGTACTAAAGGCATAGATTTGATGCTCACAAATCACCAAGGTAAGGGACGAATCTTAGGAGACCGAGATTGAAGAATTCACATGCCAAAGATCTGAGAAAATCAAGTAATTAAAGATGAAAAAGCCTGAAAATCGTCCTGAATGCAAGATCACAGGGTTCCTACCATCTGTTTGGCCCTTAACTTTATATCTGGCCTGAGGATCATAAAGAAACCGTACACATAAAATTTTAGCCATTGGATCTTTGTGGAAGTGGTCCAACAGACAAGATCATCCATAAATCACTAATTTGGGGCCCACCTGATCTCTGGATATATTTCAAATTCGAGCTTAACCCCTCAAATTAAATGGGTCAACAAATGGATGGTGTGGATTTACTAACCCAACACTATATTGGGCCACACGCACAACGTGTATACCCCACTCGCGTGCACCAACGGTGCACGGAACCGTCAGTTGGGTCAAACATAGTTTGACCCGACCAGTTTCTTTTGTTTACGTAGGCAGTGGATGTGGATCCTGCTGTGATGATTAGTGGGCCACCATCATCATTCGTCTGGATGATCTGAACCTTCCAACCTGTCCAGACGGTGGGGCCGACCACAGCAATGGTGTCCTTTTACAATCATGAACATCAATACACGAAGATCACCATCAAATGCGGGATGAATGATAGAAGCAAAGATTTAATGGGCCACACAAATCCGAGCAAAAATGTCCATCTCCGACTAGTTTTTTGAGGAGAATTCAATGGATGGAGTGGATTTCTCCACCAACATCGATCATGGGCCTCACTGGTTATGCAAAATCCAAATTTCGCATGCATTACGTAGTCCGCATATCCGGATGTTGTGGGCCAGTTGCATGATCAAGATCACATTCGGATGAGTGATCCGGACCGTCCAAATTCTTCCCATGGGGCAACCGACCACCCCCAAGAAGGCTGAATGGGTCAAATGGCCAAAATGGATCGACTATCCATGACAAACGCGGGTCGAGCGCGGTTTCACTGCGCATGGTGTGAAAGTTGCTACGTAAACTCCACCACCGACTCTCTCTAACCGCCCTAACCTTTATCTATAAAAGGAAAAGTGAAAGGGACGTGAGAAATTATTAGATCTAGACGTGGAGAAGACATGGAAGAGAGAGAGAGAGAGAGAGAGAGAGAGAGAGAGAGAGGGAGAGACAGAGACAGAGATCATGGATCGGCCAGCATCAGAGCTTTTCTTCTCTTTCCTTCTTTGTTTCCTTCAATGTTTTTCTAAGTTTTAGATCATCATGTCTATGATGAGCTAAACCTCTTAGCTAGGGCTAATAGGTGAAGCTTATAACGTGATGAGGTGTTTTCTATGCTTAGATTCATGTTAAGATGAACTCTCTTTGCTTCTAGTTTGATTATAAGGAATGCTTTTAGTTTTTAATGGTTTATTGTGACTTAAATTACAATAGATCTGTGATAGCTTTGAGCATGTTCTTTTCATTGTTGAGGTTGTGAACGTAGGAACCCCTATTGTTCACCATCGTCTCATGGACATGGTTGGATGATGGAACCTTTCCTAACATTCATAATTCTCTTAGATTGGTTGTGGATTGGTTAAATTCCATTGTTTACTTTGTCTCATGGGCATGGTTTGAAAGTGCCCTAGTTTGTCAATTAGCATGAGTGTTAAGTTAATGAGTCAAGTGAGTTCCATATGAAGATTCTTCAAGACATTGCCTCAACCAAATGTATGTTCAGAGCTCATCACAGGTAAACTCAGCCTTACATCCCAAATCTCAAAACACCCAGGTAAACAAAAGCCTTAAGAAAAACTTAGAATAACATAGGTGTTGAAAGTCTGAAAACCTGGTCTCAAAATGAAAAATTCTCTAAGTTTTCAGCTAAGTTCGATATCATCGATTCTTGGTGGATACAATTGAACATTTAGTCTCGACGATATCGAACTAGTCCCAATAACATCGAATTGAGTCCTCTTTATGTCCAGCAACCATAAAGTATTTTGGACAAAATATCCAATAAATTGAAAGTACCTTCGATAACATTGAATTTCAAATATCGATGATATCAAAGGACATTCGATGATATCGAAAAGTCTCAGAGCTCTATCTAGCAAAGGCTTGGTAAATATTCTTGATATTGCTCAAGGAATCGAAGGACAATCGATATCATCGAAATTCAAATTTTGATAATATCGACACAGTATCAATGACCTCAAAATAGGGCAAGTTGTGCCCAAAGAATTTTTGAAAGAAAAAAATCTAATTGTTCGAGGATTTAAAACCCACATCGATATCATCAAAATTCAAATCATGATGATATCGATATTGACTTGATACGATCGAATCAGGACAAAAGTGTTCCAGTAAACTTGAAAAGGAAAATCTTATGTGAATGATCGAGGAATCAATATTGTCTCGATATGATCGTGAAATCGATATGGGATGGATATCATCGAATTAGGTTAAAAAGTGTCCAATAAGCTGTCTTCAAATATTCATTGAAAAGATCGATGAATCGAAACCACTGTAGATGATATCGAAATTCAAATTTCGATAACATCGATGAATGTTCGATGCCATCGATCTTCAGTAAAAAAAGTTCCAGGTATGTGCTTCAGCTAAGTTCACATCATCGAACCCTAACTCGATGAAATCAAAAGTATACGTTCGATGACATCGAGTCAGGACCAATGAGATCGAACTCAGTTAGACTTGACATATTTGTTACCGTTGTGACTTTTTGCCTATATATAGGAAGCTTGCTCTTGGTTGCTGTATTGAGAAAAACAGAGAGAGACTTGAGAGAGTTTTAGCATACTACTTACCGTAAGCTCCTTTTTCTCGTGGAAGTTCATCTTTCAATCCACCCCCATCATTGATATTCAATAAAGTGGATTGAAGAATGAACTTCCCCATTCAAGGATCATCTAGCTACTATCTTAATGGCAAATCATTGAGCTGGGATACCTTGAATGCTTGAATGCTTAGAATCACTCCTTCTCTAAAATAGAAAACATTTAATAGAGTAGGATTCCAACATAACCTTGACCCAACCTGTCACCTTTATTGAAACATCATCAAGTGTTGCGGATCAAAGGAGCTAAAGAATCTTCATCATCAAGGAGGAGATTTTCATCAACGTGCTTAATGTGGCTCACCTACTTATCTGTAAGTCATTAGAGTCCAGAGACCCTGTTGATCATTCCTTGTGTAAGTTTGGGTCACAAGTGCTTCTCACCCCTTTCAAGTCCTCATGGGAGGCCTCTAATAGGAGAATACATGTGGGTGTTGTGTGTTGACCCTTGCTCTTGTGTACGGCATAAAATCTAGGTTCCTTGTGTGAATCCTTGGCCTATGTGGCCTAAAAGGGAGGTTCCTTGTGTGGATCCTTGGCCTGTGTGGCCTAAAATGAAGGTTCCTCGTGTGGATCCTTGGCCTGTGTGGCCTAAAATGAAGGTTCCTCGTGTGGGTCCTTTTCTCTTGTGTAGGGCATAAAACTTAGGTGTTTCGTGTTGACATTTGCTCTTGTGTAGGGCATAAACTTGTGTCTTGTGTAGGCATGTTTAGGTACCTTGTGTAGGTCCTAGAGTCAGCCTTGTGTAGGTTGTACTGGCTTGAGATAAACCTGATTTGAAACCTCCGTTAGTGAAATCCGGTACACTCAAGGGTTGACTGCGTCTGCCGAGAGTGGAGTAGGCATATAGTCAAACCACTATAAAAATGACTGTGTTTGAGATTGTTATTTGCATATTCTCTTATTGTGTTTACTTTGAATGATCAGATGATGTATGATTATTTAGAACTAATAAGTATCACATCTCACACACAGTCACTCAGTGCATCCATCATAAGCTACGTATATATATATTGAATAAATATTAAATAGTCTTGTGATTGGATCCTCTATTTGGCTTAGAAGCCATTAGAGTTAAGTTAAAGATATCTTGATAAGTTCCATATTATATCAAGATTAGGTTAATAGGATTTTAAATCAGCATAAAATTTTATA
This sequence comes from Magnolia sinica, assembly GCF_029962835.1. Lineage (NCBI taxonomy): Eukaryota > Viridiplantae > Streptophyta > Magnoliopsida > Magnoliales > Magnoliaceae > Magnolia > Magnolia sinica. Next base: position 58,074,827 of record NC_080575.1, on the reverse strand, counting down.
AAGTCCTAGTCACCCCCCTCTAGGACACTTTGACTTATTCCTACTTCTACTAGAGGGGTCATTACCGCAATTTCAATTGATATCAGTGTGAGTCTCTCTTAAGGGCTTAACCGCCTAGAGAGTGATCTTGACTGAAGTTAAAATCATGGCCAAAGGAGAGGGCTCATCTGTAACTAGACCTCCTATCTTTGATGGTTCAAATTATGCTTACCGCAAAGCTAGGACGCACTGCTTTCTGCGATCTTTGGATCATGAGGTTTGGGAAATAGTTGAAAATGGGTATGTACCACCAACTAGCAATGTAGTACTTGAAAATGGTACAATTATCTCCAAACCTAAATCCAAAGAAATGTGGATGGCATACGACAAAGAAAAACAAGCATCAGAAGCAAAAGCAATGAATGTTATTTATTGTGATGTGTCCTAAGAAGTCTTCAACCAAATTAGTATGTGTGGCACATCTAAAGAAGCATGAGATCTGTTGGTAACAACCCATGAGGGTACAAGCACAATGAAAAGATCCAAGCTAAAACTCCTAACTTCACAATTTGAACATCTCATAATGGAGGAACATAAGATCTTCATGGAATTCTTGACAGGTAGAAGAACTCATAGGTTCCCTACAAACATTTGAACTACACTTTAAACCTGCTCCCAAATCCAAAAATAATGCCCTCAAAACTTCAAAAAACATCACCACAAATGAGGAGGAGGAAAGTGAAAGGGAAAATGAAGATGAAGATGTGACTCTCTTGGCTCAACAGTTCAGAAAATTCTTCCATAAAAATTGTGGCTGACCAATTAAAGGGAAACAGTTGGACAACAAGCATTATATAGGTAAACCTATTAAAAGGTCCAAAGAGCCATTGTAAGACCCTACCCCAAGTATCCATTTCATTCCCCTAGGTCTCGCGGTCCTACCGGTCGAATTTCGGTGACCCACAACCTGTGGATAGCGTTTGCGATCGTCCTTAAGTCGCGTCATGTAGACCCAACCCAATCTACCCGAAACCTAAGCCATTGCGTCCACATCAGTGTCGCGGTTCCAACGCTATGTCTCATGCATAAATCTAACATGTACATCTTATGATTTCAACCCAAGCATTTCTTGGCCATTTATCAGATGGTGGGGCCCACTCTTTAGCCCTACACGTTTTTTAAGGTGGGCCCACCTAGTTACAATTTCCCAGAAAGCCTATACCTATCCTTTACCTAACCTAGCTACCCATCATAGCCTAGCTTAAGTTTGCTTTTCTAGAGACTAATCATTTTCCTTGATCCCCACCCCCAATGCTACATCATGAGGTTTCTCTTCTCTAATAAGGAGAGAAATCATGACATGGATATACCCTCCCTTCTCTCTCTCTATCTCTCTCTCCTTCTCATTCTTCCATTCTTCCTCTCCTCAAAAAAAAAATGTCCAAGCATTCTCCTCTCCTCCAGCCCCTTCTTCCCCAATCTCCCCTCCATCTAGCCATTAGCAACCCATCTACACCCTTCAATCATCTTCCTCTTAAAGTATAGAACTTGGATCTTGGAGTTTTGAAGGCTTTCTTCAAGGTGGGTGCTCCATCAAGCTTCTTCATCTATTCTTCTTCTTCCCTTTCTTCTTTTCTTTTTCTACGTGCATGGAGGCATGTAGGACCCAACAATCCATGGTGGAGATCTTACATGGTTCCTAGGATGAGGCCATGGGACTAAATCCTCCATATTTCCATCCATGGTGGGCCATGCTCCATGGACCCACCATGATACTTTTTCATTCTCATTTCTTGCACCTCATGGGCCATCTAGGCCTTGCATTCTTATGGGAAAAAGGATCCCTACCCTCCAGCAAGTTCCTTTGATCCATTAGTGGTAGGACCTTCTACCAATGGCCAATTTGCTTCTTCTCTCTCCCTTTCTCTCTATTTTTCTCCTAGGTATTTTGATGATGTGTGGCCCACCAAGGAGAGGTTATCAACATCTCAGACCCTTAACTAGATGGGATTCCAAGCCCACCTTGATTGGACGTCCAGGCCCACCATGCATGTATGATTTGAGTGGCCTCCAAAATGGCTTTTTCGTGGAGGTTTGAGTGAACTCATGGGTCTGAAATTTTGTTAACCTATCAAGGTGGATCCCGCATGTTGAATCAGGGCCATAAAACCTTTGATTAATTTGTATAGGCTGAAATATGGACAGCCTATGTTGTTGTCCAGATTTCGGGCCCAGTTGGAGCATGAATTTTGAGCTACTGTTTAGACTTGTTTGCAAGCTTTTCTATCCCAAATTTCTTTAGGGTTTTGTTTTGTGTGGATCCCACCTTGATGTAGAATGGGGCCCACACCCTATCTCCCTTGATTAAGGCCCATGGGATGGGCCAAAGTAGCCTAACTGCCCAGAAATTTCTGGACAGTTCAACAACACAGCAAGGTGGAAATGTGCATATTTACCTGATTTTCTAGAATAAGTGGGCACCCCAATAGACTCCACTTATTGTCCATGAGTAGGACCACCATTTCCATAAATTTTCTAAGGGTTTGGGTAGGTTTAGGCCCACTCCATGTGGTCCCAAACATAGGGACAACAAGATTTCTACAACAACCAGATTTCTATAACATGTATGGTTGCCATTTTGTTTTAAAATATTTATCATGCTTATAAAAATCTGAAATTTATTCTTGAGGTGTCCCACCCTTTCTGGGACCCACCTACTAGATTTGGGGCCATTTGGGCCACTAAAAATCAGAGTGTGGTGGCTGGACTGGCCCACCTGGCTAGATATCCATGGTGGTGACGTCTAACAAGGCTGGTTGTCCCCACCTATTTGTGGCCCACCATGATGTGTGTTTTATCCACTTGTCCATCCATTGTGGGACCCACTTGGACATGACCCACCTTGGTGTGAAACGTCCAAGGTGGGGACCCACTATGTGCATTACATAGGGCTGGACGTCTAGCCCAGTGGACCGCCTAGCCCATTGTGGGACGCCCCATGTGGGCTGCATGCTGGACCTTGGTCCAGCAGTATGGCCCACCTAATTCTTTGCCCCTTGGTATACTCCTATGTGGTGGGACCCTCCGGCCTGATTGCTGGGCCACTTGGACTTGGGTCCCAATCAAATGAGCATTTTTGGGCTCTAGCGGGCCCATAAAACTAGTGGAACAAAAATCCAGTAATATGTTATAAATATACATTTCCTTTGGGCTGAGATTTTTAGGAGTGAGGCCCACCACATTGTGAGGGCCTTGGAGGGATTAATTCATGCCCTTCATCCCCTAATTTTAGTCTAAACTAATGCACCCTTGAGGCCCACCATAGTTGGGGTATTTGGGACCATGTATGTAGTTAGATTGTTGGACCCTTTAGGCCCAAATGGCCTGGAACCTTCTTGCTAAGCCCATTGGATTCTTGGGTCATTTTCACCATAATGTTGTGCTGGATTAGTGGGCTGGATTACACAAATGGTTGGGCCCTTGGTTGCCCGCCAAATCAACTATATTCTTGGGCCAAGTTGTGGGCCCAATTTACTTAACTAGAGCATGATTTTTTTGCCCATGTGGTTTGAGTAATGGGTTGCCCATTAGGCCCGCCACAATATATGGGATTCGTGACCTTTATGTTGGGCCCTAACCTTCCCTATGGGCCCATAGTATTGCATATGGGTTGGGCTATGAGTGTTGCCCTTGGACTCATGTTTGAGTAGGCCTTGGGCCATCTACTTGAGGCCTAATATGGTATGTATGTGGAATGTTATGGCTACCCTTCTCTTATTTATGGTGACGTGTAGGCCTTGGGCCCTGATACGTGAAAGATTATTGTTTGGGCTACCTTCTTGGGATAGATAGTGGTTGGATGTCCACATTTATGGCCCTAAGGTAGGCCCGCTTGCCTCTATCAGTGGTTAAAGGTCTACCATAGACCTTTGCTAGGCCTGTTTCATTTATTTAGGCCCATGTCATTGTCCTTCCTTACCCTTGTGAGCTACCCCAGACTACTGGGCCCCCATTAGAGAATTTGTCTAAGTACCTACACTTAGTCCTCACTTGGATAAGAGGAGTATACTACATCATTTATCGCCACATGGCGCATCTTGTTCATCCTCATAATCGATACACATCATGGCATACTTAGTTAGCATTATGTGTGGTCATAGTTGAGCCATTAGGCAGATATGATGGCGTTCTAAAGGGATGGAGTCCCCCTCTAGAGCACGATGGATGCTTGGAGCTAGTGCATGATTGGTATGCATGATCCATGCATCTGGCATCGCATTACATGGATATTATTCGCCTTTACTTCATTAGGGCCGATGTCTCCACTGGTATGTCGTGGATGGCTGTATTTGGACGTTGGAAATACCTCTTGAGCATATTAGGGCACTTAAGATGTCCTTGGGTGAAAGCTTCTAAACCTTCATGGTACTAAGAAGAGCCTCAACATTGAGACCAAGTGAAAAACATGAGCACCCGAGTGCCTTACACTGTTAGGTTGCATCTCCCACTGTAGCGTGGTCAGTTGAGATGGGGTGTGGCCTTACCTGCCTGAGTGAGGGGGCACTAGCTAGGCTGAGTTTGACCAGCTCATAAATAGGTTGGATACCGTCAAGCCTTGCTAGTGATTAACTGTCCATAGGTGGGTAGCGAGGTCTCTTACGCTCGTTAGACTGTGCGGCTAGCAGAGCAGCAGTCGGCTGGCAGTGTATTTGACCTCGGTGGTTTCCCTATAGTGGAACTGTATATGATCTGTGGACTTGATATGAGGGCTAGCATGTATTGCATTACATTGGCATTGGCTATATAGGCCTTTTACGCATTGCCTCGGTATGACGCCCAGTACTCATGTATTCTTTGCATGACCTTAATACGACTTGTTGCATTCATGATTGCCATAGCTTAGCCTTGGTATGGCTAGTGGCATTGATAGTGTTCATGGTTCATGCTGAGCTTCTACATTCTCTGATATTTCTTTCTTACACTGGTATTATACACACTTACACTACCCTCTAAGCTTTTTATGAGCTTATTAATGATTTGATGCGTGAAGGAGATTCTAGGTAGCCGCAGTAGCTAAGGAGGAGCGTTGGAGTGTGCCGAGGCCTTTTGGTGTCGTCATTGTTCAGACCTTGTATTTCCCTTTTGAGCACTATACCTTGTATCAAAATTTTAATTCTTAGTGAATTTTGTGATGTGTTCTCGTGGTTTGTTTTTGTGGTTACTATGTTATGATCTTGAGTATGCTCTTCATGAATCGAATTATGTTATAGAAATCCTCCTTGGAGGATCCCAAGATTGGAACCTGGTGAATGGGTGTCAGGAGCCGAGAATGGGATACTACGGAGGCTGTCAGCACCGAAATCGGCTATCAGGATTCTTGAGAGTTCCGGCGTAATAGCCACATCGTTACACATGCCAAAAGTTTAGGCACCTATCCACTGAATGCCCCAACAGAAAAACCAAAGGAAAGGCTATGACAACCATTTGGGATGATACTAAAGAATCAAACTCAGACTTCAGTATTTCAGAAAGTGATGGAGACCAGAAATCCCTAAAAATACTCAAGGCCTCCACACCCACAAAACATTTCATTGGTAATCGATGAAATTGATGAATCGCGAGTCAAGGGGACATTTCCATCAAATAAGGAGAAAGAAGAAGAAAAGGATAATTTACATGATGCCTATAATCAACTTTACATACATAGCATCAACATCCTTAAAAGACTTGGCATTAGTGAAAGTAAAAATAAATTGCTGCAAATGGATCTAGATAAAACTTTAGAGACCAATACACACATAATTAATGATCTTCAGCAATACCACTCAGATAATGATAGGCTTGAAAGAATCAACTCATCTCTGAAATCTGAATCAATGAAACTAAACAAACAGATTGAGTCATTGAAAGATGAAAACATGCATCTTGAGAATGAAAATCACACACTTATGTTTGATGTAGAGAAATCCAAAAAATCTATTGAGCTGAGTTACAAATTCTCCCAAAGTAGTGAAAAAATAGAAAAACTTTTGGGAATGGGGAGACCACAAAAGGACAAAAGGGGATTAAGATATGAAAACTTCAAACCAATTCTTACCCCTGCAGCAACAACAACTAAGAAAATAGCTGCTTTAAGAAGTAATACAAGGGTTACTCCTATTTGTCACTTATGTGGAGATTCAAGACATTACAAATTTGAATGTCATACCTTTGATTGGACTCATCTTGATTCCGGTTTGAACTTTACTGGTAAAAATAAACCAACCGGAAGAATAGTGTAAAATGTTAAGAGTCCACCAAGGTTCATACCCAAAGGTATATCCGTCTCCACCTAAAATGACCAAGAAAATGGAGGAGTTACTAGGTCAAGTGGCTCAACTAACTCAAAAGGCAAATGAATTGATGAAACAAGGAAAAGTGATTCAGTTACCTAATGTACCTAGACAAGTTCCTAGCAAAGTGAAAGAACCATCTTCACGGAAACTTGCCACAAAATGGGTAGTGAAAGGAAAGAAAAATTGCCTAGTAACTCATTCAAGTCTAAAAATAGGCAATAATACTAAGTGGTACTTGGATAGCAGGTGCTCAAGACATGTCACGGGTGACAAAACTCTTCTCTCCAACTATTTAAATCTTGATGAAGGGAATGTCACCTTCGGTGACGGAAGCACTGCTAAGGTACTAGGGTATGGAACTATTGTTGGATTAGAGATGCTCAAAAATGAGAATGCTTTTTGTGTAGAAGGACTGACACACAACCTTCTAAGAATTTCTCAAATATGTGACAACAAGCATGTGGTAACATTCTCCACACAAGAGTGCAAGATCTTGGACCAATCAGGAAAGCTAATTATGAACGGTCTTCGCACTAATGATCAATGCTATGTTATTAGAGGCAATAAGAAGGATAATCCTTCTCCCTACTAGTATGGGAACACAGATAATATGTCCAGGCTACAACATTTAAGCCTTGCACATACATATGTGAAAAGATGTATTCTTTTTATTATCATGATATATCTGAGGATAATACTCCTTAAAAATTCTTTTTGAATATAAACACTGCAAGTGCTTATAATTTTGAAGGTTATAACTTTTTGTACAAATTTTGATGTGTATTCATGCTTATATGAAAATATACTATGATATGCATATATGAAAGAACATCGAAGTGCTCAAATCAATGTCATACTTTTTCACTTCAATAAGACAGTCGATGATATCGATAGTATATCGATATCATCGACGATCCTTCAAAATTAGAAGCATTACACATAAAGATCTATCATCGAACATTGCCTCGATAAGATCAACAAAGGGGGATATATTTGAAACCAAATCGATGATATCGATAACTCCCGCCCAATAAAAGTCGAGCGAGCGGGAATTTGCTATTTTCACTTCAGTTTTTGGGATTTCTTCTCCCCAAGGGCTCTCCACCACCATTAACGAAGAAAGAGCGGTTTTCATCCAAAATTCAGAGTCCCTTAGGCATTTTTCACTCTCTTCACTCAAGGTATTCATCCTTTGATTGAGTCTTTCTAGGGCTGTTGATTTCAATTTTTCCCTTCTTCACATTCTATATTCTAGTTGGGCATTTTGTATTGTCTTTCATCGAAAATATGTGATTCCAATCCCAATCCATGTCTAGAGATAAGGGAAAAGCTCTCATCACTGGAGAACCCTCACGTCCTATTCGGCAGAAGTCTCTGGCCCTGCAGGAAAGAGACAGAGCTACTGAGTCGCCAACTCGCCGTCGTGGAACCACGGCTTGACAATCGGCCCGTGGCGAGGCCATATCTATTACAGAGGCTCCTCCTCCAGCCACTGTCATTCCTCCACCACATGCCAATAGTCTGGAAAAATACTTGGGGAGGAGGCTGGTGCACGAATGCTAAGTAGACAGGGAATGTATTCATCGTTTTGATCTGGAATCCCTCCTGTCTGCGATTGATTGGTCACCCATTTTGGATTTTGGCAGACCATGTCACGATGAGAGGACATATTGTTTCCTCGTGTATTGTCATTCCCCTGTCCTTGAGCCTCCATCAATCACAGTCATAGTTGGGGAGATGGATGTTGAAATCACTTCTGAGTCTGTCGCACAATTACTTGGTCTCACTCTTTCTCCCATTGGCATGTTTAGTCTTGATATGGAAGATCCTATCTTGCGATCCAAAGTAACCAAATTCTTATGCCAAGGGAGAGATATTCCCTGGTATCAAGAAAATGTGCTCAAAGCCAAATATATGGAACTAAAATATCAGGTTTTGCATGGGATCTTCTCATCAAACATGTATCTAAGGGGAACCAATCGAGCCGATCTTACCAGCTTCATGGTCTATGTTATGTATAGCATCGCTTCTGGTATCAAATTATGTCTTCCTACTCTCATAGTACATCAATTGGCTTATGTTATCTGCACCTTTAGAGCAACTCACCTTCCATTCCCTCACATCATCCACATGATAAGCAATGAAATGGGACTTACTCTGATGGATGATCCTGAGCGTCCACTGCAACATTTTAATAAGGTCAACATTTGAAAGATGGACCTTAAGTTCCATGAGTTTACAGAAGAACAACCCGAGGAAGAGATACAAGGGGAAGCAGAAATGGGGGCAGGAGCAGCAGCGCCTGAAGCAGAACCACAGAAGCCTCGACCTATTCCGATTATGCCTGATACTGCACAAACTCAGTGATACCAATTTCATCAAGATCGGGTCGGGGCAACCTTACGAAGAGTGGCACGGATTGATGACAGGCTTGATAAACAAGATGAACGGTTCTCAAGCTTGGAGTGGTTGGTGGCCGGATTACAGCATACGGCCCAGCAGATCGTCAACCTTTTGACGTGTCATCGTGACGACACTGCTCCTTCCAGCTCAACACCGTAGTTTTGCAGATTTCCCCATCACATACACATGTTCCTCACTCATGCTTAGGGCATGGATATCTTTTTGGTTGCCCTAAGCACTTATGAGTGTATGTGATGGTCCACTGACTTATATAGTTTGACAGTTTCATATGTCTGTCTGGTCCCTAGAAGGACTAAAGTTGTTGAAAGTATTAGGATAGTTTTTTTTGGACTCGATATGTAGATTTCATTTTGGGGAAATATGTGCCCTTGGATGGGCTGGATGATATATTTTTTTTGGATGCTTATATCCTGCCAAGCTTGGGCAGCTTCTTTTGATTGCTCCTATTGTTTTATGATGATCTTTTAGAGCTATATGATCATGCATTGAATGTTTATGGCATGAATGACGATATTTCTAAGCTTAAAATTTAAAATTACCCATGAGAATGCCTCATGTTTGTCTAATACTGAATTTTACTTGTCATATGCTCATTTGGATGAATGCAAATTATGGGATGGTCATTGGTTTATCACTATCATTATGCTTATGAAAGTGATTAATTCTGTTATGACGTAATGATTTTGTGCTTTATGGTTTACTGCATATCTGTATTGAAGTGTTTCTCTAATTATATGCTTACATGGGAATTAGCAGTCCTCCTATTACCCTAATTCTCCCAGTTTCTTTAATGTCAACTTTAGTCATTCGATTTGTTATTGGTATATTAACCTTTGTCAATAACTAACAAAAAGGGGGAGAACAAATCCCACCATCAGAACACTACTTGGTATATAGTTTTGAGCATGGTGATGCAAGTGATAAGGGGAGCAGCTACCTAAATCGAAATTGTGTGTGAACTCCATAGTAATTTGTAAAGTTGTGTAAAGTTCATGTACACACAATTTAGGATGTTGTTCTAGGTATATTTTAGGTGTTTTGTCACGTAATTGACAAAGGGGGAGATTGAAAGTGCCCTCGTTTGTCAATTAGCGTGAGTGTTGAGTTAATGAGTCAAGTGGGCCCCATATGAAGATTGTTCATGACATTTCCTCAACTGGATGTGTGTTCAGATCTCATCACAGGTAAACTTAATCTCACATCCCAAATCCCAAAACACCTAGGTAAATAAAAGCCTTTAGAAAAAATTAGAACAACATATGTGTTAAAAGTCTAAAAACCTGGTCCCAAAATAGAAAACTCTCTAAGTTTTCAGTTAAGTTCGATATCATCGATTCTTGGTCAATAGAATCGAACACTCAATCTCGATGATATCGAACTAGTCTCAATAACATCGAATTGAGTCCTCTTTATGTCCAACAACCACAAAGTATTTTGGACAAAATATTCGATAAATCGAAAGTACCTTCGATAACATCAAATTTCAAATATCGATGATATCGAAGGACAGTCGATGATATCGAAAAGTCTTAGAGCTCTATCCTGTAAAGGCTAGGTAAATATTCTTGATATTGCTTGAGGAATCGAAGGACAATCGATATCATCAAAATTCAAATCTCGATAATATCGACACAATATCGATGACATTGAAATAATACAAGTTGTGTCTAACGAGTTTTTGAAAGAAAAACATCTAAATGTTCGAGGAATCGAAACCCACATCGATATCATCAAAATTCAAATCACAATGATATCATATAGACTCGATACAATCGAATCAGGACAACTATTCCAGCAAACTTGAAAAAGAAAATCTTATGTGAATGATCGAGGAATCGATATTGTCTCGATATGATCGTAATTCAAAAATTGATGAAATAGATATAGGATCGATATCATCGAATTAGATTAAAAACTGTCTAGCAAGCTATCTTCAAATATTCATTGAAAAGATCGATGAATCGAAAACATTGTCGATGATATCAGAATTCAAATTTCGATAACATCGACGAATGTTCGATATCATCGATCTTCAGTCAAAAAGTTTCGGGTATGTGCTTCAACTGAGTTTGCATCATCGAACCCCGACTCGATGAAATGAAAAGTGTATGTTCGATGACATCGAGTTAGGACCGATGAGATCGAACTCAATCAAACTTGACATATTTTTTACTATTGGGACTTTTTGCCTATATATAAGAAGCTTGCTCTTGGTTGCTGTAGTGAGAAAAACAAAGAGAGCCTTGAGAGAGTTTTTAGCATACTACTTACCCTAAGCTCCTTTTTCTCATGGAAGTTCATCCTTCAATCCACCCTCATCATTGATTTCAATAGAGTGGATTGAAGAATGAACTTCCCCATTCAAGGATCATCCAACTACTATCTTAATGGCAAATCATTGAGATGGGATACCTAGAATGCTTGAATGCTTGGAATCACTCCTCCAAAATAGGAAAACATTTAATAGAGTAGGATTCCAACATAACCTTAACCCAACCCATCGTCTTTATTGGAACATCATCAAGTGTTGCGGATTAAGGTTGCGAAAGAATATTCATCATCAAGTAGGAGATCTTCACCAACGTGCTTAATGGGGCTCACCTACTTATCTGTAAGTCATTAGAGTCTAGAGACCCTGTTGATCATTCCTTGTGTAGGTTTGGGTCACAGGTGCTTCACACCCCTTTCAAGTCCTCATAGGAGGCCTCCGATGGGAGAATACATATGGGTGTTGTGTGTTGACCCTTGCTCTTGTTAAGACATAAACTCTAGGTTCCTTGTGTGGATCCTTAGCCTGTGTGGCATAAAACGGAGGTTCCTTGTGTAGATCCCTTACTCTTGTGTAGGGCATAAAACTTAGGTGCTTCATGTTGACCTTTGCTCTTGTGTAGGGCATAAACTTATGTCATGTGTAGGATCATTTAGGTACCTTGTGGAGGTCCTAGAGTCAGCCTTGTGTAGGTTGTACTAGTTTGAGGTAAACATGATTTGAAACCTCCGTTAATAAAATCTGGTACAATCAAGGGTTGAGTGCGTCCACCGGGAGTGGAGTAGGCATATAGCCAAACCACTATAAAAATGACTATGTTGAGATTGTTATTTGCATATTCTCTTATTGTGTTTACTTTGAATGATCACATGATGCATGATTATTTAGAACTGATAAGTATCACATCTCACACACAGTCACTCAGTGCATCCATCATAGACTAAGCATATATATTGATTAAATATTAAATAGTCTTGTGATTGGATCCTCTATTTGGCTTGGAAGCCATTAGAGTTCAGTTGAAGATATCTTGATAAGTTTCCTATTATATCAAGATTAAGTTAATAGGATTTTAAATTCACATAAAATTTTATAAAGTCCTATTCACCCCCCTCTAGGACACTTTGACCTATTCCTACTTCTACTAAAGCAGTCATTACCGCAATTTCATGGTTTTGTGATGGAATCACTTCTAGTTCTCATACTTATCATTCATTGAAAACTAGATCAATGGAAGTTCAGAATTGAATTTTAATGAAATATTTTCCAATTGGATGAAGATGGGACTCTGAATCCAGTTGTGTTCATGAATCAAGCATGGATCTCCCTGATCTCTACAAGTGGATCCTTAAAAACCCTAATTTTCCCACCTTTGAATTTTCTAAGTTTTAGTTTTATAATTCAAAATTATTCTCTAAATTCTCCTAATTTAGATTACATCTTCTTCTAGTTCTAGTTCTATTTACATTCAGATTACATACAAGGTTCAGTCCCTGTGGATTCGACCTCAGTCTTACGGAGATTATTACTACATCGTGACCTTATACTTGGGGTGGTGAACAAAATGCTTTGTTGACCTTGATTAAATATTGCGAATAGAAGAGCACCTTATAACATGTGAAAGTGACTATATTGCCCTTAACGATGGTCATTTTTATAAGAATACCATTGCCATTTGGGACGATCGAATGATGTTAACTATGGGGCCTATCGTGATAACACTAGATGATCGAATTCGTCCATCTGTTCCATACGATCGTTATTTGCTATTAGTTAAAACAACCAGGTAGATGGTCATACTAGGCCACAGGATTGAATGCCTACCATTGAAAGAGTTGGGGGCCACAGAAGTTCTCGATGGACCTGAAATTTATGTTTTCCCTTCAACCTTATAAAAAAGTTGGATGGAACTTAACCATCATTGTTATGCTCTAGGAAAGCATTTATGATAGCCATCCTTTTATTGTGTGTGGTACAGTCAATATGCCTTCATTTTGGGATTTGAAATGATGTTTCAAAATGGATGAATGGCCTGGATAAAATACATATATTATGGTGGGCCCCACGAAGCTCTTGACAGGACTATCCATTTTACCTAGGGCTTGGTGTGGCTAATGCTCAATCAATGTCAAGTCATGATATGATAAAAAGAATAACTTCACCATTGATTAAACAAATGTATACATTGAGGACAAATTACAAAAATACACACACACACACACATATATATATATATATATATAAATTGTTTCTTATACATGAATTAAAATCCTTAAGACAACAACCCCATTTTATAAAAATTTCAAAAAAATGAATATAACAATCCCAAAAACAACGTCATCACTCATACTTCTTCCCTCAATTAGCACAACACATTCGTTGATTTGGTATGGCCTATCAAATAAACAAGCATATGTTTTATATTAGAGAAGTACAAATGAAGAGAAAATTAATGAAGCACAACATGAATGAAGAATCTAAAAGAGTATATATGGTATGGACCAAAAAGTTAGAGCAAACACATCCAAAAGTCATACAAATCAAAATCAAAATATTCAATCCAAAACCTAAAGCAAATTCAATATTAGACGGCCAAGTGAATGAAAGAATCCCATGTCGAAGAAAAATCAACAAATCCATTGAAATAGCTCCTGTAAGCTGAAAAGAAAAATCAACAGATCTAATTTCACAATCTTGTAACCTGAAAAGGTAATATGAAAGAAAGAGTATAAAATAGAAGAAAAGAGATACATGAAATACCTTCTTCTCTTTGTCCTGAAATATTTTGTTTGTTTACTAAAGTGAGGTATAAAGATACCCCTAGTTTTTTATGTGAGTGACCTAAGGGGAAGCAGTAGTATCAACAACAACTAAAAAGGAAAATATTTTGGGATGTGGTGCTTGTTGTTACTACTGCTGAAGTACTATTACCTTAAATCAGGAGTATGAATACATGAGAGAGAGAGAGAGACATGATTTTCAAATTGCTTTGCTTGTTATATAACACTTTTATTTTCATGTGCTGACAAGAAGCGAGAACGAGTGGGGGTGTGGGGGAGTGTAAGATGAAAAGGTACCTACAAGCTGAAAAGAGTACATGAAGAAAAATCAAACTTTCCATTGAAATAGTTTCTACAAGCTGAAAATTGTACCTGAATGAAAGAATCCAAAATATAAGCAAATTCAATAGATGGCAAAGTGAATGAAAAAATCCAATACATAAGAAAAATCAACAGTTCGATTGAAGCAGTTCTTGAAAGATTGAAATTAAAATCAATAGATCTAATTCCACGGTCCCTAGTAAGGTAAGTCCAAGCGAAATGAGTGTAAGATTCCAAAACCAAAGTAAAATCATTAGATCTAATTTCACAGTCCCTGGTAGATCAACAAATCCAATTCAACTGAAATGAGTTTAACATTCCAAAATAAGATCATAAGATCCAATTCCAAAGTCCCTAATAAGAACAACATGACCAATTCAACTACATTGATAAGGTAAATCCAACTAAAATGAGTGTAAGATTCCAAAACCAAAGTAAGATCATCAGATCTAATTCAACTGAAATGATAAGGTAAGTCCAATTAAAATGAGTATAAAATTCCAAAACCAACAATAAATCTACTTTAATTGAAATGAAAAAGTAAGTCTAATTGAAATAAAACTAGAAATCTAAAAACAAAGTAAGATCAATAGATCAAATGCCATAGTCCCTGTAACCTGAAAAAGGGCAACTGAATGATCTTAAACCAAAGTAAGATCAATAGATCTAATTCAACTGAAATGAAAGAGGTATGTCCAACTGATTGAAAGGTATGTCCAACTGAAATAAAAGTAAGAATCTAATATCAAAGTAAGATTAAAAGATCAAATGCCATAGTCCCTGTAACCTAGAAAAGGGAAACTAAATGAATCTAAAATCAAAGTAAGATCAACAGATCCAATTCAACTATAATGAAAATGGATGTCCAACTAAAATTAATGTAAGAATCCAACATGAAAATGAGAGCTTAAGAAGTCCTACAAGGGGGTGAATAGGACTATGCCAAATAATCAAATAAAGTGTTGAATAATAAATAAATTAGAGAACTCAATTGCACTAGTATTGAAACGTTGATTCAAATTGATTTGTAGGACAACCTTCACCCAAACAAGTTTAGGTAAGACAACTTTATTTAACGAACGTGATAAGAATCAAAATCCCAAACTGATCAAGATTAAATAAATCTAAATATTACAAGCATTCATCTGTAACGCCCTGAAATTCGGGTGTCGAGCATAACTCAGCTCCCGAGTTCCAAAACATCACTTATGCAACATAATTAATGAGAGATGTATGTTGACTGTATTAGTGCATAAAACATGGAATAGATTAAGCCCAAACACAGATATGATTCAGGGACAAGTGAATAAAGCAAGCGGAAGACTTATAGCAAAATATGTGTACAAGTGTAAATCCTGAATTACATATACAAGCCAGATCGTTTGAAAGTGTTATTTAACAAAATTGTAAGTATCAAATTACAGCATTTAAGTTCCCAAAATAATAATCCCAGAGATCCCGCGCAACAGACCGAGGCTCGCTAGAACTTGTCAGCGCATATAGGAGAAGCGGCCTCGTCGTCATCCGGCTCTGCTCTGCCTCGGGCGTCGCATCCACATCTGCAACATCGGGGCCTAAGACGTCCGGTGGGTGTGTAACACCGCCCCAGAAACGTGGGAGTGAGTGATCAACTCAGTGGAACAATAAGGCACTGGTTAACATGTTATCAGTTCAATCAAACAGTAATGATAAAGCAGGACAATTAAATAAATCCTAAGTACTCTTGTTAATGCAAGTATGAATGCGGTATGATGCGTGTCCTCACGCGTACACCCTTAGCGTCTTCATCTTACGTTATGCATGACATCGCCTCAAAGTGCGCCACATCTACAAAGCACATGCAAATGCGGTGCATGGATATGATTACCAAGTTGTTATTAGTCCGTTTCACACAACAGGATTGGGAAGCTAAGATACCTTCCTCATGTCACCATCCAAACAGTGATCCATGCTAAGGTCGTCAATCCTAGTCATCTCATACGATCATATGTTTGAGGTCGTAGCAAAGGGCTCGTCACCAATCAATACACGCCTTTCATGCCTTTACTACCACAGTTCGACTTGTCACCTCATTGCGGTATCCAGGTATGCTCGAGGTCACTACAAAGGGCTCGTCACCAATCAATGTAGGCCAACAGCACGAATATAGTGTCCCATACCACCATAATCGGCTCACGAGTTTAGTTGCTCACTGGTCACTACGGGGAGGCTCGTCACCCCAGCATAGGCCGACAGCTCGACCACGGTGTCCCATACCACCATGTCCGGCTCATGAGTCTTGGCGGATCAAGTACCATAGTTAATAGGATGTCATTGGTAAGTTCGGTACCCTAGATTCAAGCAATAGCGTCCATACATGGTTAACATACATCGGACAATCGGGTTATTTGACGAACTCGACTAGCATAAGCGCACGTTGAATTGAGCGACATGGAGTGCGCAAACACTCCGCGTGGCCAAACCACTGCCGACAACTCTAATACGACTCGGGTTCGTCTAATACGTCCGACGTGGCGAAAGCAATCTCAACCACGCATATAGGGTCAATTACCGATTTCCTGGACTAAGGCATAGTCCCAGACACCTTACACTACTACAGATACTCATATGGATTGTAAGACAGTAATGGAACAACAACTCAAATCATGGTACATACACATCTGAAGAATATCAACTTAACATAAATGTAAGCATAGGAGATGCTTGAATTTAAATAACATGGAATGTAACTGCATAAAGGAAATCATGCGCATCCATAGGAGTATTGAGAATCACTTCTCAACGCCCACAATTAGTGTAATAAGTTACACTTAGATCATTCATGCATTTCTACAAACACTTAGCATACATGGAACAACATACATGACGTATGTTGGAATAGATGCACTTAGACAATTCCTTTTACCAAGGAGTCATCATACATGCATCTAGCATACATACATGACAAATAATCATGACAAACACAAGTGCATATTTTATACGTATACGGTACTTTATAAATACACATAGAATACACAAATCTCAATATATCACATGCATATCAGGAAAGCAACGTAAACACAACATTTGGCATGTGAAATCTCATCCATAACAAGAATAAATCACTAACTGGGATTGAAAGCCTTGAAAACCATAACCTATACACTTAAAGTCCTCACCTTAAGCGAAGAAAGAACCACCGAACTGATTTAGACGAGTTGTCTTCGTCAACGGCGCTAGAATACCCTAAAATAAGGATATAAATGAGATACAACAACACCAAGACTAATCTAAGCTCTAACACAGGTTAGGGTTAGGTTTAACTTACCCCAAAAGAACTCAGAATCTTCAGAAGAACGATTCAAAGTGAAGATTCAAAGATGAAGATGAACAAGGAAGAAATCAAGATGATTCACCAACTTATCTCTCTCACTTTCTCTCTCTTTTCCACTCTCTTTCCAAGCTAGGGTTAGAGAAAATCGTATGGAAAAGAGAGCTAGGGTTTAAGGACTATAAATAGGCCTTTATTTGATGAAAGTAACCCCAGGGTCAAGGTATACTTAGGTTATAACCAAAGTACGCCTTTCTCGATCCAACGAAGCACTTCTGGTGGGCCTATAACCACGAAAGGTCGGACTTAAGCTCCTTGACCATGGATCTAGGTCAAGCTGAGTTTTCATACCGACCGGCTCTTCAGATCAGCCGTGGCAGACCACACTCAATTCAACGGTCACGGAATCTCGATCAGGTTCACAAGCACTAGGATATGCCTGGGCCAACTATCCTGATCAGATGGTGAAATTAGGTCAGAATCCAACGGTCAGAATGCTTAAAATCGTCGCGCAAGCGACACGACTCAGATTTCAATAAAGGCTTAATAAACTCCAACCATTCTCACACTCTTCGCTCCAAACTCAATCAAATCGACCCAGAACATCAGATCGACTTGATTTTCGAGGGGATGACCAAGCCCAACTCGGTGACCGCAACAGCCTAAGATCATCGCCATCGGACTTTCGACGCGCAGTCCAGGTCTGATCCAGATCTTCCAAAAATTCCCCAGAACAACTGGATTTAGCGATGGATCCCAGATTTCAGAGTAACATAGCGCTCATTAATCTACACGTTTAAAGCCATGCAGATACAATTTAAAGTGATTGATGCGGATTTCACAAGCAATCGAGTAAAGCGCTAATTACCCCAAAACAACTACTTAAGGAGAGATTAGCACAGAAATTCCAAGGTCGTTACAATCTACCCCCCTTAAAGAAAATTTCGTCCTCGAAATTCATACCTTCATATAAGCCTCAAGGATCAGAGGGTAGGTCTTCCTGACCTCAGCTTCAGATTCCCAAGTAGCCTCTTCCACACCATGATGCGTCCATAGCACCTTCACAAGAGGGATAACCTTGCTACGCAATACCTGCTCCTTCCTGTCGAGAATACGCGTCGGTCGCAGTACATAAGTGGCATTCTCACTCAACTGCACTTGCTCCCAACTGATAATATGCGAAGGATCAGGAACGTACTTCTTCAGCATAGAAACATGAAATACGTTATGCACGCCCGCAAGAGGTGTGGGCAAAGCAAGGTGGTATGCCACCGCTCTCACTCGATCCAGAACTTGAAATGGACCAATAAATCTCGGCGTCAGCTTCCCCTTCTTACCGAACTGCAGAACTCCCTTCATAGGAGAGACCTTCAGAAAAACATGGTCTCCCACTACAAACTCAAGCGGTCGACGCCTCGTATCCGCATAACTCTTCTGCCTACTCTGCGCTGTCAAAAGTCGACGTCGAATGATGTCAACCTTCTCAGAAGTCACCTGCACCAACTCTGGGCCAAGCAAACTACGCTCACCAATTTCAGCCCAACAATGTGGTGCTCTGCACGGGCGACCATACAACGCCTCATAGGGAGCCATACCGATACTCGCCTGAAAACTATTATTATACGCGAACTCTGCATACTGAAGACAATCATCCCAACTGTCTTTGAAATCCAAAACACAAGCTCGCAACATATCCTCCAGGACTTGATTCACGCGCTCCGTCTGCCCATCAGTTTGCGGATGAAACGCGGTGCTGAACTTCAGTTTCACACCCATTGCTTCCTAGATACAAGTCCAAAAGATAGATGTAAAACGCGTGTCTCTATCAGACACAATCTCCAGGGGAACTCCATGCAGACGTACTATCTCCTTGATATACAACCTAGCCAACTCGTCTGCAGAGTAAGTGACTCTGATCGGTAAGAAATGCGCCGACTTCGTTAATCGATCGACGATCACCCAAATAGAGTCAAATCCCTTTCTCATCCTCGGCAACCCAGAAATAAAATTCATAGAGATGAAATCCCACTTCCATTCAGCTATGGGCATGGGCTGCAACAACCCAGGAGGTCGGCGATGCTCTGCCTTGACCTGCTGGCACGTGAGACAACGAGAAACAAATTCAGCAATCTGGACCTTCATATTGTCCCACCAATAAGACCTCTTCATATCCTGATACATCTTCGTGCTACCTGGATGCATCGCAAGCTTAGAACTATGGGCTAACTCGAGAACCTCACGTCTCAAGTCAGGGATGTCAGGAACACATAACCGGCCACGAAAACGTAGGCCCCCATCAGAACTAACACTCCAGTCGGAGTTCTCATCTGTACCAACCCGCTGCCTCATCTTCATCAAAAGCTCATCATCTGCCTGAGCTGCAGCGATCCTCTCGTCGATCACGGGTATACGAATGTGTGCGATAACCTCATACGGCTCAACCACCGTAAGCTTCTGCTCAAAATCACGCACGAACTCCAACATATCCCACTCTGCTATCATCAGCGGAGCCGCAAACTCAATAGCCTTCTTGCGACTCAACGCATCTGCCACAAGGTTCGCCTTACTAGGATGGTAAGAAACATCGAACTTGAAGTCCTTCAATGTTTTCATCCATCTGCGCTGCCTCATATTCAAATCACGCTGCGTGAAAATATACTTAAGGCTCTTGTGGTCACAAAAGAGCTCGAACTCCTCACCATAGAGGTAATGTCTCCAAAGCTTTAATGCGAAGATGACATGTGTTAACTAATCCAAGTCGTGCGTAGGGTAATTCTCTTCGTGTTTCCTTAAGCGACACGAAGCATAAGCAATCACCTGTCCTTCTGCATAAGGACACAACCCGGACCAACGCGAGGCGTCGGTATATATAATATACTTAACCCCTTGCTCTGGCAATACTAGCACGGGCGGACGTCAACTTGTCCTTGATTCTGAAAAGCTAACTCCGCTTTGCTCACTCCAAGCAAACTTCAAATCCTTCCGTGTCATGCGACAACGGTCGGCAATCTTCGAAAGTTCTGAATAAAGCGTCGATAATAGCTGCGAGGCCAAGAAAACTCCTCACCTCGATAACCGAACCGGGCTTCCAGTCCTGAACTGCGACTACCTTGGCAAGGTCCGGCTATTCCTTCCTTGGACACCACATGTCCCAGGGAACTTGACTTCCTCTTTCTAGAAATCACACTTCTTGAACGTGTGCGAAGAGCCGATGCTTCCTAAGAGTATCCAAAACCGCTCTTAAGTGCTCCTCGTGCTCTGCCCGCTCGTTGAATAAATCAAAATGTCATCAATAAAAACAATGACGAATCGAAACAGGAATCCGAAACACCCTGTTCATCGGATCCATGAACACGGCCGGTGCGTTAGTACCAACGAACGACATCACAAGGAACTCATAATGACCAAAGCTGGTCCTGAAAGTCTTATGCACGTCCCCATCCTTGACACGCAATTGATGATACCCTGATTGCAAGATCAACTTTGAAAAGTACCGTGCCCCCTTCAATGATCAAACAGATCATCAATCACGGGCAAAGGGTACTTATTCTTCACGATTACCAGAAGTTCAACTGCGATAATCAATACACAATCGCAAGGAACCATCCTTCTTCTTCACAAACAAAGCAGTGCTCCCCAAGGAGACACACTGGGCCGAATAAAACCCAATTCCAGCAAACCATCTATCTGCTTCCTCAACTCCTCCATTTCACTCGGAGGCATCCGATAGGTGGGTAAAGAAATGGGCGCCGCACCAGGCATAAGATCGATAGCAAAATCAATCTCACGCTGAGGAGGTAATCCAGGAATCGACTCAAACACATCTTCAAACTCCTGAACTATCAGCGTACTAACTAACGCCGATCCGGCCGAACTCTCCAACAGAGAAGAATAAAAATCAATATGAAGAGGGTAACTGACCTGAACTGGGAAAGTAACAGTCTCGCTCTCAGGTCCATGGATGGTCACTGATCTAGCTTCACAATCAATCTCAGCTCGCATCCTCGTGAGCCAATCCATACCCATAATAATATCGTAGTGATAAAGCGGTGCGACTAGCAAATCAACACGGATCGATCCACTTCCCAGATCGACCAAACAATCCATACAACGCTTGCCCAAAGCAGAGGACATCCCCGTAGCGGTAGTAAGCGTCACTCCTTGCATAGGAACAGATCTCAAACCCAAACGCCTAACTGCCGCATAAGATATAAGAGAAGTAGTGGACCCTGTATCCACTAACACAGAAACGGGAATACCTTCAATATGCGCTGTCACCTCAAAGGACCTCGGCACCAAGTCAGACATAGGCGCTTCAGCTGAAAGCGCATGAACACGAGCCTGCTGCTGACGATTCGGCGGAGGAACCATGGGCCGCTGAGGTGGCCTGGCTAGGAACTGCAGGTCTAAGGATGGATGAGCTGGCGCCGATCGAAGAGGAGGAGGAGAAATAACCGAGGCATCGGACGGCTAACCCTCTGCGGTGGAGTAAAACCACTGCCTCGCATAGGAAAACCGAAACGGTCCAAGTGCCCCACCTTCCCATAATAAGAACATCTAAGATCAGCTCTCATCTGCGGGCGGCGCCGAACGCCTCGGAGGAGAATCAACTCGCGGCCTCTTGCCAAGGAAAGGTGCACCACTGAAAGTCCGGTCGCGGCCTAGGAACCATCGGTGCTCGCATGCGGGGCGACCTATCCCCGTCTTGCTCTCTCGCAGAGACATGCTCACCAGCTCCGCATATGAAGAAATGCTAGTACAGCAAATCTTCGATCGGATCTCAAGCCTCAACCCCTCAGAAAAATGCCGCATCCTCATCGGCTGATCACCTAGGATCAAAGGAACATACCGCCCCAACTCAGTAAACCGGTTCTCATACTCCGTAACCGACAACCCTCCCTGGCGGAGGCGAAGGAACTCACTCTCCTTCTCATGTCGGTACGTCACCGGGAATACTTCTCGTGGAAGAGCGCCTCAAACGCCTGCCACGACCAAATAAAGTCCTCCTCGACAGTGCGAAGCACACTGTCCTACCACAAACTGGCCTCCTTCTCAAACATGAAAGTGGCAAGCTCAACCTGCTCGACCTCAGAGCAGTGCAACGGTCTCAGCATCTTAGAGATGCAGTCAATCCAATACTCGGCCTCCTCGGGTCTATGAGAACCCACAAAAGTAGGAGGTCGCAAGCGCTGAAATCGCTCGAATGTGCCGCTGGCACTGACACTGGCACTGACACTCCCAGATGGAGGCATAAGTGAAACAGGTGGAGTCGCCCCTACTGACTGAGCAAAGATGCCAGTCATGGAGGAGAGGAACTCCTGCTGCTGCTACTGCTGGTGCTGCTACTACTGCTGGTGCTGCTGCTGCTGAATCTGCTGCTGCTGCATCAACAACATCATCTGCTCAAACCTATCAACAGGTGGAGTAGATGAAGGTGCACGGCTTGGCTCAGGAACCGAGGGTGTGACTGGGGGAGCCATAGGTGTCGACCCAACACCGGCACAAGATGGACCCGCCTGCGGATCTGAATGGCTATCGCTCAAGGGAGGAACCCCAGCAAGCGACTCAATCAAAGAGAGACGGGCCGAAGTCTTCGAACCCTTAGGAGGCATCCCTACATTAAATCAGAGGATGCAACCTGTCAGATTCTAAGTCACATAATCCATCTACACAACAACACAGCACAGCACAACACAAAAAAACAAACAACATGCGTTCCATTAATCAAAATCGTCGCAATACAAGTAGTGCAGCAATACATGAATCACGACTAGGAAAGCATGAAAACAACAACATCTAACACTTCAACAACCATAGCAACTACAACAACTACACAACTACAACACTCCAACTACAAGCCAACAATGGCTACACACAGAAAGAAAACACAAACAAAGCAAAGACGGCCACGACGATGCTACTCGTCGGAATCAGGAGATGGAGGCGGAGCACCCTTATCCTGCAAGCAACACGGGATAGACTTCAGAGTCTGAGACATCTTCTTAAACTTATGCTTAACAAAGCCTTGAAGATCAACCATCTCCTGGCGTAAAGCAGCTTGCCCTTCTTCAAGCCTAAGATGGGCATCTCTGGTAATCTGCTCTGCGCCCTGCTCCGGCACCACAGGAGGAGAGCTATCACTCGAATCCTGTGCCTCAATCTCTTCCTCGTCTTGCTCTGCTTCTTCCTCAGACTCTTCACCACCTTCAGCATAACTCTTATCGTCACCGCTCTCAGACTCAGCCTCACCCTCTGAGGCAAGCCGACCAGAACCAACCTCCATCATCTTGAGAGTCCTCAAATTGATATAACGAACAGGGATCGGCTTCTCAGCTCCAAGCCTATAGCCAAACTCGTGTGCGATCTTGCAAATGAGGCGGCCAAAGGGAAGAGACTCGGTCCTTCTACTCGAACGAGCGATGAGAATAATCTGACGCAGGACGTACGTCGGCACACACAACTTCGCTTCCTGCCCCACCTGATATAGGAAATCCACCATCAGGCGCGTACACTCGCTGCGGTTGCTCCACCTTGGATATACATTGAACGTAAAGATGTGGTGAAGCAAATTGAAGTCGTCCATCATGAAGGAAGCCAGAAGACTCCTATTCGGCTGCCATTCAACCAGAAGACCACATAAGAATCAGGTGCGACGATCCCTCTCGCGCACACTGTCCACATTCTTCTCGCTGGCATGCACTTCCCCAAGTGGCACCTTCAAGAGTCGGGATATTAAAGCAACATTGACAATACCAACTCGACCGCTACCACAGGGAATCTTGAACTGCAGAGGATCCATCGAAGGCTCCAGAATGTTGGCATAGAAGGCCCGAACAGTGTTAGCATTCGCGCGATACTCGCCTTCAAACAAGGGACCCCAACTAGCCCCTTCTAGGCGCTCCAACAAGAAGAACTCACCAAAGAGCCGCCGATCAACATGAGCCTCAAAAAGGACTCTACGCCCTTCATAGACTCCATGCAACAATTCCGCCAACAGAGTCCTACTGACGGGAGCTCGAGGATCGAGGTCCCGCTTCGTCTGGAACTCGCGTGTGGCGGACGTGCTAGCGGCAGCACCTCTCGGCCTCCGTGCACGGGTTGGGCGGCTCGGCCCGGCTTCATCCACGGGCACTCTCTTCTTCCCCATCAAGGAAAGAAGGGAAGAAATGGAAAAGATGGCTGTCATAATCTCAAAGAGGGCTATGAGGAATGAGAGAAAGAGAGAAAAAGGGAATGAAAGGGCTCAAATGAGAAGGAAAGAAGGAGAAATCAGCAATGGAAAGGAAGATTTGAAAATGGGGTGATGGGTTTGCACGAAAATGGGAGGAAGATGAAGATTTGGGAGAGATTTGAGAGGATTTGGAGAGGTTTTTGAAGAAAGGGAGAGCTTGGGGGTGGGTTTTGTGAAGGAAATAGGTTAAAGAAAAAGATATAAAGGCAAAACCGTGGAGGGGTGGGCCACACAAGGCCTATGGACGATCGGCCCGCGTCGGCCCGGCCCGCTGAGCCCGCTGACCGGCGATCCCTCGCCGAACTGGTGATGGCATCGCCGGTCTCTGGACATATCGGCGATGCCTCGCCGATTTGGCGAGGCCCTCCTGGTCCCCTATGGTCCAAAACATGTGGTCCCCCCCTGGGTCCCACTGGAAATGCCCCGATTGGCCCCTTGCGTAGTTTGACGCCTATCGAGTCATTCTGACAGAAATCTGATTCAAATAGCAATTTCTGAAAGGTTTAAAGATGAAAAAAGGGAAGATAGACCGTCTACACTCATTAATAGAGGGTCTAGGAAAGGTTTCGGGCCGCTGTGTGTGATTAGGTAAGAGTACAGACTCGATCTTGGCGAACGTTTCCAGAAAACCTTCGCCGATAGAAACTACGGAGCACAAACACAAAGCGATGAAAGACCCGCACCCACATACACTAAAGTGGCGACATCGTGCGGTGTGTGACCATAACCCAGGTCCGGTTTAATCCAGATCATGCTTTGATACCAACTTGTAACGCCCTGAAATTCGGGTGTCGAGCATAACTCAGCTCCCGAGTTCCAAAACATCACTTATGCAACATAATTAATGAGAGATGTATGTTGACTGTATTAGTGCATAAAACATGGAATAGATTAAGCCCAAACACAGATATGATTCAGGGACAAGTGAATAAAGCAAGCGGAAGACTTATAGCAAAATATGTGTACAAGTGTAAATCCCTGAATTACATATACAAGCCAGATCGTTTGAAAGTGTTATTTAACAAAATTGTAAGTATCAAATTACATCATTTAAGTTCCCAAAATAATAATCCCAGAAGGCCGCATCAGGCCGAGGCTCGCTAGAACCCGTCTCAACTGCATATAGGAGAAGGCAGCCTCGTCGTCATCCAGCTCCTGCTCTGCCTCAGACGTCGCATCCACATCTGCAACATCAGGGCCTAAGACAGAGTCTGGTGGGTGTGTAACACCGCCCCAGAAACGTGGGAGTGAGTGATCAACTCAGTGGGACAATAAGGCACTGGTTAATATGTTATCAGTTCAATCAAACAGTAATGATAAAGCAGGACAATTAAATAAATCCCAAGTACTCTTGTTAATGCAAGTATGAATGCGGTGTGATGCGTGCCCTCACGCGTACACCCTCAGCGTCTTCATCTTACGTTACGCATGACATCGCCTCAAAGTGCGCCACATCTACAAAGCACATGCAAATGCGGTGCATGGATATGATTACCAAGTTGTTATTAGTCCGTTTCACACAACAGGATTGGGAAGCTAAGATACCTTCCTCATGTCACCATCCAAACAGTGATCCATGCTAGGGTCGTCAATCCTAGTCATCTCATACGATCATATGTTTGAGGTCGTAGCAAAGGGCTCGTCACCAATCAATGCACGCCTTTCATGCCTTTACTACCACAGTTCGACTTGTCACCTCATTGCGGTATCCAGGTATGCTCGAGGTCACTACAAAGGGCTCGTCACCAATCAATGTAGGCTGACAACACGAATATAGTGTCCCATACCACCATAATCGGCTCACGAGTTTAGTTGCTCACTGGTCACTACGGGGAGGCTCGTCACCCCAGCGTAGGCCGACAGCTCGACCACGGTGTCCCATACCACCATGTCCGGCTCATGAGTCTTGGCGGATCAAGTACCATAGTTAATAGGATGTCATTGGTAAGTTCGGTACCCTAGATTCAAGCAATAGCGTCCATACATGGTTAACATACATCGGACAATCGGGTTATTTGACGAACTCGACTAGCATAAGCGCACGTTGAATTGAGCGACATGGAGTGCGCAAACACTCCGCGTGGCCAAACCACTGCCGACAACTCTAATACGACTCGGGTTCGTCTAATACGTCCGACGTGGCGAAAGCAATCTCAACCACGCATATAGGGTCAATTACCGATTTCCTAGACTAAGGCATAGTCCCAGACACCTTACACTACTACAGATACTCATATGGATTGTAAGACAGTAATGGAACAACAACTCAAATCATGGTACATACACATCTGAAGAATATCAACTTAACATAAATGTAAGCATAGGAGATGCTTGAATTTAAATAACATGGAATGTAACTGCATAAAGGAAATCATGCGCATCCATAGGAGTATTGAGAATCACTTCTCAACGCCCACAATTAGTGTAATAAGTTACACTTAGATCATTCATGCATTTCTACAAACACTTAGCATACATGGAACAACATACATGACGTATGTTGGAATACATGCACTTAGACAATTCCTTTTACCAAGGAGTCATCATACATGCATCTAGCATACACACATGACAAATAATCATGACAAACACAAGTGCATATTTTATACGTATACGGTACTTTATAAATACACATAGAATACACAAATCTCAATATATCACATGCATATCAGGAAAGCAACGTAAACACAACATTTGGCATGTGAAATCTCATCCATAACAAGAATAAATCACTAACTGGGATTGAAAGCCTTGAAAACCATAACCTATACACTTAAAGTCCTCACCTTAAGCGAAGAAAGAACCACCGAACTGATTTAGACGAGTTGTCTTCGTCAACGGCGCTAGAATACCCTAAAATAAGGATATAAATGAGATACAACAACACCAAGACTAATCTAAGCTCTAACACAGGTTAGGGTTCGGTTAACTTACCCCAAAAGAACTCAGAATCGTCGGGAGAACGATTCAAAGTGAAGGTTCAAAGATGAAGATGAACAAGGAAGAAATCAAGATGATTCACCAACTTATCTCTCTCACTTTCTCTCTCTTTTCCACTCTCTTTCCAAGCTAGGGTTAGAGAAAATCGTATGGAAAAGAGAGCTAGAGTTTAAGGACTATAAATAGGCCTTTATTTGATGAAAGTAACCCCAGGGTCAAGGTATACTTAGGTTATAACCAAAGTACGCCTTTCTCGATCCAACGAAGCACTTCTGGTGGGCCTATAACCACGAAAGGTCGGACTTAAGCTCCTTGACCATGGATCTAGGTCAAGCTGAGTTTTCATACCGACCGGCTCTTCAGATCAGCCGTGGCGGACCACACTCAATTCAACGGTCATGGAATCTCGATCAGGTCCACAAGCACTAGGATATGCCTGGGCCAACTATCCTGATCAAAGGGTGAAATTGGGTCAGAATCCAACGGTCAGAATGCTTAAAATCGTCGCGCAAGCGACACGACTTAGATTTCAATAAAGGCTTAATAAATTCCAACCGTTCTCACACTCTTCACTCCGAACTCAATCAAATCGACCCAGAACATCAGATCGACTTGATTTTCGAGGGGATGACCAAGCCCAACTCGGTGACCGCAACAGCCTAAGATCATCGCCATTGGACTTTCGACGCGCGGTCCAGGTCCGATCCAGATCTTCCAAAAATTCTCCAGAACAACTGGATTTAGCGATGGATCCCAGATTTCAGAGTAACGTAGCGCTCACTAATCTACACGTTTAGAGCCATGCAGATACAATTTAAAGTGATTGATGCGGATTTCACAAGCAATCGAGTAAAGCGCTAATTACCCCAAAACAACTACTTAAGGAAAGATTAGCACAGAAATTCCAAGGTCGTTACATCATCACTTTAGCATAAAAGGAATTACAAACATTCACCATAAAAAGATAAGATTATTCACGACAACACCAAGAATTATAGTGGTTCAATGTGTCAACAACTGTTCTCAAACAGCCACACCTACTCCACTCCCAAAATTACTATCCACATAATCTTGGCTTTCACTAAGAATAAGGTTTTCACAGGATCGCCTTAAAACCTGATACAGTTGTGATTTTACTAGGCTATCGCAAACAAAAACCCTCACTAAGATTTTCTAGCTATCTCAAAAAAACCAACACTGAGATTTTCTAGCTATCTCAGAAAAACTAAATACAGAAAGTAAACAAATGTATACTTATCTTCACTTTAGAAGAAGCTGTAGCCGAAGAACCGCTTTTCTTGAATGTCGAATGTTCAATGCTCAGTCCAATAGAAAAGGTCCAGGGTTCTATTGATTTTAATTAAATTTAAACCAAGTGGCTACTTGTATTAATTCTCTTAAATCTCAATAACAAGAGTATTCACTTTCTTTTTAGAATCAGAATGACAGAGTTTGAGATTAAGTGAATTATATAAAAAAAGCTATAAAATAATTTATAAATACCGTTCAATAGCTTGACAATAACTGGGGCTTCTCTCCATCTTGCAAAAGGATTATAGTAGTGATAATTAAATGATTCAGATTGATAGAGAACCTCAATTTATTGGCAAAGAAGTAGTTTCTTCAATTAGCCTAAGGCAATCTTTGACTGGTCCAAGCACCAGATTCTGTTCCAACGGATTTCCGGATTTGAGTGGGATAAGATTTAAAAAACCTTCGACTGGTCAAAGGCCCTACTCGACTAGTCGAAGGTGGTCTTTGACTGGTCAAACATGGTGTTCGACTGGTCGAGGATGCCAAAATCCAAACCGATTCAGTTGCTGGACTTCGGGCCAAAAAACTCTAGACTGGTTGAAGATTGTCCTTCGACTGGTCGAGTACACCACTTGACTGGTCGAAGGTGCAACAGAATTTTCTGTTTCACTCAGTTTGTACTAAGACTGGTAGAAAAAATCTTAGGCTGGTCAAGCCAAAACTTAGGCTGGTCGAAACTCAACCAAATACAAGCATAAAAACTCAATTTTAAATAGATTTTGGAAGCACCTAAACCTAAGGTTTTTCTAGAATTTTTCTAAGGAGCTTGATCTTCTACTAGAACATTAGTAGATCTTGACTTCATGTAGTCTTTCGAGCTTGATGTTCAACTTGAACTTGAGCTTAATCTTATACTAGATCTGTAAGACCCGTATCTTAGTCCGTACTGTTCCGTCGACTGCCGTGATCTTTCCCGTCAAATTTTAGTAACATGCGACCTATAATCAACGTTTGCACGTGATCCTAGGTCATATCCTATAGATTTAAGTCAGCTTAACCCAAGACCCGTAACATTACGTCGCACCGTCGCCACGGTTCCAACGCCGCGTCTTGTGCGCCAATCCGACGCTTAGATCATAAAATGTGGACTGTGCATTATGATGGTCGTGGACCGCATATTGCAAGACCCACCCATCCCATGTGGCACCAATCTCTAGGTAATCATGAGAGTGATGGATGACATCACCCTAGCTATAGCCACCCTACCCTAGCCTTAGCCACCCTACCCTAGCTATAGCCACCCTACCCTAGCCTTAGCCACCCTACCTTAGCTATAGCCACCCTACCCTAGCTATAGCCACCCTACCCCCTAGCTTTCTTACAAGCATTTATTGCTAGCCACACTCTCTTACAAGTAATCATGGCCTACCTAAGTTACTCTCTCTCTCTTTACAACTCTCTCTCTCTCATTTTTCAAACCCACATTCCCAAGCAAGGAAAATCCCACGTCCAAGCCTTCCCATGGAGAGAAAAATGTGATTTGTGAGGCCCACTTTTCCATCCCTTTAACCTTCATCCTAGCCATTCAAATCTTATCTCCCTCCATCAAAGTGAAGCACAAGGAGATCGGCTTTCCAACGGACCAAGGAGATCAACGGTGGGTGCTTCCATAGGCTAGATTTCCTTGTTTTGATGATGGGCCAAGTGAGTCCTACCGATCGATGGTATAGATATCTCTTTGGACCCTAAGATGTGGCCGATGGCCCACCTTGATCTTCATGATCATTCCATGATGGGGCCATTCTCCATGGACCCCATCATGATGTTTATTTTGTAGCTTAAAAATGGGTCATCTAGACCTTATATCTTGGTGGAGAAGGGATCTCCACCGTTGATCTTTGATTTAGTGGGCCCACATGCAATGGGACCCACTTGATGTATGTTTTAAATTATACAAGGGAGGGCCCATAGTGCCAGGGTCCCTCCATCATACGCGTCCCACTCTATTTCCCTCTCTCTTTCTCTCTCTTTCCCTTTTCCTTTTTGTGTGATGGTGTAGTTGAATAGCCCACTTGGATGGACCCCACTTTAATGTATGTATTTCCCATGCCATCTAACCCTTTCTTTTGGTGGCCCATGTCCATAGGTGGGGCCCACCTCTAACATTGTACTATGCCAGTCGCACCCCAAACTCGGAAACCAGGCTCACAAAATTTTCGATCGCCGAATCCGGTGCCGAAAGCCTCCGCAGTGCCCCATTCTCGAATTCCGACACTCATATGCCAGATTCCGATCTTGGGATCCTACAAGGAGGATTTTCCAACGTACATTTGTCTCATAAGAAGCATAACCATAAGTATACCCAAATCATAAAGGCAACATCATCACCAATATAAACATTTGAATACAATGCTAAAAGGGAAATACATATATCAAAATCAAAGCTCCAGAGGACAGCTGCACACTCCAGACTCAACGCTGCTGCAACCTAACGCCACCTACACGCATCTATCGTGAATAAGCTTACAAAATCTTAGAGGGCGATGAAAGTGTGTGCACAAGATAAATGTCAAGTACACCATAAAGCCCATACATCATACATCATCAGAATAAGTGGAAATATACCGGTAAGTCCATGAGTGCTATCAGCCGTACCAAGGCCATGCGATGCAAAACATAATAAGACAATAACAGATGCTGAGGATGCAATGCATCATGTAAATCCTGATGAGTCACGAATACCATCATCCTCATCTAGGCTATAAAAGTGCAAAAACATAGTAACCCAAAATGCTAAGTACTGCAGATGCAATGTGATATGCGATGCGAATGAAATGACCATGCTGGAATGTGAAGTCGGGATGATAGTACGAAGTATCATAGGCTATGGGTTCCATCACAAGGGACTTCTATCCAAACCAGTCCCATACCTAAATTTGGATAGTCAGACACAATGTGGTAAACTCCTGATCTCAAGTTAGTCGCGCGCCCAACCGAAATCCTGGCCATGCAATGGTACACGTAACAAATATTTACGCACCACCAGCCCGAGTGGATAGTGAATGATTGAATGGATATGCAATTCTTGCTCAATAAGTCCACATATCAATATGGTTGCTCTCTAGAGAAATCACCGAGGTCTATTACACTCGACACCGACTGCCTCCTCCCTAGCTGCACAGCCCAGTGAGCGGAATAGACCTCACTATCCGCCTGACCAGTAGTCTGTCAATACCTACCCGACTCATCGATAGCGGACTCATTTGCGAGCTGGTCAAACTCAGCCTAGCTTATAGCCCCCTCACTCAGGCGGATAAGGCCACACCCCCTCCCAACCGACCACGACACAGTGGGAGACGTGGCCTACTGGTATTCGGCACTCGGGCGCTCATGTTCCACTCGGTCTAGACGTTGGGGCTACTCCTGGCCTCGGAGGTTCTGGGATTTTCACCCAAGGACATCCTAAGTGCCCATAGTGCTAGAACCAAATATTTTCGGTATCCCATCTGGCCATCCACGATGTGCCTGTGGAGGCCACAACCCTAATGTCGCTAGGGTATACAATGATCAAGTCACATATATACAAGATGCATGAGTCACACCGTACAATCATGTAGCAATCCTGCGCGTACCACGTAATCATGTGGGGCACTCTGCCTCATAAGGAGTCCTGTAAATGTTTCAGCCCAATGACTTATGCTATGATCAAACATTCCTCATATCAAGCATACATATGATACGCATGGGCATGAATCATGGAGCTATACTAAGCATGTTATAAAGTGATGAATTATCAACAAGTATGAGCCTATCAATGGGCCTTAAGGAGAGTCATAATACGGACATTTAACCAACATTATTCTTACAATGTAGACGTCAAACCAACATTGTTCCTTAGGCATGGCCCGCCATAAAACATCATTACACAAACCATAGGGAATCACACATTGCAATGGACCTATATACATCTCATTAGGCCTCGACCCATAGGCCTTAGATACATCAAATGGGTCGTATCACATGGGCCTTACATTCATCAAATGGGCCGCATTAATGGGCCTCACCAACGGCC
The DNA here is from genome assembly GCF_029962835.1 of Magnolia sinica. Lineage (NCBI taxonomy): Eukaryota > Viridiplantae > Streptophyta > Magnoliopsida > Magnoliales > Magnoliaceae > Magnolia > Magnolia sinica. Next base: position 58,041,912 of record NC_080575.1, on the reverse strand, counting down.
ACAATTACATCGAATGAGCCTAATCATATGGGCCTTATGTACATCAGATGGGCCACACCAATTGGGCCCTATGCCTATACTAAAGTGGGCCCCAACAACGGGCCATAATACATCAAGATGGGCCTAATCCTATGGCCTTATATATATACCAAGGTGGGGTCCACTTGGACTATAGATCTGTCTTGTTTTTAGTCTCAAGCCTTAAAATGGGCTTTCAAAAGGGTTAGACGGCTCGGATGCAACACATGCATCATGGTGGGGGGTCCACATGAAGGCCTACCATCATGAATATTATATATAATATAATATATAATTTATATATAGTGTATATATATATATATAATATTATATGATATTATATATAACATAATATATAATTTATATATAGTATATATATAATATTATATGATATATATATACATACATACACACACGCACACTCACACACACGTGCGCACACACACCGTCCCCTGGACGGTGTGGACAGAACATGTAAGGGGGGTCCACCGTCCACCGTCAGTGGACGGTGAGAGTGAAACAAGTATATCATTGTGGGTCCCACGTGGGGCCCACCATAACATTTATTTTCCATCCAGACAGTTGATAAGGTCGCATGGACCTAGATGAAGGGTAAAAACAAACTTCATATAAATCCAAAACTTCTATGGCCCAGAAAGGGGTTCCAAGGGTAGACGTTCAATCCCACTTTTCCTTTTGTTGTGGCTTACCTGAGACGTGTATAGGGCTGATTTTTGGGGTGGGCCCACTTCTGGAAGTGGCCCACCATATGAACGGATTGGATGACAAATAAACATCAAGGTAGGGCCCACGGTTGGAGTAGTGGGTGCGTGCTGCTGCTGTGTCAGCGGCAGCAGGCGCTGCCCCTTATCTTTTTTTTTGAAAAACCTCTATTTCTGTGGTTTTTCACATGTGGGGCCCACTTCAAGGTAATCCACTCTAACCATTAGATTTCATAGTCCACAATAAGTTCATCAAGCCCAATATTGGGCCTGTTTCAACGTGTAAAAAAAATCGGGGAACTTTAAACGGTGGAGATCACTGTTTGCTAAGGAATGGCCCGCCAGAATCTCAGATTGGCTCCGTTTTTCGGTTCAACGCCAAAAAAACTGAGCAAAGGGATGGACAGTGTGGATTGATCTTATACATCCAAGTGGGACCTATATGAGTGACCCCTTTCCAAAGGCTTGAAAAATAAGCCAATATTTGTGTTTTAATTTACGTCCAGCGTCCCTGTACGCTGGACGATTTTCACATAACACATGCATTGAAGTAGGCCCTCCTTAGGCGGGCCACCATATGGTGGGGTGGTGTGGATCACATACACATGTAAGGTGGGCCTCACCCACAAATGGATTGGGTCCAAACCATGCTTCATGGTGGGGTCCATTCGGGTGGGCCATATGGCCATTCCATCATACACAAAATACATAAATAACAAGAGAGGGAGAGAGAGAAAAAGAGAGTGGGACACGTGTGATAGAGGGACCCCGGCACTATGGGCCCTCCGTTTCAAGCATCCAATCGTACATCAAGTGGGCCCATTACGCGTGGGCCCATCAAATTGAAAATCAACGGTAAAGATCTTTTCTCCACCAAAATGAAATGTCTAGATGGCCCTATCTATGCAAGAAAATAAACATCATGATGGGGTCCATGGAGAATGGCCCCATCATGGAATGATCATGAGGATCAAAGTGGTCCATCGGCCACATCAAGGGTCCAAAGTGAGATCCATACCATTGATCGGTAGGCCTCACTTGACCCATCATAAAAAAAATATGAAAACTAGCCTATGGGAGCACCCACCGGTCGATCTTCTCGGTCCGTTGGAAAGCCGACCTCCTTGTGCTTCACTTTGATGGTGGAAGATGAGAAGTGAATGGCTAGGATGGAGGGTTTGGGATGGGAAAGTGGGCCACACACATGCACTCTCTCACATGGAAGAGAGCTTGGACGTGAGCTCTCTTGTTTGCTTGGGATTGAGTTAAGAAAGAGAGGGAGAGATGTGATGTAAGGAGAGGAGTGATGGATATGAGTGATGGGTGAGGTGATGGTGTACTTGACTAGCATGGGTGTGTAAGAGAGAGGGTGAGAAAGGGTTGACTTTGGAGAGAGAAAGCATGGGTTGCTTTGTACTTGACATGAGGTGATGGATGGGATTGATTGATGGGATTGATTTGACATGTTGTAGAGATTCTCTTGGGATTACAAACGCGCGGTGTTTCCTTGAAATAAACGTCGGCTCACATCTTCCTTCCAGGGTATTGGATTGGTGCACGAGTCGCAGCATTGGAATTGCGGCGACGATGCGGTCGTAATGGTATAAGTCTCGAATAAAGCTGACTCAATTCTATAGGATACAACTTAGGGTCGTGCGCAAATGTTGATTATACGTTGCGGGTTGCCGAAATTCGACGGGAAGGATAGCGAGATTCGACGGAACAGTATGGACTAGGATACGGGTCTTACAATGCCAAAGCCTGGACGCTAGACGTTGAAAGGAAAACATAAATATTAGCCTTGGTTCAAGGCTATTTGGGTGGGCTACTGGTGTAGGCCCCACCTTGATGTAAGCATTCAATCCACGCCGCCCATTCCATTCTGGAGTTCATTTTAGGCGTTAAGCCAAAAAATGAAGCTAATCCGAGTATCTGGTGGGCCATAGCATGAGAAACTGTAGTGGTTACCGTTGAAAAACCAACTACTGTGTTTATTCACCAAAATATATACAATATTAGGCTTGTTTGGCTTGTATTAAGCCATACGACCCAACGGCGGGGTCAGATTCCACTGATGTGGGCCCTATACATGAAAAACCATGATATTTCGTGATTTCAAAAGAAAAAAATACATGCAACAGACGCTGCTGCTGCTGGCGGGCGACGGACGAGCAGGGACCCACGGTCCCAGCCGTGGGCCCCACGATGATGTGTATTTATCATCCAATCCGTTCAGTAGATGGGCCCCTGCTTGAAGTAGGCCTCCTCCAAAAATCAGCCCGATCCGAAGTTCAGGTGGCCCACATCATACGAAACAGTGGTGATTAAAGCCTGCCAATGAAACCCATTTTTGGGTCCACAGGAGTTTTGGATCAAGATGAAATTTGTTTTTCCCTTTCATTCAGGGTCGTGTGACCTTACCAACGGTTAGATTGAAAATAAACATTATGTTGGGCCCTACATGGGACACATAGTGGTGTAAGTGTTTCATTCACACCGTCCACTAGCCATGGACGATGAAGCCACCATGATTTATGTGTTATATCCGCACCGTCCACACTGGACGGTGGGACCCACCCCACGTGTGGGGGACGGTAGTGTGTGTGTGTATATATATATTATATTATATTAATATACATGATGGTGGGCCTTCATGTGAACCCCCCACCAAGATGCTTGTGTTGCATACAACTGTCCAACCATTTTGAAAGCTCTTTTTACAGGGTTGAGATTAAAAATAATAACAGATCTATAGTCCAAGCGGACCCCACTTTGGTATAAATATAAGGCCATATGATTAGGCCCATCTTGATGTATTATGGCCCGTTGTTGGGGCCCACTTGAGTATAGACATGGGGACCAATTGGTGTGGCCCATCTGATGTACATTAGCCCCATGTGATTAGGCCCATTCGATGTATTTGTGGCCATTGTTGAGGCCCACCTTGATATGAATATAAGGCCCATTGTTCTGTATTCAAGGCCCATGGGTTATGGCCCATTGCAATGTGCACAAGGCCCATTGATGCGGCCCACTTGATTTATATAAGGCCCATATGAGGTAGCCCATTTGATGTATCTAAGGCCTATGGGTCGAGGCCCAATAAGATGTATATAGGTCCATTGCAATGTGTGATTCCCTATGGTTTGGGTAATGATATTTTACAGCGGGCCATGCTTTGGGAGCAATGTTGGTTTGACGTCCACGTTGTAAGAATAATGTTGGTTAAATGTCCGCATTATAACTCTCCCTAGGGCCCATTGGTAGGCCCATACTTGTCGATGATTGATCACTTTGTAACATGCTTAGTGCATCTCCATGATTCATGCCCATACGCATCATATGTATGCTTGATATGAGGAATGTTTGATCACTGCATAAGCCGTTGGGTTGAGACATTTACGGGACTCCTTATGAGATGGAGTGCCCCACATGAGCGCGTGGTACGCACGAGATTACTGCATGACTGATGATGTGACTCATGCATCTCGCATATGTGTGACTTGATCACTGCACGCCCTAGCGACATCAGGGTCGTGACCTCCACAGACACATCGTGGATGGTCGTATCGGATACTGAAAATATTGGTTCTAACATTGTGGGCACTTAAGATATCCTTAGGTGAAAATCTCAGAACCTTTTTGGTATCAAGAGATGCTCTAACGTCTAGACCGAGTGGATAGATGAGCGCTCGAGTGCCGAATACCAATAGGTCGCGTCTCCCACTGTGTCGTGGTCGGTTGAAAGGGGGTGTGGCCTTATCCACCTGAGTAAGGGGGCTATAAGCAGGCTGAGTTTGACCAGCTCATAAATGAGTCCGCTATCGAAGAGCCGTGTAGGTATTGGCAGACTACTGGTTAGGCGGATAGTGTGGTCTCTTCCACTTGCTTGACTGTGCAGCTAGGGAGGAGGCAGTCAGTGTGAGGTGTATTAGACCCCGGTGATATCTAGAGATGAACTGTACTGATATGTGTACTTGATGAGTACTGGCACGCTTGCTTTACATCTCACATATGACATTTGGCTATATAGGCCTCGCATCGCATGGCCTTAGTATGGTCGATAGCATTCATGCCTTGCATTACATAGCTTTGGTATAGCTGATAGCATTCATGGACTTACCGCATATTTTTTTCATTACTCTGATATTGCACACTTGGCGCTTGCCTTATGCACACACCTACACCACCCTCTAAGCTTTTGTAAGCTTATGCACGACCGTTGTGTGCAGGTGCCGTTGGACAGCAGCAGCGTTGAGGTAGGAGCGCTCATCTGATCATTTTGGAGTTTTTTTATCACCTTGTATTTCCCTTTCCCCATTGTACTTAAACGTTTTTGGCATAGTGGATATGTGGTGATGTTGTTTTGTGACTTGGTTATGCTTGTGGTTATGCTCCATTACAAAAAAAAAATTCATACTGAAAATCCTCCCTGTAGGATCCCAGGATCGGAATCTGGCATATAAGTGTCGGAATTCGAGAATGGGGTACTATGGAGGCTGTCGACACCGGATTCGGCGATCGGGATTTTTGTGAGCCCATTTTCTAAGTTTGGGGCGTGACAAGATCTTAGTCTTAATCTTTTACTAGATCTTAAACTTGTTTTGAATCTTGATCTTGAATCATACTTGAAGATTGCTTGATAAGATCTTTCGACTAAACCAAATTTGACAAACAAAGTGTGAAATATGCTTTAAACATTATAGCACTTACAATCTCCCCCTTTGTCAATTTCTTAACAAAACACTTAGTATTATAAGTATCAGAATGAAGCTTTGTACTCTTGTACTCATATTGTAGAAGATTGTTGAAGATTTCAACATATTTACTACTCCCTCTCAATTTGTACTTCCCCCTGTATTATGACATAAAACATTCAATTCCATTCTCCAAGCATTTATGTATCATTCATATATTCATATATTCAAAACATGTCATTCTTCAAGTAATAACTAAAACTCTCCCCCTTTTTATCACAAGTTGATAAGGGAAGGAACAGTTTATCTATCAAGTAAATGAGATATTGAATGAATTAATAAGTACAAAAAACTTAATATAAGAAGAAATAAGCAAATGAATATAACAAGGAGTAAATTAGCATACGAAATTGTTGAAGTTAGGGAAATAACATCCAAGGAGTTTAAAAGAGTGAAGAAAGTAACTAAGCAAATGAGCAAAGTTTAAGTTTTATAGCCCCATAAATATAAGTACTAAAAAGAAATGATCTAATCAAATCCAGATGATGAAGGAGCAAGCATAAAAGGATCAAGCTTATGCAAACTCTTGGTGATACGATGGAAGTACTTTTTCATATATTTCATTGAAGATTTTTGAGTTTGAACCAGGTTATCCTGAGAGATCTAAAGTGCAGTGACCTTCTCCTCCAAAGGTTTAAGATGATCATCAACCTGAGAAGGAAGATAATCAGGATCAGCTAGATCATCAGACTCATCCAGTTCAGCAAAAATGTCGTCCATGGAAATGTCTTCAGGTGCAGGTGCTTCCTCATCTTCTTCTTCACGTTGGTCAGGAAGAAATTGCAGATTCATCTTATTCAAGTTGGTATTGTTAAAAGGTAATTCTGACTCCGATGCCTTAGATGTAGGAATAGTGACATTACAATGTAAAGCAATGCATGTCATGAGGTAAGCAAACGGAATCGAACCATGACTAAGATGTAGATGAAACTAAATAATAATGTAGCATATTAGATAAGGAAGACATACTTGAATACCAGATGTAACCGAAAGGAGGACACAAGTCATAAAGGGAGTAAGTTCAGACTAATTCCCTGTTCACAACCCCAAGTGTAAGGCTGTGATGTAGTAATAATCTCAGTAAGACTGAGGTCGAATCCACAGGGACTGAACTTGTACGTTTCTGAAATTAAGTAGAATTAGAACTAGATGAAGATGTGAATCTAATTCTTAAGTAATTAAGAGAGTAATTATGATTAAAGTAATTAAAACTTGTAAATTTAAAGTTGGGAACTAGGGTTTCCAAGGATCCACTTGTAGCAATCAGGGTGATAATATGCTTGATTTAAGGACACAACTGGAATCGAAGCCTATCTTATCCAGTTGGAAGAAGAGAGGGTCAGATCTCTGAACTTCTCATAAATCTAATCATCAAAGAAGGGTAATTGGGAACATTAGAAGGGATTTTGTCACCTAACCATGCCCATGGGACGATGGAAAACAATGGGATTTACCAATCCATCAATCTCAAAATATGAAAGAATGATATTTAAAGCTATCGCAGATCTATTGTAATTTGTAACAACAAACCATTAAAAACTGAAAATATTTCCTATAATCAAACTAGAATCAAAGAGAGTTCAACATAAAAATGAATCAAAGCAATAGAAACATCCCATCATGCTACAAGCTTCACCTCTTAGCCCTAACTAAGAGGTTTAGCCAGCCATATACATGATTGAACTAAAGTCTCTTAAATAAAATATGAAAACAACTAAGGAAGAAGAGGAAAAAATCTTGGAGATTTCTTCTCTACCCTTTTGCTCCACTCCTTAAACCCTAGAAGATGCCTAGGAACATCCTAGGGACTCTTATTTATAGTTGGGGAACTCCCTCTTGCGAACCGACCTTGAAAATTCGTAAACCAACCTTGGAACCGCCTCAAATTTACACAGTCCAGGTGCTGTCTGTGTAACCTTCAACTAGTCGAGGACAGCCTTCAAATAGTCAAGGATCACCTTCGACTGATTGAGGGTTACCTTCAACTAGTCGAGGATGATGGAAATTTAGAGGATTTGATCACTGGAGTTCAGGTCAAAGTTCCTTCGACTAGTCAAGGAAGAGCTTGGACTGGTCTAAGGAGGACTTGGACTAGTCGAAGCAGGCAGATTTTTAGGGTTCTTTTTCTTCACTTTAAATCTTCGTTTCTCTTCATTCCTCACTTAGTTTTCTTAGATCTTTGGTATGTGAATTCTTCATTCTTAGTCTCATAAGATCTATCCTTGGCTTTGGCGATTCTTGAGCATTAAATCCATGCTTTTAGCATCCTTTTCGATCTAAGCTCTTAAATTCACCTTGCAACACAATCATGATTAAAATAGAACATTAAGCATTATCATGTTCATAAAACCAAGTAATAAATGGGGGATAATATGCAATATTTGACCCTTAACACAATCCCCAACCAACATTTTGTTAGCCTTGAGCAAAGTATGTGTGAAATAAACCTTAATGCTCAATGTCCAAAACCTCTTTAAGAAAACAATCTTTTGTACACTCAAGCATGAATGGCTAGAATTAAGATACAAAAGTGAAATTTTAAAAACTTAGAGCCGAATCACATAGGCGATCTATCAAATAAATTCTTTATCAATCAAATCAAAGTATAAGTTCTTATACCATGTTTTTCAATATGCTTAGTGAGAATCAACTTCCTTCCCATAAAAATACTATCTTTTCATCATGCTAGCCATGCTCATCACTTCAAGATTGGTTTGAAACTCAAGTACTGATTCCGAACTTATCCCCTTCTCCTTCTTTTTCCAGTTTTTGATTTTGATCAATTTTTATTTATTCTTTTACAAACCTTGCATTATTTTTTCATTCTTTTTCAGTCTTTTCACAATACATGACCTTTTTGTCGATCTCCTATTTTTAACTGGTTCTTTTCTTCTTTTAAGGTGGATAAAATTCTCTCAACTTAATTCTAACCATCTATCAATGATTCAGATACTAATAATCAGAAATTCTAGCATGTCATATAGAAGACAAATTGAATGTGTCTTGTGATTTAAATTAACATGATATTCAAACTATCTCTTAATAAATTGAGCGCAAGAACTTAGGTGATAGATTACTTAGATAATCAAACTTACAACCTAAAATTCGATCTCTATCTTATCATACTCAAAGCATTCTTAAGTATATAATTCATCACTTCCCAAACAAATTTCAACTTGAAACATTGAAAATTTTCAAAAATTTTGCTCAAAACTGAGAAAACACTAATTAGTCTACCTAATCCCCCATCCCCAACCTAAAATCTATATTGTCCTCAATATAAAAGAAATAAGTATGTAATGCAAAAGAGACAATGAAAAGAAAAGGGAAGTGATGGAAAAATAATACCTGAAGGACTTTTGAGGCATTTCCAATGATCTCAGTGTGAAGATGGGTTAGCACAAGAATTAAACCAATAGAAAATAAACTATCCTAAACAGCGGAAAGCAAACTATCCTAATCACAACATATACGAAAGAAATAAACCTAACTATACTTCCGTAGACTAGGAGGTCAATCCTGGTAAACAGGATCAATCAAAGGTATGGACATGTCCTCTGAATCAAATTTCTCAACAAATGGCTTTAATCGATGTCCATTCACTTTGAAAACATTGTCATTGTTTAGATTCTAAATATCGATGGCCCCATGAGGATAGACATTAGTAACAGTTAAAGGACCGGTCCAACGAGAACGGAGTTAACCCGGAAAAAGATATAACCGAGAATTGTACAAAAGGACTTTTTGACTAACTAAGAATGATTTTCGAATGACGTTCCTATCATGAAATACCTTCATCTCATCCTTGTAAATTCTCGAGTTCTCATATGCGTCATTCGGGATCTCCTAGAGTTCATTCAATTGTAGTTTGCGCAGCGAGCCAGCGTTGTCTAAATCGAAGTTCAAATTCTTGATAGCCCAGTAGGCTCTATGTTCCAACTCCACAGGTAAGTGGTAAGCTAATAGGGATCTTAAATGTAGTACGGTAAGCTCATAAACCATCAGTCAATCGGATTAACCAATCCTTTTGATCAGGGCTAACCATCTTTTCCAAAATATGTTTAATCTCCCTGTTAGAAATCTTAGCTTGCCCCCTTATCTGTGGGTGCTATGGAGTGCTCACCTTATAAGAGATGCCATATTTCTTCATTAAGTTTGCAAATGGCCTATTATAGAAATGTGAACCTCCATCACTAATGATGGCCCGAGATGTTCCGAACCAGGGATGTTCTCTTTTAAAAACTTAATGACCGTCTGATGGTCATTATTCCGGCATGGGATCATTTCGACCCACTTAGTGACATAGTCTACTACTAGTAAAATGTATAAATTCCTAAAGGATTAGGGGAATGATCTCATGAAATCGATGCGCCAGCAATCAAATACTTTAATAATCAGAATGGGGTTCAAAGGCATCATATTTCAACAGGATGGTCTTCCCAATTTCTGACAATGCCCACAAGCTTCGCAAAACTCATGAGTATCCTTGAACATAGTGGGCCAGTAAAAGCTACACTGCAGAATTTTGGTCGTGGTTTTTTTAGTAGAAAAGTGACCACCATAGGCCTGAGAATGAAAAAAGGAGATGACACTTTGGTATTCATTTTCTGGCACACATCTCCTTAAGATTTGGTCTGGGCAATATTTAAATAAATATGGATCATCCTAGAAGAACTTGTGTACCTTGACAAAGAATTTATTCTTATCTTGTGCAGTCCAATGTGTTGGCATGAAACCTATGGCATGATAATTAGAAATATCCACAAACCAAGGTGAATGAGAGACTTTAAACAATTGTTCGTCAGGAAACATGTCATTTATATGTGTCATCTCAAGGGAATCAGAGAGATCAAGGTGGGAAAGATGATCAACTACTACATTCTCTACTCCCTTTCTATTTTTTATTTCCAAATCAAATTCTTAGAGTAGGAGGATCCATCTTATTAAGTGAGGCTTAGCATCATTCTTAGAAAGAAGATACTTGACCGCCACATGATCTATGCAGATGATGATCTTGGATCCGATCAAGTAGGACCTAAATTTGTCCAAAGTGAACACTACGGTTAAGAGTTCCTTTTCCATAGTAAAGTATTTCACTTGAGCAGGATTTAAGGTTCTACTTGCATAGTGTATAACATAGGGCTTCTTCTCTTTCATCTGGCCTAACACCGCCCTAAGAGCATAGTCAGACACATCACACATAATAATCTTAAAAGGAAGGTTCCAGTCAAGAGGCTACATGATTGGGGCGGTGATTAACATGCTCTTCAGCTTAGAAAAAGCTTTCTGATATTGCTCAGTCCACTCATATGGTACATCCTTTTGAAGTAGATTGCATAAAGGAGAGAGAGGTGACTAAAGTCCTTTTAATCTTCTATAAAATCCGGCGTGTCCTAAGAAGGATCGCATGTCTCGTATGTTCTTGGGTGGAGGTAAGTTAGAGATAAGATCAATCTTAGCCTTATCTACCTTAATTCCTTTGGACGAGATGATATGTCTAAGGATAATTCCCTTACGAACCATGAAATGACACTTCTTCCAATTTAGCACCAAGTTCTTTTCCTCACATCGCTTCAGTACACATTTAAGATTCTCCAAACAATCGCTGAAGGACGGACCAAAGACAGAGAATTCGTCCATGAAGACCTCTAAATATTTCCCCACCATGTCAAAAAAATACTCATCATGCATCGCTGAAAAGTGGCTGAGGCATTACATAGTCCGAATGGCATCCTTTAGTAAGTAACGGTGCCAAAAGGACATGTGAATGTGGTCTTTTCCTGATCTTCAGGGGCTGTATCTATCTGGTTGTAGCCCGAATACCTATCAAGGAAGCAATAGTACGAGTGACCAGCTAGCCTTTCCAAATTTCGATTAATAAAGGGCAAAGGAAAGTGGTCCTTCCTTATGACAATATTCAATTTCCTATAGTCAATGCACATGCTCTAACCAGTAGTAACTCTAGTTAGCACGAGTTCATTATTGGCATTGGCTACTATGGTGATTCCGGATTTCTTAGGAACCACCTGAGTTGGACTCACCCATCGACTATCTGATATAAGGTATATGATACCAACATCTAATAGCTTAAGAACCTCGGCCTTAATCACTTCTTTTATATTTGGATTTAATCTATGTTGTGGTTGCTGGGAGGTCTTCGCATTATCCTTTAGATAAATGCGGTGAGTATAAATCGAAGGGTCAATTCCCTTGAGGTCCACAATCGACCATACAAGGGCCCCCTTGTGCTCAATGAGAGTTGAAATAAGCATACTCTCCTATTCTTACTCGAGGTGGGAAGAAATCACCACCGAGTATGTCTCATCTTGACCTAAATAGACATATTTCAAATCGGAGGGTAGGTCAAGCTTCAGTGCCTTGAGGTTAGACAGCAGAGGCACTACATCAGTTTGGGATAATTCTTCAAATTGTGGCCTCCACTGGTTGACTTCAAGTACCGGCATGGTATCAAGCATGGTTCCCATCTCCCTAATCATATCATCTTCTAAATCATGGGAGTGGGCTAGGCACATCTCTAGAGGGTCATAGAATAAGGTCAGAAGAGTTCTATCTTCCACGAAAGAGTCAATCAAGTTAATATCATAGGAATTTTCATCATCCTCTAACTATTTTCCTGTATTGAAAAAGTTATTTAGCTCTAATGTCATATTTTCAAAAGATAAACTCATGACTCCATTCCTACAATTAATGATTGCATTTGATGTGGCAAGGAATGGGCGACCAAGAATGACCGAAATTTGAGTGCTCATGTCCACGATGGGTTGAGTATCTAGGATAATAAAATCTACTAGATAGTAGAATTTATGGACCTGGACTAACACATCCTCAATTATCCCTCTTGATACACGAATTGAGCGATCGGCAAGTTGTAATGTGGTACGGGTGGGTTTTAAGACCCAGTTGTTCAATTTACGCTCGCTCTTAAGTCAAGAGTATGTGCTTAATATGGTAATTCCCAATTACACAAGCAATGGTTGGGCTTTCGGTATCTTTATATTTCTGTGGCACATCTTGCTTTAGGATGACACTCACTTTTTCTATTAAAATTTTTTTCTTTTGAATACTTCACCTTCTTTTGGTCGTACATAAATCTTTCAGAAATTTGGCATATGAGGGTATTTGTTTAATGGCATCAAGGAAAAGAATATTGACTTTCACTTGTTTTAACACCTCTAGAATGTCCTGAGAGTTAGAGAGAGGTTGTGGTGCAATCAACCGTTGGGGGAATGATGCAATCGGCTTGCCTTGGAGTTTCGGTTCTAATTCATGTGGAGCAGTGCTAGGTCTATTAGTTTCAACTATTTTTTGGTCCTTAGACTTTCAGCCCTTACTGGAATAGATTTGTCAATTGTTTTCCCACTTAGAAGGGTGGTGATAGACTTAACTTGATCCATTTGATTTAAAGAGCTTGGATCACTTATTTCGTATTGCGGTTTAGGATTGGGGAAAGGTTAAGCAGGAAGCATCCCCTTCTCTATAACCATAACACATGAATCCATCTTTTGAATAAATTTTGTAAGTTCTCGTAATGCTTAGGTAAGCTCCTGAGTTTGTGTGGAATTTTGAACTGGTTCCTCATGTGGTTTCCCTTGATTTGGAATTTGATTAGGGGATCCTTGAGGAGTAACAGTTTGTCCATTCCACAAATACTGCAAACAATTTCCTTAGCCCTATCCTTCTTTAGTTCCATGACCTTGAATTTTCTTATGAGATTAACCACTTTAACATTGATATCATCATCCTCTTTCAGAAGGTATATTCTGCCCCTCTCCTTAGATTGAGTGAGCCTAGAGGTGGCACTCGATTTTGGGGAGACGTCCCATGATTGTGCATTTTTAGCAAGTCTGTCCAAATAATCCCACACATCGTCAACATTTTTGTTCATGAATTCTCCATTGTACACTGTCTTGACCAATTGGCGTATGGAGGATGTCAGTCCATCATAGAAAAAGTGCGTAATGCACCATGTTTCAAAATCGTGTTGTGGGCATGAACTGACAAGATCCTTGAACTTCTCCCAATATTAGAAGAATGTTTCATCTTCCTTTTGGGTGAAGTTCATGATTAACTTTCTGAGGGTGTTCATTTTACGGTGTGGAAAAATTTTCTTTATGAAGTCCCTTGTCATATCGTTCCATCTACCAGTAGATCGAGGACGTAGAGAATGCAACCACGTCTTAGCTTTCTCTTTTAAAGAAAAGGGAAAGAGTTTTAGCTTGACCATTTCATCGGACACATTAGGAAAATATAAAGTGGCTATGATCTCATCAAACTCTTTCAAGTGTAAATATGGATTTTCATATTCAAGTCCATGAAATTTTGAAAGGAGTTGGATCACCCCTGGCTTGATATCCGTATGTCCCGTATTTCCTAGAAAAACCATGCATGAGGGCATGCTCACCCCTACTAGTTATAAATAATCTCGTAAAGTACAAGGTGGGGGTGCTTGATGCACCTCATTCTCATCTTAAATTTCCTCAACCCTAGGTTGAGGTGGATTTGGAGGTTGAATGACAGGTTGATTGGCAGCCATAACTTCAGTTAACTCTGTGGATCTCGAGTGGTGTCTAATCATGTGATAGATAGATAATCCCTCAACCAATCCTTCTTCACTCAAGAGACGTCGAATGTTATCATAGACCCACTTAGGCATGAAATACTTTCAGCCCTTAATTTCAGAATCTAACCTAAACCTAAAAGGAAAGAGGGAGATAGAAAGAGAGAGAATTAGAAAGAAGTTACCAAATTAGAGGTTTCTATATTCGGATCCTGTAGAAAAAAGGAAATCAAATTAGTTTCTAAAAAAGAAATAAAAAAGCAACCTAGTTTCTAAAAACAAATTAGGAAAGTTTCTAAAAATAGAAAGTAAGTTATTTTATAAGAACAAAGTAGGAAAGTAAATTAGTTTCTAATAGTAAATCAGAAAAATCCTAAACTAAAAATAGAAAGTAAACAAACCCTAATCTTAACCTAATTCTAAAACTAGTTAATCTTAGAAAAATGCAACCGTTATTCCCAGGCAATGGCGCCAAAATCTTCCTCACAACCCCAAGTGTAGGGCCACAATGTAGTAATAATCTTGGTAAGACTGAGGTCGAATCCACAGGAACTGAACTTGTACGTTTTTAAAATTAAGTTGAACTCGAACTAGAAGAAGATGTGAACCTAATTTTGAAGTAATTGAGAGAGTAATTGTAATTAAAGTAATTAAAACTTGTAAATTTAAAGTTGGCAACTAGGGTTTCTAAAGATCCACTTATAACAATCATGGTGATACTATGCTTGATTCAAGGACACAACTGGAATAAGAGCCTATCTTATCCAGTTGGAAGAAGAGACGATCAGATCTCTGAACTTCTCATAAATTTAATCATCAAAGAAGGGGAATTAGGAAGATTGGAAGGGATTCCGTCACCTAACCATGCCCATGGGATGATGGCAAACAACAGGATTTACCAATCCATCAATCTCAAAATAAGAAAGAAGGATATTCAAAGCTATCGCAGATCTATTGTAATTTGTCACAACAAACCATTAAAAATTGGGTCCTTACTCTTACTTAGGTGGTAAACTCTTAGGAGTTTCAACACCTGGTCAAGGGTTCGAGTACCCATAGGTGGTGAAATCCCACTACGGCGTGAGTGTGTGGGGGTGTGTTTAAAAAAAATCATTAAAAATTGAAAATATTCCTTATAATCAAACTAGAATCAAAGAGAGTTCAACATAAGCATGAATCAAAGCAATAGAAACATCCCATCATACTACAAGCTTCACCTCTTAGCCCTAGCTAAGAGGTTTAGCCAACCATAGACATGATTGAACCAAAGTCTCTTAAATGAAACATGAAAACAACTAAGAAAGAAGATGAAAAACTCTTGGCAACGGCTTCTCCACCCATTTTTCTCCACTCCTTAAACCTTAGAAGATTCCTAGGAACATCCTAGGGACTCCTATTTATAGTTGGAGAACTCCCTCTTGCGAATCGACCTTGAAAATTCTCAAACTGACCTTAAAACCACCTTAAATTTACGCAGTCTGGGTGCTGTCTGCGTAACCTTCGACTAGTCGAGGATAGCTGTCACGCCCCGAACTCGGAAACCGGGCTCACAAAATTCCCGATCGCCGAATCCGGCGCCGACAGCCTCCATAGAACCCCATTCTCGACTCCCGACACCCATTTACTAAGTTCTGATCCTGGGATGCTACAAGGAGGATTTATAATCATCAGTCTGATTCATAATGAGCATAACAAAAGCATAACCAATGAACAATAACCACAAGAACACCATCACAAAATCCACAATGATCAAAACTTGAGTACGAGGCGTATGTAAGGGAAATATAATATACTGAAAGTAACAAAAACTCCAGAAGCTCGACTGCACACTCCAACGGCGGCGAAGCTACGACTGCGTCCTGGCGTCACATGCACGCATCAATCGTGCATAAGCTTATAGAAAGCTTAGAGGGTGATGTAAGTGTGTGTGCAATATGAGCATGCTCAGGATGCAAGGTTAGAGAAATGCGGAATCATGCTGATGAACACATGTATGCAATCAACCGTGCCAAGGCCATACGATGCAAAACATGAATGTGATCGGCCATATCAAGGCCATGTGATGCAGAATGTAAGTCAAGCATGTCAATCCTCGTCCACATATCAATGCAGCTCCTCACTAAAGCATCAAATCAGTGCGGTTCTCAGTCTGGATAATCACCAGGGTCAAGTACACTCTACATCAACTTGTCACCCCTATCCGACACACAAATGGGAGGGTGGAAGAGACCTCACTATCCGCCTGCCAATATCGGGCCCGGCTTGTCGATAGCGGACCGATTCCTCAAGCTGGTCAAACTCAACCTAGAAATTTTCCCCTCACTCAGGCGGGTAAGGTCACACCCCTTTCCAACTGACCACGACACAGTGGGAGACACGGCCTACTGGTATATGGCCCTCGTGCGCTCATGTATCCATTCGGTCTCGACGTTGGAGTCATCCTCTGGTACCATCGGGTTTAGGAATTTTCACCCAGGGACATCTATGGCGCCCGTATGCTAGAACCAAATACTTCCGGTATCTAATCCTGCCATCCACGATGTGTCTGTGGAGGATATGGCCCTGATGTCGCTAGAGCATACAGTAACTACAATCACACAAATGCAAGTGCATGAGTCACGCTACCAGTCATGCAACAATCCTGCGTGTACCATGCACTTATATGGAGCAACTCCGCCTATCAGGGAGCCCATAAACAGTCCGCCCGAAGGCATGTGCTATGATCGGTCACTCCTCATATCAGGCATACATATGATGCGTATGATCATGAATCATGGATCTATATTAAACATGTATAAAGAGATGGGCTCTGTGTATGACGGAGATAGGCCTAGACGGCCTACTTACTACAAGTATGGGCCTATCAGTGGGCCTTAGGGAGAGTTATAATGTGGACATTTAACCAACATTATCCATTCAATGTGGACGTCAAACCATCATTGCTCCCAAAGCGTAGCCCACTACAATAGTCAACACATGAATCATGGTAGAATCACGTTGTAATGGACCTCATGTATAACCCATTGGGCCTCGACCCATGGGCCTTCAATACATCAAATGGGCCTCAAACCATGGACTCATATATCTCAAGTGGGCCTTAGTGGGCGGCCATAAATACATTAAGATGGGCCTCAATAAATGGCCTTACACAAATCAAAGTGGGCCTTAATGGACGGCCCACAATTACACCAAGATGGGCCTCAACACATGGCCTTAAAATAATCTCCAAAATGGTTGGACAGTTTGGATGAAACTCATGCATCACGGTAGGTCCCATAGGGATGAGAGGCATAGATAATTCATATACTTCATGGTGGAGGTCCACACTGATGAAAGGTGTGGACATAATACATAAGTGGGGCCCACCATAATGTTTATTTTCCACCCAACCTGCTGATGAGGTCACAAGGACCTAGGGCCGACTAAAATATTTATTTTCTATCCAACCTGGGGCCCACCGTAATGTTTATCTGCCACCCAACTTGTTGATAGAGTCACGTGAGCAAGGGCCGACTGTAACATTCATTTTCCATCCACCCTGTTGAAAGGTCACGTGGACAGAGCCACTGCAATGTTTATTTGTCAACTAAACTTTTGGTACGGTTACATAGTCTTGGGGTCGACCGTGATGTAGTTCACAAATCCAACCCATTCATTGTGTGTGTCCCACCAATTTAAGGGTCCAAACCGAGTTTCAGGTGGATCCAAGCTGCATGTGGACCCCCAGCATTTGATTCCATGTGGTTTGTCATACCACTGCATGAATGGTGATGGTGTGGGCCATCTGAGAACTGTTTATGGCTGATTTTTGGAACCAACGCATCATTAAAGGGGACCTATTAAATGAACGACATGGATGTAGAACATACATCATGGTAGGGTCCACAACTGGGGCCAAGGGGGGCCCTCCCTATTTAACGTTGGACGTCAAGGTAGCAAATGCATGCTATATATATATATTTATTATTTATTTATTTATCCTAGGTGGGACCCACATTAACCAGATCTACTCCATCCATTGTATGTGTCCCACAAAATTAGAGGTCCAAACCAAGTTTTCAAGTGGGTCTAAGCTTCTTGTGGACCCCAGCAATCATTTTCCCAAGTTTTAACAGAAAATAATAGCATTCTTAATGCCACGGCTTGCCAGATGATTGGAACGGTCTTATTTTTCGGCTCAACGCCTAAGATGATGTGAGGGTTGGGATGGACGGTTTGGATCATGCATAAACATCAAGGTGGGGCCTACTTGAACTCCCATCCCCAAACCCATTATGGGTAGCTTGCTAGTACATCCATATCAGTTCATACTTCACGTTAGCTACTTGCAGCGTGTAGCGTCCAGAGACGTTAGACGGCATGGATGCTCACAAACATCATGGTGGGTCCCACGTGGACATGGCCCACCATGTTGGTACACACACACACACACACACACACATATATATATATATGTGTGTGTGTGTGTGTGTGTGGAATATGGGATCTCTTAAATGTGGTGGGCCACCCCATCTAATGGATGAAATAGGTAATGTGGTGGGCCACTACATACTAGGATGAGAAAAAGAGAAAGAGAGAAATCCACGGTGCAACAGAGGGACCCCGCCACTATGGGCCCTCATTGATACATCACATACATCACAACGGGTCCCACCAACATGTGGACCATAAAAAAAAAGATTTAGCAGTGGATCGCCCACCTCTGAGCCTCCTCCTTGCTCCCTTGGCCTCAAATGCTCCTTGCCTTCATCTTGGACGGTAGATGATGGGGTTTGGATGGTTGAGATGGAAGATGAGAAGGTATAAATGGAAGATGAGAAGGTGGACCACACTTGGGAGGGAGAGGGAAGCTTGGACGTGTGAGAGTTGGGTTGCTTGGGAAATTGTTTGAGTAAATGAGAGAAAGAGAATATTAAGAGTGATGGATGGAGTGGTGGGTGTAATTAATGAGGTATGGGTTGGTTTGAAAAATGGGTAAAAGAGGGATGGTTTAGTTTGAAATTTTTTTAAAGAAGGAATGTTGAGGGAGAGAGAGGTTTGATTTGTGGGAAAAGGAGGAGTGGGGTGGTTGTACTTGGATAAGGGATGCATTTATGGTTGATTGATGGGACTTATTGTAGAGATTCCCTCGAGATTTGTAACGCGCAGCATTTCTTTGAAATAAATGCAGACTGACATCTTCTAGCCTGGGTATCGGGTTGGTGCGTGCATCGCGGCGATGACGCGGTCGCTAAGGTATATGTTTCGGTTCGAACCGACTTAGGTATGCCGGACCCAGTTTAGGATCGCGCGCAAACATCGGATATGGTGCGAAGGTTACCAGAATTCGACTGGAAGGATCGCGGAAGCTAATGGAACGGTACGGACTAGGACAGGGGTCTTACAACAGCCTTCGATTGGTTGAGGGTTACCTTTGACTGGTCGAAGATGACTAGAATTTAGAGGATTTAATCACTGGAGTTCAAGTCGAAGTTCCTTCAACTAGTCGAGGAAGAGCTTAGACTAATCGAAGGAGGGCTTAGACTAGTCGAAGCAGGAAGATTTTTAGGGTTCTTTTTCTTCACTTCAAATCTTCGATTTTCTTCATTCTTCAATTGGTTTTCTTGGATGTTTGGCATGTGAATTCTTCATTCTTGGTCTCATAAGATCCATCCTTAGCTTTGGTGATTCTTGAGCATTAAATCCATGCTTTTAACATCCTTTTCAATCCAAGCTCATAAATTCACCTTGCAACACAATCATGATTAAAATAGAACATTAAGCATTATCATGTTCATAAAACCAAGTAATAAATGGGGGATAATATGCAATATTTGACCCTCAACATTCCCCGATCTAGGATAGACGTTAAATGTAAAATTTATATGAAGAACTCGATATTTTAGGAGCATTTGGTTAGCACAGAGAGCATTACCGGATTTCCATTCAACATTAAAATGACATAATTTATGAGTAATTGTTTATCGTTTAGAATTAGTCATTTTATCAGTCAAATTGTCAATTGGAATTGCATCTTCCGCAATGATAATCTAAGTTAATGCCAAGATAGTATAGCGATCAACTGTGAAGGTCCCTTCTATGAATTTAATTATAAATGTAAGATCTTCTAGTAACACATCACAAATAAATGCGTACATTCCTTGTGCAATGGAATGGTAAGCCATTTTGCCCCAACCAACGATGCGTTCCTAACCGATATTAGAAAGAAGAGGAATAAGATCAAATGGTGCAATGTGATCAAGATTGACAGTCCGCTTGATAATTATATCTCTTAAGTGGAGATCGTTAACGTGCTCCGAATCTTCTTTAGGGCCCCTTAGGGTTCTCACATTAATTGGAGTTGGCCTAAAGGACAAGCTACCATGGCTCTTGCGTGTTGCCGTTCTTTTAGTACGAAGCTCCATTTAGTGCTTGCACAAGAACTAATTAAAGAGAGTAGATGGATTGAAGCTAAATCAAATTTTACACAAAACCCACTATAAAAAGGGTTTGAAATCAAAAATACACCCCAAATATGAGATTGACTAGCAAAGATTTACCCAAAACTTGAAGAAAATAGAAAAATAAAGACTTACAACCAAGTTTGGAAGTTGGGTTCGTCGAGTGTGGCACCGGCTAGTTAAGGAAGAAGATGGAAATGAAATGGAAAAAGTAGTTTTTCCCTTCTTTAGGGTGAAATTGTGTGGTCCTCGACTGGTCGATCAGGTACTCGACTCATCGACGGTTCGACTCTTTGAGTATGTACTCGACTCGTCAAAAAAGACATGAAATCTAAATTTTGAAATGATTTTTTTATTTAATTTTATTATCATTTTATGCATTTTAATTAACATAAACATAAAACAAATAAATGCATAAATGAGATGATTAATTAATAATACAAAAATTAATATTATGCTTTAAATTGAAAATTTTATTCTTATCGAGCGGTTTGGTCAGTATGTCTGCAAGCTACTTCTCAGTTTGAATGTATTCTAGCACAATACTTTTGTCTTCTACTAATTCTCAAATATAATGGTATCGAATATCGATATGCTTAGTACGAGAATGTTGGATTGGATTTTTTAAAATATTAATTGCGCTCGAATTATCGTAATATAGTGTCATTGTATCTTGCACAATACCATAATCAGCTAACATTCTTTTCATCCAAATAAGCTGAGTACAAGCATTACCAGCTACAATGTATTCATCTTCAGCTGTCGAGAGTGATACAAAATTTTGTTTCTTACTAAGCCACAAAACTAAATAGTTCCCTACGTAGAAACATCCACCACTGGTAGATTTTCTATTGTCAATATTTATTGCCCAGTCTGTATCAGTATATCCGGCAATTTGTACAGATGTATCATGCGGATACTAAAGTCCTAAGTTAGCAGAACTTGCAACATATCTGATTATCTGTTTAACAACAATTAGATGTGATTCTTTAGGATTAGATTGATATCTAACACATATTCTAACACTAAAAGTAATATCAGGTCTACTAGCAGTTAACTATAGAAGACTACCAATCATACTACGATATAGATGGAAGTTTATACTTTTACTTGATTCATCCTTTGAGAGTTTAAGAGTTGTACTCATTGGATTTTTAAAATTCTTTCCATTCTCAAATCTAAACATTTTTACAAGATTCAAGGCATATTTGGTTTGTGATATGAATATACCATCTTCAAGTTGTTTAACTTGTAATCTAAGAAAATAGTTTAGTTCACCAACTATACTCATTTCAAACTTAGATTTCATTAGATTTGTAAACTCAATAGACAAGTTAGTGCATGTAGATCCATAAATGATATCGTCAACATAGATCTGAACTATCAGAATATAATCATTATATTTCTTGACGAATAAAGTTTTATCAACACTGCCCATAATAAAGTTGTGACTAAGTAGAAATTTAGTCAGTTTTTTGTACCATGCCTTGGGAGTTTGTTTCAAACCATAAAATGCCTTTTTAAGACGGTACATGATTAAGAGATATGGGGTCTTCAAAACCCTTTGATTGTTCAACAAATACTTCCTCATGTAAGTCATCATTTAGAAAAGTGCTTTTGACATCTATTTGATATATGTTGAATTTATTATGACATGCAATCGAAATTAATAATCTTATGGATTCAAGGCGCGCAAGTGGTACAAAGGTTTCATCATAATCAATACATTTTATTTGAGTGTAGCCTTGTACAACTAGTCGAGACTTATTTCTGATAATATTACCTAATCCATCAGTTTTATTCTTAAAAATCCATTGGTTCTAATTACATGTTTATCAGAATGTCTAGGAACCAAGTACCATACATTATTTCTAATAAATTAATTTAATTCTTCTTGCATGACTATTATCTAACTTTTATCGGTAAGAGAACTTATGCGATATACTATGATCATTACAGTACTTCTCAAAAATTTTATTCTCAAATTTTGTGCCATGATCACTTCTAATTTTGATCATAAATATCTCTTTTTCAATCTGAATACGCTTTAAAAAAATTTCTAACATCGTCGAGAGTATCTGATTTCTCTGTTAAAAAGGCTACCCATGTATATCTAGTATAATCATTAACAATGACCAGAAAATACTTCTTTCTACCTTTACTCTTCATTCTAGTTGGTCCTACTAGATCCATGTGGAGTAGTTCTAGAAGTTTGGCCATAGCTAAGGAGTTCACTTTCTTGTGACTACTTTTGATCTATTTGCCAATTTGGCATGTGCCACATACTTTTTCTATCTTTTTCAGCTAGGGTAAGCCACATAAGTTGAAAAGGTGAGCTTAAGAAGTCCTAGAGGGGGGCGGGGTGAATAGGAATATGCCAAATAATCGAATAAAGTGTTGAATAATAAATAAATCAGAGATCCCAATCATACTAGTGTTGAAATGTTCATTCAAACGATTCATAAGACAACATTCACCCAAACAAGTTTAGGTAGGACAACCTTATTTCACGAATTTGATAAGAATCAAATTTCCAAATTAAGTAAGAGTAAATAAAACTATCTATTGTAAACATTTACCACTTTTACATAAAAGAAATTACAACCATTCACTATAAAAGTAATAAAAAAAATCACCACAACACCAAGAATTATAGTGGTTCGGTGTGTTAACAACTGTTCTTAAATAGCCACACCTACTTCACTCCCAATATTACTAACCACGTAATCTGGACTTTCACTATGAATAAGGTTTTCACAAGGTCACTTTAAAACCAGATACAGTTGTGATTTTACCGAGCTATCACAAATAAAGAAACCCTCACTGATATTTTCTACCTATCTCAGAAAAACCAACACTAATATTTTCTGGCTATCTCAAAAAAAAACAAATACAAAGTAAAAAAGAATATTTATTCTCACAAACAAAGAAACTCTCACTGCTTTTCTTAAATGACGAATGTTCAATGTTCAATCTGATAGAAAAGGTCCAGGGTTCTATTGATTTTAATTAGATTTAAACTAAAGGCTACTTGTATTAATTCCTTTAAATTTCAATAAGAAGAGTAATCATTCTTTTTAGAATCAGAATGGCAGAGTTTTGAGATTAAGGAATTAAACAAAAGCTATAAAATAAATTATAAATACCGCTTGATAGCTTAATAATAAATGAGGCTTCTTTCTCTCTTGTATAAGGACTTTGATAGGCTTGAATTGTCTTTTTGGATTGAGAAAGAACCTCAATTTATAGGAAAAAATTTTGTTCCTTCGACTAGCCTAAGCACCAGATTCAGTTCCAACAAATTTTCAAATTCGAGCGGGATAAAATCTAACAGATTTTCGACTGGTCAAAGGTAGTCTTCGACTAGTCAAACAAGCTCTTCAACTGTTCGAGGAAGCTAAATACGAACTGATTTTTTATTGTTGGACTTCAAGTCGAGGAACCTTGGACTAGTCGAAGGTGCAATAGAATTTCTATTACACTTCAGCTGGTGTTTGGACTAGTCGAAAAATTCTTAGACTGGTTGAGGCAAAACTCAAGCTAGTCAAAACTCAACCAATAATAAATATAAAAACTCGATTTTAAATAAGTTTTGAAAGTACCTAAACCTAAAGTCTTTCTAGGGTTTATAATACCTGTATGGACTGAATTTCATAGGATTAGAAACTTAAACTTCTCAAAGGAGCTTGATCTTCTATTAGAATTTTTATTAAATCGAGCTTGGTCTTCAACTTAAGCTTAAGCTTGAACTTGAGCTTGAACTTGTGCTTGAACTTGTACTTGAACTTGTGCTTGAACTTGAACTTCAACATGAGCTTGTCTTGTACTTCAACATGGGCTTTGACTTGAAGATCACTTGCTAAGTTGTTTTGACAAGACAAAATTTAACCAACTAGGTGTAAAATGTGTTTTAAACATAATCGCACTTACAATCTCCCCCTTTGACAAAACACTTAGTGTTACAAGAATCCAAATGAAGCCATGTATTCTTGTACTCATGACGTAGAATATATGTTGAAGATTTTAAAAATTAGTACTCCCCCTCAAGTTGTACTTTCCCTTTATATACAACATTCCATACATTCCATTCCAAACAATATATTCAAAACATTTCAATCATTCACACACGTATCATATATCTCTAGCATGTATTCCATCATATATTCATGCCCATTTGTTTCAACTCTCTCCCCCCTTTTGTCACAAGTTGACAAAGGAAGAAGGATGGTAACAAGCAAGTCAAACTTATGAATAATCACAGAAACATGTAGAAGAAATAAAACGTATGAATAAGTCAAGGGGAGTAGCATATTAGATTGTCAAAGTAAAGAAATAATCATTCGAGCAAAGTGTAAAGTAGTTATCAAGCAAACCAAGTATAAAGTTATACAGCCCCATATAAATAAAAGTAAAATAAAATGAACTCAGTCGGATCCAAACGAAGGAGTAAGCATGGAGGGATTAAGTTGGTGCAAACTCTTGGAGATACGGTGAAAGTACTTTTTCATGTATTTCATAGATGATTTCTGAGTTTGAACCACACTATCCTGTGAGACCCGTCGAGCCTCACCCTTCTCCTCAAAGGATTTAAGTCGATCATCAACTTGAGAAGGTTGATAGTTTGGATCTTCTAGATCATCTAACTCATTGAGCTCAGCAAAGATGTCATCTATCGACGTGTCTATCGACGTGTCTTTGGGTGCGGGTGCTTCCTCCTCTTCTTCTTCGTCACGTTGACTAGGAAGAAATTCCAGATTCATCTCATTCAGATTGGTGTTGTTAAATGGTAAAATAGATTCCGGTGCCTCAGACGGAGGAATTGTGATATTACAGTGTAAAACAATACACGTCATGAGATAGGCAAATGGAATCGAACCATGACTAGGATGAAGACGAAACTGGATAATGAGATAGCATATGAGAGAAGGAAGATAGACTCGTATACCAAACACAACTAAATGGAGGACACGAGTCATGAAGGGAGTGAGTTCCAATTATTCCCAGACCTAAGATAGATATTAGATGTAAAGATTCAATGCAGGACTCGATATTTGGGGAGCATTTGCTTGGCACGTAGTGCATTACCAGATTGCCAATCGGCATTGAAACGACATAGCTTATAAGTAATCGTTTGTCATTCAGTATGCGTCATTCTGTCAGTTAGATTATCGATTGGAATTACATCATCTACAATGGGAATCTCAGTCAATGCTGAGATAGTATAATGATTGACAGTGAATGTGTCTTCTGTAAATTTAATTGTTAAAGAAAGGTCTTTGAGAGACACATCACTAATTAAAGCGTACATCGCTTGCATGATGGAACGGTAAGCCTGTTCACAACCCCAAGTGTAGGGTCGCTATGTAGTAATAATCTCGATGAGACTGAGGTCGAATCCACAGGGACTAATCTCGTGTGTATTCTGAAAGCCACTAGAAGTAGAACTAGAAGAAGATGAGAATCTAAATCTGAAATAAAAGGAAGTAATTGTGAGAGATTTAATAAGAAACTTAAGAAATTCAAAGGTGGGAACTAGTGGTTCTAAGGTTCCACTTGTAACAATCTAGGTGATATTATGCTTGATTCAAGGACACAACTAGAATCAGAGTCTTATCTTATCCAATTGGAAGATATAACAATTAAGATCAAATCTGAACTTCCATTGACCTAATTCTTAATGGATGAGAGTCGTGAGAATTGAAAGTGATTACATCACCTAGCCATGCCCAGGAGAATGGCAAACAACATGATATACCAATTCCACAATTAATCATAAGAGAATTATGAAGGTTAGAAGGGATTCCATCATCCAACCATGCCCAAGGGATGATGGTGAACAATAAGATTTCCTAATTTCACAATCTTAAAGTATGAAAAGAAGATGCTCAAATTTATTACAGATCTATTGTAATTTAAGTCACAACAAACCATTAAAAACTGAAAGTATTCCTTAAATATCAAACTAGAATCAACAAGAGATCAACATAAACATGATTAAAAGAAATATAAACATCCCACCACGCTTCAAGCTTCACCTCTTAGCCTTAGCTAAAAGGTTTAGCCAACCATAGACATGATTGGATCTAAAACCCTAAAAGAAAGCATGAAAAACTAAGGAAGAAAGAAGAAAAATGCTTGGCAATGACTCTCCACCCATGTGCTTTCTCCTCCAAACCTTAGATAGATACCCAGGGATGCTCTGGGGACTCCTATTTATAGTTGTGCAACACCTCCTTTCCTAGTGTCTAAGAAAAATCTGAAAACTGCCTGAAATTTATGTACTCCGCATAACTCTGCGTAAATCGTTCAATGACATCGAACTGCCTTCGATGTCATTGAAGGTTCCTTGAACCCGTGCTTTTCTACACTATGTAACTTCGTTCGAACTACATAACTTTTTATATCATCAAACCTAACTTCAATGTCATCGAAGGTATCTTCGATGTTATTGAATGGTGTTTGAGGAATCAATAATGTGTCCAAATAGTCCAGCGAGTTATTTCAATTTCTTCAATAAATTCGATGCCATCGAAGAGGCCTTCAAAGTCATCGAACATGTCTTTAATATCATCGAGGAGGTCTTCGAGTAATCAAACATTATGCCCAATGTGTCTAGCGAGTATTGCCAAAAATCCATAGAAAATTCGATGTCATCGAACTAGCTTCGATGGCATCAAGTGGAGCTTTGAGTCATCAAACAAGTCCTCGAGTCATCGAAAAACATCTTCAATTTGTCCAGCAACCAACTCAATTTTCATTCTTAAATTCGATGTCATCAATCCGTGTTCGATGTCATCGAATGGTGTCTTCGATGTCAACGAACGGTGATCGATGATACAGTCAATGTGAATTCTGCACTTGTTCTTTCGACTTCTTTCCTTCTCCACTTGGTTTTCTTGAATCTTGGGACCTTGAAATCTTCAATCTTTATCTCCTAAGATCCATTCTTTGCCTTGGTGATCTTTGAGCATCAAATCCATGCTTTTAGCACCTTTTCCAATCCAAGCTCTCAGATTCACCTTGCAACACAAACATGAGTAAAATAGGACATTAAGCAGTATCATGTTCATAAAAGCAAGATATAAATGGGGGATAATATGTAATATTTGACCCTCAACATAATCCCCAACTAGCATTTAGTCCTGAGCAAAGTATGCGTGAAATAAACCTCAATGCTCAATGTCTAAAACCTCTTTCAGAAAACAATCTTTTGTGTACTCAAGTATGAATGGGTAGAAATGAGATACGAAAGTGAGATTTTGAAAACCGAAAACCAAATCACTTGAGAAACCAATCAAATAAGTTCTTTGTCCATTAAATCGAAGTATTATTTCATATAAATTTTTTTAATGTGCTCAGTGAAAATTAACTTCCTGTACAAATACTATCAATTCATCATGTTAGCCATGCTCATCACTTTAAGATCAGTTTGAAACTTGAGTATTGATTCTGAACTTATCCCATTTGTTGAGGGTCAAATATTGCATATTAGACCCTAGTTATTACTTGGCTTTATACACATGATAATGTTTAACGTGCTATTTTAATCATGTTTGTGTTACAGGGCGAATTCAAGAGCTTGGATTGCAAAGGATGCTTGAAAAGGCCGAGCTAAGAGTCCTAGAGAGGGGGGGGGGGGGTGGGGGAGGGGGGGTGAATAGGACTATGCCAAATTAAAAATTACATACAGAATTTAAACAAATATAAATAAAGATAGCACTTAAACAATCCCACAATGAAGAAATGAATAACAACCTCAAATGTACAAGTATTGAGAGGTTGATGTAGATATTGTCCTAAGGACAACCCAATTCCTAGAACAGTCTATGTATCAAAATCTCAAACCGATGCAGATGAATAAAGAATAAAATAACAAAGAAAGAAACTAAGCTATTACAACATTCTCATACTTACATAAAAAGGATTACAACATTCTCCACAAATGCATAAAGGGAAATTATAACATCCACACAATGCCACAATCAAATAATCACCACAAGACCAGAAGTTATAGTAGTTTGCTTATGTGTACACCAATTGTTTAGAAAAATAGCCACACAACTACTCCACTCCTAATATCCTCGCACAGTGGATATCGGCATTCACTAAGAAATAGGTTTTTCAAGGTTCACCTAAAATCCTCACAATTGTGTCTTTCAAGTGGGTTTACACAATTCAAAAACCCCACACTCTAAGTTTTCTTGATCACCTCAGACAAACCAAAAGAAAGAGATTTTTCTGGCACAATCTTAAAGAAACCAAAAGAATAATTGATTTGCAAAACTATAAAATATTTATCTGGATATTCTCCTTTGTTGCAGCCCGATAGAACCAATTCAGAGTAGAAGTTCAACATAGATGTTCAATGTTCACACTCACTTATAAAATGGTTCTAAGTTCTAAATTGATTTTAGATTAACTCACCTTGGGCTAGCTTGATTTGATTTTGATTCCAAGAAATGGGAAAACTTCAATCCCTTTTTCAAATACAATTGGAATGTAGAATACAAAATCAAATGCAAAAGGCTAATTAAAGAGAATATAAAATGAGTACTAAATAGCTTAAGAATATCACTAACTTATCTCTCAGAGCAGTGTCTTGATTTTGCTTAAATTGGATATAAAACTCTGAAAATCGTGCTCTATTTATAAGCATAGAAATTGCTTATTCGACTAGCCCAGAGGTCAGTCGACTGGTTGAAGGACCAACAAACTTTTGAAATTTTGGGCACGATAAGATCAGGGCATTCCACTACTAGTCGAAGGGCCTACTCGACCGGTCGAGTCCTATCCACGACTGGTCATGCGGGACCCATTTTACTTGCTGGACTTTGAGTCGAGCCTGCTAGACTGGTTAAACACTATTCACTCGACCGGTTGAGCAGTCTCCAGGATTGGTCAAAGTAATAAAAAAAAATCTCAAAAATTAGTAACAAACTTAGGACTTGTCGAGGAATTTCTTCGACTGGTCGAGGTTAGTCTAAGACTAGTCGAGAAACAGTCTATACACTTTAAGTAGTGACCCAATCAAAGTATGCAATCAATAATGACCTAACCTATGGTCAATCTAGGGTCATTCATACCTTATAAGTGATATATGAACATTAAATCTTCTTTTACTTCAGTTGATAGTTATTCTTTTGAAGTTCACGAAGCTTGATATCTTGACACATGATGAAGATTGAACTTGAGACATTATGAAGCTTGAATTTGAAGTTCTTGACTTGTATTTCACCTTGAGCTTTGAGATTCAAAGTAAAAACTATTGTCTTGACTTAGAAGAAGCTTTGAAACTTTTAACAATTGAAGCTTGGAACAGTAAACTATTACATGGTGTTATACTTGAGCATGTATATCTCTTGATCTTGCATTTGAAGTTCTTGAAGTAAAAGACCTTTGTTCTTGTACATGAGATGCACGATCTTGAATATGTAGATGAGCTACACAAGACACAGATTCCAAGAGGTTTTGGCACTATAAAATTTGATAATCATAGGAGCTAGAAAACATAGCACTTACAATCCCCCCCTTGTCAAATTTGTGACAAAACACACTTTATTAAAATAAGATAAGCATAACACGCACAATAAAGAACCATGCACCATATATGTAGAATAAAGAATTATGCACCAGTTACAACAACCAGATTAAACCAATATGCATCAACATCAACACTCCACATTAATACTCTCCCTCTTACTTACTCCCCGTTACTATAAAAAAAAATGGAAATAAATAGCTACCTATCCACAATTCCACATTTCACAAGCATGATAAAATTCTCCCCATTTTTGTCACAACATGACAAAGGAAAGAACTAATAAATGATAATGGAAGTGGATAAATAAGGAAGTAAATAAAAGAGTAATGAAAAAGAAGTGCATATAAGATCAAGATTACCAAGTAACTAAAACCATAAGAAAGCATGTTCAAGCATGTCCAAGCCCATAAAATAAAAGAAATTTAAGTATCTTAAAAGTTATTACAAACCACATATTCAAATACTAATCTAAACCCGATGAAGGAGCGGGTATGGTAGCATCAATTTGATAAAGTCCCTTGTTAATGCGCTTGAGATACTTGTGAATATATTTAAATTGCAAGTCATGGGACACATTCATACTTTCAACCTTCTCCTTAAGTGAGTGCAAACGCGCATCAAAGTCAGATGGCTGATAATCAGGATCAGCGGCAGAATCAGATTCGATTTCATCAAAAAGTTCATCCATATTGACATCTTCTGGAGGTAAATCACCCTCCTCTTCATTTGCGGCATTAGCTCCACTAGCACCCACATTAACTTGGCATGGGGCCAACTTCAAATTCATCTTACTAATATTGGAATTGTTGAAGGTTAAGTGGTGAATGGGAGCTTCTCCAACGGGTATAGCCACTAAACTATGGGTGGCCAACATAGTCATAAGATAAGCGAAGGGAATGTCACTGTGTCCTGGTTGGAGACGGAACTGAATGATGCTATGACAAATCAAGGAAGACATACAGAGGTTCTAGAAATGATGGAATGAAGAATACGAACCATGAACGTAGTAAGTTTGGTTTTGTTACTAGATCAAGGATAGACATTCGAAATGAAAATCTTGTGAAGAATTCTATATCTAGGTAACAAAAACTTGGAGGCAAGTACATTACTAGGACTCCATTTCACATATATATTGCATAAATCCTTTATAAGCATTCATTTCTCATTTTTAGAGGGTGTTGCCACTAGAGAACTAATGGGAATACCTTAGTCATTAACAAGTATATCCATTAATCCAGAGATAAGATGATGGTCCACATCAATTGGACCTTCTCTAGTCATAATAGTAAATGTCAAATTCTCAGCAAAAAAATCAGTAATGTAAGCATACATAGCCTACGCAATGGAGCGGTATGCCGGCCCACCCCAATGTAGTATGTTATCCCATCCTACAAACTGAAGGAGAGGAAGGATATCAAACGAAGACAAATGATCAACATTAACAGGTCGTTCTACTATAACATTGTGCAACCGAATATCCCGCACATAAGTGGGATCATCTTCGGGTGACCGAAGATGACGCACTGTGATAGGAGTCGACTGAGATGAAGAAGGACTACAAGATCCTTTCTTCTTGGTTCTACCTTCCATTTGCAACAAAGATATCAAGAAAAATGGAGATGGAAAAAGAGGTAAAGTGGGTTTCTAGTAGATCAGATTTTTTTGAGTAGAAAACCCTAAAAACCAACGTAAAACATGAAATAAATCACATAAATGATGAAAAGGAAGTGCAAAGGACTAGAATTTACAAGAAAATCGAAAATAACGCACTAACCACGAAGGAATCGAAGATGGATTCGACAGGTCGACGTTGGGCTCGTTGGAGAAGACAACCCAAATGGAGAAAAAGTGATTTTTTTCCCCAAATAAAGCACCAAACCTGTGGTTCATGATTGGTCGAGTATGTACTCGACTGGTTGTGCACAACCCAAAATATGCAATTTTACACAAAATTTAAAATTTACAAATTTAAAATAACAAATATATACATTATGATACAGAAATACATGAATCAACAATTCATATTGCACATACCAAGATCAAATTTCAATTTAGCAAACCTGCTTTTGTCAAGCGGTTTTGTGAATATGTCTACAAGTTGAATCTCGGTCAGAATATATTCCAAAGAAATCATCTTGTCTTCCACTAATTCATGAATGTAGTGATATCTAATATTAATATGCTTGGTTCGTGAATGCTGGATTGGATTTTTAGAAATATTAATTATGCTAGAATTATCACAATATAAAACCATAGAATCTTGCACAATTCCATAATCGTTTAGCATTCTTTTCATCTATACAAGCTGAGTGCATGCATTACCTGCCGCAATGTAATCAGCCTCAGCAGTTAAATAAAGTCACATACTAAATGCAATATCAGGTAGACTGCAGTTAAATAAAGCAAACTTCTTATCATACTACGATACAGCATCGGATCCACACCTGTAGAGTCCTTTGAGAGTTTTATAGTACTCATTGGAGTATCAAAATTTTTTTCACTCTCAAATATGAACTTTTTAACTAAGTTTAGAGCGTATTTAGTTTGAGAAATAAAGAACCCATCAAGTAGCTGTTTCACTTGCAACCTTAGGAAATAATTCAATTCTCTAACCATGCTCATTTCGAACTTAGACTTCATAAAATCTGCAAACTCAATAGTCATGTTAGCACAGGTAGATCCATAGATAATATCATCAACATAAATTTGCACTATTGGTATGTGATCATTATATTTCTTTACAAATAATGTCTTATCAACACTTCCTATTATAAAGTTATGACTTATTAAAAACTTAGTCAACTTTTCGTACCATGCCTTGGGAGCTTATTTCAAACCGTAAAGTGCATTTTTCAGGCGATAGCATGATTAGCATTCTTAGGGTCTTCAAAACCCGATAGTTGTTCAACATACACTTCTTCATGCAAATCACCATTCAAGAATGCAATCTTTACATCCATTTAGTATATTTTGAACTTTCTAAAATATGTAATGGATATAAATAGTCTGATTGATTCAAGATGAGCTACTGGGGCAAAGGTTTCATCATAATCGATGCCTTCAATTTGAGTGTACCCTTGTACAACCAGCCTTGCCTTGTTTCTAATAATATTACCAAGGTCATCAGACTTATTTTTAAAAATCCATTTAGTTCCGATAATATGTTTAACTTTCGGTCTTGGAACTAAGTATCAAACATCATTTCTAACAAATTAATTAAGCTCTTCCTGCATCGAACAATCCAATTTTCGTCAGAAAGGGCTTCTTTTATGTTAGCCGGTTCTATCTAAGATGTAAAGCACACGTAATTACACATATCTTCTAGTTGTTTACGAGTGCGCACACTAGTGAGAGGGTTTCCAAGAATCCAATTAGTTGGATGGTTTTTAACAGTCCTCAGTTCAGAGTTATTTTGACTTGATGAAGTATCTGGTTTATCAATTAGAAGAACTTCATCATTTTTTGAACTTGAGACAGGTGTATTCAAGTGATCGTCAATAACCACATTAATGGACTCTTGGATTACACCGGTCCTTTTATTAAGAACCCAATACGCTCAACTATTCAGAGCATACCCTAAAAATATCCTTTCATCACTTTTGGTGTCAAACTTACCCAGATTTTCTCAGTCACGTAAAATGTAGCTCTTACTGCCAAAAATACGAAAGTATTTGACAGCAGGCTTCTTATCAAACTACATTTCATAAGCCGTTTTACCATTTGATTTTCTAGTATAAACATGGTTGATTATATAACGAGTAGTATTTACAGCTTCAGCACAAAGGCTTTTTGGAAGCTTCATACTATTTAGCATAACATTTGCCATTTTTTGAAGCGCTCTATTTTTTCTTTCTACTATACCATTTTTTTGTGGTGTTTTGGGTGCAGAGAATTCAAGTGATATTCCCTGATCACTGCAAAATTTCTCAAAACTGCGATTCTCAAATTCTGATCCATGATCACTATGGATCTTACAGACTTCAGATCTTTTTTCCATTTGGATACGTTTAAGTACCCTTTTTTACTTCATCTAGAGTTTCTAATTTGTCTCTTAAGAAGACTACCCATATATATCTGGTAAAGTCATCAACAATTACCAGAATGTACTTCTTGCCACCTCGACTCTCCGTTCTAGTTGGTCCAATGAGATCCATGTGGAGAAGTTCGAGTGGTTTAGATGTGGCATTGGAGTTTACCTTTTTATAAGTACTCCTAGTTTGTTTACCAATTTGACATTCGCCACATATTTTGTCTACTTTCTGTAATTTAGGTAGACCTCTTACCAACTCTCTTTTACTCAATCTATACAAGTTACAGTAGTGTACATGTCCAAGGCATTTATATCATAATTCAATCTCATCGGTATGGACCATATAACAGATAGATTAGATGAGCTTGAATCACTCAGAATGTAGCAGTTTTAAGAAGTTCTGCAACCAATTAATATTACAAAACCATTTTTATTTAAAATTTCACAACCTTGGTTAGTAAATTTTACACTATGATTATTATCGCATATTTGAGAGATGCTTAATAAATTTTGTTTTAACCCTTCTACATATAAAACATTCTCAAATAGAGGGAGGTTAAAGAGTTGAACCATACCTTGGCCAACAATTCTGCAGTTGCTACCATCACCGAATGTGACTGAACCATCAGTCATGTCTTTAAGATTGGTGAACAGACCCTTGTCACCTGTCATATGTCTGGAGCAACCACTGTCTAGGTACCACTTTGAATGCCTTGAAGCTTTGAAAGCAGTGTGGGTAACAAAGCAAGTAACCTTAGGAACCTATTTCATTACATTCTTGGGTTTAGGAGTATAATTGGTCTTCTTATGTTTATAGTTGTCATAAGATCGACCCACAAAATTAGATTTTAAGAGCTCCTTAAGTAAGTCCACAATTTTCTTAGCTAAAGGATTACGATTCTGATTTTTATAGTTGATATGATTGCTTTTAAGTTTTAAGGTTTGAAAAGTCTTAGCATTGTTAGAATAGTTTTGAATCAGACTTTTCCCTTTTGAGTTTGAAGACTCCCTTTTCACAAATTTAGGTGGAGTATTCTTATGTTTGGGAGAAATACTTTTGTCGTAGCCCAATCCATATCGATCGCCACATTTTTTAGATATGGATAAGAGTTTTTCTAACTTAGGATCACCTTGGGCATAGCTCCAAATGTCTTTTAAACTCAAAAGTGAAGAGACTTCTAGTTTTAGCTTTTCATTTTCAGATTTTAGGTTTTCAATAAGGGAGGTTTTGAAATCTAAATCGCGTTTAGTTTTTTTAAAACAATCTGAAATGTGTGATTTTTCTAAGACTAGATTATCAAAATTTTCTTTAAGTTTTGAAAACTTTTCTTTCTAAAGTTTTAGTTTTACAGCAATTTTACAACTTTCCTTGTATAGGACATTATAAGTATCTTGAAGATCTTCTTCATTTTCATGATCACTATTCAGATTTTCTTCACTAGTTGAATCATCATTATCTGAAAAAGTGAACTTGGCTAGAGTCATAAGGGCTTTAACTTCATTACCTGACTCGGTCTCAGAATCTTCTGACTCAGAAGAGGCTTCAGAGCCGGAAGATTCATCCCAAGTAGCCAACATACCTTTCTTTTTAGGTTTGTCCTTTTTAGGACACTTGTTTGTTAGATGCCCATATTCATGGTAGTTGTAACATTGGCTGTCTTTTAAAGATTTCCAGGTTTTAGATTTAGATTTTTTTTCTTTTCATTAGGTTTTTGCAAATCTACCCTCTTTTTACTTCTAAAAATCTTATAAAACTTTTTAGCTAAAAGGGTCATATCATCTTCAGAATTTTCTAAATCAGAATTATTACTATTTTCCTGAGAAATACTCTTAAAAGATTTCAGGGCAATAAATTTACCTTTAGGAGCTTTAAAGTTTAACTCGTAAGTTTGTAATGAGCCAACTAATTCTTCTACCCTCAATTATCTGTATCATGAAGTTCCTAAATTGCAGTCACCTTTGAATTGAACCGTTCAAGCAGTGAGTGTAGTATTTTTACACAGACTTTACTTTTTGGCATTCTATCACCGAGACCCCACATAGAGTTGACAATGTCATTCAATCTTGTATAGAAGTCTATGAAAGTTTCACTTTCTTCAATACGTATTTCCTCAAATTTGGTTGTGAGGATTTAGACTTTAGATTTCTTAACAATTGTTGTTTCCTCGAGTGTCATTTCCAAAACATCCCAGGCTTGCTTTGCAGTATCACAGGATATAATTCTCTTGAATTCATCCGGTGATACTACGTAAGTGATTGCATTTACATCCTTTGCATTGGGACTACTTTCACTTTTCTGAAGACTGGTCCAAGTAAAATAAGGTGTTACTTTTACAGTTACAGATCCATTGGTACCAGTCACTTCAGTGGTAGGAGGGGTCCAATTGGTCACTGTGGCTTACCACATGCTCTCATCCATGACTTTTAAGAAAATCCTCATTCTGGCTTTCCAATAGGCATAATTGGAGCTATCAAATTGTGGAGGCCTAGTGACTGAAAGGCTATCAAAATTTGACATCTTAAAAAGCTCAGATCGATTATCTCGGGAAATAAATCTAAAGAAAATAATTAAAGCGAGAAATTAGGCTCTGATACCACTTCAAAAGGTAGAGCTAAGAGTCCTAAAGGGGGGTGAATAGGACTATGCCAAATTAAAAATTAAATGCAAATTTAAACAAATATAAATAAAGATAGCACTTAAACATTCCCACAATGCAGAAATGAATAACAACCTCAAATGTACAAGTATTGAGAGGTTGATACAAATGTTGTTCTAATGACAACCTTACACCAAAAATCAATGGTTTATGGTAGGACAACCTGATTCCTAGAATGGTTTGTGTATCAAAATCTTAAACCGAAACAGAGGAATAAAGAATAAATAATAACAAAAAGAAACTAAGCTATTAAAACATTCCCACACTTGCATAAAAAGGATTACAACATTCTCCATAAATTCATAAAGGAATATTACAACATCCACACAATGCCACAATCAAATAATCACCACAAGACCAGAAGTTATAGTGGTTCGCTTGTGTGTACACTAACTGTTTAGAAAAACAACCACACAACTACTCCACTCCCAATATCCTCACACAGTGGATATTGGCATTCACCAAGAAATAGGTTTTGAAGGTTCACCTAAAACCCTCACAATTATGTCTTTCAAGTGGGCTTACACAATTCAAAAACCCCACACTTTGAGTTTTCTGGATCACCTCAAATAAACTAAAAGAAAGATTTTTCTGGCACAATCTCAAAGAAACCAAAAGAATAATTGATTTACAAAATTGTACAATACTTATCTAGATAATCTCCTTTGTTGCAGCCTTGTAAAACCAATTTGGAGTAGAAGTTCAACATAGATGTTCAATGTTCACACTCACTTATGAAATGGTTCTAAGTTCTAAATTGATTTTAGATTAAATCACCTTGGGCTAACTTAATTTGATTTTGATTCTAAGAAATGGGAAAACCTCAATCCCTTTTTCAAATAAGATTAGAATGTAAAATACAAAATCAAATGCAAAAAGCTAATTAAAGAGAATATAAAATGAGCACTAAATAGCTTAAGAATATCACTAACTTATCTCTCAGAGCAGTGTCTTGATTTTGCTTGAATTGGATATAAAATTCTGAAAATCGTGCTCTATTTATAAGTGCAAAAATTGCTCATTCGACTGGCCCAGAGGTCAACTCAATTGGTCAAAGGACCAACAAACTTTTGAAATTTGGGGCGCGATAAGATCAGGGCGTTCCATGACTGGTCGAAGGGCCTGCTCGACCGGTCGAGTCCTGTCCACGACTGGTTGTGTGGGACCCATTTTAGTTGCTGGACTTTGAGTCGAGCCTGCTGGACTAGTCGAGTACTGTTCACTCGACCGGTCGAGCAGTCTACAGGACTAATCGAGGCAATAACAAAAAATCTCAAAAATTAGTAACAAACTTAGGACTAGTTAAGGAATTTCTTAGACTGGTCGAGCCAGTACTAGGACTGGTCGAGCATAGTCTAAGACTAGTAGAGAAACAATCTATACACTTTAACTAGTGACACAATTAAAGTATGCAATCAATAATGACCTAACCTATGGTCAATCTAGGGTCATTCATACCTTATAAGTGATATATGAACATTGAATCTTCTTTTGCTTCAGTTGATAGTTGTTCTTTTGAAGTTCACGAAGCTTGATATCTTGACACATGATGAAGATTGAACTTGAGACATTATAAAGCATGAATTTGAAGTACTTGACTTGTATTTCACCTTGAGCTTTGAGATTCAAAGTAAAGACTATTGTCTTGACTTAGATAAAGCTTTGAACAATTGAAGCTTGAAAGAGTAAACTATCACATGCTGTTGTACTTGAGCATTTATATCTCTTAATCTTGCATTGGAAGTTCTTGAGGTAAAGACCTTTGTTCTTGTACATGAGATGCACGATCTTGAATATGTATATGAGCTACACAAGACACAGATTCCAAGAGGTTTCGGCACTACAATATTTGACAATCATAGGAGCTAGAAAACATAGCACTTACAATGCTAAAAGCATGGATTTAATCTTCAAAATTCGTCAAAGCTGGTGTACTGATCAACCACTGATCTTGGACGGCCTGATCTCTAGATATGCTTCAATTTTGGACTCAGCCATTTAAATTAGATGGGAAACCGAATGGACGGTGTGGATTTCCTATAAAACATCAAGGTGGAGCCCACAAGAGGGTGCATGTGTATGAGGGACGTTACACCTCTGCGCACCGATCGGGCAAGCATGGTCAAACCGTGTTTGACCCGGAGTTTCTTGCTAAGAAATCCCCATTTTTGTGCCTACTGCGTTTTAAACCAACACCAACTGATAAGGTGGGCCATTTGACCCGCATCATGACCTAGTCAGGAAATCTAGACTGTCCATCAGATTGGGATGAGAAAAATGGTCAAAGCTATGAATTTATTTTTTTTCAAATGGAACAACGAATGGAGACTAATGAAGGTTGATGCAATAACAGAGCATTGTCGAGTCTGTTCTGCGTAGGAAATCTACTGGACAAATTCGTAGCTCTGATCTGGACCATATTCCAAAACTTCATCACAACAATGCCTGATGATCTAGGCCATTCAGAACTAAGCAATGAAAAGAGTGACCTTACCCAAGGAGACCGGATGAATAGCAAAAAAAAAAAAAAAAAAACAGGGAGTCGATTTTGTTGCGTTAAACACGCTGAAACATGTTCGCAATGCTATGCGTATTTAGTGCGATCGGCCCACCGATTTAGTGGGCCAAGGGTCAACTAATGATAATCAGGGATGTTCAGAGGATTGATCTAATGCAGCCAAGGGTCGGTATTAATTTGTTTCTAAAACAGGGGATTAACAAGTTGATTCAACATCAAACAATGGAACTAAGAATAGGCTGATCAGGGACCAAAAAGATGACCCATCAAGGGATCCTATGGCCAATAGCGTGAATGGTGCAGACAGAGGATGATCTCCAAGAAAATTAGACCAAAATCCTCTTAGCGGTGTAGTTACGCACACTGTTACATAGCCAACAGTGCAACGCCACTGCGCACACTGCATTCGAGCAGTCTATAAAACAAGCCATTGAAAACTTGAGAGAGCCAGCAGAGAACGGAAGTGACTAGAAGCAGGGAGAAAGAGAGAGAGAGAGAGAGAGAGAGAGAGAGAGAGAGAGAGAGAGAGAGAGAGAAAGCATGGAGAGGCTGCCGATTAACAAGAGTTTTTCCCTCCTTTTCTTCTTAATTATGTTTGTATGTTTTTAAGAGATTTTAGTTAAATCATGTTTATGATTGGCTAAACCTCTTAGCTAGGGCTAAGAGGTGAAACTTGTAGCATGATGGGTCATTTTTTTTTGCTTTGCTTCATATTGATTGAACTCTCCTTGATTTTAGTTTGATTATAAGAAATACTTTTAGTTTTTAATGGTTTGTTGTGACTTAAATTACAATAGATCTGCAATAGCTTTGAGTATGTTCTTTTCATTATAGGGATTTGAACTTGGGAACCCTGTTGTTCACCATCATCTCATGGACATGGTTGGATGATAGAATCCTTCCTAACGTTCATAATTTTCCAGATTGGTTATGGATTGGTATGTTCTGTTGTTTGCTTTATCTCATGGGCAGGGTTTAGTGATGGAGTCACTTCTAGTTCTCATACCTATCATTCATTGAAAATCATATCAAAGGAAGTTCAAAATTGAATTTTAATGAATTATCTTATAATTGGATGAAGATGGGACTCTGATTCCAGTTGCGTTCTTGAATCAAGCATAAATCTCCCTGACCTCTACAAGTGGATTCTTGAAAACCCTAGTTTCCCACCTTTGAATTTTACAAGTTTTAGTTTAATAATTCACCATTATTCTCTTACATTCACCTAATTTAGATTACATCTTCTAGTTCTAGTTCTAGTTACTTTCAGAATACGTGCAAGGTTCAGTCCCTGTGGATTTGACCTCGGTCTTACCGAGATTATTACTACATCACAACCCTACACTTGGGGTTGTGAACACCCTTCCCCTTCTTTTTCCAGTTATTGATTTTATATCGACGGTTAATTCTTATTCATTCTTTTTATCTTTGCATTCTTTTCCAGATTTTTCATTCTTTTTATTCTTTTTCATAACCTCTTTGTCAATCTCCTGTTTTTTAACTGGTTCTTTTCTTCTTTTATGGTTGATAAAATTCTCCAGACTTGATTCTCACCATCTACAATGATTTACATACTAACAATCAGATCTTCTATTATGTCTTATAGAAGACAATGTGTTTTGTGATTTAGATTAACATGATATTCAAACTTCCTCTTAATCAATTAAGCACAAGAACTTAGGTGATAGGTTACTTAGTTGATCAAACTCTAACAATCCAAAATTCATTCTTTATCTTCTCATACTCAAAGCATTCTTAAGTATACAATTCATCGCTTTCCCAACAGATTTCAACTTGAAACGTTAAAAATTTTAAAAATTTTAGTTTACCTAATCCCCCATCCCCAACCTAAAAATCTACATTGTCCTTTATGTAGTCCTCTATGTAAAAGAAATAAGCATGTAATGTAAAAGAGACAATAAAAAGAAGATGGAAGTGATGGAAAGGTAATACCTGAAGAAGGAATTCTGAGGCTTTTTTCAATGATCTAAGTGTGAAGATGAGTGTAACGCCTTGGGTTTTCGGAACCTAAGTATTTGACTCGTTCTCCAAAAACCCAAGTGTTAACCTTTAAAGATAGTCAAATTCAAGTCTTTTCTTTTCTTTTCTTTTTCTTTCAGAGTTAGCAGTTTAGTAGAAGATGAATAAATCAAACATAAAGGAAAATTTGCACTTACATTTAGAATATACGAATGGCTTCCCATAATGACTTATACAAAATAATGTCTCTTATAATAGCAAATATAAAAATTACACAATTTACATATGAGAATTAATAAAATGCATATAAACTTAAGCCGTAATATCACGCAGCTTCTCTTGGGTAATATAGCCATGCATCCTTAATAATCGTACCCTGCTGTTTATCAATTTGGACATGAATATCTTTTAAGCCACCTGTATTACTTATACGGTTATATATTCAATGAATGAGAGACCAACTCAGTGTGAATTCCCCTTAAGATTACACACCGCTGCCTTAGGTAAGCATAGTTAAAAACAACAAGATAATCAAAACAATACATGATGCAGTCCTGTTTAAATGCATGAATGTGTGAATGCACATCGACCTAGGGATGCTCATCTAGTCGGACTTGGGCTTGTCACCTGCATATGATTGGTCACCAGCGTAACACATCACGTGTGTACATCACGCACAGTATAATGACCAAGTCATCGTACATCATGTACATAGGTTGATAGTCGATGATCTGGGAGCTATCGAAACGATACCCCACTAAGCCTAAGGGCACGTGCTACAGCATCCAAAATTAGCCACCCATCATTGCCAATATGCTATGAATGCATGATTAGTCAAACCATTATTATTCGAATTACAAACATCTAATTTAAGTAACTCAAGGGTCACTACGGGGGGCTCATCACCCAGTGTAAGCTGACAGCTTGGGCATAGTGTCCCATTCCCACCATCCCCGGCTGACGAGATTTTCCGCCTTACGGTGTTCAATGGATGCCTACCAACTAGTGGCCAATCAAATTCAATACATGGGATTTACGATCGCATGGTTATATGGGAATGAACCATCAAAGCCACGCAGGGAAAATATCAAATCATGGGACAAATACTAAAATCGAAGCAGTAAAAGGTTGTACGAAGTAAATATTAAATCGAAACAGTAAAGAGGTTATGTAAGGCAGTGTTAAATCAGAATGGTAGAGAAGTCATTCCCAAGGCCATGTAGGTAAGACAAACTATGGATGGTAGACCCACATTGGTATTCCACATCCCAAATAACCTCCAAGTCGAGGGTCCATCTCTAGCACATTCTGTCTTGTTACATCCTAAGTGTGGGCTCACATACACAATTGGAATTTTTCCACTAGTAGGTATAGTGAAAGAGTTCCAAGCGACTTACAACAATTCATTAACATATAAATATGTATGGTTACGACATGCAAAATATATGTTAATCATTAAGTCCATAACTATCACAATAAATCATAAATCAAATATATAAGTTATCAATTGGAGTTTAGATGGAAACTAACATGTACGTAACAAGCTATCAATTGTAATTCAAATGTAAGCTAACCCTTGAGATTCAATAATTAGTGTAAGTAATCACAAGTTATAAGATAGCAACTATAATTCAACAAAAATTTTCCCTTAACTAATAAAGAAGTGGAAAGCTTAAGGGGAGGAAGTCATCACCTTATCATTTGAATCTCCTACCCGCATTGCTAGGGAATGCGTGTTCCCTTATAATCAAATCCTACCAAAAATTGTAAAGTTATATGGTTAGATCCAAGCTTTACATACTATTTATGGTTAAGGTCTTTACCTAGGGTTTGGATTACCTAGGTTTTAGGGTTTAGTTCTAGGAGTTGAACTATAATGCATGTGTAGTTTAAACACAATGTAATAATATGGTTAGTTACAATTTAATATATTAATGATATAATTAATATTTGCGACAATGGAAAAAATAAGTATTACAATGGTAATAAAATAGTATAAATCTATTATTAACGATAATATTTTTCAGGTGATGGATGCCATACTAATATCATTAATGGTAATTTCATTTATATTAACTAATGTTAGCGTAAACATATACTGATGGCTATTCATGCTTAATAATTGTCATAATTATGGTAATGAAGCTAATGGTAATTCCGAATAATCTAATTTGGGAAGAGAGAGTTGACTCACATCAATCGATTTAGTAGCTTGACTCGACGATTCAACTTAGCCCCGAACTCAGCAGAACTTGGTTCACCTCGATCAATCTCAGTGTAAAATCTATGTGATGAGTTAGAGGGCTTTTCTAACTAGCTACGTTGCCACCCACGGTTTCCAGTGTTGTTGGACCTAATTGACCCGTACCCAGACTTGGCCAGGTTCAAGACTCGGTGGGTCGACTCAGTTAGAGCCGAATGAGTCGATTCTCCTCCTTCCTCATCTTTACTCTCTTTTTGTCTAACCTATCCAGCAAGGTTGCTGGACCAAAATCAACCTGCAACTCGGTCAGCAACTCAGCCAAGTCGAGTTGGTGCAGCAAAAATGCACCAAGTCGACTCAGCTCACCTTCTTTCTTTCTCTACTTCTCCTTTCATTTTCTTCTCTTAGAGTGGGGCGTTCATCAACCCTAGATCTAAACTAGACTTGCCGCAACATGCCCCGACTCAAGAGCAAGTTGGTTTGATGCAGCGACTCGGCACCATGACTAGGTAACGAGTCAGATGTGGTTCAACACCCGTGTAGCAGCAACCCAGCCACCCTTCCTCATCTTTTCTTTCCTTCCTTCTCCTTTCTATTCTTCCTGCTAGAAACATCCAGTAATGGAGGCCAAGCCTGGCCTGACTTAGCAAACTCGGCCTGAACTTGGACTGAGTTTGGGTGTGGCACGATGGCAGCGGGTAGTAGCTCATCTTCCAC
The DNA here is from genome assembly GCF_029962835.1 of Magnolia sinica. NCBI lineage: Eukaryota > Viridiplantae > Streptophyta > Magnoliopsida > Magnoliales > Magnoliaceae > Magnolia > Magnolia sinica. The sequence continues at coordinate 57,997,751 of NC_080575.1, read as the reverse complement.
ACCTCTCTCTCTCTCTCTCTCTCTCTCTCTCTCTCTCTTTCTTCTTTCTCTTTCTTTCTTCTTATTCTCTAATTTGCATCTGGATTAAACTCGTCCTAGTGACAAGAAAGATGGAAGCCGAGCGAGTTAGTGTAACTCGTTAGCTCGACGGTGCAACCATCACTCTCTCTCTCTCTCTCTCTCTCTCTCTCTCTGCTTCTCTTCCTACCTACCTCTTCTTCCTTCCTTTCTTTCTTCTTCCAACTATGGCTAGTGGGAACACTAAATATGACCAAAACTCATCCTGAATTGGTGTGACTTGGTGTGGTGCAACTAAACTCCAAACGAGGAAGAAGCCTCAATGTTAATGGCAGATCTCAACCCGATGCTTGTTTCTTCAAGACAAAGCTTTTAGAAGACCTAGATGCATCCCATGAAGCTTGAGGAATAAAGAAAATGAAGCTTCATGGAGGTTTAGGTGGTGGGTTCGAAGGAAGGAAGAAACGGATGGTTTTTCTCGGGCGGCCGCAAGGGATGGAGAAAGACACGAAGCCATCTGATGTTCTGATTTAAATAAATCCCTACACTTACTCAGAGACATCAAATAATATTAGAAGGCCAGGATTGAATCCCACTATTTGATTTCTAAAAACAAACGGCTAAAGGAGAGCGATTTCGGTTACTGGTTTTCTACCCAAAACCCTAATCCCGACGAATTGAATGAGTGGCTAGGATCCTTTGAATTAGAGGGCTGAGATTTAGGGAGCTAGGCTCACGGAGATTGCCATCTTAGCAAGATGAAGCTGATTTCCATTTTTGGAAATTACCATCTGCAATTCCAGTTTGGGCCGAGAAGCGTGTGCCCACGCATATAGGAAAACTCGGGAGATCAATTGGGTTTTGGTCAGGCCCACGGTCTGAATCAGATGAACGGTTTGGATTGGCTCTATGCGGCCCACCCTAATCACAATGGATCAGTTTTGGAGAGGCTAGAAGCACACCTCCGCTTGCACGCTAGGCCACTCGCACTCGTCACTGTAAGCGTACATGTGTGCATGGATTGCACAAACGACATGGTTTTTGTTAGTTTTGTCATCCCAACATGATGGATAGCTCAAATCATGAAAGTGGGACGTGATGGTGGACCATAGATCGAGAAAAAAGTCCATCCATTTGAAATGGACGCTGACACGAAACGGAAAGAAGAAGAGAAACTTTCTTCTTTAGGTGTATCGGGTCTACACCTCTTGACCTAACTTGCCATCTCGGTGCTCTGCAGGAGTACACCTGTAGGGTACACATCACATGAATGTGGGGTCCACAAGGTCATTTTCTAAGATCCACTCCATCCACCCCTTTGATCCACCCATTTTGGGCCATGGGTCCGAGGATGGGGCTGATCAAAAACTCAGGTGGCCATAAAACTTCATTTGTGCACCATAAAAGGCGTTTCCTAACCATACTAGGTTCGAATCAACTCACCGTCCATCATCAATGGTATGAAAGGGTCCTAAACTAGCCTAGGGGCACCTGAACAGTTAGTATTATCATTTAATAGATAGATTCACACGATCTGATGCTAGATCAATGGATTTGGCAAATTGGATCTCAACTTTAAGATCATTTATAGTCAAGGCCTTCCATGGTCCACATTGAATGGTTTCAATGGTTTAAAGGGTTGTCTAATTGCAACCTAAAAGTTGATTTCATGACCATTGGTTGAATTAGGGAAAATCAAGTGTTAGATTGATCGACAGAACGTTGTGGACCTAATGAATAATGGATCTTGTGATTCAGACTTCTAAACATAAGATGAATGTTTAGGTTGGTCTATCCAGGAAATGAAAATCTTGAAAATAGATTTCTTCATTAATGTAGAGGTCCATCTAGAGAATAAATTGATTAGATGACTTGAACTATGGATGAAAAGTGTCATTGATGGTTAGATTGATTCATGGTAGAATTTATAGGCTGATCTTGAGGTAGATCGTATGAATGGTCTTATTTCACGGTCACGTCGAAGATTACTCCCCATGGATTGATCTTGTGGTCAATTAAATGAATTGTCTAATCTATTATTGGGTCGAGGGGTCATACACATTAGCATAGGACAAAAATCAAGGTTTGATCAAGGCTTGCGATCATATGAATTTAAAGTGTATAATTATGACATCGCAACCACAACTTCCAGCTAGGATGATTGTTCATGGCGCAATCCCTTCTATAAGAAATCAAGGGTTAATTCAAAATGGCTTGACTTTAGACCTTATAGATACGTGGTGGGTCATCATATCCCAACTTAAATGGTTACAATGAATAGTTTGTGAATGATGATGTGTGAGGTAGCTACGTGTGTTTCCTCATGGGCTCATGCTAAATTTGATTTAAATCGTAACACTCGAGTGCTGAAAAGTATGGTGTGTTATAATGGGTTAACACAAGAATTAAACCAAAAACAAACTATCCTAAATAGCGGAAAGCAAACTATCCTAGTCCTAAATCATATGAAAGCAATAAACTTAGACTAGGAAAATAGGGGAAAGCTACTTAGTCATGCAATAAGGTTCCCCCTCTGACCAGTATCTTGATAAATTCCTGAGTAAGTTTCTTAACAAGATCATCCAAAGCCCCTTTTACAATAGGCTCAGATGCCCTGGAGCATGAATTTTCAGAGAAATTTATGGACCTCGGCATAAGGTTTCCTTTTAATCTCTTGAGGTGTCCAAAGTATATATGATTCACCTGTGACAGAAAAAGTTTCAATGTTAGGATACCAAGGTTAATCAGAGACTACAAGTAGATGAAATTCAGAAAAAATCTCATTAAGAGGTGTAGTTTCAACACATTCCAAAGTTTCAGACTTCTATTCAATTTCTAACTCCTCCACTTCTAATAATAAATGCTCAGTGTTTGTGGAAGGACGCTTTTTAGAAAATTGATTCCCTTGGTTAATATCAATAACCGAGGTATTATCTTACAAGGCATTCACTATGTCTTATATCATGGGATCGTTTGAATCTGCAAAGTGCGCCAAGCAATCTTTCAGAGAATTGAGATATTCAGATAAGAGGGAATCATTCTCCTCATTGAAGTTTGTGATGATCTGCCTAAGGATTCCATCGTCTTTGAGAGCAGATGGAAACATGTTCTCTTGCTCTTCATCTCGGTGAGAAAAATTGTCAATAGATGTATCTTACCTTGCCCTGCATAGATAGATTGAGGCTCAGTAGGCGAAGCATTAATGTGAAGACTCTATTCATTAATACTACTTAGTGGAGACATTGGATCGTCAAAAGTTTACAGCGCAGATAGTGGCCTCAACTGGGTGGTTTCAAATTCTAGAGTCATATCGGGCAAATTGCCCACCTCCCTAATCAAATCATCATTTAATTCAAGGGAGTGATCTAAACATGCCTCACAAGAGTTGGAAGGGTCGGTTGAAATGGGTTCATCCGCCATGTTTAAATTAGACATGTCAGATGGGTGGAGTAAATCCTTATAGCCGACCACTACCTGATCATTGACATGGGCCAATCTTGAGATTTATTCTAGGGAAATTTGGGATGTACATTCATGATTGTTATCCCAATACTCATCATCTTCCAATTCGGTGCAGTACACAAGTTGTCAGGCCTGTGTCCTAGTATCTCGCCATTCCATAGGATACCACGATCCTCCTGGTCGAATTCTAATGACCTGTGACCTATAGTTAGTATTTTCGCACGACCTTAAATCGCATCCTGTAAACCCAAGCTGACTGTAATGACCCGAAAAATTTTGTGCCAAGACCCGAGTACTACCTCTATTCTTTCCTTTGTAGCTTTTTGGGGTAATTAGCGCTTAACTCGATTGCTTGTGAAATTTGCATCAATCACTTTAAATTTGATCTGCATGACTCAAAACCTGTAGAATAGTTAGCGCTACGTTACTCTGAAATCTAGGATTCATCGCTAAATCCAGTTGTTCTTGGAAATTTTTAGAAGTTCTGGATCTGACCTGGACCGCGCGTCGAAAGTCTGATAATGATGAACTTAGGCTGTTGCGGTCACCATGTTGGGCTTGACCATCACCTCAAAAATCAAGTCCAGATGATGTTTTGGGTCAATTTGATTGAGTTCGGAGTGGAGAGTGTGAAAATGGTTGAAAATTTAATAAGATTTTATGAAATCTGAGTCGTGTCGCTTGCGCGATGATTTTAAGCTATCTGACCGTTGGATTCTAACCCAATTTCACCCTCTAATCAGGGAAGGTGGCCAGGCATGTTCTTGTGCTTGTGGACCTGATCGAGATTCGGTGACCGTCGAATTGAGTGTGGTCCACCACGGCTGATCTGAAGATTCGGTCGGTACGAAAACTCAGCTTGACCTAGATCCATGGTCAGTGAGCTTAAGTCCGACCTTTCGTGGTAATAGGCCCACCGGAAGTGCTTCGTTGGATCGTGAGAGGCCGGTTTTGGTTATACCCTAAGTATACCTTGGCCCTGAGGTTATTTTCATCAATGTTAGGCCTATTTATAGACCTTAAAACCCTAGCTCTCTTTTCCATACGAATTTCCTAACCCTAGCTAAGAAAGAGAGAGGAAAAGAGAGAGAAAGTGAGAGAGAAGTTGGTGAATCATCTTAGATTCTTTCCTGTTCTTCTTCATCCTTAAACCTTCACTTTTGAATTGTTATTCCGGCGATTCTGAGTTCATCTTTGGGTAAGTTAACCTAACCCTAATCTGTGTTAGAGCTTAGAATAGTCTTTGTGTTGTTGTGGCTCATTTCTATTCTTGCTTTAGGTTATCCTGTCGCCGTTGACGAAGACATATCGTCTGAAATCAGTTCGGTGTTCTTTTCTGGATTAAGGTGCAGACTTTAATCGTATAGGTTATGGTTTTCAAGGCTTTCAATGCCAGTGAATGGTTTATTCTTGCTATGGATGAGATTTCACATGCCAAATGTTATGTTTATTTTACGTTCCTGATATGCATGTGTTATTTTGAGATGTGTATTCTATGTATATATATAAAGTACCGTATGCGTATAAAATATGAACCTGTGTTTGCCATGATTATTTATTGTGTACTTTTGCTAGATGTATGTGCGACAACTCCTTGGTAAAAGGAATTGTCCAAATGTGTGTATTACAACATACATCATGTACGTGAACTATGTAAACGGGACCTTGATCCTCAAGCTCCCATTGGTAGAACCTTATTGGTGGAGCTATCGTATGGAGTCTATGAAGGTCGTAGAGTCCTTTTTGAGGCTCATCTTGATCCGCTACTGTTTGGTGAGTTTCTGTTGTTGGAGCGCCTGAAAGGGGCTGGTTGGTGTCCCTTGTTTGAAGGCGAGTATCGCGCGAATGCAAGTACTGTTCGAGCTTTTTATGCCAATATTCATGATCCTTCGCTGGAGCCTCTGCAGTTCAAGATTCCTTGTGGTAGCGGTCGGAAGGCCACGGTCAACGTTGCTTTGATATCCCGACTCCTGAATGTGCTACTTAGTGAGGTGCATGCCAGTGACAAGAATTTGAACAGTATGCGCAAGAGGGACCGTCGCACCCGGTTCTTGTGTGGTCGTCTGGTCGAATGGCAGCCGAATAGAAGTCTTCTGGCTACCAACATGACGGACGACTTTCACTTACTTCACCACATGTGTACGTTCAATGTATATCCAAGGTGGAGCAATCGCAGCGAGTGTACGCCCCTGATGGTAGATTTTCTATATCAGGTGGGGTAAGAAGCAAAGTGGTGTGTGCTGATGTACATCTTGCATCAGATCATCCTTATCGCTCGTTCGACTAGGAGGACCGAATCGCTTCCTTTTGGCCGACTTATCTCTAAGCTAGCTCATGAGTTTAGCTATAGGCTTGGAGCAGAGAAGCTGGTTCCTGTTCGTCATCTTAATCTGATGACCCTTAAGCAGATGGAGATTGGTCCTCGTCGTCAGGCCTCAGAGAGTGAGGATGAGTCAGAGAGTGATGAGGATGAGAGTTATGCTGAAGGTGGTGCTGAGATTGAGGAAGAAATAGAGCAGGACGAGGAGGAGGTTGAGGCACAGGATACGAGTGAGAGCTCTCCTCCTGTGGCATCAGAGGAGAGCGCAGATCAGACTGCCAGGGATGCCCGTATTGCTCAGCTTGAAGAAGGGCAAGCTATTCTACGCTAGGATATTATGGATCTTCGAGGCCTTGTGAAGCATAAGTTTAAGAAGGTGACTCGAACTCTGAAGTCTATCCTGTGTTTCTTGCAGGATAAGGGTGCCCTGCCTCCATCTCTTGATTCCAACAAGTAGTGTCGTTGTAGTCGTCCTTTGCTTTGTTTGTTGTTTCTTTCTGTGGGTAGCCGTTGTTGGCTTTGTAGTTGGAGTTGTTTGTGATTATTTGTTGTTGCTTGAAGTGTTAGATGTTGTAGTTCACATGCTTTTCCTGTCGTGATTCATGTAATGTTGCACTACTTGTATTGCGACGATTTTGATTAATGGAATGCATGTTGTTTATCTTTGAAGTTGTGTTGTGATGGCCGAATCGGCATTTGTTAGCATGCCAGTAGTTCGGGAGTTTGAAGATGTGTTTGAGTCGATTCCTGGATTACCTCCTCAGCGTGAGATTGATTTTGCTATCGATCTCATGCCTGGTGCGGCACCCATTTCTTTACCCACCTATCGTATGCCTCTAAGTGAAATAGAGGAGTTGAGGAAGTAGATAGATGGTTTGCTGAATTTGGGTTTTATTCGGCCTAGTGTGTCTCCTTGGGGAGCACCTACCTTTTTTATGAAGAAGAAAGATGGTTCCTTGCGATTATGTATTGATTATAGCAGGTTGAATTTGGTAACTGTGAAGAATAAGTACCCTTTGCCCAGGATTGATGATCTGTTTGATCAATTGAAGGGGGCATGGTACTTTTAGAAGGTTGATCTACAGACAGGGTATCACCAGTTGCGCGTCAAGGATGAGGACGTGCAGAAGACCGCTTTCAGGACTAGCTTCGGTCATTATGAGTTCCTTTTAATGTCGTTCGGTCTTACAAACACACCGGCCATGTTTATGGATCTGATGAACATGGTGTTTTGGCCATTCTTGTTCCGATTCGTCATTATTTTTATCGATGACATCTTGATATATTCGGCGAGTCGGGAAGAGCACAAGGAGCACTTAAGAGTGGTTTTGGATACTCTTAGGAAGAATCAGCTTTTTGCATAGTTCAAGAAGTGTGATTTCTGGAAAGAGGAAGTCAAGTTCCTGGGACATGTGGTGTCCAAGGAAGGGATAGTTGTCGATCTTGCCAAGGTAGCTGCAGTGCAGGATTGGAAGCAGCCTGGTTCAGTTACTGAGGTAAGGAGCTTTCTGGGTCTTGCAGGCTATTATCGACGCTTCATTCAAGACTTCTCGAAGATTGCCAGACCGTTGTCGCAGTTGACGCGGAAAGATTTGAAGTTTGCTTGGAATGAGATGGCGGAGTTAGCTTTTCAAGAGCTGAAGGACAAGTTGACGTCCGCCCCTATGCTAGTATTGTCAGAGCAAGGGGTTTAGTATATTATATATACTGACGCCTCTCACGTTGGTCTGGGTTGTGTCCTTATGCAGAAGGACAGGGTGATTGCTTATGCTTCACGTCAGTTGAGGAAACACGAAGAAAATTACCTTACGCACGACCTGGAGTTAGCAGCTGTCATTTTCGCATTAAAGCTTTGGAGACATTACTTCTATGGTGAGGAGTTTGAGCTCTTTTGTGACCACAAGAGCCTTAAGTATATTTTCACGCAGCGTGATTTAAATATGAGGCAGCGCCGATGGATGGAAACATTGAAGGACTTTAAGTTCAATTTTTCATACCATCCGGGCAAGGCGAACCTTGTGGCAGATGCGTTGAGTCGCAAGAAGGATATTGAGTTTGCGGCTCCGCTGATGATAGTATAGTGGGATATGTTGGAGTTTGTGCGAGATTTTAGCAGAAGCTTACGGTGGTTGAACCGTATGAGGTTATCGCACACATTCGTGTACAGCCCCTTATCGACGAGAAGATTGTTGTAGCTTAAGCAGATGATGAGCTTTTGGTGAAGATGAGGAAGCGGGTTGGTACAGATGAGAACTCCGACTAGAGTATTAGTTCTGATGGGGGCCTACAATTTCGTGGCCGGTTATGTGTTCCTGACATCCCTGACTTGAGACGGGAGGTTCTCGAGTTAGCCCATAGTTCTAAGCTTGCGATGCATCCAAGTAGCACAAAGATGTATCAGGATATGAGGAGATCATATTGGTAGGACAACATGAAGGTCCATATTGCTGAGTTTGTTTCTCGTTGTCTCATGTGCCAGCAGGTCAAGGCAGAGCATCGCCGACCACCTAGGTTGCTACAACCCATGCCTATAGCAGAATGGAAGTGGGACTTCATCTCTATTAATTTTATTTCTGGATTGCCGAGACGAGGAAGGTATATGACTCTATTTGGGTGATCGTCAACCGATTGACGAAGTCGGCTCATTTCTTACCTATCAGAGTCACAAACTCTGCAGACGAGTTGGCTAGGCTGTATATCAAGGAGATTGTACGTTTGAATGGATTCCCTTAGAGATTGTATCTGATAGAGACACGCGTTTCACATCTATCTTCTGAACTCGTATTCAGGAAGCGATGGGTGTGAAACTGAAGTTCAGCACCGCGTTTCATCCGCAAACTGATGGGCAGACGGAACGCGTGAATCAGGTCCTGGAAGACATGTTGTGGCTTGTGTTTTGGATTTTAAGGACAGTTGGGATAATTGTCTTCAGTATGCAGAGTTCGCGTATAATAACAGTTTCCAGGCGAGTATTGGCATGGCTCCCTATGAGGCGTTGTATGGTCGTCCATGCAGAGCATCGCATTGCTAGGCAGAAGTTGGCGAGCGTAGTTTGATTGGCCCAGAGTTGGTGTAGCGACTTCAAAGAAAGTTGACATCATTCGATGTCGACTTCTGACAGCCCAGAGTAGGCAGAAGAGTTACGCTAATACGAGGCGGCGACCGCTTGAGTTTGAGGTTGGAGACCATATATTTCTTAAGGTCTCTCCTATGAAGGGAGTTCTGTGGTTCGGCAAGAAGGGGAAGCTTTCGCCGAGATTTATTGGTTCATTTCAAGTTCTGGATCGAGTGGGAGCGGTAGCATACCGCCTTGCTTTGCCCACACGTCTTGTGGGCGTGCATAACGTATTTCATGTTTCTATGCTGAAGAAGTACGTTCCTGATCCTTCGCATATTATCAGTTGGGAGCAGGTGCAGTTGAGTGAGGATGCCACTTATGTACTGCGACCGACGCGTATTCTCGACAGGAAGGAGCAGGTATTGCGTAGCAAGGTTATCCCTCTTGTGAAGGTGCTTTGGACACATCATAGTGAAGAAGAGGCTACTTGGGAATCTGAAGCTGAGGTTAGAAAGAGCTACCCTCAGATCCTTAAGGAATATGAGAAGGTATGAATTTCGAGGACGAAATTTTCTTTAAGGGGGGTAGATTGTAATGACCTGAAAAATTTTGTGCCAAGACCCGAGTACTACCTCTACTCTTTCCTTTGTAGCTTTTTGGAGTAATTAGTGTTTAACTCGATTGCTTGTGAAATTTGCATCCATCACTTTAAATTTGATCTGCATGACTCAAAACCTGTAGAATAGTTAGCACTACGTTACTCTGAAATCTAGGATCGGACCTGGACTGCGCGTTGAAAGTCTGATAGTGATGATCTTAGGCTGTTGCGGTCACCATGTTGGGCTTAACCATCACCTCAAAAATCAAGTTTAAATGATGTTCTGGGTCGATTTGATTGAGTCCGGAGTGGAGAGTGTGAGAACAGTTGGAAATTTAATAAGATTTTAGGAAATCTGAGTCGTGTCGCTTGTGCGATGATTTTAAGCTATTTGACCGTTGGATTCTGACCCAATTTCACCCTCTAATCAGGGAAGGTGGCCCAGGCATGTTCTTGTGCTTGTGGACCTGATCGAGATTCGGTGACTGTTGAATTGAGTGTGGTCCACTACGGCTGATCTGAAGATCCGGTTGGTACGAAAACTCAGCTTGACCTAGATCCATGGTCAGTGAGCTTAAGTCCGACCTTTCATGGTAATAGGCCCACCGAAAGTGCTTCGTTGGATCGTGAGAGGCCGGTTTTGGTTATACCCTAAGTAAACCTTGGCCCTGAGGTTATTTTCATCAATGTTAGGCCTATTTATAGACCTTAAAACCCTAGCTCTCTTTTCTATACGAATTTCCTAACCCTAGCTAAGAAAGAGAGAGGAAAAGAGAGAGAAAGTGAGAGAGAAGTTGGTGAATCATCTTAGATTCTTTCCTGTTCTTCTTCATCCTTAAACCTTCACTTTTGAATCGTTATTCCGGCAATTCTGAGTTCATCTTTGGGTAAGTTAACCTAACCCTAATCTGTGTTAGAGCTTACAATAGTCTTTGTGTTGTTGTGGCTCATTTCTATTCTTGCTTTAGGTTATCCTGTCGTCGTTGACGAAGACATATCGTCTGAAATGAGTTCGGTGTTCTTTTCTGGATTAAGGTGCAGACTTTAATCGTATAGGTTATGATTTTCAAGGCTTTCAATGCCAGTGAATGGTTTATTCTTGCTATGGATGAGATTTCACATGCCAAATGTTATGTTTTTTTGCGTTTCTGATATGCATGTGTTATTTTGAGATTTGTGTATTCTATGTTATGTATAAAGTACCATATGCGTATAAAATATGAACCTGTGTTTACCATGATTATTTGTCGTGTACTTATGCTAGATGTATGTGCGACAACTCCTTGGTAAAAGGAATTGTCCAAATGTGTGTATTACAACATACGTCATGTATGTGAACTATGTATTCTAAGTGTTTGTAGAAATGTCTGAATGATCTAAAGTGTGATATATCAATCTAGTGTGGGCGTTGAGAAGCGATTCTCAACTCTCCCACTAGTGTGTATGATTTCCTTCATGCAAGTTACTTTCCTTGTTGTTAAATTTCAAGTATTACTTACGTGAGAATCCATGTTAAGTTGATTTTCTTTAAATGCTCATGTACTACATGAATTGAGTTGTTGTTCCATTACTATTCTAAATTGTAGATATGAATATCTGTTGTAGTGGAATGTGTGTGGGATTATGCATTAGTCCAGGAAATCGGTAATCGGCCTTAAGTTCGTGGCTGAGGTTGCTTTCGCCACGAAGGACGTGATTAGACGAACCCGAGTCGTATTAGAGTTGTCGGCAGTGGTTTGGCCACGAGGAGTGTTTGCGCACTCTATGTCGCTCAACCCAACGTGCGCTGGTGCTAGTCGAGTTCGTCAAGTAACCCGATTGTCCGATGTATGTTCACCATGTGTGGATGCTACTGTTTGAATCTAGGGTACCAAACTTACGGATGAAATCCTATTAACCATGGTACCTTGATCCGCTAAGACTCATGAGCCGGACATGGTGGTATGAGACACCGTGGTCGAGCTGTCGGCCTACGCTGGGGTGACGAGCCTCCCCGTAGTGACCAGTGAGCAACCAAACTTGTGAGCCGATTATGGTGGTATGGGATACTATATTCGTGCTGTCGGCCTACATTGATTGGTGACGAGCCTTTGCAGTGACCTCGAGCATGCCTGGATACTGCATTGAGGTGACGAGCCTTATTGTGGTAACGAAGATGTGATAGGCGTGCAATGATTGGTGACGAGCCCTTTGCAACGACCTACAACCATATGATCGTATGAGATGTCTAGGACTGACGACCCTAGAATGGATCACTATTTGGATGGTAATATGAGGAAGGTACCTTAGCTTCCCAATCCTGCTGTATGAAAATGACTAACAACAACTTGGTAATCATGTTCATGCACCGCTTTTGCATGTGCTTTGTAGACATGGCGCACTTTAAGGTGATGTCATGCGTAACGTAAGATGAAGACACTGAGGGTGTACGCACGAGGGCACGCATCATTTTTCATACATCCTTGCATTAACAAGAGTACTTAGGACATGTTTAATTGTTCTACTTTATCATTACTGCTTGATTGAACTGATAACATGTTAACCTTTGCTTTATTGTTCCACTGAGTTGATCACTCACTACCACATTCTGGGGCGGTGTTAAACACCCACCAGACTCTGTCTTAGCTGCAGATGTTGATGAGACCTCTGAGGCAGAGCGGGAGATTGAGGATGATGAGGCTGCTTTTTCTTTCATGCAGTTTTCAGACGGGTTCTAGTGAGCCTTGTTCTGATGCGCGGGATGCTGGGATTTCTTTTGGGAATTAAATGATGTAATTTGATACTTGTAATTTTGATAACGACACTTACATTTCGACCTAGTATGTGTATGTATTTTAGGGATTCACACATGTACACATATATTTCTTTAAGTCTTCCGCTTGCTTTCTTCACTTATCCCTGAATTATATCTGCACTTTGACTTAATCTATTCCATGTTTTATGCACTAATACAGACAACATACATCCATCATTAAATAAGTTGCATAAGTGATGTTTTGGAACTCGGGAGCTGAGTTATGCTCGACCCCCGAATTTCAGGGCATTACAAGTTGGTATCAGAGAATGATCTGGATTAAACCGGACCTGGGTTATGGTCACACACCACACGCTGTCGCCACTTTAGTGTATTTGGGTGCGAGTTTATTGTAGATTGTGTGTTTATGTTCCGTAGCTTCTATCGGTGAATGTTTATTGAAATCGATCGCCGAGATCGAGTCTGTGCTCTCTCCTGATCACACACAGCGACCCGAAACCTTTCCTAGACCATCTATTAATGAGTCTAGATGGTCTATCTTCCCATTTCAACCCTTCATTTGTCAAGAAATCTCTGTTTGTATTAGATTTCTGCCCGAATGGCCCGATAGGCCTCGAACCAAGCAAAGGGGCCAATCGGGGCATTTCCAGTGGGGCCCACGGGGGGACCCACATCATTTTGAGCATAAGGGACCGGGAGGACCTTGCCGAAACGGCGAGCCATCGCAGGTCAGTCCAGAGACCGGCGATGTCATCGTCGGTTTGGCGAGGGCGCGTCGATCAGCGGGCCGGCTTGGGCCGACGTGATTTTGGCCTAGTGTGGCCCACCCTTCTATGGTTCGGTGATTAAAACTTTTTCTAAGCTCTACTTCCTTCATAATCCTCCCTCCCTAGCTCTCTTTTCTTTCAAGTTCTTCTCCAAACTCTTTCAAATCCCTTCCAAATCTTCTTCTTCTTCCATTTTCGTGCAAACCCTATCCACCCATCTCAAAACCCTCACCCCCATTATTGTTTATCCATTCTTTTCTTCTCATTTGGGCTCTCAAATCCTCTCTTGGGATCTCAAGTGTGTGAAAGTTTCTCATTCTTCCTATTTCTCTCTTTCTCTCATATCTCATGGCCCTCTTTGAGTTTATTACGGCCATCTTTTTCATCTCTACCCTTCTTTCTTTAATGGGGAAGAAGAGAGTGCCCGTGGATGAAGCCGAGCCTAGCCGCCTAACCCGTGCACGGAGGCTAAGAGGTGCCGCCGCGAGCACGACCGCCGATCGTGAATTCCAGACCAAACGGGACCTTGATCCTCAAGCTCCCATTGGTAGGACCTTATTGGCGGAGCTATTGCATGGAGTCTATGAAGGCCGTAGAGTCCTTTTTGAGGCTCATCTTGATCCACGGCTATTTGGTGAGTTTCTGTTGTTGAAGCGCCTGGAAGGGACTGGTTGGTGTCCCTTATTTGAAGGCGAGTATCGCGCAAATGCAAGTACTGTTTGAGCTTTTTATGCCAATATTCGTGATCTTTCGCTGGAGCCTCTGCAGTTCAAGATTCCTTGTGGTAGCTGTCGGGAGGCCACGGTCAACGTCGCTTTGATATCCCGACTCCTGAATGTGCCACTTGGTGAGGTGCATGCCAGTGAGAAGAATTTGAACAGTATGCGCGAGAGGGACCGTCGCACCTGGTTCTTGTGTGGTCGTCTGGTCGAATGACAGCCGAATAGAAGTCTTCTGGCTACAAACATGACGGACGACTTTCGCTTGCTTCACCACATGTGTACGTTCAATGTATATCCAAGGTGGAGCAATCGCAGCGAGTTTACGCGCCTGATGGTAGATTTCCTGTATCAGGTGGGGCAAGAAGGAAAGTTGTGTGTGCCGATGTACATCTTGCGTTAGATCATCCTTATCGTTCATTCGACTTGGAGGACCGAATCGCTTCCTTTTGGTCGACTCATCTGTAAGCTAGCTCATGAGTTTGGCTATAGGGCTGGAGCAGAGAAGGCGGTTCCTGTTCGTCATCTTAATCTGACGACCCTTAAGCAGATGGAGATTAGTCCTCGTCGTCAGGCCTTAGAGAGTGAGAATGAGTCAGAGAGTGATGAGGATGAGAGTTATGCTAAAGGTGGTGCCGAGATTGAGGAAGAAATAGAGTAGGATGAGGAGGAGGTTGAGGCACAGGATATGAGTGAGAGCTCTCCTCCTGTGGCACCAGAGGAGAGCGCAGATCAGACTGCCAGGGATGCCCGTATTGCTCGGCTTGAAAAAGGGCAGGCTGTTCTACGCTAAGATATTATGGATCTTCGAGGCCTTGTGAAGCATAAGTTTAAGAAGGTGACTCGAACTCTGAAGTTTATCCTGTGTTGCTTGCAGGATAAGGGTGCCCCGCCTCCATCTCCTGATTCCGACGAGTAGTGTCGTTGTAGCCGTCCTTTGCTTTGTTTGTTGTTTCTTTCTGTGGGTAACCGTTGTTGGCTTTGTAGTTGGAGTTGTTTGTGGTTGTTTGTTGTTGCTTGAAGTGTTAGATGTTATAGTTCACATGCTTTTCCTGTCGTGATTCATGTAATGCTGCACTACTTGTATTGCGGTGATTTTGATTAATGGAATGCATGTTGTTTATCTTTGAAGTTGTGTTGTGATGGCCGAATCGGCGTTTGTTAACACGCCGGTAGTTCGGGAGTTTGAAGATGTGCTTGAGTCGATTCTTGGATTACCTCCTCAGCGTGAGATTGATTTTGCTATCGATCTCATGCCTGGTGCGGCACCCATTTCTTTACCCACTTATCGTATGCCTCCGAGTGAAATGGAGGAGTTGAGGAAGCAGATAGATGGTTTGCTGAATTTGGGTTTTATTCGGCCTAGTGTGTCTCCTTGGGGAGCACTTGTCTTGTTTGTGAAGAAGAAAGATGGTTCCTTACAATTATGTATTGATTATCGTAGGTTGAATTTGGTAACTGTGAAGAATAAGTACCTTTGCCCAGGATTAATGATCTGTTTGATCAATTGAAGGGGGCACGGTACTTTTCGAAGGTTGATCTGCAGTCAGGGTATCACCAGTTGCGCGTCAAGGATGAGGACGTGCAGAAGACCGCTTTCAAGACTAGCTTCGGTCACTATGAGTTCCTTGTGATGTCGTTCGGTCTTACGAATGCACCGGCCGTGTTCATGGATCTGATGAACAGGGTGTTTCGGCCATTCTTGTTCCGATTCATCATTGTTTTTATCGATGACATCTTGATATATTCGGCGAGTCGGGAAGAGCACGAGGAGCACTTAAGAGTAGTTTTGGATACTCTTAGGAAGAATCAGCTTTTTGCATAGTTCAAGAAGTGTGATTTCTGGAAAGAGGAAGTCAAGTTCCTGGGACATGTGGTGTCCAAGGAAGGGATAGCTGTCAATCTTGCCAAGGTAGCTGCAGTGCAGGACTGGAAGCAGCCTGGTTCAGTTACTGAGGTAAGGAGCTTTCTGGGTCTTACAGGCTATTATCGACGCTTCATTCAAGACTTCTCGAAGATTGCCAGACCGTTGTCGCAGTTGACACGGAAAGATTTGAAGTTTGCTTGGAATGAGATGGCGGAGTTAGCTTTTCAAGAGCTGAAGGACAAGTTGACGTCCGCCCCTGTGCTAGTATTGTTAGAGCAAGGGGTTAAGTATATTATATATACTAACGCCTCTCGCGTTGGTCTGGGTTGTGTCCTTATGCAGAAGGACAGGGTGATTGCTTATGCTTCGCGTCAGTTGAGGAAACACGAAGAAAATTACCCTACGCACGACCTGGAGTTAGCAGCTGTCATTTTCGCATTAAAGCTTTGGAGACATTACCTCTATGGTGAGGAGTTCGAGCTATTTTGCGACCACAAGAGCCTTAAGTATATTTTCACGCAGCGTGATTTAAATATGAGGCAGCGCCGATGGATGGAAACATTGAAGGACTTTAAGTTCGATGTTTCATACCATCCGGGCAAGGCGAACCTTGTGGCAGATGCGTTAAGTCGCAAGAAGGCTAATGAGTTTGCGGCTCCGCTGATGATAGCAGAGTGGGATATGTTGGAGTTTGTGAGAGATTTTGAGCAGAAGCTTACGGTGGTTGAACTGTATGAGGTTATCGCACACATTCGTGTACAGCCCCTTATCGACGAGAAGATCGTTGCAGCTCAGGCAGATGATGAGCTTTTGGTGAAGATAAGGAAGTGGGTTGGTACAGATGAGAACTCCACCTGGAGTATTAGTTTTAATGGGGGCCTACGATTTCGTGGCCGGTTATGTGTTCCTGACATCCCTGACTTAAGACGGGAGGTTCTCGAGTTAGCCCATAGTTCTAAGCTTGCGATACATCCAGGTAGCACGAAGATGTATCAGGATATGAGGAGATCATATTAGTGGGACAACAAGAAGGTCCATATTGCTGAGTTTGTTTCTCGTTGTCTCACGTGCCAGCAGGTCAAGGCAGAGCATCGCCGACCACCTGGGTTGCTGTAGCCCATGCCCATAGCAGAATGGAAGTGGGACTTCATCTCTCTGGATTTTATTTCTGGGTCGCCGAGAACGAGTAAGGGATATGACTCTATTTGGGTGATCGTCGACCGATTGACGAAGTCGGCTCATTTCTTACCTATCAGAGTCACAAACTCTGCAGACGAGTTGGCTAGGCTGTATATCAAGGAGATTGTACGTCTGCATAGAGTTTCCTTGGAGATTATGTCTGATAGAGACACGCGTTTCACATCTATCTTCTGGACTCGTATTCAGGAAGCGATGGGTGTGAAACTGAAGTTCAGCACCGCATTTCATCCGCAAACTGATGGGCAGACGGAACGCGTGAATCAGGTCCTGGAAGACATGTTGCGAGCTTGTGTTTTGGATTTCAAGGACAGTTGGGATGATTGTCTTCAGTATGCAGAGTTCGCGTATAATAACAGTTTCCAGGCGAGTATTGGCATGGCTCCCTATGAGGCGTTGTATGGTCGCCCATGCAGAGCACCGCATTGCTGGACAGAAGTTGGCGAGCGTAATTTGATTGGCCCAGAGTTGGTGCAGCGACTTCAGAGAAAGTTGACACCATTCGATGTCGACTTCTGACAGCCCAGAGTAGGCAGAAGAGTTACGCTAATACGAGGCGGCGACCGCTTGAGTTTGAAGTTGGGGACCATGTGTTTCTTAAGGTCTCTCCTATGAAGGGAGTTATGTGGTTCGGCAAGAAGGGGAAGCTTTCGTCGAGATTTATTGGTTCATTTCAAGTTCTGGATCGAGTGAGAGCTGTAACATACCGCCTTGCTTTGCCCACCCCTCTTGCGGGCGTGCATAACGTATTTCATGTTTCTATGCTGAAGAAGTACGTTCCTGATCCTTCGCATATTATCAGTTGGGAGCAGGTGCAGTTGAGTGAGGATGCCACTTATGTACTGCGACCGACGCGTATTCTCGACAGGAAGGAGTAGGTATTGCGTAGCAAGGTTATCCCTCTTGTGAAGGTGCTATGGACACATCATAGTGAAGAAGAGGCTACTTGGGAATATGAAGCTGAGGTTAGAAAGAGCTACCCTCAGATCCTTGAGGAATATGAGAAGGTATGAATTTCGAGGACGAAATTTTCTTTAAGGGGGATAGATTGTAATGACCTGGAAAATTTTGTGCCAAGACTCGAGTACTACCTCTATTCTTTCCTTTGTAGCTTTTTGGGATAATTAGCACTTAACTCAATTGCTTGTGAAATTTGCATCAATCACTTTAAATTTGATCTGCATGACTCAGAACCTGTGGAATAGCTTCTCTCTCTCTTTGTAACGACCTTGGAATTTTGTGCTAATCTTTCCTTAAGTAGTTGTTTTTGGGGTAATTAGCGGATTGCTTGTGAAATTCGCATCAATCACTTTAAATTGTATCTGCATGGCTCTAAACGTGTAGATTAGTGAGCGCTACGTTACTGTGAAATCAGGGATCCATCGCTAAATCCAGCTGTTGGAATTTTTGGAAGATCCGGATCGGATAGACCGCACGTCGAAAGTCCGATGGCGATGATCTTTTTGGGCTTGGTCTTCACCTCGAAAATCAAGTCGATCCGATGTTCGATTTGGTTGAGTTCGGAGTGAAGAGTGTGAGAACGGTTGGAATTTAATAAGCTTTTATGAAATTGAGTCGTGTCGCTTGCGGATTCTGACCAATTTCACCCTCTGATCGGGATGGTTGGCCCAGGCAAATCCTAGTGCTTGTAGAAGTTTAGTGAAGATCCATGGTCGGTGAGCTTAAGTCCGACCTTTCGTGGTTATAGGCCCACCGAGTGCTTCGTTGGATCGAGAAAGGCGTGGTTATAACCTAAGTATACCTTGACCATCCATCATTTTAAGGCCTATATATAGTCCTTAAACCCTAGCTCTCATTTCCATACGAATTTTCTCTAACCCTAGCTTGGAAAGAGAGTGGAAAAGAGAGAGGTAGTGAGAGAGATTGGTTGGTGAATCACCTTGATTCTTCCTTGTTCTTCTTCACCTTTGAATCTTCACTTTGAATCGTTCCTCTGATGATTCTGAGTTCTTTTGGGGTAGTTAAACTAACCCTAATTTGTGTTAGAGCTTAGATTAGACTTGGTGTTGTTGTATCTCATTTCTATCCTTATTTTAGGGTATACTGGCCGTTCTTTCTTTGCTTAAGGTGCGGACTTTAAGTGTATAGGTTATGGTTTTCAAGGCTTTCAGTCCCAGTTAGTGATTTATTCAAATGTTATGTTTACATCGCTTTCCAGATATGCATGTTCTATATTGAGATTTGTGTATTCTAATTTTATTTATAAAGTACCGTATACGTATAAAATACGCACTTATGTTTGCCATGATTTTTGGTCATGTATGTATGCTAGATGCATGTATGACAACTCCTTGGAAGAAGGAATTGTCTAAGTGCACGTATTTCAACATGCGTCATGTATGTTGTTCCATGAATGCTAAGTGTTTGTAGAAATGCATGAATGATCTACGTGCAACTGATTAGTATGGATGCGCATGATTTCCCTTATGCATTTACATTCCAAGTTATTTAAATTCAAGCATTCCTATGCTTACATTTATGTTAAGTTGATATTCTTCAGATGTGTATGCACCATGATTTGAGTGGTTGTTACATTCCATATGAATATCTGTCGTAGTGTAGGATGTTTGGGACTATGCCTTAGTCCAGGAAATTGGTAATTGACCCTTTGGTCGTGGTTGAGATTGCTTTCGCCACGTGAGACGCATTAGTCGTATTAGAGTTGGCGGCGGTGGTTTGGCCAAGTGTTTGCGCACTCTATGTCGTTCAATTCAACGTGCGCTCGTGCTACTCGAGTTCAAGTAACCCGATTGTCCGGTGTATGTTAACCATGTATGGACGCTGCTTCTTGAATCTGAACTTACCCGTGAAATCCTAATAACCATGGTACCGATCCGCTAAGACTCATGAGCCGGGCATGGTGGTATGTGGGACGAGCCTCCCGTAGTGACCGGTGAGCAACTAAACTCGTGAGCCGATTATGGTGGTATGGGACACTATATTCGTGCTGTCGGCCTTGATTGGTGACGAGCCCTTTGTAGTGACCTCGAGCATACCCGGATACCGCAAGGAGGTGACGAGCCGATCTGTGGTAGTAAGGGCATGAAAGGCGTGCATTGATTGGTGGCGAGCCCTTTGCTACGACCTCAACTATATGATCGTATGAGATGTCTAGGAATGACGACCCTAGTATGGATCACTGTTGGATGGTGATATGAGGAGTATCTTAGCTTCCCAATCCTGGTGTATGAATTGGACTAATAACAACTTGGTAATCATATCCATGCACCGCATTTGCATGTGCTTTGTAGATGTGGCGCACTTTGAGGCGATGTCATGCGTAACGTAAGAGGAAGACGGCGAGGGTGTACGCGTGAGGGCACGCATCATACCGCATTCATACTTGCATTAATAAGAGTACTTAGGATTTATTTAATTGTCTTGCTTTATCATTCTTTATAACCTAAGTATACCTTTGCTTTATTGTTCCATGGAGTTGATCACTCACTCCCACGTTTCGGGCGGTGTTACACACCCACCGGGGCGGTGTTACACACCCACCGGACTCTGTCTTAGGCCCTGATGTTGCGATGTGGATGCGACGTCGAGGCAGAGCGGGAGATGTTGCGCGGGATCTATGGGATGATTATTTTGGGAACTGAAATGATGTAACTTGTACTTATAATTTTGATAAATAACACTTTTACACGATCAGGTGTCTTCGGCTTGCTTTATTCACTTAGAATCATATCTGCGTTTTGGCTTAATCTATCCCATGTTTATGTGCTAATACTCAACATACATCATTCATTAATTATGTTGCATAAGTGATGTTTTGGAACTCTTATGCTCGACCCCGAATTTCGGGCGTTACAAGTTTCTGAAATCTAGGATTCATCGCTAAATTCGTTCTTGGGAATTTTAGGAAGTTCTGGACGTCAAAAGTCCGATAGTGATGATCCGGTCACCATGTTGGGCTTGACCATCACCTCAAAAATCAAGTCTAGAAGTTTGTTTGAGTTCGGAGTGGAGAGTATGAGAACGGTTGGAAATTTAATAAGATTTTATGAGAGTCGTGTCGCTTGCACGATGATTTTAGGCAATCTGATTGGATTTTAACCCAATTTCACCCTCTAATCGAGGAAGGCCAGGCATGTTCTTGTGCTTGTGGACTGATCGAGATTCGGTGGCCGTCGAATTGAGTGTGGTCTTAAGCTTAAGTCCAACCTTTCGTGGTAATAGGCCCGGAAGTGCTTCGTTGGATCGTGAGAGGCCGGTTTTGGTTATACCCTAAGTATACCTTGGCCCTGAGGTTATTTTCATCAATGTTAGGCCTATTTATAGACCTTAAAACCCTAGCTCTCTTTTCCATACGAATTTCCTAACCCTAGCTAAGAAAGAGAAGTTGGTGAATCATCTTAGATTCTTTCCTGTTCTTCTTCATCCTTAAACCTTAACTTTTGAATCGTTATTCCGGCAATTCTGAGTTCATCTTTGGGTAAGTTAACCTAACCCTAATCTGTGTTAGAGCTTAGAATAGTCTTTGTGTTGTTGTGGCTCATTTCTATTCTTGCTTTAGGTTATCCTGTCGCCGTTGACGAAGACATATCGTCTGAAATCAGTTCGGTGTTCTTTTCTGGATTAAGGTGCGGACTTTAATGGTACAGGTTATGGTTTTCAAGGCTTTCAATGCCAGTGAATGGTTTATTCTTGCTATGGATGAGATTTCACATGCCAAATGTTATGTTTATTTTGCGTTCCTGATATGCATGTGTTATTTTGAGATTTGTGTATTCTATGTGTATGTATAAAGTACCGTATGCGTATAAAATATGAACCTGTGTTTGCCATGATTATTTGTTGTGTACTTATGCTAGATGTATGTGCGACAACTCCTTGGTAAAAGGAATTGTCCAAATGTGTGTATTACAACATACGTCATGTATGTGAACTATGTATTCTAAGTGTTTGTAGAAATGTCTGAATGATCTAAAGTGTGATATATCAATCTAGTGTGGGCATTGAGAAGCAATTCTCAACTCTCCCACTAGTGTGTATGATTTCCTTCATGTAAGTTACTTTCCTTGTTGTTAAATTTCAAGTATTACTTACGTGAGAATATATGTTAAGTTGATGTTCTTTAAATGCTCATGTACTACATGAATTGAGTTGTTGTTCCATTACTATTCTAAATTGTAGATATGAATATCTGTTGTAGTAGAATGTGTGTGGGACTATACATTAGTCCAGAAAATCGGTAATCGGCCTTAATTTCATGGCTGAGGTTGCTTTCGCCACGAAGGACGTGATTAGACGAACCCGAGTCATATTAGACTTGTCGGCAGTGGTTTGGCCACGAGGAGTGTTTGGGCACTCTATGTCGCTCAACCCAACGTGCGCTCGTGCTAGTCGAGTTCATCAAGTAACCCGATTGTCCGATGTATGTTCACCATGTATGGACGCTACTGTTTAAATCTAGGGTACCAAACTTACCGATGAAATCCTATTAACCATGGTACCTTGATCCGCTAAGACTCATAAGCCGGACATGGTGGTATGGGACACCGTGGTCGAGCTGTCGGCCTATGCTGGGGTGACGAGCCTCCCCGTAGTGACTAGTGAGCAACCAAACTCGTGAGCCGATTATGGTGGTATGAGATACTATATTCGTGCTGTCGGCCTACATTGATTGGTGACGAGCCCTTTGTAGTGACCTTGAGCATGCCTGGATACCGCATTGAGGTGACAAGCCTTATTGTGGTAACGAAGCTATGATAGGCGTGCAATGATTGGTGACGAGCCCTTTGCAACGACCTACAACCATATGATCGTATGAGATGTCTAGGACCTACGACCCTAGAATGGATCACTATTTGGATGGTGATATGAGGAAGGTACCTTAGCTTCCCAATCCTGCTATATGAAAAAGACTAATAACAACTTGGTAATCATATTCATGCACCGCATTTGCATGTGCTTTGTAGACCTGGTGCACTTTGAGGCGATGTCATGCGTAACGTAAGATGAAGACGCTGAGGGTGTACGCGCGAGGGCACGCATCATTTTTCATACATCCTTGCATTAACAAGAGTACTTAGGACACGTTTAATTGTTCTGCTTTATCATTATTGCTTGATTGAACTGATAACATGTTAACCTTTGCTTTATTGTTCCACTGAGTTGATCACTCACTCCCACATTCTGGGGCGGTGTTAAACACCCACCAAACTCTGTCTTAGCTGCAGATGTTGATGAGACCTCTGAGGCAGAGTGGGAGATCGAGGATGATGAGGCTGCTTTCTTTTTCATGCAGTTTTCAGACGGGTTCTAGTGAGCCTTGTTCTGATGCGCGGGATGCTGGGATTTCTTTTGGGAATTAAATGATGTAATTTGATACTTGTAATTTTGATAGCAACACTTACATTTCGACCTGGTATGTGTATGTATTTCAGGGATTCACACATGTACACATATATTTCTTTAAGTCTTCCGCTTGCTTTCTTCACTTATCCCTGAATTATATCTGCACTTTGGCTTAATCTATTCCATGTTTTATGCACTAATACAGACAACATACATCCATCATTAAATATGTTGCATAAGTGATGTTTTGGAACTCGGGAGCTGAGTTATGCTCGACTCCCAGATTTCAGGGCGTTACACTGACTCAACCTGAGACCTATGCCATTGCGACTTCATCGTCTCCGCGGTTCCAATGCCGCGTCTCGAGCATCAATCTGACACTTCAGTTGTGAGATATGGCTTGTGCTCTATATCGGTCGTGGACCACATGTTGCCGGACCCACCCATTCCAGATTGTGCATTTCCCTAGAACCCATTATGACGATGATTTCATCTTATCTAGCCTAGGGATGACATCACCACCCATGCTTCTTACAAGTTATGATTGCTAGCCCATGCCTCTCTTACATCTCATAATGGCAACAAGCCATACCTCCTTACAAACTAATCATTACCTAGAAGCTATCACCTCTCTCTCTCTCTTATCTATCTCCCTCTCTCTTTCCTTCCTCATTCCTCCATTTGCAAGCCCTTTAATGTCTCAACCCATCTCTAAAAGTCCAACTTTCTCCACCCTCTACACCTCCCAATCCAACCCTCTTAAAGCCATCTCAACCATAGAAATCCCTTCCTTTGGAGCTCTAGGACCCTAAGGTGGAAGAAGTTGAAGATCCAAGGTGGGCGCATATTTAGGACTAGATTTCCTTTTTCCCTTCATAGATCTTTAGTTTTTCTTGCATAGGAGCATGTAGGACCCACCAATAATGGTGGAGATCTCACTTGATCCCTTGGATGTGGCCAATGGCCCATACTTATTGCATGCATGATCCATGATGGGGCCATTCTCCATGGACCCCATCATGATGTTTTATTTAAATCCATGCTATTAATGGGTCATCTAGACCCTTGTTTTGTGGTGGGGATGGCATCCCTACCTTGATTTACTTATTTAAGGGCCCACCTAATCATGGGACCCATCTTGATGAATGTATGATGTATGTTGTAGATCCTAGAGGGGCCCATAGTGACGGGGCCTCTCCATTTTCTTTCTTCTTCTTCATTAAGCCCAACCACAACCGATCGAACTCATCTCTCAATTACTCTCCAGTTAGTGCTTCATTTTTTTATTTCCTTATGGATTTAAATTCTTTGATCATCCTTAATCTTGATTTTTCTTCTTATTTCAAGATTTAAGGTGGTTTGAAAGAGTTTTTTCCTTAAAATCTGATTTTCTTGGAATCCTTTCATTTCTTTTTGCAATCCTTTATTTCTTTGTTTTCTTGTTGCAATGGAAGGAAGAAATAGGAAGAGAACCACTCGTGGTCCTCTTCATCCTGTTCCGCACCCATTACCGTGTGTCACCTTCGGCCTCCCAAAGAGGATCCTGAGTATGTGCGGGATTTTCATCTTAGAAATGTTATTGTTGAGCGTGTTGTCATTGTTGATCATCTTGAGCACTTCAACATTGTCCCTCTCCTTCAAGTTATAGGATGGGAAAACATACTATCTTAGGGCAGTCCTGCAAACCGATCCATTGCGCAAGCCATGTACTCTTGCATTACTAATTTCTCTCTAGAAGATTTGATATTTACTGTGTCAACTAGAGAAGGTCCAATTGAGGTAGATCGTCATTTAATTTCAGTAATCATGAATATACCTGTTGTTGATGATGGCATACCCATATCTACTTTGTAATATAGACCTTCTGAAAATGCTAAACAATTGATTACAAGATTTCTTTGTAACATGAATGTGGAATGGAACGATAGTACTACTCTCAGTTCCAAATATATATTGCCTAGATACAGGGTCTTGCATCGAATTTTTATTTCGAATGTCTATCCTCGCTCAGGTAACAAGACTGAGCTGACCTCTTTTATGGCTCGCATTATGCATTCAGTTGTATCTAACATCCATATCTATCTTCCTTCTCTTATCTGTCATCATATTATTCAGTTTCGTCTTCATCCTGGTCATAGCGATATTCCTTTCGCTTATCTTATGACTGCCTTAGCTACCCATGCTTTGGTAGCTATACCTGTTGGAGAAGGTTCTATTAATCTTCAACCATTTAACAATTCTAATATCAACAAGATGAACCTGGATTTGGCACCTGGTCAAGTTGATGGGAATGCTGGATGAGATGAAGAAGCTAAAGAAGCTGATGCTTTACCTTAAGAAGATGTTAATATGAATGATTTATTTGATGAACTTGAATCAGATTCTGAGGCTAACCCTAATTATTAGCTTTCTGATTTCAATGAGAGGTTGCGTAATCTTGAGGAACAGGTGGCTCAGATTTGTGTAACCCAGATTCTCAATTTGCTTATATGCGTAAATATATGAGGTACATTAATAAAGGTTTACATCAAATTGATCCATCTATTCTTGCTCCCTCTTCAAGATCTGATTAGTTTCGTTTTGATTTGATGGTATCTGTAATAACTTTATTCTAACTCTTTTCCCTCTGACTGCTGGGATAATTTTGTTCAAACTCTTATCTATTCAATTCAGATATTCTGTTTATTTGATTTGGACGAGTAGTTATTAATTCTACATGCTCTCTTCTTCTCTTCATTTATCCTTTCTCGCTTCCTTTATCATGTTGTGACAAAAAGGGGGAGAATATTGAATATTATGTCAATATGATATGATGAAATGTGGCTATTAATATTTTTTCGAGAGTAGTGGATTAAGGGGGAGAGTTGATTATTGTGCATGATATCTATTATGGATCATATCATACATGTGTATGCATGTTAGTGCAACATGTTTGTGCAATGTGTTGCTTGAATATCTA
The DNA here is from genome assembly GCF_029962835.1 of Magnolia sinica. Lineage (NCBI taxonomy): Eukaryota > Viridiplantae > Streptophyta > Magnoliopsida > Magnoliales > Magnoliaceae > Magnolia > Magnolia sinica. Next base: position 57,971,707 of record NC_080575.1, on the reverse strand, counting down.
TTGCATATTGTAATTTTAGTTTTGTCACAAATTTGATAAAGGGAGAGATTGAAAGTGCTATATTGATAAACCCTAAGTATTGTCAAATTTTGGTGTGACAAACCAATTCGAGTTTGTATCTTGATTTGTATCAAGTTTGTGCATCTGTTCATATTGAATCTTCAACATTCGTTTTGTTCATGCTAAATCTATCTTGTCGATATCTATGACAAACTTACCGAGATCTTCAAACTGGAAGAAAGTAAAGACTTTCATATATTAAGTGAAGACAGAGTTTTCAAAAACATTGCGATTCAGGATCTGGAACTAAAAAAGTCCTAGAACTCAATACCTAGTTGAAGATTATGTTTGGTATGTCGAGTTCAAGCTTTAAAGATTGTAAGAATTAAAGCTACTGAAGTGATTGATAGATTAAGTGTTCATATGTTCTATCTCACAAGTAAGGTATGATTGACCTAGATTGACCTTCGATCATGATTAGATCATTTCATACTTTCGATCGGTCATTTTGGTCATTTTATAAGTGTAAAATTCTATTTTTTTCAACTAGCCTTAGCACTAGCTTGACCAGTCCTAGTATTTCCTCAACTAATCTAGGATTTGTTATGAATTTTTAAAATTTTTCTGTTGGTCTACGACCAGTCCTGGAAACTGCTCGACCGGTCGTGTGAATAGTGCTCGACCAGTTATACAGTGCTCAACTCATTTTCTAGCCAGTAATCTGGACTCACACAACCAATCGTGTGGTATCCACGACCAGTCAAGCAGGCCACTCGACCAGTTGTGGGACCCACAAGGCCATTCATGCAGCTGAAAAATCTTATCGTGCAAGAATTTTTGAAAATCTTTTTGGATAAGGCTAGACGTAGCTAACCAAAGGCCAGTCGTGCAAACCAATTTTTCACCTATAAATTGTGCTCGAATTTCAGAGTTTTCTATTCAATTCTTATCATTCTTAAGCAATCACTTTGAGATTATTTTGAGTACATTCTAAGTTATTTTGTGCATATTTAAGATTCTTTGTAGTAGCTCTTGTAATTTGATTTTGAATCTCTATTCCATTCTTATATTGAAAATGGATATTTAATTTACCCTTTCTTGAGATCAAAATCAATACAAAGCCCTTGTTGATTTAATTAAAAATCATCTAGACTTAGAACCCTATACACTTGTAAGATTGAATGTTGAACATCTACATTGTCATCAAGTTGGTTCTACCGGGTTGCTTCAGAATCTTCATACAGATAAGTATTTTGCTTTTCTATAATTCAATTCCTTTTTGGTTTGTGAGATTGTTTCAGAAAATCTCTATTTTGGTTTTGTCTGAGGTGATCTAGAAAATCTCAGAGTAAGGGGTTTTTTTAATTGTGTATGCCCATTTAAAGACACAATTGTGAAGGTTTTAAGTGAACCTTGAAAACCTATTTTGATTAGTGAACTCTAACATCCCGAGGGAGTGGAGTAGTTATGTGGCTATTGTTTAACAGTTGGTGTACACATAAGCAAACCACTATAATTCTCTGTGTCTGGTGGATGTGTGATTTATTTCTTCATCTTTTATGGTTTAAGATTATGGGATGTATTTGTGGATGTCAATGTTGTAGTCTTTATATTTCAGCATTGTGTGGTGAATGTTGTAATAGATTAGTTTCTATTTCTTTCATATCCTCTTGAGTTTGAGTTTTTGATACTCACCCACGTTCTAGTAAGGTTATCCTGCCATAAGCCATTGGTTTTTGGTGTCAGGTTGTCCTAAGAACCAAGTTTGTATCAATCTCTCAATAATTGATTTTTGAGGTTGTTATTTCCTTTTATTATTTGCATTCTTTTTGACTATCTATTGTTTATATTCCACTTATTAGTTTTTATTTAGCATAGTCCTATTCACCCCCCATCTAGGACATATAGCTCAGCCTTTTCACTTCTCATAGATCTAATCATCAATGGATGAGAGTTGTAAGGATTTGGAAGTGATTCCATCACCTAACCATGCCCAGGAGACAAGGCAAACAATAGGATTTACCTATCCCACAACCAATCATAAGAGAATTGTGAAGATTAGGAAGGATTTCATCCTCTTACCATGCCCAAGGGACGATGGTGAACAACGGGACTTACTAATTTCACAATCTCAAATCATAAAAAGAAGATATTCAAAGCTATCGCACATCTATTGTAATTTATCATAACAAACCATTAAAAACTAAAAATATTCCTTACAATCAAACTAGAATCTAAAAGTGTTCAACAAAATATGAATAAAAATAAAGCAAACATCACAATCACACTACAAGCTTCACCTCTTAGCCCTAGCTAAGAGGTTTAGCCAACCATAGACATGATTGAACTAAAGACTCTTAAAGAAAACAACAACTAAGGAAGAAGAAGAAAAACGTTCAGATGGCAGCTCCACCCTTTTTCTCTACTTAAACCCTAGAAGATGCCTAGGAAGATACTAGGAACTCCTATTTATAATTGTGCAATACCCTCTTGCAAACCGACCTTGAATTTTCGCAAACCAACCTTGGAACCGCCTCAAATTTCCGCAATTCGTGTACTGTCTGCGTAACCTTAGACTGGTCGAGGATAGACTTCGACTAGTCGAGGATGATGAGAATTTAGAAGATTTTAATTGCTGGAATTCGAGTCGAGGAATCTTTGACTATTCGAGGAAGAGTTTCGACTGGTCGAAGGAGGGCTTAGACTAGTCAAAGCAGGTAGATTTTTAGGGTTCTTTTTCTTCACTTCAAGTCTTCGATTTTCTTCATTCTTCAATTGGTTTTCTTGGATCTTTGGTATGTGAATTATTCATTCTTTATCTTATAAGATCCATCCTTAACTTTGCTGATTTTTTTGCGTTAAATTCATGCTTTTAGCATCCTTTTCAATCCAAGCTCTTAAATTCACCTTGCAACACAAACATGAGTAAAATAAGACATTAAGCAGCATCATGTTCATAAAACCAAGTAATAAATGGGGGATTATATGTAATATTTGACCCTCAATAGGAGCAGCTGCTAAGGAGTTTTCTTCTTCCCTAGTTTATTTTTCATGCTTTGTTTAAGAAATTTGGTTTCAATCATGTCTATGGTTAGCTAAACCTCTTAGCTAGGGCTAAGATGTGAAGCTTATAGCGTGTTGGGATATTTATTTTTCTTTAATTCTTTTTCTTATTGAACTTCATTGATTTTTAATTTGATATTAAGAGAATATTTTCAATTTTCTATTATTTATTTTGACTTAAATTACGATAAATATTGTGATAGCTTTGGATATCTTCTTTTCCTGTTTTGAGATAGTGAGATTGGTAAATCCCGTTGTTCACCATCGTTTCCTAGGCATGGTAGGGTGATGGAATCCCTTCAAATCTTCAAAATTCTCCTCCATTGAGAATTAGGTCAATGAAAGTTCAGATTTGATTTAAATTGCTTTATCTTCCAATTGGATAGGATAGAACTCCAATTCTAATTCTGTTTATTGAATCAAGCAAGGTAGCATCATGATAACTACAAGTGGATCCTTGGCACCCTAGTTCCCACCTTTAATTCATTAGTTTTAATCAACATTATTCACCATTACTCTCAATTATTTAGATTTCAATTTAAATCTTTTTCTAGTTCTAGTTATTTTCAGAATACGTACAAGTATAGTCCCTATGGATTCAACCTCAGTCTTACCAAGTTATTACTACATTGCGACCATACACTTGGGGTTGTGCACACCTTCCCTTTTTTTCAAAGGGAAAAAGGCGCTTTTAATACTATTATTGCTTTCCCTATACTATTTTATAAATACTACAATAAAAAAAAACTTCTTCAAGTTAGGGGGAGGGAATTTCTTTTAACATTATTGCTCCAATTATCCAAATTACATGACCGACCACCGTTCTTCCCTTAGTTGAAGGGAAGAAAAGTCCCTCATATGATTTCTACATTGCTCAACCTAATAGTTCTACTTCGTCTGATGTACTGATTCTACTAGCTTGAGAAGGCCTTGCACACTCACAACATTCATGAAAAAGCACCCACACATTGCAAAAATATGTCTTTTCATTACTAGAGGAGAAGCATTACAACAATTTTTTTCTATAAGTGCTGAAGGATAGTTAGGTTTATCCTATTCTCTGGGGGGCTGCTCAACTTTGGCATGTACTAGGTCTTCGGGAGTCTCTTTGGCCAAACAACACATGTCGAGTTTTGGGTACTTATGCCCGACATGCTCACGACACCACTCATATCTAAGGCTGAAGTACTCCTCTAATTCATCTATCCTCACTTCTGTCGTTTGTACAGTAGGGACAGAGGCCTAGATCTCCTCCAACTGGCCTTTGCTCCTATCAACTTGGCCTCCACTTCCGCTAGCTTAGCCTCGGTACCGGAGAGGCGTGACTTTGTTTCCTCTTTCTCTGCCCATAGCTCAGCCTTCTTCCACCGAACTTCATCCAACACAGCCTCAGGCGTCGCCTGCTCCTCCCTGAAAATTCTTAGGGCCTCATGAAGAGCCTCAACCTAGGCAGTGGCTGCATCCTTAGCCATGATAGAGGCCTCAAGCTTTGCAGCCTTGGCCTGGAGATCAACCTTTGCTGCCTAAAGGCTGCACCGCAACTCATGGATACTCGACAAGTGGTTATGACCCCGATGGTGCTCTGAAAGAGAAAAATATAAGAGGTATTAGCCACTGATAAATAAAAAAGGTGACAAGTTAGAAAGAAGGGAAATAGAGATATACTTTGAGAAAGATGGTTGCCAACTCTCACAGGAATGTCATCGGGCAGAGAGACATTAGTGTCGAGATCTCGTCCTCGAACATGTGTTGGCTCCCCCCACTGACTTAGGGAGAACCATGTGCCTACTGGGGGAGAGGAGAGGGCTTGACCCACTCGCAGTCGCCTTGGTAGCTTGGTGCCCCAAGGTGCCTCCCACTTCCACTTGTTGTCCACAAGTGGTTGTGGCCCCCTCAGCTTGGCGAGTCTCGTACCGAGATGGGAACAACTCCAAATCCACGACTTCCGTCGTGGCTAGTTCTGAGGAGGGGGTCTCCCTCACCAGGGCACCTGAAGGAGCCCCTTTAGCCACCTCGGTTCCCTCCCTTGCATCAACATTAGCCAACCTCGGCTACCCAACATCAGCATCAACCCCCTCCGGGGCAAGGTCGGGTCTGTCCTCCTCAACCCTGGAGGACTCTCCTCGACGAGCCAGAGGAGGGGTGGGAACTTTCTTGACCACCCTCCTTAGCTTCTCCAGCTCAGCTATGGAGGGAAGTTTAATCTTCTTCGAGGGGTGGGATTAATCTTCCATCTCTACAAAAAATAATACAAGGGTCAAACATGAAGAACTAACATCCAAGCATAAAAGCTAAAAAAAAAAAAAAAACCCGACCAGCTACAATATACATGTTAGTTCGACCGTGGATAGTTCAACTTGGTACAAGGACTAAGGAGTGATCAGCTTCCTCCAATTCCTCTCAGCTGCACTCTACTTCGTATGATTAACTTGATGAAGTTGTAATTGAGAAAGCTCATGTCACTTCCGAGGAATAGCTGCAAAGAGCCACGACCAAAGTCAGCAAACGAGGTTACAAAAATATTAAAGAAAGAATATACAAGATCTACATCTCAGCAACTTTCGACGTGGTAAAGTGAATTCAGTGGAGACCCGGGAGCACAGTCTACCCACCTTAGCCACTGGAGCCTCCATTCCCCTGATGCGAAGAACCACTTGTCCTTCTAGCCCTTGTTGGAGGACGGGTTGTCGGTGATGAGGGCCTAACCCTTGTTCACCCAAGAAGAGAAATAGTACCAGCCCCGAGCGCTTGGGTTGGCCTTCGATCTGTACAAGTACAGAGATCATTTATGGACATCTCGGTATGTCTGAGCTGGTGCCATAAGATAAACATACCAAAAATGGCCCCCAGACATTGGGAATTAGTTGGCCCGGGGCCAGCCTAAGGTGGTGGGCGACCTGTTGTACGATTGGATAAAGGGGAAGCTGCAGACTGTACTAGAAGGCCACGACATAAATAACCACCTCATCTACGTGAGGATGTCCTGGATCTTCCCCAATTTTGGGAGCTCGGGGCCCCATGAAATCAGAGATATGAAACTCCAACCTAATCAGGGCCAAATCTGTCTCCCACAACCTCAACCTGAAAGGACCAAGATCCGAGGATGACCCACCAACAGACATCGACCTCAACCTCACTGGGGTAGATACCAC